>NC_140582.1:665899318-666626818 GCF_964204655.1 Triturus cristatus | reverse complement strand
GCCTCCTTTTGAGCCCAGAAAAAGCAGCTGAGTACTAACCGTGGACTACTTTGTAGGAATTATCTATCGGGAAATTTGCAAGAACAGCTGGCAGAGCGAAGGCAGCTTTTAGCACTACATCGCTTTCACTTGGAGGTGCCAGGGAGGGTTTCTTGTACTCATACCCAGGACCCTCCTAGAAAGCCAGGCTCCAACCATATTAAAAGGGAGAACCAGTGTGGACCCTGCAAAATGGGCATAGAGCTCATATAAATAAGGGTTTAGCGCTGGTGCTCAAAAGAAGATCTGCCTAGTAGAAGAATAGTTTTGCCATATTGAAAAAGGAGCTCCTGGAGAATTATAGAGTAAGATAAAGAGCAAGTATGGCAAAGGGAGGAGGGGGGACTGTGAGCTAATTGTTGGAATTGGGTAACAGAATTTCTCCAATCACTGGGTAGTGCACAAGATAAATCTGGCCCCAACCACCATCTCCATAGAACACTCCGGGACCTGGGAAGACTCCACCTGAACAAGGGACTCCTGGATAAAGACTTCTCACTCCTGACTCCTGCTAGAAGACAAGGACTCATTCAAGGACTCATTCAAGGACTCCTAACTCATGGTGGCACCCAGAGATTGTTCTTTGTCTCTAGTGGTCAAGTGGTTGGCTTCCTGTTTGGCTACTTCAGGTACACAGAAAGCAGAAAGACTCTTGGCTCCAAGACAGCCTAGCTGACCTCAGAGGACTGGCCCTTACTAGAGACCTGGCTGGAGAGAGAAGTGGAAGCCTGCCTTGCTCAGAGCTGCATATAGTACCTGCCAGAAAGAGGTTTTCCAGCAGCTGGAAAAAAGTTGGGACTCATGCACTTTTTCCATCTCCCGCTGTCTGGTAAAAATGTTGATGCTTGCGTGGGAAGATTGCACTATAGGTGGGCAGGAAAACCAGGTTTGTCCCATTGTGAGCTTTTTTTCTGCACAGAAAACTTGTTCCGTGGAACCTCAAGCCCTTTGGAGCCCTGCCCAGCTACAGCTTCAAAGCTTGCCACAATAGACGATTTTGACTTCCAAAAAAGTCATAAAGTCCAAAGGTAAATAGGTAAAACCTTGCTCTGGGGAAGATTGATAATCTATCCAAATAGTAAAGTGAATTCTTATGAAAATTCAGTTTATCTCACTCAGAGCTTTTGGGCCCAAAACCAAATGGCTTCAGTGGCAGCACAACACTGATTATTGGTCTTCGAGGGACCGGCACTAGCCACAACTCTGGACCTTGCCCGCCTCAAGATTTTGACTTATATTACAGAGATTACAAACAAAGAAAGAGAGGGAGGCAGAGGTAAAGGCTAGGTTTACTCTCCTGACAGTTATGTATTGAAAAAAAAATTCAGTAGTAATAACTTAATTCTAACCAGAGGTGGCTTTGACGGAAGTTTGACAACAAGCCCCTCTACCCCAGGTTTTGACCATGACGCATTAATATAGCGTTTACAGAAATTCTGATTAATTTAAAAAACCATATGTATATACAGTGCATTCACATTAAGTGTGCACATTTTGCGTTCTTATTATAGGATTGACTAGGTGTGGCATACACGGGGCTGGACCCTATGGAGTCCTGATGAAGAGCCATTAGGGGAACGGCTCGAAACATGTTGACAACTATACATTATTGAGACAACCAGGCTCATTAAGGTCCGGTTTCACCTAAGTAACAACCCCTGATTTTTAACCATACCAACTAGGGGCGGGAATAAAAGAGTGGCCAACTAGTTAGGTATTTTTTAAGTTTTCTTTCCCTTTTCCACTCCACTTCACTGCACTACACATAGTCTGAACCAGTAAGTGCTCCTACATTTTTCGCAAGTTTCAGCACGCCTCAATTCATAGAGGATTGAGAGGAACCCCAATGATGAAGCATGCCACCTAGGGGCAACCCTGGTGGGTGTGGGGATTCTAGAAAAAAAGTATTTTTTCTAGATGAGTGGTTACAGCAGATTCTCGCTGTATCCTATCAACTTCCCCAAGGGCAGGTTTTATATTACAGAGAGCCAGTCAGAAAGTAAAAAGTTTGACTGGGGCAAATCTCTTGGGTGTATTACACCTCTGCTTCATCACAAAGTGCCTGAAATCACACCTAGGTCCCGTTTCACTGCAAACAGTGAATTTTGATTGACTCTTTATTTTTCCTTGGTTCTTTTTGCCTAAAAACGCTACAGATTCTAATTAATGATGAAATGTAATTATATGAAATACTAATACATACCAAGGAAATGTGTATTTGAAAATGGTAGATATAAATGACTGGTGGTGGGTATTAGTTGAAATAGGATGATAATATTTTGCTAGTGTTTGGACAAATGATACATTGCATGGAGTTTGTCCTCAAAAAATTGATTGGGGGGTGATTAAGAGTAAACAATACTTAGTAGTTTGTTCATCAAGAGAATTATATAGGTTGCTTAATAACAATGTAGCAATAGTAGTGAAATATACACAGCAACACTGTGACAAGCTAAGGCACTGAACCAACACACCCGTGCTAAAGAAAATGGCAGTCGATCAGCAAATAAATCGTTGCCATGCTAGGAAAGTCTATCTATCAAAAAACACACACTTGCTTTCAATTGTCATGTTGCATCTGCAGAGTAACAAATTAAATTCTTAAAGCCTCATTATCAAAATAGAAACGCAACCATAATACACATGGAACAATGGAACCACTCAAATTGTCATCGCATTGTGGGCAGCTATCCAAGTAATGCAAACCACGAAAAACATATGAATGAGAGTAATAGTTGTAGCACCGAAAGAAACATTAAGCACATAACCTAGTGAAGTGCACATTAAGCACACCACATAGTGAAGTGCACATTAAGCACACCACATAGTGAAGTGCACATTAAGCACACCACATAGTGAAGTGCACATTCTTCAACATTGATAAATAGGTAAACACATGAAACCTTACATTTTGGAAGATGGACTTCCCTTTAAATGCAGCAAATTTCCCATAGGAAGCATGTACGTTGTGACAAAAATAAAGGTTATTTATTAGCAGAAAATAACTGGCATTAATGAAATTAATACATCTGGCAGTACAAAAGGAGAACAGCATGAAGCACAGTAGCTAAGTATAGAACGGCAGGAGTCAAAGGATCAAATATATCATTAGCTAACACAGAATAATTAAGGGTATGATGACAAACATTTTGATGGGCACGTATATCAGTCAGACTATTGCTTCCTGCCTCATTAGAAGTAAGCTTATTTTTAGTATTCTACAATACCAATTTTGTATAATATGTGGTATTGTGAAAGCCAGGAAATGCGTTTGAATAGGCGGTCCAGAGCTAACACACAAGCCGAACCATCAAAAGAATTGACGTGTATATGATAATGCTAATGTCATGCAAATGACAGCAAAGCCTCTTTCACATTAAAACTAGGTTATTTCTTGCATTCTTGAGTTTCAACTTAGTACATTAGATTCTATCACAATCATATCTCTTCCAGTAGCTTGTATAATACAATGCTAATGCATGCTCTCACCCACATCTACTCGCAACAAATATCATCTCTACTTAAAATAATGGTAGATTACATGCTGCAATAATAATCACATTTTAATGGCTATGGGTCACATGTACAAAGCCTAGAAATTGCGATTCTGTATTTGAAAAATATTGTGAATCTCAAAAGGGGAATCACATGGATGAGGAGGAAGACACAAATCAATACCAAAGAGGACCCTCCACATCACATACCATCCTCACCAGTGCTGTCTTTTCACCCAAGCCTGCATCACCAGAGGAGGATTCCAGGAGTAGAGTTTCCACAGCCGCATGCCACTCCCCGAAAAGTGCTTTTGATGCCGTGTCAGGGGTCTTACTTAAATGATCCCCCAAATAACGCTTTCTACACTCTGCCCTCTTTGATTCATCCTATTCAACCCAACTAACAGACTCACAGATCCACAGCTCGAATTAGCACATATTTTCACTATTCCAACCCACCACCATTCCTTTATGGGTTTTCAGAGTAGCGTGTTAGTCGCCGAAAAGCAATTCGATGCCTCGTCAGCGGTAGTAAGAGTTGCATAAATATTAATTACAGTTATGATCACATAAAAGTGAACGGAGTTAAGAATTACATGAATATGAAACTAAACATTCAGGAAATGCCATGGCAGTAATGTGGATGTTTACATTTTTAAAATTGGACTGTTCCTGGTTATGTATTTGAACTACAGGTCATTCTGGTTTTCTCTTTTGTGGTTGAGTGACCAGGGCTTTCGTTATCCCAGACAACCAGCCAATTGAGCTACAATAAAACATTAATGTGGCTATCCTGTCTATTGTATTCCTTGCTATATTGTATTTATGTCAAACGTCAATTAAAACATTCAGAGTGGAATTACCAGATTATCTCCAGTTGCTCTCACATTTGACCCCTAATTTATGAACATTAAAGGAAGCAGTCTTCTGTAAGGGTGAGGGAGAGTGAGGCAGTCGAAAGAAATACATATTAAACAGTGGCAGTCGCCATTGTGTATGTTGGAAATGGGGGTCACTAGTTGGCAAGGGCTTGCACCTTTGTCCAAATAGGGACACTTCTTCCCAGTCAGGGTGAGGGAGTTACACCCCTAAAATAACCCCTGCTCACCCCCTTGGTAGCTTGGCACGAGCAGTCAGGCTTATCTTAGAGGCAGTGTGTAAAGCATTTGCACATAACCAACAGTAATACAGTGTAAACACTACAAAAGGACACCACACCAGTTTAGAAAAATATCCAATATTTTTATATATTTAAGACAAGAACAAAAACGGTAAAAATCCACAATACAGTACTTAACCTTGTAAAACAGTTCCTTGATGTCAATAGTCGCGGCGTCGTGAGCAAACAAATGCAAACAGTTCTGGCTGACGCGGTGGTGCGGGCCAGCTATGGCGTCGGAAAGACCTGCAAACAGTACCTTTCAGGGCGTTGATGACCTCTCGTTGAGCTTGCAAACACACGGCGTCCGCAGTCCGCAGTCATCGGTTCCAGAGGTCGGTGCAGGAGTCGTCGGGGCCCCTCGAAGTCACACGCGTTGCAGATTGAACTCCGCTTTGCTGAATTCAGGAGCGCTAGCGTCGGCAGGCGTCGGGTGCTGCGGTGCAAAGTGCAGCGGTGTGCATGCGGTGCCCTCAGGCCGCGGTGTGAGCAGCGGTTCGGTGGCAGCCTCAGATGGCGTCGGTGAGACCAGGGTCGTGGTGTGAGATGAAGGCTGTGCTCATCACGGTGCTGGCAGGTCACGGTGCAAGCAGTGGCGTCGTCGTTGCTGGAGTGCTGTCGTCGGCTGACAAACTGGAGTCGATGGCACCGGCATCCGTAGGCCAAGGCTGCGGTGCGGGATGAGGGTGGTGCATCGTGTAACTTTACTAGCGGTGCCCTCGAACCATGGGGCAAGCAGCGGCGTTGATTCCGGTGTGGAGCGTCGTCGTTGGGGATACCAAGGCATCATTGTGAAGCGAGGCAGTGCGGAGTGGGGTGCCCACGGGTCACGGTGCAAGCAGAGGCTCGGTGGTGGCGGCAGCAGGCGTCGTCGGTGAGACCAGGGTCACGGTGTGGCGTCGCGGCAGTTCCCTCTGCGGTGCCATCAGGACAGGGAGTTGGCAGCGGCGTCGTAGACGGCGTCGAGCTTGAAGTCTTTGCTGTTCCTGAGATTTCTTGAACAGGGGTCAAGCTCTACCTCAAGCCCTTGGAGAAACTCACAAAAGTATATTGCAGAAAGTTCAGTCCAGTCCTTTCACTGCCCAAGACAGAAGCAGCCACTGCAGGCCAACACAGCAAAGCAAACAGCAAAGTGATAATTCCTCCTCACAGCTTCTCCAGCTCTTCTTCTTGGCAGTCTTCTTGATCCAAAAGAGTTCTTAAATCTTGGGGTCTGGGCCCCAATATTTATACTAGTAAATCCTTTGTCCTCTGCAGGCAGAGGGTCCTGTACCTAGTTCAAACCAGTTCTGGGTGCATTCTGCCAGTGTGTACCTTCTTCCTTTGTCAGTGTGGGCCAGGGTCCTCAGACGCACCACAGGAGATGGAGCCAGCATTGTGGAAGGCAGGCACAGCCCTATTCAGTCCTGGGTGCTACTCCTCCCACCCATCCACATGCAGATAGGTCTATTCAGCCCTGGGCTGACTCACCCCGTCTCCTGGAGTTTCCCCCAGCCCTTGTCACTAACAAACCAGACAGACAATACACAACCTAGCAGAGACAGGCTGGATGGTTAGGCAAAAAAATACCTACTTTCTAAAAGTGGTATTTTCAAACCCAGAATGTTAAAACCATCTTCACTAATATATGTATTTTATCATTCTGAGTTCAGGCATACTAAACTCGAATTTCTACCATGTTTCCTGGGTCAGTTAGGATTATAGGATGTTATAATCAAACTGTCCATGCTGGCCTATGGGGAACAGGTAGCCTTGCAATAGTGAAAAACGGAGTAGGCTGTAATTCACTATCAGGACATGCCACACACACCAGGGCATGTCCTACCTTTCACATTCCATGCATCCTACCCACAGTGGTACCTTGGGCCTACCTTAGGGGTGACTAACATGTAGAAAAGGGAAGGTTTAGGGACTGGCAAGTGTGGGCACTTGCCAAATCGACATGGCAGCCCCAGGCTGCACACAGGCTCTGCAATGGCAGGCCAGAGTTACACTTTACGGGCTGTTTGCGTGGGTGGCACAATCCAGTGCTGCAGCCCACCAACAGCATTTGATTTATGGGTCCTGGCACTCGCAGTGCACTTTTCTAGGGACTGACACATAAATCACATAGGCCAATCATGGAAACACCAATCCATAACACATTTTACCACAGGAGCACTTGCACTTTACCACTGATCAGCAGTGAGAAAAGTGCGCAGAATCATTACACCAGCAAAAACAGAGTCAAAACCGGGAGGTCAGAAAGCAAATACTCAGGTTAAACATGCCAAAAGATGTCAAGTCTAACAGTGTAGTTATAATTAGGTCAGAGTTTCCATAGGAAGAACTTTTTTGTTTGCTAATAACTTTGGCACAATTTGAGGAATCTTCATTAAACTTTCAAAAAAGATGTAGTCTACCTCAGCTCCGTCTTAGAAAGGTTTGAGATGATCCATTAAGCAGGACCAAGAAAAGGGGCGGAGTCCCAAAACAAGTTTTCCCAATGCAGTTTCTATAGGGAATTTTAGGGAGCGTGTAAATCTTTTCAGTTGCTTTGGTGAAATGTTAAAAATGTATGGTTATATTGACATTTGGACTGAAGTTAAAAAATTCAAGCCTTCCAATTTTTGGGATCGATAACTCTGATTGGCTGTCCGCAACATGAAAGAAAATGATGTGGAAGTTATTATAGGGCTCAGAGATTTGGTACTGTGTCCTGAAAATGTTTTTAGAAAAGGTCATAGGGGGGCAGAGTAGAGATACTCTAACAAGTTAGCCCTTGCGGGAGGGTCCCAGAGGGACCCCTCCTTGGGCCAAAACATTTATTTTTTACATTTTAGGGTCTACAGTGCTCCTGGGAATCACCCCCAAAAAATAATAAAAAGGGTGGCACCCTCTTTTGTTAAAATCTCCCGTGAGTGGGCAAGGGACAGATTGGACAGCATTTTACTTTTTGGGATTACATTAAAGTGGGAGGGGCGGGGGTCATGTGGGTGGCTCCCCCTCCTCAAGCCATGTAATGGCCCCAGGGACTCCCATTCCTGGGGCCCAACACAATTACCACATACCTAGGACCCTATACCTGGGAACATCAAAGAGGTATTTGTTTTCCCCCTTCCTGCAAAAGGATATGCAGGAGATACTGGATTATAAAAATAAAAGCTGCTCCCACCACACCGGAGCATAAAGAAATGTGGTTGACTCCCACTAGACCCCTTGGCAGTGTACTGACTGGGGAGCCGGAGGGGCAGTAGGGGCTTTACACTTCCCCACTCTCTCCAATAGGTGGATTAGTTGTGAGTACCTCAGATGAGACCAGGGCTCTCACAGGAAAAAAAACAAATTAGAAATAAAATTGTGGCTAACTCCCACCGCACCCCAGGATGGCTCTGGGGTCAACAGGACATTGAGGGCCTTGAGCCTCCCCTTGCTTGCCCCAACAATAAGGCAAGCTGTTTTTGTCCCAGGTGGCACCAGGGCACCCAAAGCAAATAATAGATAATAATAACAATAATTCTAAAGAGTGGCCGGAGCTACGCATGTATTAACGATGTCAAGGAGCACCCCATAACTCCCTATGTGGGCTAAATTGCCTTTGAATACGGTAATGTATTTTATTGCTTTTAATGTTCAATCATAACATGATTGCTGTTTCATTACGATGGTGACAAAGTGAATAGGCTTGCCTTCATATATTGTGGTGACCCCTAGACAAAGCCTATAGGACTGCTTTGTATATTGATGTTGCCACCACTTGACGAAGCAAATAAGCATCCCTTCATTTAATGATGTGGTGAACCCTGACAAAGCCAATAGGCTTGCCTTGTATATTTGTATGTTATGCTATATTACGTTATGTTACATTATGAGTATTTGTATATCTTGCTAATTACCTGTGAGGGTATCCTGAGACTTTGCAATGTTTAGATGACTGTCTCCTTGAAGAGATTTTTCAAAATAGCCAGGGCTTCAGCTTCCTACAGAATTCCAGAAGCGATGAGGGGGTCTGATCAATCAATCAATCAGTCATTTGGTAAGCACGACTACTTACCCGTAAGGGTCTCAATGTGCTGGGGGGGAGTTTAGCAGGCTCCAGTCCATCAAGGGGGGGACTGTCGAAGAGCTAGGTTTTAAAGTTTCTTGCGAAGATGGGGTGTGATGGTGTCTGTCTGAGGTGGAGCGGAAGGGCGTTCCAGGCTCGGGCCACGAGGAAGGAGTAGGAGCGGCCTCCCCATCTGGTCTTTCTGAGACGGAGAACCATGGCGTAGGAGAGCTGGGCTGATCGTAGGGTGCTCTGCGGTACGTGGAATTTGAGTCGGCTGTTCAGGTATGCTGGTCCGGTGTCGTGGTGATCCTTGTGGGCGTGAGTGCTCATCTTGAAGGTGACATTAGCTTCGATGGGGAGCCAGTGGAGCATGCGCAGGTGCTAGGAGATGTGTCAGTGTCTTGGCAGATCGAGGACCAGTCTTGCGGCGGCGTTCTGGATGTTCTGTAGCTTGTGGGGGAGGGTTTTGTTTATTCCGGCGTAGAGTCCGTTGCCGTAGTCGAGTCTGCTGGTGACCAGGGCGTGAGTGACGGTATTTCTGTGTTCGATGAGGATCCATTTGAAGGTCTTACATAGGAGGCGGAAGGTGTGGAAGCAGGAGGACGAGACGGAGTTGATCTGGCGGTCCATTTTGAGCTTGGAGTCCAAGATGATTCCCAGGATGCGTGCGTGGGGGGTGGGGGTGGGCGGGCTTCCGAGGGCGGGGGTCCACCAGGTGTCGTTCCAGGCATTGGGGCTTGGGCCCATGATGAGTACTTCTGTTTTGTTGGTGTTTAGTTGTAGGTATCTGTTTTTCATCCATTTGGTGACGGCTTCCGTGCCTTCTCGAAAATTGTGTCTGGCGGTATTGGGTTCGTTGGATAGGAAGAGGATGAGTTGGGTGTCGTCTGCGTATGACACAATGGTGAATCCGTTGGTTCTGACGATGGGGGCGAGCGGAGCCATGTAGACGTTGAAGAGTGCAGGGCTGAGGGAGGACCCCTGGGGGACTCCGCAGGTGGTAGGTGTAGGGTTGGAGAGGAAAGGGGGGAGTCTGACCCGCTGCGTTCTGCCAGAGAGGAAGGAGAGGATCCAGTTGAGGGCCTTGTCTTGGATCCCTGCGTCGTGGAGTCTGCATATTAGGGTGCGGTGGGAGACTGTGTCGAACGCCGCTGAGAGGTCGAGGAGGATGAGGGCTGCAGTTTCTCCTTTGTCCAGTAGGGTGCAGATGTCGTCTGTTGCAGTGAGGAGGGCGGTTTCCGTACTGTGGTTATTTCTGAAGCCAGATTGGGAGGAGTCGAGGATGTTGTGCTTTTCGATGAATGTGGCGAGTTGGCTGTTGATGGCTTTCTCAATGACTTTCTCTGGGAACGGGAGCAGGGAGACGGGTCTGATGTGTGATGTATGTTTGTGGGAGCAGTTTGGGTGTGTTTATGTATAGCAGAGTATATATTGGCCCATTCCTGGCAATAAAGAGCACATGTGATTAAAAAACAGCATTGCTCACAGTGTAACAGTCTCAATAGCTTGAGTGGCCTGATCCATTGCCCCATGCTATATGCTATGGTGGGTACAAGCAAAACGTAAATGACAGATCAACAGATCAATGGATGACGAGGGCTAACAAAAGTCTTTCTAAGTTTGTATACATTTTTACGTATTCAACAATAATGGATTATTTTTGATGGCATGAGGCTGGTAATATTGCCTATGCGGTTTCTAGGCTAGAAATAAAAAGAGAGGTTTAGACGGAGTTCAAAGAATCATTTAAGCCAGGTTTAGATTCAAACCTCACACCTAACGCCCATCTCTTCTCATAGTTTGAAAATCACAGGCTGTAATAGGACATCAGAGTGAAGAGCAGTAGTTTCAAAAGCTTCAATTTAAAGGAATATCTGACTAATTGATGAGTTTTCATTTTTCTTTTCTAGGATCGACATCTTCAAATATGTGATCTATGGGCTGGCGGCTGCATTCTTTGTCTATGGCATCCTTCTAATGGTGGAGGGCTTCTTTACCACTGGAGCTATCAAGGATCTTTATGGGGACTTCAAGATCACCACCTGTGGCAGATGTGTGAGCGCCTTGGTAAGTGCACTTTGCGCCTTAGACATTGCTGACCATTCTCAATAGCATGATTTCACTTTCACAGATAACATAGTTGCATTATATTAGTTATGTTGTATTTTCTGACACTAGAATGTGCATATGAAACATGGTAAGTAAGTGAAGTAGCTAATGTCTGGAGGTGCGAAGGACAATTTAATAACTGCACAAAGGAAAACAAAGTTACCCCGGAATAATTAATCCAGATGATGGGACAGACAAGAGTGAATAAACAGCCTGAGGTCATTTTTTCATTGTTTCTGTGGAAGCCTTCTCTTTTTTTTTAAAGAAATATGAGTGTTATTTTGAATTTTACAGGTGCTCGACAGCTCTCAAGAAGTGGCGGTCGTCCCCTCCACGTATTATGAGTGCATTGCACTCTATATTCATGAGATAGGGCATACTCCACTATTTGGCTGATGTCTTGTTCTGCCAAAATCCCCAAAATGCCCAGTGTTTAAACACCAACTATTCCGGCAAAAATACTGGAACAATCATGCAGTCAGTTTCTTTGATCGAAGGTCTTTTTCAAGCAAATTAAGCGGGCATCATATTATAGTACTCGTTACAACTAATTTGACTCCTAGCAGAAAACTGAAAAGAAGAAAGTTGTTTCTCTTTTTCCCCTTACATTTTAAGATCGGTAACAATGTGACATACTGTACAGTTATACCTGCTCTTGAAATGACTTAAAGCACCTTAGTAATCAGTAATTTGGGATGTTGGAATGCCATTGCCGTACAAGTATTTTTCTGTCGATTCATCCTGGAGATCCGCAAAACCACATCCAATTCCTGGGGTAATTCTTTATTTTTCAGCTAATTTTTCCAAAATAGGAAAAGTGACACTTTCTTGGGTGGTCACCCCTGCTTTTAATTTTTTTTGTGATTTACCTGCTGAAATGATGAACTCTAACACTGTGACACTACTATCCAGTGTCCAGCATATGTGCTTTTAACACTAAATCAAAGTCAAAATTAGCTTAAAGCCCCATTTTGCATATTTCATTATACTGTATAGTATATGCTGTAAAAACGACACATACGGCATGTAAAAATAAGTCACATGTGAAATGATGCACTATATTGTGTGATCCTCTTTGTGACCCTGAAAACATGACACACACCTTCACTGAGACCTAGTCTGCTATAGCCTGTACGTTCTAATGGTTACAGATAGATCTGTACAAAATAAACTCTTTTATTGAACCTAAAAGCCTGCTTTTAATTACTAAATATATCACCCCTAAAATGACCCTATTACCCATAAGGTAGGGTGCACAGTGCCTAGAAGAAGTATACACCTAATCAATCAATCAATAAATCAAGGGTTGGTAAAGCACAACTACTCACCTGTGAGGTTCTCAAGGTGCTGGGGGGAGGTGGGGAGCAGATCTGTCTAATTTCTGGGGTAATTCAAAGAGCCAGGTCTTGAGGTCCTTCCTGAACTGGGGTAGCGTAGGAGATCGTCTGAGATGGAGTGGTAGGGTGTTCCAGGAAGGAGAAGGACATTCCTCCAGTTCTGGTCTTGTGGATCAGTGGGACGGTGGCCAGGGTGAGCTGGGCAGAGTGGAGGTGTCTTTTGGGTGTGTGGAAGGAGATGCAGTTGTTCAGGTATACTGGTCAGGCATTGTGGAGGGCCTTGTAAGTGTGGGTGAAGAGTTTTAACGTTATTCTTCTGTCTGCCAGGAGCCAGTGGAGTTCCCGGAGTTGTTGACTGATGTGGTTGTACCAGGGGAGGTAGAGGACCAGTCTGGCTGAGGCATTCTGGACATTCTTGAGTGTGCAGATGCTTTTCTGGGTAACACCGGCATAGAGTGCATTGGCGTAGTTGCTTCTGCTGCTGATGAGTGCGTGACTGACAGTCTTTCTGGATTCTGTGGGATCCACCTGAGGGTCTTTCGCAGCAGGCGGAGGGTGTTGAAACAGGCCCAGTATACTGAGTTGATCTGGCCTCTAGTTTGATGCTGAGGTTTCATGCATGATCCGTTGGGGTGGGGGGAGTTCCTAGCACAGAGGGCCACCAGGTATCATTCCATGTGGAGGGTGTGGATCCCAGGATGAGGACTTCTGACTTGTATGAGTTGAGCTTAAGGCAGCTGTTCTTCATCCAGGTGGCAATGGCTTTCATCCCTTCTTGGAAGCTGTGCCTGGTGACTTTGGGTTCGTTGGTGAGGGAGAGGATCAGCTGTGTGTCGTCGGTGTTGAGTCCGTGGTTTCTGACGATGGTTACGAGTGGGGCCATGTAAGAGTTGAAGAGGGTGGGGCTGAGTGAGGAGCCCTGGGGCACTCCGCAGTTGGTCTCTATTGGTTTGAGAGGTGTGGATGAAGTCTGACCCATTGTTTTATGCATGTGAGGAAAGATCGGATCCGGTCAATGGCCTTGTCCCGGACGCCGCTGTCGTGGAGTCCAGTGGCTAGGGTGCAGTGGGAGATGGTGTTGAATGCTGCAGAGAGATCCAGGAGGATGAGGGCCACGGTTGTGGAGGCAGCGGATGTCATTGGTGGTGGCGAGGAGGGAGTACTCTGTGATGTGATTGCTTCGGAAACCACATTGGGAGATGTCCAGGATGTCGTTTGTTTCGATGAAGTTGGTTAGTTGGTTATTGACAGCTTTTTTGATCACTTTGACTGGGAAGGGGAGCAGGGAGATGGGCCTGATGTTCTTAAGGTCTGCCGGATCCGCATATGATTTCTTCAGGAGTGGGTTGATTTCGACGCGTTTCCAGTCATCAGGGAAGAAGGCAGTCTCACGGGAGCAGTTGATGGTTCAGCATAGCTCGGATGTGACTGCGCGGGTGGCTCTGTGGAAGATGCAGGGGCGGGCAGGGGTCCGAGGGTGCTCCAGAGTGGATGCTTTTCATTGTCCTCATGGTGTGGTCCGTGCTGAGTGGGGTCCAACTGAGCAGGGTTTGTCAGGGGCATTGGTTGAGGAGGGTGCTGGTGCAGTGGTGAAATCCTGTTATTGTAGATTGTCTTGATCTTGTAGTGGAAGAAGGTTCCAAGTCTGTCACAGAGGGTTTGGCGAATTTGTTGATGATGGCGAAGGGTTTTTTGCTTTTGTGTGTGTTGGTGTTTATTCTGTCTTGGAGGGCCTTCTTCCTTGTGTTTTTGATGAGGTGGTGGTGTGCGGTGGTGGTTGCTTTGAAGGTTGTGTGGGCTTCCAGAGTTTTGTGGTTCTTCCAAGTCATCTGCAGGAGCATCTGGATTCTTGGAGGGGAGGCATGAACCAGCTTACTTTCTTGATGTGTTTGCAGTGGCTTTCTTGAGGGGACCTGGGTGTCGACGCAGTTTGCAATCCACTGGTGAAGGTTGTATGCTGCGGAGTATGAATGTGGTAAGGTGCTGTTTAGGGCAGTGGTGAGCTGGTCCTCAGTGACCTTGTTCCAGCTTCTGAGGGGGGAAAAAGTAGGCGTGCTTGGGTGCAGAGGGTTTGTTGAAGGATAAGTGGATACAGTGGTTGTCCAACCACAGAAGGTCCGTGGTGTAGCTTTAGGAGACGCTATTTCCTGCAGCACAGACGGTGTCAAGTGTGTACTCTGCTGTGTGCGTTGGGGCAGTGACTAGACTAAATTGATGTTAGAATGGACTCACAGTGAATAAATCACCCAAACCTTTCCATGGGAGTTAGATGTTCAATTAGGAAAGACTTGTAAAGCAGATTAAATCACTATTTCTGCATTATACAGTGGGAAACAACTACAGAAAAAGCTCAATAACTTAAAAAAAAATACAATTAATTTTTATGTTTCTACTTTTTACTAACTAGTTAGGAAATATTACTTTCAGAAAAGTTCTATTAATTTGCCTAAGCTACCATGGGCTAATTAGCCTTAAACTGCAGCTGCTGCCCTATCTGTAGAGAGGTATGAAATTCCTTCCAGTAGCCTCACAGTAGAGGGTAGTGGCTGGTATGCCTCCTTTTGGCACAGCAGTGTCAAAACCTGCATGACAGGCCTGTCTGAGGCTATTTTGGATTTGCCTTGACATATTGCATTTAGGGTTGTTTGCAGTAATGGAAACAGGAACTTCTGAAAAGGTAGACGGGATTGGGACTAGGAACATTTTTTTTTTTTTAATAGAGAGAGACTTGTAATATCTTGAGGTGTCCACCACCCACAGGCTGGCGAACCCTACAAACGTGGACCTCAATGACATGTGACTCTCTAAGTGCCTTCCCCTGTGGTCCTGGGTCCCTCAGTAATGTACTCTTGTGGTTGTTTGGGCACCAGAAGAAAGTTTATACACTTTTGAAAACTTTTGCTCCTGAACTTCAGCAGTACTCTCCAGAAAAAGTATTCAACTAGCAGTTCCACAGCACTGGATTCAATAACTAAGTCCCATTCTGAGATAAGAGTTAGAACAGTTTCAGTGAGAAACCTCAAACATCCAGAGTACCCGTGGGATCAAGTGCTTCAGTTCCACGATAGTGGTAATAATTTCAGCGTCATCCTGCATGGAAAGGATTTTTCTCCTGCATTGGGACTTATGGAAATTTCAATATTTTTCTTCAAGATAGTGAAAAAGTCCCTTTCTGATTTGGAACTTAAAAAGTTGAAAAAAGTTTATAACTTCCAGACATTCACTGGGATCAATTCACCTGGCATATCTGACCTGAGCTCAACCATGGTCAGCCTGAAATCTCACCCTGGTTACTTTCTAACGTAACCATTGACTTACATTGGGCACTTCATTCTTTTTAAGGTTTTTTCACTTTAATTGTTCAAAAATTCATATCTATGGTTTCTCTTGCTGGAATTTACTCATTTGCCTCTTATTTTATGCATAAATTGCTTCTCTTCATTTTAAAATTGTTTGTGGGGCTTTCTTGTGTTTTGTGTGAATTTGTATCGTGTTCATGCAGTGCTTAAATGTTCATTGCATTCGATTTACGGCTAACAACTAAAGTTATGTTACCAGGAATTGAGTACATATTTATTTTATGTAATATGTGAGGCATCATGCAGGTGGTGGCCTTATCCTTTGATGGAGACCCTTGTCCAGCCTGCACATTAATTTACGTTCCTACATACAAGACCCATGAATGTAGTCTAAGCATTCAAGTAAGTAAAGAGAGAGGAATTACAATGGAAATTAAATGTGGTGAATATTGTGCATGATCAGTGTCTCCCGTATCTGGGGAGTGTTCAAGAAGGCAAAGGAAGAGGTAAAAGGACTGTTTTACATCTTGCTGGATAGTGTAATGAGTGAGGGCAGAGTAGGACGCCACCCTCCTTGATCTTGTTGGAACTATTTTTTGCCAGTTGTAATCTTTTCTGTTACATATCATTATTATCAGCTGTGCCAGACGAAATAGTTCAATGGAAGCATAACATAACTACAATTCCTGGAGCACATTAGTTTATCAAATTAATTATTATGAATGGCAACATGGTTTCTAAACGACACGGAGCTAGAAATGGTGATAGGGATGCCACGATAACATGGAGCTTTTCTGAGGAGAATGGTACAAATACATGAGCACAAGATGATAGGAGACATTGAAGGAGCCTGTGGAGGTGTCCAGAGTGCATCTGGATGGGGGAAATTAGTGTTTCAAAGTTAGAGGACTTGCTTCTAGAACCGGATAAATTCTTAGTTATTTTTCAAAACTCCTGCAAAATTCATAAACTTTGTGTTATGCAAAATTTCTTGAAATTTTGCGTCAAATAATTGTGTGTACGTTATGAATGCGGCAGACTGGTTCGCGCACAAAGAGGCATATTTACAAGCCCCTATCGCCTCCACAATGCCACTTTTCACGACGTCGTGGTAACGATATGGGCTTCGCCTTATTTACAAGGCAGCGTTAAGCCACTTAACGTGGTTTAGCGCTGCCTTGGAAATAAGGCACCCTTTCACACTACACTTAGCATGAAAGAGGATGGCAATTGGTGTTGCAGTTTGCGTTCCTCCGAAACACCCATTGATTTTGATGCTGCCCCATATTTACAAGGGTGGCGTAAATATGGGCTGCGCTAACATTAAGACCAGGGAAAACCTGGTCTTAACACGGTGAAACAAGGAGAAATGTTTAATTTCTCCTAGTTTTAGCTGTTTCCATGTGTGCTGCATTGTGCTCCGTCACTTCAATTGTAAATATGCCACAAAATGTCTTAAAAGAATGGTAAAACCACAGGTGGAGGATAATTTCAGCTAAAAAAAAGTCCCCCATCAATAATAACTGAACTTTTGTACGTGAGGAACACTCTCACATGCAAAGTTATATGAGATACCGGCAAACCATACTTTGCATTCTTTGACATCATTCTCACCCAATTTCATAAAATGAATTATCCAATTGCACCCACCCCTACAGCTGCTTTTCCACGGAAAAAGATGCGGTTAAATAGTGACAGTAAATATTCTACAAGGAGTTTTGGGTTCTGTAGCTCCCGTTATTTTCAAAAGTGTCTCTGTCCGTATGTGTATTGTACATGCATGCAATAGTGTTTGTGTGTGCATGCGTGTATACTTGTTTGTGTGTTTGTGTGGTGTTTGCTTCTGGGCTCTCGTGTTTACCGTGTTTGCCTGACAAGCCAGAGATAAATGAGCAGAATCTGTGTCTGCAATTAGGTATTGCTGGAGCTAGTAGCTGCAATCTCTGCTTGCCCTTGTATATCCCTGGCCCTGCCCTTACTACTCCTGGTCTCAGGAGCCATTAGCAAACAGCTACACCAGAAAATTAAAAGGGCATTATGAGGCCTGTTTTGTTTATGTGGATTTCACTTCTTGCCCTTCCTATTACTTTGAGAGCAAAAAAGGCGCAAAAAAAGAGCTATTGGTGAGACAAGGGGTCAACTCAGTGATGTCATTAGGTGTATGACATTGGTGAGATGACCTCCATGGCAGAATGTTTCGTTGTAGTAGGCTTTTAGTAATCAAAACTCTGGAAAGTCATCCTGTGTTCTGACTGTCACATTGCATTGAAAAAGTGCATACTATATTTAGGTTCGTTGGCATCTGTCCTACAAATAACAGGCTTCTTTGAATATGAAATCCTTCAAAGCCTGTTTGAAGGCAGAGAAGTAGGAGGTTTGATAAAACTTTAATAGGAAGGAATCACAGACGTAAAAGCCTCACCCTCCTTTAGACTTCATTTTGAATTTAGGGTCTGGCAGGAGGTGCTTATTATTGTTTCTCATCTTTCGGAAAAGGAGATGATGAAAATACACTGTTTGAGATATAAAAAGCAATACCTATGTGAACGCTTCTAAATGTGAGACAACCTTTAACCGAAACAATTCCGTCATTCAATACGCGCCGGCAGAGTTAGGAGAGATAGGCTACAAAGTTCATAGGTATTTTTTTGTTCCAAGAAAGTCTTATTGAGATATTTTTATATAAACAAAAATAAGATCAAACAGAGGCAAACTCGAGATGCTGGGGTAGGCAGTTACATGGAAAATAAGTAAGTAAGTAAGCAGCATACATTGGTAATGATATGTCTCATGGGAATTGTGTCATCGCGAAGTAGTTGTACAGGGACTCCCAGGGATTGTTAATCTGTGGTTTATAAGGAGAATTTTGGAGAGAGATATTGTCTGCTCCTCTTAAAAAAGTAATCCAGTTCATCCAAGCACGAAAGGAGGTAGAGGCCATGTTCTTCCAGTTAGTCAATATTGATTTGCAAGCTGAGGTCAGTAGTATGTCTACAAGAAGTCAATCATTTTGTGAGTGGATCTGGGGGTCCAGGAAACCCTGATTTAGGGAGAGGAAATATTTTTTAAAGACGTATCCTGCACAGAGAGTGAATGAAGTCGAAAACACTATCCCAGAAAGAGGAGACCGCCTTGCAGAGAAAGAGTAAATGGCAAAGGGCACTGGAATCTGCATGACAATTCCAACAAGTTGGGTCATCGCTAAGAGCCATTTTATGAAGCCACGTCGGTGTCCAAAATATCCTATGGTGGAGCCAGTACTTTGGGCGAGGGAAGGAGAGGTTGTGTGGGATACCATGGACTTCCAGATTAACTGCTACTTGTCTAGGGGAATGGACTCATGGCTATCCCAGTTTTGTAAGACTGTTCCAGTGATGGATGTGTTTTTTGGTTTTAAGATGTGATAAAGTTTGGAGGACTGGTGACCTGACTTATTGAGGGAGGGCATTGTCTTAATGATGGAAGGGTCTTTGTCCGGGTAACTTATCTTAGACAAAATGACTTTGAGCTTAAGATAGTCATAAACATCTATGTCTATTAGATTGTATTGTTGTTGGTGTACACTGAAGGGATTGGTGTGTCTGGGATGCCCAGTTGCTTTAAGAAGTAGATGCGTTTTGATGCCCATGAATCCTAGAAAATAGTTTTTCCCTGGATTTTGATTCTTGGATTGTGCCAGATCGATATCATGTTCGAGTGATTAAGAGGAGTATCTAAGATCTTATAGCTTCTTCTCAGCTCTCTTTTAGTTTTGTTAAAAATGATTTACCAGAGGATGTGGGTATTTTGCTACCTGTTAAAAATGCCATAGGATGAAGTGCACCCAGGATCGACTATTAGCAAGGAGGGAGTGTAGTCAGGAGGCTGAGACAACCACAAGGAGCCTTGTCTAGACAGGAAGGCGGATTTATATTTTTTTAAGTCAGCCAGGTTCACTCCACTAAGGTGAATGGGTAAGCACAGTTTTTTTAGAGAGATCCTAGCGTATTTATTTTGCCAAATGAATTTTGATAATAGCTTATCCAGTTTTTGGTGAAAATCCTCTGATAGTACAAGGGGTAGCATGCTAATAAGATAAATAACTGTCCAAGTGACCATCATTATGATGGTTTCAATGCGTCCTCACCACATGAGAAATTAAGGGTTCCAGCCCTCAAGGAGCGTTTTGACCTTTTTCAATGTTACGTTTTCATCATGTCGGAGAGATTCTAATAAATCTGAATTGAAATCTAAGCCCAGGTATTTCATGTAGAAAGGTTGCCAGGTTAAGCCTGTAGACTTAAAAAGGTCTCTCGAACAAAGATTGTTCAATCCCAGGATTTCAGATTTGTCTTTATTGAGTTTGTATCCGGACACCTTAGCATAGTTTTTGATTGTCTCTGGTAAAGAGGGAATTGAGCGTGTCGCATCTTCCGACATAATCAAAATATCATCAGCGTATGCGGCCACCTTTATTGTCTTTAGGTTGAAAGTAACTCCTGAGATGGAGGGGTTTGAGAGAATCCTGTTTAGGAGTGGCTCCAGAGTCAGGATGAAGAGGGATGGAGACGGGGGCAGCCTTGACGGGTGCCTCTCTCCAAATTGATGGATGACGATAAGAGACCGTCTGAATGTACTCGTGCGGAAGGGGCACTACATAGGGCCATGAAAATCCTTGTGAAGGTCTCACTCAGGTTGTACTAAAACAGGGTCTCTCGGAGAAAGGAACAAGAGACTCTGTCAAATGCCTTCTCAGCATTGAGGGTGACTGCTACAGTATCAGAGTTAGAGAGTTTCGCTTTCTCAATGATGTGACATATTAGGCATTTTGGAATAGATTTTTGTGTCTAAAGTAAGTAGACAAATTGGACTATAGTTTTTTAGCAGCAAGGGATCTTTACGCTCTTTCGGAATAACCCCTATGGTTGCTTCGCTGGTAGAGCTTGAGATGGAATCTGAGACTGGGAAGTGTTAGAATAAGTCCAGTAGAGCAGTATCAAGTACCGGGGCAAATGTTTTAAAAATTGTGCCCGAAGGCCTTCCGGTCTGAAACCTTGTTAGATTTGAGGGAGTCAACTGCTTTGTACACTTCTTCAAGTGTTATTGGTTTACTGAGTCATAACTTATCCTGGTCCGTGATAGACGGGAGCGTGGTCTCCTCCAGATACTTCTTGCACTCCTTCACTGGGGGGTGGGTGACTCTTCCTTGAATAGGGATACATAGAAGTCCCAAAGGATCTTTATAATTTTATCGGAATTCCAATGGGGAACATTGAGATTGTCTTTGAGCGAGTTAATCCCCCTACGGTTTTGTGTATGTTTTAAATTTGAGGCCAGGATTTTCCCTGCCTTATTGGCTTCACAAAGTTTTAGGAACTTGTATTTATTAATCGAGATCCCCGCCCTATCACTCAGAATTCTGTTGTATTTGTATTTTTTGCTGAATAGGGAGGAGGGGGTTTGGGTGTCCGGATGGGAGAAGTTTGTTTATTCCGGTGCTTTAATCTCTTTCTCCAAGGAATCAATATCCATGTTGTGGGCTTTATTTAATTTAGATTGAATTTCAATTAGGGTACCCTTAATAGTGGCATTGAGAGCATCCCAGTGGATAGTCGGGTAAGTATCAGAAACCGTATTTTCTTTCAGGTAGTTCTTAATTGTAGATTCAATTGTGGCTTCTGTGAATACCGAAAGCCTTAAAATAAGGATTTTTCTCAGTTTAGTAGTAGTATAGTTAGGACTCCTATCTTTAGGACTCCTAAATACCTTCTGTGAAAACCGATAGCCTTAAAATTAGGATTTTTCTCAGTTTAGTTGTAGTAAAGTTAGGAGTCCTAACTTTAGGACTCCTAAACTGAGAAAAATCCTAATTTTAAGACTTTCGGTATTCACAGAAGGCATTTAGGAGTCCTAAAGTTAGGACTCCTAACTTCTGTGAATACCGAAGTGAGTAAGTGTCTTCTGTGAATACCAAAATGAGCAAGTGCCTTCTGTGAATACGACAATGGTAGTAAGTTTAGGATTTTGTCTTAAGTTAGTTCTGTGAATCGGGCCCACTGGCTTTAGGTGATTTTTCAAATTTTGGTACTGGCAAAGACATTAAAATACTGTTAATACCGCTATAAAACCGGCTGGGTGGCAATCCTTCTGCAACTCAGGCACGCAGTGTCCCCATATCTGGTGGGACTGGAGCATTTCTCAGAGTTCAACCCTTTAGAGGCCAAACAGACTATGGCCAACCTCCTGGGTAAGAAATTATTGCCATATACAAAACACTATTCATAAATACACCAGACAAGTTTTATGCTCTGAGACTGCAGTGGGAAAAAGACCTGGGACTGTTAGAAAATTCTAACTAGAGAGAAGCACTGATGGCATGGAGAGAAATTGCAATGTTGGCTAGGTGTAGAGTGATGCAATTTCCATATTTACAATGAGTATATTACACTCTAGATAAGCTATAGCTCATGGGCAGGGATTCACTCCCCCATGTGTTTAAAATGTCAGATTAAAACAGCTGGTTTTATGCACTGAGAGTGGGATTGACGGGTGTTGCAGAAGTAGTGGCCTGATATTGCTCCCCTTTTATCTGCGGTACCACAACACACTATCACTGTCACTCCCAGACTTGCATTATTGAACATCATGGGCAAATTTAAACTCAACAGATATATGAAAATGTTAGTGGACTTGTGTCTGGTCTGCTGATTGTGCAGTGAGACATAGCACAGATTAGAAGAGCTATCGGGTCTCCTAGACTTGGCAAATGGAAAGCGGGCATGGACTGCTGCAGTGTCCTCGAGCGGCATGTCTATAAACTCAGGGGATGCTTGGAGAAACAGGAACGTGTCTAAGGGGTATAAATGGAGCCGATGAGGATGCTTGAGGTTGGATTCACCTATATAAGCTTGCCCCAGTGACACTGCTAAGACTTGTGAGATTTGGATCCTTTGGAAATTGCTGCAATAAATTGTAATGGTTATATTTCAAATAAAAAAAGCAGGTTGTCATGTATTGCCACATAATGGCTGAGCATTATAGCCCTTTCAACAAATTGAGCATTACACTTAAAAGTGTTGGTGGGGTGTATTTCAACATTATGGATCAGACTAAGGGCCTTATTTAGATCTTGACAGATGGGTTACTCTGTCACAATGGTGACGAATATCCCATCTGCTGAAATATTAATCCCATTATATCCTATGGGGATAATATTTCGGCTGACGGGATATCCGTCACTGCTGTGACAGAGTAACCTGTCTGCCAAGATCTAAATCAGGCCCTAAGACTTGAAGGTATAGATAACCATGTTTGCTTTTTTTACTATAATTTGTTTTAACTTCCATTAATCATTTTCCACACTTGTATCATAGATCAATATGGTATAGTGCATTCGATTTCGTTTCCTTCTCTGAATGCATCAGTAATATCTTATACGGTAATGTACACTACATTTGCGTTTCTTTGATTTGTCCCAAAATATGCTACACAGGGTAATTCATTTAAAATACAAAATTATGTGAGTGAACAATCATACGAGAAACACTGACCAATTAACCCTTTCGCTGCGGCGGGAATTCCGCCGCAGCGCTGGGGGGGGGTTTGAGGGCAGCGCGGTGGCGCGGTGCTCATGACGGAACCGCTCCGTCATGAGCCGCGGTTGAGCTGTGCTCATGATGGAGTGGTTCCGTCATGACTCCGCCCATTGCGCTAATCGCCCACACAGGCGGGGAATTAGCGCCACGTGGGCGGCGCGGCCGCCAACGGCCGCAGCATGACAGAACCACTCCGTCATGAGCACACGGCGACCGTGGCTCATGACGGAGTGGTTCCGTCATGAGTGGGGAAGGGGTTAATAATTGACAGAGTGTTAAACACCAATACCTGACAAGGTGAGTTAGATGACACAACTCGGTGTAACTGTGATATCAAGTCGTGCAGGTGAGTGATTAGGAGACTGAACTCGGTGTCAACGTGTAATCAAGTAGTGGACTTGAGTGAGGGGTGAATCAGTGTGTGAGCAGCCTACGAGTGACTGTAACTGTGCCACAGAGTGCCTCAAAGGATGATCAGTGGAAACTAGAACAGTTTATGGAGGGGCTGCTCTTCTGTTGGAGCGGAGGAGTGTTGCCTCATTTAAAATCCCCCCAAAGACCTGAAAAATAAAATGGTAATTTATTACCATTTTAATTCTCATCCCCCGTCCTGAACAGAGCATAAGAATTTGGGCAAGGTCCTGGCTACTGAAGAGTGTCAACAGCAGGGAGGAGTGTGGGCTGCCTTTTGTACTTGTTTAAAGTGCGCATGTCTTTTTGGCTGGCTGTCTTGCGACAGCCAGCCATACATACACACTTTAAAAAGCTCTAGCCCAACTGTGGTTAGAGAAAGTGCAGGCCTCCAGGGCACTTCCCTCATGCTACTTACTGGTTAACAGCATGATAGCAGTGCCACAAGTGGTCAAGGGAGTTGCTGCATCCAGTTCCTGTGGAGATGAGAGATGAGAGAACTGGAGCGGAGGACATCACGTTCAGGTTTATAGATTTTTATTTTATTTTGGGCACACATGCGTTCTCCCCTCCCAGTAGATGCCAGCCACCACTGCTTTTATGTGCATTAAAAGACACAATTGGGATAAAGAAACCTTCTAACCTCACTATTCGATAACTTTGTATGATGTACGATGTGTGAAATATGAAAATGGCAATAAAAATATGTTTAAAAAAGAAACCTTGTGATGAAAAACAAATGATTTATGAGTAAATTATGAGTTTGAAGTGCAGATGGGCGTGAGTGTGCTGCTGTTTGACTCCGTGCCTTATCAGAGAGGGCTGTTTTTTTCACTTTTCGATCCAGGCATCCTTGCATATTCATTTTGTTAAGGCTGATTACAGAAATGCTTCAGAGTTCACGTTTCTTTACAAAGTGCAATTTATAATCTGTTACTGACAAAATATGTATTACCTAAACTCTTCAACCTAATATTTTTGCTTGCCTTGTTTAACCCTGTCACAGCAGGGGTGTGTACGCACCTCTGTGTAGAGCTTTTTATCACAAAATCAGTGTAAAGTTTGTGCAAACCCATGTTCCTTTTTGGGCACCCATAAAAACTATTGTGTGTGATAACAAACCCAGGAGTAAGCTGGCAGTACACCAATAGCATTCCTGATTTACTCTTGGATTGCGACCAAACAGTCAGGGCCCGCAACATTGGGCTAGCCACTCCTACCCAGCCCTATTGCAGGACCGCCCACCCGTGTGCCCCCACCAAACCCTTCTGCTTTCTCGCAGTGCAAGAAGCAGTAACATAAAGTGGTAATCATACCATTTTATGTTACTGCTTCTTGCACTGTGAGAAAGCAGTGAAGCGACGCTTCTCCACCCACATGGAGGAGCCGCCCCTGCAATTAGTATAGATTACTAAATTGTGACTGAATCACTGTTTATGGCTCACTATATTCATCCAAAGGTTTCTATCACTGAGTGCAAGTCCTCCTTTGTCTTGATTGTCTCGCCTTAGGAAGCACTAAATAGGATCAGATTCTTCACATGTTTTCCAAAATAGGCTTATTTTCTTTGCATATTTATATAGCGAGAACTCAACCCGAAGGTATTGGAGCGCTTTACATGAGCACCGTATTTACATTACACATTCAGGCACGGGGAGATTAAGTGATTTGCCCAGAATCACAGGATGTGGACGCGACCCCAAGGCTCGAACCCTGGTTTCCAGCACCAAAGTCGGCAGTCTAGTCGACGGACCTCCAGTGCTCCTTGTGGAGCCACGCCTTGACTTGTATCTTTGTTTCCATGAGTCTCCAGAGCATGGGGGAACAAGACATGCAAGGGTTTTCTAGGGGTTTGAGATTTCCTCAATCAATAAACTAGGTGCAGTGCACCTGGGAGATTTCAAAAGCAAATTAAAGTGAAATGCTGATGTTGTTGGGCTACCTGTCTTTTGGTTGCAAGTATCACCCCTACGCTGTACGGACACCTATCAAACCCATATGTTTTCAACATCTGCACATTCTAAATTTTATCTTGTTAGATACCAGAAGTCCCTTTATCACTGGATACCCAACATCCCTTACTCTGATTGGCTGGTCAAGAGAACACATGAAATGTGACATTTGTTAGATTTTAGAAATTGTTTTCCAAAACATTCTAATTCCCTCCAGTCTCCCTCATACAATAACAGTACTTTGGTTCCTTTCCAGGGAACAGGCACTGAGAGTATTTCGACTTTTACTTAGGTGAATATAAACTCCAAACTATACTGACTCTGTACTGGGAGCCCAGAGCCAGACACTGATTGAAGTATATCTTCAAGTAAGAAAAATCATTACAGTGTCTTGCTTCTTGCAGAACGAAGCAACCACTGTGTGGATGTTTTCTTGTGCTAGGAAAGAAAATGAGCAGCTTCTTGCCATTTGGTGGGGCACAGACACACAGCACCTTTCTCTCAATGCTGCTTATAGAGAAAGAAGCATTGTGAGACGATGGAGCCATCTATAATTAAAAAGTTGAGTATTGCAAGGGTATGGATTAGGAAAAATCCTAGTCTCTGCCATTCTAATTCCCACTTTCTGGCACTTCTGTTAGTTGTGGCATGGTTCATGGGCTGCTTCCCCTTCCCTCCTTTCTACATCTCTCCCACTCATCTCAAGAAAAAGTGGAGTGGATTGGTGGAGCTAGGGAATTCCTCCCAGATCCTTCATACGTGTATGTGGCACATGTGACATTGCACAAAAACTACTTTCTGTCTAAAATGTTTAAGCAAATTCACTGAAATTGTCATTATCTAGCAAATTCTTAATTGACCATTATTACTGTGGTGTGATAAGCAGTTTATTTTCTAGTAAATAGTGACTAACATGTTCCCATTGTTAATGTGATCATACAATTGGCAGTGTAATACAAGTTATGTGTCCCCAATATGCCCACAGAGAGTATGAGTGACACACACTAATTCCATAGGCTATTATATCAGATGATGCATTAAAGCAATATGTTCAGATGAGGTAATTTCATGACAAGTGCACAATAAGACGGAATAGGCCCATATATTCCTAAAGTTGACCAGGTGCAAAGGAGTGCATGATGCTAATTGTTGTGTGCATCACTTTGAAAAGAGAGTGAGGACCTAACAAAGTAATTTTGTTTCCCCCATATATAAAAACATTGGAACAGATAGTGTATCACCTCAGGCACATCTTAATTTTTGAAAAAATGGTTGCCTGATAAACGCTTGTCTTGATCCTGAACCAAAAAGTAAAAAAAAAAGAAAATCTTCACATCCAACTTAGTAAGTAGCACAAATCACTTAATAATTATGTACATTCATCCAGCCCATAAACAAATCCACCCATCTGTCTTGGCTGTCAAGCTAAAGGCAAAAACCTACATTAGTGTAATAGTGTCCCTTCCCCCGTATCAATCAATCTACATCTTCCCAAACTGAAGCACTCTAACATGAGTTGCCTACCCCTGTAAGGAAAACCTTAGTTTGCTTTAACCCTGACAAATCTGAGTACTCTTTACTTCCACACAGTTTGGAATGCACCTGCGAAATGCATGCTGTGGGACTGGTAGCCCCCTGGTTTTGTAGTTGCCATCTATGGGAGACACTGATCAATGTCTATCTGTTACCAGATAAGAGTGGAATTTATCATTGTAATTGAGCTAAGCAATCTTTCTAAATTTGTTATGGACCTCTCTTTTCTCATTTAAAGATTTAAACAGTGCCATTCTCATACCTCAACCTAAATCATTCAATGCATGGCAAGAACAGATTTGTAGTTACCAATGTTCACAAAGGTGCTCAACTTGTTAGCTGATTTCCTAATTCTCTTTCTTGATCTTATGAACCTCCTTGAAACTAATTTCTCACTGCATTGATCTAAACATTTCCACAGTTTATCTAGCTAAAATGTTTTCTGAACATTTGGTGAGGTCCAAATAACTTTGTATTGAAAATGGTACTCGCTTTTTTCAGTGTCCCTTTTTTTCCTCCCTCCGGTTTTCCTTCAGCTGATTCTGTTTATGCCCCTGGTAAGGAAACGTTTCTCCTTCCCTTCAGCCAAAAGGTTGTCTGCTATAGCCAGCAGTTCAACTTCATATTTTCCATCACTAGATCCTGACCTATAATTATGTTCTGTTCCACTACCACCTTTTACTCTTTCTTTCCTCTGTCTGTTTTTCTTTGCTCTAAAGTCATTTTCCCACTAAACCCATTGGTAGTCTGTGCTATTACAGGATTAGTCTCCATTGATATTCTACAATGAAAAACTTTCTATTCATTGAATATCTGCCTAGCATCACCTAAGATCCTGCTCATCATGTCTCATGTGTACCATAGGAACTGAGGGGCCTTAGTAGGCAGTCTGCAATTGTACATGTGTACCCATTTTGCACACATGCAGCTTATGCCTCCATCCTGTATGAGGTTCATCCCATTAAATTACTCAAGGTTCTATTACTTCACCTTCTTGAAGACATCTGCCTCAACTTTCATCTCTAACTCATGCTGTTACATGTTCCTGTGCCCATTTATGAATTCTTCTGATGTGTCCTGTGGCCCTCATGCAGTTATTTGTCAGCACTTGTTTCAAGTGTACATTATTTCAAGGTGCCACCTATTGACCTAGAACTTAGAAACTCCTATGTATTCCTCTTGCGCATCCTCAAACATATCTTGACTTCAATGCTGCTATAATTATTTTACTCTGATGGTACCCTCCTTACAATAGCAATGTTCCTGAAGCTGTCCTTAAATTCAGTGCACACAGTTGCCTTCATTTTCCTTGCATATTTCCTTGTGGCATCGCACACAAAACACGCACACAAAACACACACATAAAAGCACACACAGTGTCACAGGCTTACCTTCTTCCTAAAGTTTATAATCTAAATGTGATATCATACCCATCTCTGATACACTCCTTGAAGTGTGCAGATATTGCAAATATTTATATTCGGGGTTGATATTCCAAGAAGAGGAAGGCAAAAATACAATGTGGTCTCTCTTTTTTGTGAAAATTGTGTGCCTGAATAATTTCAAGCATAGTTTTTTATGCATCCCAAACTTACTCAAAATCTACACATGCTTGAAAAGGCGACATTCATGAAACCAATATATAACATATACATTGATTTACAAATAATGTATCAATATGTATCATGCTCCTACTGGAGGGTCGTACCAGAGATGTCATCACATGAAGTTATGTGCATGAATTGGGAAAAATAAAATATGTATTTCCAGCCTTCCAGTCAATCAGTCAGTTATAATGGGGGTGTTCTACTATACTCTGTTGGGTCCCTTGAAGGCTTCCCAGATTGGTAATGTTTTTTTCTATGATTCTCAATGGGCCAAGAGCTAATACCTGCAACGTGCTGCAAGAACCTTCAAAACCAAACCAACATTTTGGTTAGACCCCTTCTGAAAAAAGTCACATATAAGTCGTCTTTAGAATCTATAAACCTCAATGATATGGCAGTCACCACTGTGTAGTTAAAGTTAGGCCCAAGTCACCATAGGAAATAGATTTTTTGGTTTGGTAATACCTTTGGTGCCGTTTGATGAATCTTCAACAAACTGTTTAAAAAAGGTTCATCCACCTCAGTTCCTTCATGGAAAGTCTGAGGGTATTTGTCAAACGGGAACTGAGAAAAAAAGAAGGGTGGGGGGCAAAATACTATTTCCTCATGCAATTTCTTTAGACATTTTATAACAGGGCTATAGTCAAAATGGCCTAAAGGAATTACACCACATTTGCCAGAAAACTATTATTATTATTAGACAGTTATAAAGTGCCAACTATCACCCAGTGGGCATCTTGGTGCTTGTGCCAAAAGATCCTTCAAGCACATTTCAACGGGGGAGGGTGTATTTATGTTATCACTACTTTGTAAAAACACAAGTTCTTAGACTTTTTCTGAAACTCAGCAGGTTTGTGTTTGCTCGCAAAGTGCTAGGCAGTGCGTTCTAGATGTGTGCCTTTCACTCGGAAGGATCTCCCACCTATTCTTGTCTTTTTCAAAGAAGGCACGGTTGGACTTTGCCCTTTTTGGCTAAAGTTCCTTAAACTTTCTGCTTTCCCCCTAGACCCCTGACATGGTGTTGCCAACTTAAATGCTTTGGGCTCTTTGCCACTGCTGATCAGTGTCAAAAGGCAAGTGCTCACTGTGTAAAGTGTAATGGTAATTGGTTGTCCATGATTGATATATTTTCCTTACTAGTAAAGTCCCTAGTAAAGTGCACTATGTGTGCCAGGGCTGGTAATGCAAATGCTACTAGTGGGCCGGCGGCACTAATTGTGCCACCCACACAAGTAGCCTCAAAGAGAGAACTCAGGCCTGCCACTGCAGTGCCTGCACACAGTTTGTTAAACTGCCATGTTGTCCTGACAAGTGCACCCACTTGCCAGGCCTTACTCTTTCTATGCACATCCGACACCCCTATGGTAGGTCCAAGGTACCCCCTGGGCAGGGTGCAGTGTGTGTGAAAGGTAGGACATGTACTAAGGTGTGTACCATGTCCTGACAGTGAAATACTCTCCATTTCGTTTTTCACTGTTGAAAGGCCATCTTGCCCATAGGACTGAAGGGGGAAGGCTTTGTAATATGTTTCCAGCCTATCTTCCCAAAGGCTTAAGATGGAGAGGTGAAGGTTTTTATGTATGAACTCACAATTAATCAACACATCTTTTTGTGAAGGTGGTTTTTGCATTGTGTGTTTAGAAACCACTCTTTTAGAAGTGGCTGGGTTTTTGTGCTCTAACATTTCTGTGTGTCTCTGCCTGGTGGTGGATTGACTGTCTGGATCTGAAAGTGATAGGATCTGGGGAATGTCTTGACCCAGGGGAGGAGGTGAGACAGTAACAGGCTGACCTGCATCTGGAGTGTAGGGGGGAGGAGTAGCCCTGGAGGTGAAGAGGCCTGGGCTGCAGCCATAAAACAATGGCTCCATCCCCTGCTGAGTGATTGAGGATCCAGACCCCCACTATCAAAGGAAACCCCTGGACTTTGGAATGGAAGGAAATGGTTGGAAAATGGAACTGTTCAAGACTGGACAGGACTGAAACTACTTTGTGGTGAAGAGGAACCTCTTCCAAGGAAGAAACAGCTGAATAGACTGAAGGAATGGACTGACCCTTGCTGTGTGTTCTGGGGCTGGCCTGCAGTTTGCTGCTTTAACCAAGGAAGAGGCTAAAGGGGCTTTGCTGTGGGCTGTGTCCCCCTGCCTGAAAGGACTTTGCTGTGCTGTGACTTGAAGTAACTTAACCCCAAGGGCCCGAGGAGAGCTGGCTCCCTGTTGTGGAAACTCAGGAACACAAAAGTTTCCAGAAGTGTCTCAGCGACGCTGTGTGCGTGTGCTTTTTGCAGCCTGAGACCTTCGCAAGAAGTGCCCTGTGATCCTGTGCACCCGGAGTCCAGGTGAATCTCAGCGACGCTGTGTGGGTGTGCTTCTTGCAGCCTGAGACCTTTGTGAGGATTGCCCTGTGACCGTGCACACCCGAAGCTCAAGGGAGTCGCAGTGATGGTGTGTGCGTGTGCCCTGTTGCAGCTGAGATCTTCGTTATTGTCATCGGCCTGGAAGCAATCAAGTCGCATTAGAGGCCCGAGTTCATACGAGAGGCGGAGAGGAGAGCGAGGTCGCAACCCCCAGGTAACGTGTGTCGGAGCCTGGGGTGGGGTGCGAGAGACGCTCTTGGCCCCTCCCCTTCTTGCAGCGCAAACCTCGGTTCCAGCTCGTATTGCGGCCCATATGTGCCAAGGAGTGGCAGTACCAGAGCCGGAGTGTGGAGCTGCACTGTGGTTTACACCAGACCCGTGTTGGGGGCATATGTTGACAGAAACTGACCGCATGTCAGTACAAGGGGCGGAGAGACCGTCTAAACACCGTGATCGGTGCTGGAGTGTATTATGAATTGCATTCATTCTGCATTTGAACTACCTGATTGTTGCATTACGCATTGCATTAGTGTGGAGAACGAACTACATGATTGGTGCATTACGCATTGCATTCTTTTGGCATTACGAATTACTTGATTGTTGCATAACGAACTGCATTATTTTTACATTGCAAAGTGCCTGATTCTTGCATTAGGACTGCCTAGGATCATCTAGAATTAATCATTAATACCACCAGAACTTACAAGGGTTGGCTGGCTTAATAACTGGCCAGGAGAAATATTACAGATTTGCATGTTGGATTTAGATTGTCTCATCGTATATCTTTTTATATAAACTTATACTTGTTTTTCTATGAAACTGGTGTGGAGTCCTTTTGTGGTGTCACCATTGGGTCACTGAGAGCGTGGTTGCAAATACTTTACACATTTGCCTTGAAGATAAGCCTTGCTGCTCAAGCCAAGCAACCAAGGGGGTGAGCAGGGGCTATCTGAGAAGTAGGGGTGGGTGGAATTTGCGAAATTGCCTTTCACAAAATTTCACGAAATGGCAAAAAATCTCTGCGAACACGTGAAATTATGCGCGCTCGCGGAGATTTTGGGCTGATTCATGCGTTACTGAATTTGAGCTTCAACTCGGGCACCTGCTTTATTTATATCAGTAAGTGCTTCCTGTTGAGGTTTAATTTTTGTGACAGGAGCATTGTGCCAGAATGAATACTTCCCTGCATTTTTATCCAAGAAGATGCCACCGTTTTGTGCAATACCTCTACTCAACTGGAGTACTTTCTACTGGATGATCAGTAAGTGCTACCTCGTTGGGTAAATGCATAGTCCGTTTACTACCTTACAGCTGCGTAAAGGGCCAGAAGAGTTGTGTCAAGGGACCATGTGTGCCTCTAACTTTGCCACTGCGCCGATGGGTGCCGGGGTCCCTTGAGTGTGCTGCCCATCATAGTGGGGAAAGGGCGGGAAGACGTTGTACACCGCTAGTGTGTGTGGGGCCAAACGGGCGGGGCTTCTAGGCCAGTTCACATGCCTCTTGTTTAAAAAAGGATCAGAGCAGGGTCTCTGAGGCAGACAAGGAGAAGGAACCGCCTTGTCACAGGAAGTACACGAGGATTGCGCTCGAGTAAATCAAGGATGCAAAGACCACCAGCAAGGATTACAGCTAACATTTCAGGGTGGAAATGGGGAGAACTGACATCTGCTTAACCACGCTCACAAATTCTACACGAGGATTGCGCTCGAAAAAATGAAGGATGCAAACACCACCGTAAAGGATTACAGCTAACATTTCAGAGTGAAAATGGGGAGAACTGACATATGCTTAGCCACCACCACGCTCACAAATTTTTTGGCAGATTAATGCGTTCCAGAATTTGAGCTTCAACTCGGGCACCTGCTTTATTTATATCTGTAAGTGCTTACTGTTTAGTGACAGGAGCATCGTGCCAGAATGAATCCTGCTCTGCATATTTCCGTTCCGCCGCGGATCGCGGAAGTTTCGACATTTTTGTATTCCGTGTGGAACGCGAAAATGCTGAAATTTCGCAAGTTCCGCGAGCGGAACGGAATTTGACGCCCACCCTTACTGAGAAGGTGTCCTTCCTTGCCCTGAAATAGAAGCGAGGGTCCCTACTTGGCCTAAAGTACCTACCTCAGCCAACTAGGGAATCCCGGTTCTAACAGGCACACATACCAAACAGGCTGAGGATGATCTTAAGGACTGAGCAGGTTTGTAGTAGCACAGTTTTTCTTGTAGAGACCTCGGTCCATTACCATTCAAGGCTCTGTGCATTATGCATATGGCCTTGAAGATGGATCATTCCCTCACTGGCAACCAGTGAAGTTCCCTCAAAGTGCCAGCTGCGGACTCAAATCTGCCTTTCTTTAACGCCAATTTAGCAGCCAACATTGGTATCCTCTGGTGCTGCTTAAGCAGATATTATGGAATCTTATAATTAGAGAGTTACAAAAATCCAATCTACTCAGCACAGTATATTGCACTACCAGCTACCTAGCTAGTTGTAGTAAAAGGGGGCCAATTTTTTTTAGGTTCCTCAGAAAAACTGTTTTTTTGACGTAGGCCTCCATAGAAAGTTTCTGGTCAATTAGGACTGCCGAGTTCCGTACCGATAGTGCTGTCTTTAAATCAGTCCTCCTTACAGGGCCAGAAATCCCCTTGGAGCTGATACTGTAGTTTCCCTGGAGAGCAACACAGAAATTCAGTTTTATTTCCATTGAAATGTATTGTGTTCTTATTAAGCCAGTTAGCCATTTCATATAAACAGACATTAGTTATCTAGCTAAGCAGAATCAGTTTTGTCTAATGATAATATTAGTTGGCTGTCATCCACATAATTTATAATGGAGGCACCAAAACACTTGATCGTGGTTAGCAGTGGTCGGAGATAGACATTAAGCAGAATAGGGCTCAAAGCTGAACCCTGCGGTTCCCCATGTTGAATTCTTTTATAAATCTGATTCATTAGGAGAAAAGTACACCTCTTGAGATCTTTCTGTAAGGTTGGACTCATACCAATTGAGGAGAGAGACCCTTATCCCAATCTCTTTGCGCCAAGTGAGCTGAATTTGGTGTTTGGCAGTATCAAAGGCAGCCGAGAGATCCAAGAGGACCAGGACCACTGTATGACTGCCGTCAATCCTCATCCTTCCTCATCCTTAACTCATCTGTTGCTAGAACTAAGGCGGTCTTCATATCATAAGCTGGTCTAAGGCCCATTTGCTCGGGCTCCAGCAAATTGTTATATTCAAGAAAACTAGCAAAAATTTTACTGAGGTCTTTTTCGAAAATCTTAACTGGAAAAGGAAGTTGAGAGATTGGACGGTATTTACTAGCATCAGGAATGTCAGCCAAAGGTTGTTTTAATTGTGGGGCTATCAGCACCTTCTTCCAGGTCACTGGGATCATTCCTACAGCAAGAGACTGATTACAAATCTTTTGTAGAGCTGGATAAAGTTAATCAGCTCTATTCTTCCATATATCCATAGGAATGAGGTCTAAGGGGGAACCCGAGGAGAATGATGAGGCCAAGGTCCTAAAATCTGCCTCATTTAGCAACTCCACCCTCTCCAAGAAAACCAAGGTATTTACTTTCGGGGTAGAAACTGCCAGTTGAGCCTCACTTCCAGGATCTTTCTTTAATTCGAGGTTGCCAACATTATTTATATCAGCAATAATCTAGTCTATCTTATTGTGAAAAATGTTGCACAATTCCTGCGATGGTTGAACAAGTTGTTTTACACAGTCTGAAACAGTTAATTATTTTATCACCTTCTTAGAAACGCTGGTTGCAGCCATAATCAACGTTGTGTAATAGTTTGCTTTGCCATTTTTTATTTAATTTTTATACTCTTTGAGTGCAATTTTCAATTTAAGCCTGTCGCTATCTAAATAAAGCCTCTCACGTGCCCTACAGGTTGGTTTTCTTCTCTTTCAAAGTCTCAGTGAACCAAATCGCGGATGGCTTAGATCTCGGCATTAATGATTTTAGAGGGATTAGTTTATCTGTGGTGACGATAATTATCTTTCCCAAACAGGAATATTTTGCATCCATTGTTTTTGTCTCCTGAAAACAGCTGGTAGTGTTAAAGGTTATTTCCTCTTCTAACTTATTCAATTTGGCCCAAGATCTCATTGTACTTTCATCTCAGTGGGATATTCCTCAGCTTCGGGGTCAGGTTAGGCCTAGAAAGCTGAAATGCTACCAAAAAATAGTCCGAACATCTTACCAGAGTTGGAACCCAGTTGTCACCATGTCTGCTGGTGCTAATATAAGGTCAAATGTGCAGGGCCCTTAACCTGTTGTAGAAAATTAGATCTGAACCCAGAGAGTGCGCTTTTTGTGATTTGTGATTTTGTGATTTGGTGTAAACCTGTTCAGTCATGTTTGAGAAATGTAAACTCAAAATGTATAGCTCTCTGAATGATTGAGCCTATGGGCATGCAAATTTAAAAAATAGAGCAATATGATTGAGTGAGGTGGCTTTTTTCCCATAACCTGACAAGCTCTTACGGGAGTGTGAAGCTTCTGTGAGTCTCGCAGGAGCTCACACTCTGATTGACTGGCCACAACATGAAGAGAAATGTTGCAGCTGCCATTACATGACGCGGGGACTTGACATCCGTGTCCTGAAAATGAAAAAAATAAGGAATAAGGGCAAAGGGTTGAGGTAGGGTAGGGGTAGGTGTAGGGGACAGAGTGAAAAAAATGTGGGTTGCTGTGATCCCACAGGAGTCTTGCAGGAGCAAGCATAACCCCGTTAGTCCTGCGTGGGCACACAGGCATGTTGGCCCCCACGAGAGTCCTGCGGGAAAAGAGGGGCATGGGTGTCTGTGGTGGGTATGTTGAGTATTGGCGATTTGCCCTCTAGCCACCACACATTGCATATGGCCAAATGTTGTGCGCATCAGGGAGCCACCTGTAGGCAGTTGGGCACTCATCCTAGCCTGGAGGGGGTAGGCATAGTAAAGTATGTTTTGGGCCTGGCCTTCTCTGCAGGGTTCCCTCTCAACCGTTTGCCTTTATCTTCCACTTTTTGTGCTGAATTTGCTTTGTATGGTCCTAGGACTCTGTGCACTTTACCACTTCTAACCAGTGCTAAAGTGCTTGTGCTGTCTCTCCCCTCTAAACATGCTGAAATTGACTTTTCCTCAATTGGTATATTTAATATACCTTTAACACCCCAGTAAATTGGTACTACATGTACCGAGGGAAGGCAACACTGATTGTGCCACCCACTGCAGTGGCACTTTAAACATGTCTCAGGCCTGCAATTGCAGCCTGTATTTGCAGTTTTAAACTTCCATGTCGACCTGGCAAAATAAGTATTTTGCTAGGCCCAAACCCTCCTTTTTAATCTGTATAAGTCATCTCTAGGGCAGGCCATGCAAGGCCTAGAGGGCTGGGTGCAATGTATTTAAAAAACAGGACGAATACTTTTATGTTTTACATGTCCTAATAGTGAAAAACTCTTAAGTTCATTTTCCTTTTTTGCAAGCTCAACCTCTCCCATAGCATAACTATGGAGTTACCGTATTACATTATTTAAGTGCAATTTCCAAATTGGAAAAGATAACCAGTTCATGTTTGGTGTCTCTGGAATTGTAATGGCACATCCTAACCTATGGTGAAGTCTGATTTTAAATTACAATTTTGAAAATGCCATTTTTAGAAAATTGGCATTTTCTTTCCCCAGCCATTTGTTGTCTGCAGTCTGTCTCTGAGTCACATGACTGGGTGTGGGTGACCGTAGGCCTTTGTATATTCCTCCTAGACAGCCACACACAAAGGGGATTTTAGGAATGACTGAATGGGACATCACTTGCAGGATGGGAGGGAGGAGCTGGGCCCATCTGCAGTCTGCAGTAATAGGTTGTGTCCTGTCTCCACAAAAAGTGCTGCATACCCTCTGTAGTTAGTCAAGAGCCAGGGCCAGGACGGCAGGGCACCTGTGAATTTCAAAGGCATGCCTCTATAAGCTTCTCTCACCTTCCTAGGCATAACTGGTTATAAATACCGGACTTCAGACAGTAACTCTTCAGTACCCTTCTAGACCTGTGGAACTGGTGCTGCTGAAAGTACTTCCACTCTGCTGGACTGCTTCTATGAAGGACTGCTGCCCTGCTGTACTGACCTGCTGCCCTCTTGCCTGGGTGAGAAGGACTGGTCCTGCCCCTCTTGAACTCAGAACCCAGAGAGACTCCAGGCTAGTTGACTAGCCTCCTGATCTGAAACCTCAGGGACATAACAGGCATCCAACAAACCTGCACCTGCATCCTGGCTCTGCCATCTGTGAGTCTACCCTCCCAAGTGGTGACACCCCAGTCGTAGAGCCTCGAAGTGGGCTGAAGGTGGTCTGCCAGCCTTCGTTGATATAGCCAAACTGGTGCATCTCCTCTGTGGTGCGCTGCAAACCCAAGCAGAACTGACATATCACCGCTGCTGCTTTGATCGGACCCGTTGCAAAGATCCGCATCATCACCCTGACTGCATAACACATCTTCGGCGCAGGCCGTTACATCCCTCATCAACGGCATCCTCGACGATGACTTGGGACTCCACATTGCAGATCCTCAGAAATGACGTATCGCCCTGACTGCCTGCCACATCCTCGATGCCAGACTTCGCATCTCAAGCTCCATCGATGGGATCCTCGATGATGACTCAGGCCCTCGCATCATAGCCTCGCTGCATTTTAGAACCGATGCATTGCTTCGGCTGTGCGATGTATCTTCGATACGGATCCTCTGTCAAGAATTCCTGTCATATGAGGGGAGGAAAACGGTAACCAGCGAAAACGGACTACATCTCCCAGGATGCTTAGCGGTTGAGAGGTTATGTAAACAGGAGAGCTGTTACATAACTCAAGGGAAACACGCCCTTATGTAAACAGGAGAGCTGTTACATAACTCAAGGGAAACACGCCCTTATGTAAACAGGAGAGCTGTTACATAACTCAAGGGAAACACGCCCTTATGTAAACAGGAGAGCTGTTACATAACTCAAGGAAAACACGCCCTATAAAGGGAGGAACCGGGAGGTACAAGGCTGTCGGATATTGTGTTTACACCGACGTACCTGCTTCGTGTAGAGCAGTGTTCCGGAGTGGTGCTCCAGTAAGGCAAGAACGGAGGTAGGTCGAGTCGTTACTCCCTGGGCCGTGTCTTGCCCCATCGTCACCTGTGAAGGACCCGGAAGCTCTACCGGTCAACCATGGAGCTTCGCTTTTTGACTCGGCTGAGTCCAAGCGCAGTGGCGCTTTTGCTGGTTGGAGTCGTAACTCCCAGCCCGACCAGAGACACAGGGACTGCCAGCTGTAACGCACACCAGGAGGTGTTTGCCGCGTTACAGACTCGGAAGTCCACAGGATCGATCGAGCGGCTGCTCTCGGTTCAGTCTTCTTGCTTGTGATTGGGGTATCGGTGACGCATCACCAGGAGGTGACTCCGCGTCCCGGTGCAGTCTGAGGAAGAGGTTGAGCGGCTGCTCCCTTCAGGTAGAGACCCCGGCTGGGTGTTTCCCTGACTCCTCGATTCTCCCCAACACTCTTCGTGCCCCTCACAGCCTACCGATTGGCATTGTCGGCCATTTCATTTCTGCCCTCTGTTGGCATACGCCGGGATCGGCGTATATGCAGAGGACGGTTAGGACCATCCGTGCTGTGGGCTGGTAACGTACTTAGCCTGGAGGATTCCAGTGACTATAACTTTTGTTTGTTCTTTGTATTTTATTTGCCTTCATTAAAAGAACTAACCCTTCACAAGTGGTTGCGTCCTCATTGTCGTGTCTGTTAAACGATCCTGAGACGTTCAGGGCGTTACAAAATATCCGACCTTAATAACACTAACTGTCTCCCGGTCGATAACAGACATGGCAACACTTGATGATGTGCTGGCTGCTTTAGCGGCCATGCAAGTTGAAGTGGCTGCCTCTAGGCAAGAAACAGCCGATGTAAAAGCCAGACTGGATGCTATCCAATTGGACCCGCTCACGCCCAGCACCTCCCTCACAAACCAGACCCCTGCGGTAGTAGTGGAAATGCCGGTAGCCATCCCCTTGGCAACACCAGAGAGGTAAAGTGGGGATCCTAACACAGTGCAGGTATTCCTCACACAAGTGGCGCTACATTTATCGTGCAAACCAAAGGCGTTCCCCACGAGTCAGGCTCGTGTGGCTTTCCTTATATCCTATTTGGCTGGAAACGCGGCACAATGGGCCGTACCTCTGGTGAGCAGGGACGACCCCCTCTTATGTGATTGGGGTGCTTTTCGCGAGGAATTCCTGAAGGTATTCGACAGAAGGGCTGACTCGTACACGGCGGACCGTGAAATGCTTGAGTTGAGACAGGGATCCAACGACCTGGTGCAGTATCTCAACGCGTTCCGAAGGCTGGTTGCGGAAACCAAGTGGCCTGTTGCTAAACAGACGGCGCTCTTCCATCAAGGGCTGTGCGATGAGCTCAAGGACGCCGTGGCTCATATTGACCCTCAACCCAAGACATGTGAGGGCCTTATCAACCTGGTATTACGGCTGGAACATAGGCTAAGTGAAAGAAAGGGGGATCATGGGAGAAAAGGAAAATCCCTTCCATTCTATGTGACGGTGGGAAGTCCTGAAACTTCCACCGCATCCAAGGGAGAACCCATGGACATCAGCGCAATACGAGCGAGCCTCACAGCCACGGAGAAAGAGTCACGCCGTAAACAAGGATTGTGCCTATATTGTGGCAAAAAAGGCCACTACGTACGTGAATGCCCTGCCAAACCGAAGACGTCACGTTATCGGGCCAACCGGTCGGTAACAGCCGTGGTGGACATACCGGCGGAAAACTAGAGGACTCCAAGACCAGAGAAGGGGCATCTCGGAGTCACTCATCCATCCCTTCACTTTCCAACTCGGTCACTAAGGGACAACGACACCTGTTTATCACGGTGCACGTGGGAGTGCATGACCAGTGGATACCCGTTGTGGCCATGGTGGATTCAGGGGCCACTGGCATGTTTATGGACCACAACGAGGCATGCAGGCTAGGGCTAGTGCTTCTTCCCAAAGCAGTACCCGAAGACGTCTATGCGGTAGACGGAAGGCGATTGGTGACGGGGCCCATCGGACAGCACACGGGGGTCCTTCCGATGAGCTATGGGAGGAACCATTTGAAACAAATCGATTTTAACATCATCCGAGCGCCCCAATATGGCGTCATATTGGGATTGCCGTGGCTACAGAAACACAACCCCTTTGTGGATTGGCCAACACATCGCATCGAAATGACGTCACCGTATTGCATCCTGCATTGTGGAATAAGAACGGAATCCCTTGACGCAGATGAGAGCGGGAGTCAGACGGTGGCTACAGCGGCAGAAAAAGATGTGGATCTCCCCCAGGCTTATCACAGTTTTGAGGATGTATTTGATGAGGTGAAGGCGGAAGTGCTACCACCACATAGACAGTTTGACTGCCAGATCGACCTGATGCCAGGGCCAGCGTTCCCAGCGGCAGGCTGTATGCCCTGACGGAGCCTGAAAACGTGCATCTCCGGGGGTACCTGGATAAACTCCTCAAGCTAGGATTCATCCGCCCGTCCAAGTCTCCGGCCGCCTCGCCACTCTTCTTCATCCCGAAGGCTAATGGGGAGCTGAGAGCCTGTGTGGACTTTAGGGCATTGAATGCGATAACCATAAAAAAAATCGGTACCCCTTGCCTCTCATCAGTGTACTTCTGGAACAGGTCAAGAAAGCTCGTATCTACACCAAGTTGGATTTGAAAGGGGCATACCATCTGGTGCGCATGAGGGACGGAGACGAGTGGAAGACCGCCTTTAAGACCAGGTTCGGCCTTTTTGAGTACCTCGTCATGCCGTTCGGTCTGTGCAACGCCCCGGCAGCCTTTCAGTACTTTTTGAATGAGGTATTCAGAGAGGAGTTGGATATCTACGTGGTCGTATATATCGACGACATCCTCATCTATTCGTCCAGTGTGGAGGAGCACGTACACCACGTCAAAGCTGTGCTCCAAAAGCTGAGGGACAACATGCTGTTTTGTAAACTCAGCAAGTGTGACTTCCACGTCACATCCGTGGAATTCCTCGGAGTGATGCTGAGTCCAGAGGGACAGGAGATGGCAGAACGAAAGATCAAGGCGGTGAAAGAATGGCCGGTGCCCCAAAGCGTGAAGGACGTCCAAAGTTTCATTGGCTTCGCCAACTTTTACAGGCGGTTTATAGATGGATTTTCAGGAGTGGTGGCCCCAATCACACAGCTACTGAGGAAGTCCAAGGAGTTTGTCTGGTCCCCTGAAGCGAACAAAGCCTTTGAGGCCCTGAAAAGCGCCTTTGGTAAGGCGACGGTGTTGGCTCACCCCGATCCGGATCTCCCCTACGTGGTGGAAGCGGACGCGTCGGATGTGGCGCTGGGGGCTATCTTGTCCCAACGCAACCACGACACAGGGGTGCTTCATCCCGTTGCGTACATGTCCCGCAAACTCAACGACGCCGAACGCAACTACCATATTGCGGAGAAGGAGCTTCTCGCAATCAAGGACGCCTTCACCGAATGGAGGCATTGGTTGATGGGGGCAAGACATGTGGTATCGGTGTACACGGACCATCGGAACCTACAGTTCATGACGGCCACTAGACACCTTTCTCCCAGGCAGCTGCGGTGGATGATCTTCTTTGCGGGGTTCAACTTCCGCATCACATATCGGCCGGGGACGGAAAACCGGAAGGCGGACGCCCTGTCCCGTCAATCTGCAGTTAAGGAACCATTGCCTGCAACCGAGCGTTCCATCATTTCCCCGAGGATGGTATTGGGGGTTATCCAACCGGATACTTTCCTGAGGGGAATAAAGAGAGGGATCAGGTCATTCGCATGGCGGAGGTGGCTCCTCAGTCACAGAGAATGGCAGCTGAAGGACGGGATACCCCTGAAGGGCAGGTGCCTATTGATACCCACGCCTAGGCTAAGGAAACAAGCATTCATCTGGTGCCATGACTCTCCATGCGCAGGTCATTTGGGCTTTGAAAAAACGGTGGCTAGCATGAGACGGCATTTCTGGTGGCCAACCATGAGAGTGGATGTCAGGAGGTGGGGACAGGAGTGTCCTACGTGTGCTACCATGAAGGCCGACCATGGCCGAACCCAAGGGCTCTTACATCCACTTCCGACCCCGGATAGACCATGGGATAGCATATCACTGGACTTCGTGGTGGGCCTACCGGTAGACCAGGGGATGACGGCAATACTGGTGGTGGTGGATTACTTGACGAAAATGGAGCACTTCATCCCCTGCAAGAGAGTCCCTACGGCCGGGGAATTGGCGTCACTACTCCTAAAGAATGTGGTACGACTGCATGGATTACCTGGGGTGATCGTGTCGGACCGGGGGTCGCAGTTTACTGCGCAATTCTGGAAGACTTGGTGCACTGCGCTGCATGTTAAGACCGCCCTGTCCACCAGCTACCACCCTCAAACGGACGGCCAAACCGAGCGCATGAACCAAACGCTCAAACAGTATCTGCGATGTTTTGTGGACCAGGGCAGGGAAGAATGGGTCGACTTGCTATGGGTTGCAGAGATAGCCTATAACAACGCCACTCACAGCTCCACACAGTCATCTCCGTTCTATAGCAACTATGGCCAACATCCCAGGTTCTTGCCATTTCTACATCCGTTCAGGGAGGACAGGATTCCCGCCACAGCGGACAGGGTGGCACACATAAAAGACACGTTGATGCGCTCAAGGGCTGTCCTAATAGAGGCCAAGAGAAGATACAAGGCTGCGGCAGATAGGAAGAGAAGGCCCGGGCCACTGTACCGCACTGGAGACTACGTCTGGATATCCACAAGAAACATGAGGTTTCGAAAGAACAGTGTGTTCCATCCCAAGTACATGGGCCCCTATCGAATTACCAAGTGTATGGGTCCTGTGAACGTGAAGGTGTGCTTGCCCCAGTCATTGCGGATACACCCTGTCTTTCATGTATCATTGCTCAAACCAGCACCCTCCAAGCCGTCTGGGACACCTAGGCCGGTATGCGTGGAGTCGGAGGTGGAGTATGAAGTGTCGGGCATACGGGCGTCCAAATGGCGCAGGGGGAAGCTGTGGTACCTGGTTGCGTGGAAAGGCTATGGCCCGGAGGAGCATTCATGGGAACCGGCTGAAGGGGTTCATGCTCCGCGCTTGGTCTCCTTGTTCCATCGGCGTTTTCCTGCCAGCGCTGGACCCGTGGGGAGCCGCTGAGAGGGAGGATGTACTGTCAAGAATTCCTGTCATACGAGGGGAGGAAAACGGTAACCAGCGAAAACGGACTACATCTCCCAGGATGCTTAGCGGTTGAGAGGTTATGTAAACAGGAGAGCTGTTACATAACTCAAGGGAAACACGCCCTTATGTAAACAGGAGAGCTGTTACATAACTCAAGGGAAACACGCCCTTATGTAAACAGGAGAGCTGTTACATAACTCAAGGGAAACACGCCCTTATGTAAACAGGAGAGCTGTTACATAACTCAAGGAAAACACGCCCTATAAAGGGAGGAACCGGGAGGTACAAGGCTGTCGGATATTGTGTTTACACCGACGTACCTGCTTCGTGTAGAGCAGTGTTCCGGAGTGGTGCTCCAGTAAGGCAAGAACGGAGGTAGGTCGAGTCGTTACTCCCTGGGCCGTGTCTTGCCCCATCGTCACCTGTGAAGGACCCGGAAGCTCTACCGGTCAACCATTGAGCTTCGCTTTTTGACTCGGCTGAGTCCAAGCGCAGTGGCGCTTTTGCTGGTTGGAGTCGTAACTCCCAGCCCGACCAGAGACACAGGGACTGCCAGCTGTAACGCACACCAGGAGGTGTTTGCCGCGTTACAGACTCGGAAGTCCACAGGATCGATCGAGCGGCTGCTCTCGGTTCAGTCTTCTTGCTTGTGATTGGGGTATCGGTGACGCATCACCAGGAGGTGACTCCGCGTCCCGGTGCAGTCTGAGGAAGAGGTTGAGCGGCTGCTCCCTTCAGGTAGAGACCCCGGCTGGGTGTTTCCCCTGACTCCTCGATTCTCCCCAACACTCTTCGTGCCCCTCACAGCCTACCGATTGGCATTGTCGGCCATTTCATTTCTGCCCTCTGTTGGCATACGCCGGGATCGGCGTATATGCAGAGGACGGTTAGGACCATCCGTGCTGTGGGCTGGTAACGTACTTAGCCTGGAGGATTCCAGTGACTATAACTTTTGTTTGTTCTTTGTATTTTATTTGCCTTCATTAAAAGAACTAACCCTTCACAAGTGGTTGCGTCCTCATTGTCGTGTCTGTTAAACGATCCTGAGACGTTCAGGGCGTTACATCCTCACAATGGTCTGCAAGCCATTATTTAAGATACTTTGTCCAGTGGGCCTAATGGAGTGCATTAAGCCGGTCATCCATTACAGTTGGCCTGAACTTGTGACTTTGTCCCAGTCTGGCACGACCAGATATCCACTGTTGGTGCGTTGTGCTTTTTGGGCGCTATTTTCACTCAAATAATTAGAATTGAATAGCTCCCATTTTACTGATTGGATTTTTGCTGTTTTGTTTTTATTTTATTTATTAAATAAAGTTTTACTTTTCTAACTTGGTGTAGGATTCTTTTTGCAAAAGAAACTTGGAAGGCATATAAAATACATTGCAGCTGACAACACAATAGCAGGTATAGTTACTATTCTTAGGATCAGAACTTATACTAGTAGAATAAGTTTGGACAAGAACAAACAGACTCTAGGTATACCACCAGTGTATCTTCTTGAGGAAATGATTAACTACGAGAGTCAGATTGAATGAGCTAGAGATTGTGCTTGACCATATGCTCTTCAAAGAGTGATGCCTATATGTTCTATGACTCCTACATAAAGTGTGTCTATGAGGCTACCAGGGTCTTTCTTCTCAAGGGGCTCAAAACTTTAAGGATAGTGTAAGCTGATCGGCCATGATATTTGATGTTTGATATTTATTGGTTTAGTAAGCTTTCGAATCACCTCCCAAGGGGTATCCGCGTGCTGTTGAACTGCTTCAGTCGGCCAGAGAGGGGAACAAATCAAAACAGTGCAGTCTTGGGGAGTCTACCGAACTGCAAGTGATCCGGGCATTGCAATAGATGGATGGGTAGTTAGTTCCAGTAGAAGGGGGCTAGGTGGAAGAAGGTTTTACCACCCACCAAGATTTTCTGCAACGTGGAACCACGAGTAAAACTTGGTCCCTGAGCGTAGGGCTCTGGGTGGCAGATATTTAGTGAATTTTTCGGGCCAGGTAGCTAGGACCTTTGCCTTTCAAAGATTTGTGCTCAATGCAACAGATTTTGAATCGGATCCGCTTCTGCACTGGGAGCCAATGCGATTGCTACAAGAGGGGAAGAGAGGCAGCATGGGGGAGAGCATTGGAGACGAGTTGAGCTGCGGTATTTTGGACCACTTGCAATCTGTTCAGTGAAGCTTCGTTAGCTGAGATCAGAAGAGCATTGCAGTAGTCCAGGCGGCTTAGCACTAGCGCTCACTTTAATAGTATACTTCACCATAAGTGCCTGTTTGTCTGATCACAAAAATGTGTGACTGATCTTCTTAAGTGTATTGAAACATGAGTTTGCTGTGTCCACTGGTGATGGCATTGTGTTTTCGCAAATATGAAAGCACTCTGGCTGAGGTGAATGCCTGGGACATTTTAAATCACATGTTATTTGTATTTTTTGGGTCATAATGAGAATCGTAACTATCAGGTTCAGTCAACCACACCCTTGCCTATAGATGTGTGTGGTTTTCCCACCCACCAAGATTTTCTGCAACGTGGAACCACGAGTAAAACTTGGTCCCTGAGCGTAGGGCTCTGGGTGGCAGATATTTAGTGAATTTTTCGGGCCAGGTAGCTAGGACCTTTGCCTTTCAAAGATTTGTGCTCAATGCAACAGATTTTGAATCGGATCCGCTTCTGCACTGGGAGCCAATGCGATTGCTACAAGAGGGGAAGAGAGGCAGCATGGGGGAGAGCATTGGAGACGAGTTGAGCTGCGGTATTTTGGACCACTTGCAATCTGTTCAGTGAAGCTTCGTTAGCTGAGATCAGAAGAGCATTGCAGTAGTCCAGGCGGCTTAGCACTAGCGCTCACTTTAATAGTATACTTCACCATAAGTGCCTGTTTGTCTGATCACAAAAATGTGTGACTGATCTTCTTAAGTGTATTGAAACATGAGTTTGCTGTGTCCACTGGTGATGGCATTGTGTTTTCGCAAATATGAAAGCACTCTGGCTGAGGTGAATGCCTGGGACATTTTAAATCACATGTTATTTGTATTTTTTGGGTCATAATGAGAATCGTAACTATCAGGTTCAGTCAACCACACCCTTGCCTATAGATGTGTGTGGTGTACTGCCTTCTCTTCTTTATATGTGATTAGCCATGGAACTGTAGTACGTCATTTACAAAATGTTTTATGAGTCATAGACCTGTGTCATGAGATTCTATGAAGTGTTTGTAAGTAAACCTGAGCAGTTGATGTTAAGACCTGCTGGTTGATGGATGGGATTCTTGGTGGAATAAACTTAAGAAGAAACTGCATACCTGTGTCCAGTCTCTATGTATCAGGCATGCTTCACTGGCGTAGTCGGCAGGATGATCACTGAAAATCTCAACACAGAGCATTGGTGAGAGATATTTTTATTTTTAAAAGGAAAAGATTTATCATCTAAGGATATTTCTAACTTCAGTTTATTCTACCAAGGCGTATTGTGAATGGTGGAATAAACTGAAGTTAGAAATATCCTTAGATGATAAATCTTTTCCTTTTAAAAATAAAAATATGCTTCAATGTGTCATAGATATTTTGTTTATGTCAGTCCGTAGATTATGAGACCTACAATACACACTTGTTATAATGCGCAAGAGGGCCACTCATTTGGATTAGGGTTTACCAGTAGCATATGTCCTGAGGAATGCTAATGACTTTTGAGGGCAGGAAGCCAGAAGCATGTCGACCAAACTCTAATTGTGGACTTTTGGGATTATAATTTCTAGCAAGTTATTTTTCTGTTTCTAACCTTACAGTGGTTAATGTCAATTAAATACCAAACTCCTCAAATCCTAACTGCAAGTTATTTTAACCACCAGCACTAGTCCTATTTTAAAAGGTACCTCAAATTTAGGGTACCTTGAACTTGATAACAAAACGATCTCTGTAAAGTGCTTCATCATGGTGTTTGTTGGGTATTGCACATCCTACTCCATGTGGAGCTAGCCCAATGATAATGCATTCCATCTTGGTAGGTGAGGGTCAGTGCATCCTAAAGAGTATTCCTCTTGGACATGGGAGTTGGAAACTTAATGGAAAACTCTCCTGATATAGCATTTATGGAATATCCCCCCTTGTGAATTGATTGTACAGTTTTCAGAATGATATATGATGGACTGAAAAGTACACTCTTGCTGTCCCTTATCTTTTAGTACAGATGATCTCTAGAATTGAGCAGCTGCCTCCAGATACCCCCTGCTGGTGCTACTGTACCAAAGAGTGCTCTGTATATCACTTATCCGCTGTTGACTTTCAGACAGAGCATTATAACTATTGTACACCTCATACCAAAGCAAATATTGTTCTCATATAATATCTCGACTGCTTTACAAAGGTAAATTTCAAAACAATAGGACGGGCCACAATTAGATTTACAGAAAGGTGGCACCATTGTTGAAATCCCTAATCATGTTGTGCTTATATTGCATTTTTGTTTCTTTACACTAGGTTCATAAGCAAGTCATACTCTCCTTTCAAGTACAAAATACTCAAATCTGCATCCAATACAGCAGATATAGTCAATTGTTATTTTGTTCATGTTAGACTTGGGTGTCTCTAGTTGGCACAGGTATGCACTTGTGACAAATAGGGACCCTCGCCTCTAGTCAGGGTAAGGGGGTACACTCCTAAAATGACCCCTGCTCACCCCCTTGGTAGCTTGGCACGAGCAGATAGGCTTTTCTCAGAGGCAGTGTGCAAAGCATTTGTGAACACATACAGTAATCAAGTGACAACACTACAAATGGACACCACACAGGTTTTATATCAAAAATAAGTATTCTTTATATAGATTTACCACAAGACCATTAAACGACAAAAATACACAATACTGTTACTTTAGATTGTAGAATTTTGCTTAGTTCTCTTTAGTTCTTAAATGTGACACTTTAAGTCAATGTACCTTTTAGATGCGACACACAGGGCAACGAAAGTGTTGCAACGATGTGGATGCGATGAAGATTTTGGTGCAAAGAAATAAAGACGTGAAGATCTTTCAGATGCGGTATGCTTCTCTGATGTTGCGAGAAGACTCGACTCGAAGCTTGAGCTGCAGAGGCGACACACTTTACGCGATGCGACGACAGCGGCCTTGGCAGCGACACTCTTCTCCGACGTTTGTGAGACGCTTCCGCTCGATGCGATGTTGCAGCGGTGACACCCCTTTACGCGATGTGACGACAGCAGCTCCGACAGAGGCACGCATCTCCGTGGATGCGAGGCGCTTTTCTTGATGCGGTGCAATGCGACAACTACGATGGTTGCGATGGCTACACGCTTCTTCCTCGATGCGAGACTCTTCTCTTGATGCGGTGCAATGCGTCAGCTACGATGGCTACGATGGCGACACGCTTCTTCGGCATTGCGAGACACTTCCTGGATGATGCAAGACGCTTCCGCTCGATGCGATGCTGCAGCGGTGGCACACTTTACAAGATGCGACGACAACAGCTCAGACGGCGGCACGCTTCTCCTTCTTGAGTTGCGCATCCAGCTCCTTGCGACACGCAGTCCCTCAGAAGGCCCAACAACAGCAGCAGGCACTTCCAAAGAACTCTGGGGAGCTGGGGGTGAAGTCTGTTGTTCCTGAGACTTCAGCAGGAGGCAAGCTCTTTTCCAAGCCCTTGGAGATCCTTCACAAGTTGAGCAAAAGTACACACAAAGTTCCTTTCTCCTCTCTTTGGCAGTAAGGCAACCACTGCAGGCCAATCCCCCAAGTTCAGGGATAGTTTCCTCCTCAGCTTCTTCTGGTTCCACCCTCAGCAGAGGTTCTTCTTGTTTTCCCAAAGTGATCTAAACTCTTGGGATCAGGGTCCCAATACTTATACCCCAAAATCCTTTGTCCTCTGAGGGCAGAGGGGCCTTTGCCCAGTCCAAACCAGTTCCTGAGCACTCTGTTTACCAGACTTCTCCTTTCCTTTCACAGCATTGTGGAAGGCAAGTACAGCCCTGGAGCACTTTGTTGACAGGATTCCTTCTCTTCATTCACTGTGCAGGGCAGAGACATAAGCCGCTCCCCAGGAGGTGGAGCCAGCTTTGTGGAAGGCAGGCACAGCCCTATTCAAGGTTCAGGTGTGACCCCTCCCTCCCATCTAGATGCAGATCTCTCTATTCACCACTGGGCTAACTCATCCTGTCTCTTGGAATCCCCCAGCCCTGTCACTCACAGAAACCAGACAAAGGAATACACAGCCAAGCAGAGGCAGGTTTGAATGGTTAGACAAGAAAATGTCTACTTTCTAAAAGTGCCATTTTCAAACACAGAATGTTAAAACCAACTTCACTAAAAGATGTATTTTATCATCCTGAGGTCAGACATACTAGATTCGAATTTCTACCATGTTCCCCGAGTCAGTGAAGATTATAAAATGCAATAACCAAACTGCCCATCCTGGCCTATGGAGAACAGGTAGCCTTGCAATAGTAAAAAACAAAAATGGCTGTAATTCACTATTAGAACATGCCATTCACACCAGGGCATGACCTACCTTATCCTTACAATGCACCCTGCCCTTGGGCCTACCATGTGTCTGATATGAAGAAAATGGAAGGTTTAGGGACTGGCAAGTGGGTACACTTGCCCAGTCAGCATGACAGTACCAGACTGCACGCAGGCTCTGCAATGGCAGACCTTAGACACACTTTTACAGGCTGCTTCTGTGAGTGGCACAACCAGTGCTGCAATCCCACCAGCAGTATTTGGATTTACAAGCCCTGGGCACTCCTGGTGCACTGTACTAGGGTCTGACAGGTATACCAAACCAACCAATCATGGAATCACAAATCATACATTAATTTACCATAGGGAGAGCATATGCACTTTAGCACTGATCAACTGTGGTAAAATGCCCAGAGTCATAAAACAGCCAACAACAGGTCAGAAAACATATAGGAGGAAGGCAAAAAGTTCAGTGATGACCCTGCAAAAATGGCCAAGTCCAACAGTTCACAATACCTTTTATCATGTCCCAGACAATTTTCAACGTACTCAGTAAAAGAATGCCCCTCCCCATCTCTATTCCCAAAGAAAATTCCTCAATCAGTGGTGCTCAGGCTCTCTAATGGACAACCTTATACAGCTCTCCATATGGTACAAAGTCAGTAAAAACTGGAGCAAATATGATGGGGTTTCAGAAGGTGGAACAGATTTGACCATGAGGGTCCTTGATGTACATTACTATATTTTTATATTCCACATTGAAAGGCAACCCTGTCTGGTTCATCAGCTTGACCTTAATCAAAAGTTTAATAATACATTTCCAAGTCATCATACGTCTTGGCATACACTCTAGGGATATTCTTGGCAGAGGAGAAGCCAAAACTCACTTGAGCTCCTTAGCCGGGGATTCATAGCAGGTTTGTGATTGTGAAAACGCCTGTAGTTAATGATTCTACACTCACTAACACTTCTCGCTACCTGAGAATATTTTCTAGGTATGTTCTGTCAAAATGTGGATGCCTGAGATTCACTGGAATACCTAGTGATAAAGTTTGTCTGTAAGGAAGCAGAAATCCTGTTATGGTTCATTGTGATATAGCTCCACCCAAGTCTGTCAGATCTTAGTGCAGGATAAGTGTTGTTTGTGCTTTATGCATGGCAATTGTGACTGCTTATTTTTCTGGGACAATGGTGTGCCCCACTATCTTCACAATGACTCAAACAGGCTGAAATGAATGCCACTTTATCTATACGCACATGATATTCCAGCCATTCAGATGCTCTGTTCAAGCCAATGGTATAGCTAAACCTACTGCCACCCCCGGCAGCCCCTACGTTTTCCGCCTGGTGCAAGTAAGAGCGGGGCATGGGTGACGGCAGATGGTTGACTTGTTCTGAGGGGGAACAGTGGCGGCCGACGAACGACTTGTTCTCGGGGGCGGGCATATGGTGGTAGTCAACAGGCATGACTTGTTCACCTCTGCTATCCCCAAAAAGAGTGCTGCCCGGGGCAGACTGCCATGCTAACTCACTGGTTCAAGCTGTCCAGTTTGTCCAAAAGTGTGAATCGTCTCTATAACAGAAGCAATGTTGTCAAAATTCTTGGGGAAAGTTAATTCTTCTACAAGTTAGAGTTCCTATGGAGTTGAGCTTTTTGAAATACAAAATGATACAAGGAGAATGATATCGCTTCGGATAAACCTCTAATTTCTAGAGGAAAACAGCATGTCTTGAGGGCCATATATTAGATGAGTTGATGCTCTTCTGTGTGCAGCAATTCGTCCAACTAGAGAGTTTTCTACTATCGCTAACTTTTATTAATCTGAAAGGAGGTAAAAAATGCATCATTATTGCTTGGAACACAGAGAACTGAAGGGAAAAAATATAACTCACAGTACATTATCGATCTAAAGAGTAACTCATTACATCTCTTCACAGTAAGCGTCTAAGAGTGATTGCCAAGATATATAGAGTTCAGGTAAGAGAAATAGCGTACCTTCTATATTTGGAGCAGCGTTTTATTCTTTGATCAAATAGCTTTTGAAATACAGGATCACCGCATGAATCTTATGAACAAAATTAAAGTACGTGTTCAGTATGCTATTTCAAACAGCTCGCTCGCTCCCGCCATCTGAGGGTAACGGCGGCTGGGTGACGCTGTGCTGGCCCCAGGAGCAGAGCGGCAATCCTGTGACTGGGCGGCAGGGAGCGGCGTTGCCCCTCCCACCCGTCGGGGAACTTTAGAGCTCGGGGGACCACAGCGAATTCCCCGGCCTGGCGGTCCGGGGGACGGAGGCCTACACCATCGACCCCCCCCCCCCTTTCCAGTGCGAAGACGGTCTGGAGCTGTGCCTTGGATCCTGGCCCAACCGCTTCTAAGGGAGGTGAGCTGCTAATAGCGCGTTGCCCCCCTTCTCTGCCCCCGGACACTGACCTGCCCTCCCGGCCTGTGTGGGGAGACCCGGGCCTGGCCTCCGCTGCCCAGACTCATACTGCCGGCCCTGCTCCCTCCCACGTGCCGCTTTCCTCCTCCCAAGGTCTGCTGCGTGGCCTATCTTGCTCTGCTGCTTTCCGGGCCTGCTGTTGGGGTGGGGCGCCCGCAACATAACTCTGCCTAAAACAACCAGGCACACACCCCGGCACTGCCGAGCCTGCCGTCCTGCTCTGTTGGTCGAACCTTCCGAATGGCCGTATTCCTCCGGGGAACCCATACTATGTGACCCCGCCAGCATCTGACCAAGATGTCCGCTCGGAGCTGATGCTCCAAAGTAAAACCCTCCTACCAGCTTCCAGAGCGGCATTCCGACGTGCTGTTGCCCCATCCAGAACAGCGTTTTCGAAACAGGAATGCAGGCCGATCACATGAAGCCTGAAATCGCCTATCTCCGACCTTGCATCCCGGAGATCTGAACCCCGACCCCGATGCTTGGGATGCGGAAACTCCTGCTGACACTTGTGAACTTTTGCGCCCTAACTAGCCCCCGCTGCACGATGCTGGGTGCGCGGCAAGGGGTGCGGCCTGCGGTGCCAGTCCTGCCCTGCGCTGCTCGTCTCGTCTCTACGTCTTTTCTTCCTCCTACCCCTTTACCCTATCCCCTTACCCTTCCTTGCTCCATTAACCTTGTCTCCTATGTTCTTTAAATGCTTTTCTTGATACTTATGTAACTTGTCACTGTTGTAAAATTGTAACATTAGTGTTCCTCATGTAAAACGCTCGCTCCTATCCTCTTTCCCCTGAATCTCTCCCCTTACCTGCTACACCGCCTAGTCCCCTGTCCTTTGTGCCCTTTGACTAAGCACTCCTTCTCCCCTTGTTGGGGAAAGATCCAATATTTCTACTCTGGAGTCTCAGTGAACCCGCTGAGAGAGTCCACAGTGCCAAGGGAGCCACTCACAACTGAGGTATGGTATGGCCCCCCTTGCCAAAGCACTCCCTCTCCCCTTTTTGGGGAAGGATCCAGTATGTAGGCCTTGGAGTCTCAGAGACCCCTCTGAGAGAGTCCACTGCGTAAAGGGAGCCTGTCGCAACAGAGATGGGGAAATGATACCACTTCCCCTATGATCACAGCTTACTGGACTTTGGACGCAGCTTTGACTCGTCTACCGGTTTGTGTCCCCATCGCCCTCCCCCCCCACCCTTTCCACGCTGTGTCTCTCCCCCTCTCCTCCTCTTTCCCTCCTTCATTCTCTGTCTACTTCCCCTGCTCCTTACCCCCTCCCCTGAATCTCTCCCCTTGCCTGCGTTTTCCCTTACATATATATGCTTATTGTTTATCTCGACCTTACAAGTAACTATGTTGCCATGCTCTAATAACTGTGTAACCTTTGTAACGATGTAACCTGCAACTATGATCTTATACTCATGTAAAGCGCTCTGATACCTCCGGGTCTAGCCAGCGCTATATAAAACCTTTAAAATTAAAATAAATAAAGCTTAGACTGTACTTAACTGAAGTAACGTGCTGTGTTTTGTCAAGCAGAAAAAGAGCTGACTTCACAAACCTCTGCACACCCCACAAGCTGTACCATATCTATGCACTATGGACCTTTTCAATATTAAATTCTTGAAGAACAAGATTCCTTTCACTGCATCAATCATGTTTCAGACTTCTAACATGTTTTAGTACTGTGTAGCTCGACCATCATGCAATACTGATTTCTCTTCTGGGTGGGTTTTATTTCACTTAACACTTCTGTCAAACTATACCTGATCACATAAAATGATTGTTGGAGTTACTAATTTAAGACATACTATTGGTCATGGTTTTGGGGGTGAGTGGTGTCTTAAAAGGTGAAGGAACTGCAGTGGTGGGATATTACCACTTTTGGTAATTTTAAATAGTTGTTTATAATTGGAACTTTAATGGCAGGAACTTTAACTGGGTGGAAATGTAGTAGGTTTTACTGAAGACTGTGAAGGAACTACTTAACACAGTAGAACACAATAACAACACAATAGCATGACACAATAACACCATCAGCAAAACAAATAGCAGACATTTTAACACAAAACAACATACACCAAAATAGTATGCTATATAGCAACATAGCAACAACACATTGAAAACACATCCACAGCATGGCAGAACACAACGGCACATCACAAATCAATGCACACCATAACAAGTATACTGTACAAAAAAGTATGCTACACATCAGCAATTAGAAAAAGCAAAACAAAATACAACACAGCCATCACGCAAAACATAACAGCAAAAACCAAAATATCACAATAACACAAAACAACTGAAGACACCACAGAATTACAACAGAACAATGGGATACAAAAGCAACACAAACAATGTAATCGAAAAGCTATTATAAAAGTAACATAAAACATGAAAATATCACCTCAAGAAAACATACCAGAACACAACACAACAATAAAACACAACACAACGAAAACACCACTGAATACATCAAAATAGTTGCTGTAACCCAACACAACACCACAGCAGCAAAAACAAATCATGAAAACAGCAAACAAAACCCTGAGTACAGCAAAAATGCACCACTACACAACAACAAAGCAATGCAACATTATAGCACAATTACAACTTACTAAAGGGTACTAAGAATACAACAACGCCACATCACAAAATCACAAACTACAAGAAGGTACCTACAGAGCACAGAGACACAACACATGTGTATCATTGTGTTGTTATATTGCGCCGTTTTGTGATTGTTGCAATTGGGGTCTGCCCATTTAGTGCACCCAGACCTTTTGCTTTTTTGATCACCCAGTTCTGGACTTTTTACTGGGGGTGAGTCTCGCTACTTGGCTGATTACACGTGAACATGTGTGCACACGTGTGTGGGCTGCATGTGGGAGACTACCACCATGTGCAGCCTAATATCTGCGCACAGGTATCGTCGCGCATACGGGATTCTGTAAGGTCAGATCTTGACCTGGGATAGGCCTACTATTAGTAAGCACTCACATAAAGTCAGTATGGTTTACTGGTTTGTCTGCACTAACACTGTATTATACATATAGGGGGGAAATATGCCGTAGGGTGCAGTTTTTCTTTCCTTAGGCCTGTAAAGTTCAATGAGGTATGAAACTGAGGTGAAACATGTGCGCACACTTTGACTATACAGTTCTCAAGATAATACATTCATACCTGTCAAGTTAATTACTGTGGTTCCCAGCAGAGGGACCAAAGGCCTTCTCACATAAAATGAGCAATTAACAGTGCTTCATTGAGCTCCTAAGAAGGAAGGGGTAGGGAAGAAAATTTGCATCTGTTACTTAGCTGTCAAACTGTACCAGCGTTTGGATACCCCAGGCCCACTCAACAAAGTGGAAAGTCAAGACCTCTGGAGCCAACACAGGTGGGAGCTTCACTTTGCATTTTGGTGGGAAAGTCCCTGGCAGTAATATCAGCTAGGGGAGGAGCTGAGACCCCCAGAGAAGATGTGAGCTGTGACTTTTTAATGGTGCCACCTTAGGTTGTCGCAGCATACTGTGCAGGAAGGTTGAGACGGGTAGGAGGGGTGATGTGGCACCTACAATTGGCAAAGGGTGCTTGGCTTCTAGAACTGCCCACCCCACTCTTGCACAAGGGAGAGAAGGTTGTTGTTGAATTCTGGACCTGGACTGGTACAGTGGCAACACCATGGGCAACTGGAAGGACAGGTCCCCTGATGCCCTAATGCACGAAGGACTCTGCCTGCAGTTGACCTTAGGACCAGTAAGTTTCTACAGGTTTCTACAGGACCAGGGAAGCTGATTCTTTTACACCACCTAAGAACCAGTCAAGGAAAGATATGTACTTCTGTGCCCAAGTAGGAGTAGCGACAAAGGAAAGGAGGTAAGCTGGCACAGAGAGCCAGAAAAAAACACTCCCTGCAGAATGTGTCGCTTTGGAGGTGAGGAGGTCTGCTGAAACTGCTCCTGGTGGCTGGAACTCACCACAATGAGAAAAATCAGCCCAATCTCTTTAAAATCGGCCCATAGGGATAGAGGCTTCCAGATTTGAAGATTCTTAATCTTTGACCCCCAAACAATGAAGCGCATAGGGACGGAGTCTCCTCAAATTACCCCATGGGTTGGACAGTGTCCGGGGGTTGACAAAGAGCAACAGTTATAATTAATGAGCCCAGAATGGAGCTTGTGTGGGGCCCTGCTTCCTCCCCAGAGATCTTGAAGGCCAGGAACCCCAAACCTCTGGACAGTGATAGAGGGGGACCTGGGAACCCATCTCCGGTGCCCTGTCAAGCAATGAGACCAATGCAGCCCCCCAAGCGAGAAGAAATGGGCTCAGAATCCAACAGGAAAGTGAATGGGGCCTGGGACTCCATATCTGTGTCTTTAGGAAAAGCAACAGGGTGAAGAACTGTCTCACTCCCCCCAAATATGGTGGGATTGTTCCACTTCCTGTGTCTGCGGTGAGTGGGGTAGCCATCACACTAAGAAAACCCTGCCTGTATGGACATCGGGTGGGAAGCCAGCAGGGGCAGAATAGGGGGAGCTCCCCATGCTGCCCCCAACATTGAGGCCAGTCGGGGTGCCCATGTGGGGGCCAGGCACCCCCATTAAAAATGGTAAAAGAACCAAGGCAAAGACAGCACAGGCGTGAAGCCACAGGAAACACAAACAAAGCCACTGCCGGAGCCGCTCATTAGATACTCATGTTCTCAGAGGGAGTGCCCAATAAGCCCTGCAGGGCTCCAGATATGAATAATCTTTTGTTGTGTGTAGTGGCCCTAGAATGATAGCAAAACGACAGCTTCAAAAAGAGCACATGGGGGTCTGAAGGAGTGCAGCAGTTCCCCACAAGAAGACTGCAGGGTGCAAGAATTTATGCCTCCCCTCACCATTATTATCATGTTTTCCTGCAGCCAGAGCTTTAGCTCTTCAGCTGAGATTGCAGTGCCTGCTAGTGGTTGGTTCTACTGCTGCATATTTACATCGTTATTGATGACAGTGATATTATGGTTATTTTTAACATGTAGATTATTTGTCTTTTGATGTGGTGCACATTTAGCAATGCCAATAGGCATGCATTATATGTTGTTGTGATGACCCTTGACAAAGCCAATAGGCCTGTTTTATTTAAAGTGATATCCCCATATTGTGTTATGCTATCTGGAATAGGAAGGAGGTACTGTGATTTTGGGGGTCATGACCCAATAGGGGGCCAAATGTTATTGTAAAATGCCGCATAAGGTATTTCTAGCTGACTTATGTTTATATTAGTAAATTAATGCATAGTATTTATTACTGTGTGTGTAATAAATGTACTTTTCCTTTTTCAAAGAGTAAGCACTTACTGAACAATTATTGAGTATTAATATTGCGTGCCAGCGAATGGTGATTATTAAACCACTGAGGGGTCCTCAGACGCCAACAATCCAAGCCAACTGACAAAAGCTTTCCAATAATGACATTCTCTCTCAAGGGGGAGTGTTCCACAGTAGAACACAACCTAGCAACCTCCGAAAAAGAGGTTGCGTAATACAAGGCACAGAAAGGAGACATAAAAGCAGAATACCACATACCTCCTCCCTTATATCATAAACATGAAGCAATACAGAGAAAAGAAAACAAACAAACAAAAAAAAAGATAATGAAAATCTTAGCAAACACAATCTTGTGAGCGATAAGGAGCGGTCCTCAAACGAGAAGAACACCTCCTGGGCGCTTGAGTAGTAGAGCAAGCAGCAGGAACCCCAGTACCAAAGGAAACACAAGGAGGACACTTGGCAACCCTACCCAGGTTCCAGATCCTACGGTCACTGGTCTTGACAGCATTGCTGAATAATGTAATAATTTGCAAGGGATTACCAAACTTTGAGGCAGCAGCACCTTTTCTTGGTAATTTCACTCTGACCCAGTCACCAACAACTACAGAAGTTTTCATAGCAGCCTTCCTCACATCAAACAAATCCTTCCTCCTCTGCATACACCCAAACTCCTCTTCCCTCCAACCAGTAGTATCTTCAGACCCACAGTTAGACATTTTCATGCAGGAGGCCACCCAAGATGGAATCATATTAGTAATGGCTGACCTACCCTTAAATAATCTAAAGGGAGCCACTCCCGTGAATGAATAAGGTGTAAACCTATATTCACAAACCTTACTTTTGATGGCCAACTCCCAATTATCACCAGAAACAACTGCTAGCTGCATGGCATCTTTCAACACTTTGACAAACCTTTCCACGGCGCCATTATACTGTGGGTGATATAAGGCAGCCTTTCTATGTTTTATACCCCTCTCCTCCAAAAATTCCTCAAAGAAATGCGAAGTAAACTGAACTCCGTTGTCAGACAGTAAAGACATTGGAAACCCTTCATGCTCAAAGAGCTCTTCCAAAAATTCTGCAACAACCTGAGATTCAACAGAATTGACAAATTTCATTTCAGGCCACCTAGAATATAAGTCCATATAAACCAAAACAAATCAATCCTAAGACCTTCACTTCACAGGTCCCAAAATATCAATTGCAAGATCAACCAAAGGACCAGAAGACTGTTCCCAGAAGATCATTGGTTGCGTCCTGTACTTCAGCACCTTGTCACTCCCAGCACACTGGGGGCAATTGAGAACAACCCTTTCTATGAAAACATCCATTGCTGGCCACCAGTAGCCCTTCCTTTGGTTTTTACTATTCCCATGTGACTCACATGGGCATTGTCCACTAGCTTATCTTTCAGAGCGTCAGGAACTACCAATTTACTAACTCGCATCAAGATACCACTCAACAAGGTTAACTCATCTTTGACATTCCAAAAGCCTTTACGGTTTTCATCACTGTCATGTTTGTTGCCCCAGCCATCACGAACATTCACCAACACAAGTATCAAGACATTATCCTGATTAACATTTTCTCTCCACACTCAGTGATCTTCTTCAAACTCCTCGCCAGAAAAGAACTCAGACTCCTCTGGCACATCAGCAATATAATTTTGACTACAAAGCCTGGAGAGACAGTCTGCCAAAATGTTTTTAGAGCCGGGAAGATAAGAAACATCAAATTGAAACTCTTGCAAGTCAACAACCCACTTCCTAATCCTGTGCGAACAAAGTCAACCCCTTTTGTGCAGAAAACACCTCTAAGAGGTTTGTGACCAGAAACAACATGAAACGATTTTCTCCACAAAAACTTCTTTAGCTTGCGAATGGCCCAGTAGACTCCCAGAACTTCTTTCTCCACGACTGATTAATTACACTCGGCACCTCTCAAGGGTCTGGAAATGAAAAGAATGGTCTTTTCAGAAGCACCAGCTTTCTGCACTAAAACAGCACCCAAACCTTTTGAACTAGCATCCGTCATGAGATATGACTCTAACAAGGGATCAAAGCTAGATAAGGAAGGGGCATCATTCAAACACTGTTTGATGACATCAAGCTCTTCACTAAAGGCATGACTCCACATAAACTCACAGCCTTGTTTTAGCAAGCTACGCAAAACTTCAGTTTTTTGTGAAAAATGGGAAACAAACTTATTATAAACTTCTGCCATACCCAGGAACGTTACTAATTCCTCTTTGTCCTTAGGGTATTCCAAGTTAGAAATGGATTGTACCAAAGAGGGTTTGGGTTTAATACCAGAACCAGAAATTAAATGACCCAGGTACTCAATTTCCCCAACATTAAATTTGCATTTTTCAGACTTCAGAGTGAGACCAGCAGAAAAGAGCCTTTCTAAAACCAGAGTTACCTTTTCATCATGTTCTTCAAGGTTAACCCCCAAAAAAATAAAGGGGAGTGAGGAGGTATGATCAGTCATGCACTCTACCTCCTCTATGAACTATGAAAAAACAAAAAGAGTCCACTCTGAGTTACAAAATGTAGTGCTAATCTTCCAAAAAGTGACTAAAACAAAGCGAACCGTTTGGTTTCTAGCATGGGAGAAACAATAGGTTTTCTAAAATAACCCTCACCAACCAAAAGGTCCCTTGGTGGCATGCTTCATCATCGGGTTCTTCCCGCCCCGCTGCTTGATGGGGCGTGCTACAACCGACGGATACGTGGGAGCACTTTTAAGTGAAGTGTCGTAATGTGTTTGGTGCAAGAATGGATCAGAAGTGAGTGAATTAAAAAATACCTGGCTATGTGGAGAAACTAAACTTCAATGCTCCCCCTAGCTGGTATTAATAAAAATGGGAAGTAAGGAGGAAAAGTGCTTTAATGAGAAGTTTCCTCGCTGGTCGACATGTTTCGAAGCCTACCCCAAAGCTTCTCTTCAAGGCCTATCATGTTGATCCCTATTACCACTCTGACTTTAGCCTAGTGCCTTTCATCCTAATAGGTATTCTGAATTAATATGTAAACACTGTGTAATACATTCATTCTTTACCTACTTGGTAATTTGTCTTAACAGAATGGATTTGTGTTTCTTAATTAACAATTTATTAGGTTGTCTAATCGGACCCCATTAGGGAGGAGCACTTATAGTCACACATTCGGCAAAGCATCTCGCTCACCCTAGGAAATGCTGCCTGCCTGTGGCTTAACACCATGAATAAGAATGTTGTCTTGCTATACTTTGAGTCTATACAATTTGTTCAAGGAAACCACCACTTGGTCACACTAGATGTGGTTTCTTTATACACGCAAATCCCTCATGATGAAGGATTAGCAGTAATCAACGCATTTCTGAGTGGTAGAGAAAAACCGACCCAAGTCCCAACAGATTTTATAATACAACTAGCCAGTTTTGCACAAAAAAAAACTTTTTCAATTTCAATGGCGACTTCTACTTTCAAGTGAAAGGAGTAGCGATGGGGTGTCCATTCGCCCCAGAGCTAGCTGTTCTCTTCATGGCAAAATACGAGGAACAATTAGTGTACAACAACAATCTCTTCTCCCAATTTATTGGGAGTTGGGTACAATTCATTGATGACATTTTCATGGCTAGGACAGGTCCTGCTGAAGATCTCATTACATTTCATGAATGGTTGAACAATAGGTTTGCAGATATCGAGTTTAGCCTTAATTGTTCCAAAACAAAAATGCCTTTTCTTGACGTGGAGGTATATGCAGAAGAAGGTAGATTAGTTACAACATTGTTAAAAAAAAGCCACAGATAGGAATAAAGCCCTACATTTTTAAAGTAATCACCCCAAAAGTCTAAAAGACAACTTGCCTATGGTCAATTTTTAAGGATTAAAAGGAACTGTACCTATAAAGATGAATATACTTTCCATGCCACCAAGTTGCTAGATGACTTGATGAACCGAGGTTACCCTAAAAAGCTATTGAAAAGAGCAATGAAGAGAGCGTGGTTTACCCCACAAGAGGTACTACTAGAAAGAAGAGAGAAAACACCGGTGGACAGAATAGTTTGTGTGTCAACTTTCTGCCCTAGTTCCAATCCTCTAAAAAAAGTTATCCATCAGAATTGGCATATAATTAAAGGAGTTGATCAGTCCTTGGCTTTAAAACCACTCTTTGCCTTCAAAAAAGATAGGAGTATTGCAAATCAAATTGTAAGAGCAGCAATCTCCCAACCAAAACCAAAGACAATACGTGATTATGTAGGTCTGACTCCGGTAATTGTACGTAAGGACAGTGGTCCCAGAAAATAGCAATTATTCATGAAAAGCAAAAACAAATATTCAAAACATTGATAGTGCTAAGTGTTTTAATTCACACGAGGCATCATTTTCTTAATGTACATACTCATATCATTGTAAATAGCAATGTCCCTCAGAAGGAACATGGTGAGGGGGAAGGGAGGATAGGTGTATGTGTTTCGTGAGGATAGGGTAGTGATTAGGAAGGCAGTGTTATTCAAAAACAATACATCACTTTAAACACATGAGGCTAATACATCAAGCCTGAAAATTACAATCTTAGCAAAAATGTTAAGTAGCCATGTTCACAACAGAAACATGAATGAAAAATCTGTTGTCTTGTACTGGCTCAAGGTTAAAGTGTCGGCGTTTCGACCCTTAAGGAAATGTAGGCAGTTTGATTCCTTACAATGGGGTCTTCATTAGGACTGGGTGCAGGGGGTGGGGGAGAGCGCGATCTAGGGAAGAATGAAACAATATATTTAGCTAAAGGCATTGGGACATGGTTGGTAGAGAGGGATTATATCGTGTACATGTCTCTCATTATTACCGAAAGAGCCTCTGCGCAGTGGCTAGTGGCTAGGATGGGCCCGTAGGCTCTTTAGGCGGAGGGAAAACCACAGCACCTAAAACAAATAGTGTGCAAAAGATCTTAGTAGTACAGGGAAGAATATATATAAAAGAGCTCACTGTCGTTTAGAAAACTGTTTGATTGTACAGAACACCGTAGTGGTTAGTTTAAACAGAAGGACCTTTTGAGCGAAGTTGATTGGAAGGAAGGTACTTAACCAGTAAGTGTCTAGTTAGTACTGTCTGACCATACATCGAGGAATAAAAACAACTAAATAGTTGTAAAACGTAGTGGGTATTAATATATAACAAATTGTCAATATTAAAAACTAATGAGATTGCGGGATAGAGTAGATTGTGTGTTAAGCGCGGACACCCATCGCGGGTATAAATAGAATAATAGTGATTGCAGGATTACTAAAGCATTGTGTGCGTGACGCGCAGAGACCCGTTGTGTGATAGAGTACCGGTAATTAAAGTATTATTAAACAGAGTGCGTGTTTAGCCGCGGAAAAGCATCGCCGTGGGGTTAAAGAATTAATGAGGAGACGGATCAAGTGGGGTGGTCACACTAGATAAATGGTGAATTACAACGCTGAGAAAGAGCATGCGTGTGAAATAGGACAAGTAAAGCCTAAGGTCTTATTACATACGTGGAGCAGGGAAAGAAAACAAAGTTACCTCCACTGGTTCGGAAAATGAATCCGTGAAGATTAGGCTGATAAAAGGATCGTAAAGGAAAATAAGGAATTCCGAAGTGAAATGGATTTCAATTAGAAACAGTAGGAATGGAATCCACCTAGAGACTTACCTATTTGGAAGTTGTCTCAGAGTCGGGCAGTTCGATTGAAGCGAATCGGAAAGATGAGCGATAGCTTCATGCAACCCGGGCATTTTAACATAGTGCGCGCAGGCGCTGGATGCCTGTCAACTCGTCAATGACGGGTGAGGACATAGAAAAGAGACTACCGTGTTGGGTAGAAAGAATAGGGCCTCTGAGGAAAAAGAAAAAAGACCCCAAATAGTGTGTAATGTTACGATACGTATTCCTGAGTCTAAACAAAGTCATCACTATTTGAACCTAACAGGCATTGGTCCACTCGCAAAGAAAATAACATTATAGTTGTCTGATACGATCCTAATTGTAAGAGTGAACAACAATTATTGAAAGCATGGCATAATCATCGTAGAACAGTGGCGATATTGATAACATATGGTACAGTGAAGTAAAGTGTAGCATAAATGGTATTCTGAATCACACAAATGTACTTTAAAATGTGGAAGTATAACATAAAATGTCTACTGAAGATGTGTGCAAATATTGACGCATCTATGGCTGTGTTAAGTTACAACAATCCATATGCAAAGAAAATGACAGATAACAAAGGGACAGTGTATTCAGCAAGGCACAGCATTATCGTGGTATGTGTAGAATTTAGAATGCTAATATAAATCAAAGTTGTAGTTAACATCAGTTCACAAGAAAGAAAAACGAAAGTTAATCAAGTGTCAAGCAAGCAAATTGAGTGTGGCTTATATCAGATTTGTTCAGCCCATTTCTAATGGAGTCTAGGTGGGACATCCATTTGCATTCTCTGAGGTTGAGGATGGTTCCAATGTTACCTCCCCTGGGTCCTAGGGAGGCTTTCTCTATTACTAGCCAACGTATTTCGTCAGGTTTATGATTCATTGCGGCAAAGTGTTCCACTAGGGGTGCAGCTGGTGTGCCACACCTTATCCGACTACAATGCTGTAGCACCCTAGCTTTCACCTTCTGTTGTGTTTGACCTATATAGATCAAATCACAAGGACAGAGAATTGCGTAAATGACATTGTTTGTGTTGCAACTAGAGAAGATGGTTAGTGGAATCACATGGTTTTTGTAGATAAATTCTTTGGTTTGGACTGTGGTTGGACAGGCTTTGCATTGTCCACATTTAAAATGGCCTTGTATGGGTGGAATATTCCACATGGATCTGATGGTGGGCATTTCAGGAGTCTCTAAAAAGGAACGCACGACATGCTCCTTGATACTTTTGGCATCCTGAAAGAGTGCATGGGTGGAACATCTTGTTCTATGTCATCAGATATGAGTTCCCAGTGCTTATTGATAATTTTCTTGATGGCATGACTCTGAGTGGAAAAAGTCGTAACACATGTCATCCTATCAGGGTAGCCTAGGTTTCTGTCCTTAGGTGTCAGTAAGTTTTCTCTTTTACTGTACCATGCTCTTTTCTGGGCCCTTTTTGTCAGTCTTTTCGGGTATCCTCGCTCCATCAATCTTTCACGTAGGTCATCTGATTGTTGCATATAATCAATTTTCTTTGAGCAGTTCCTGCGGATACATAAAAATTGTCCATAGGGGAGGTTGTCCCTCAGGCCCCTAGGGTTTTGACTGTTGTATCTCAGGAGGGAGTTCCTTTCGGCCGGCTTTCGATAAAGAGTAGTGTAGAGTTGATTCTCTTCAGCTTTTATGGTTAGATCTCGAAAGTCTATCTCACTTTCTGAAGCATGGATCGTGAATTTGATATCAGGACTTCTCTCATTGAGCCAGGTATGGAACATCGTCAGAGTGGTAAGGTCACCTGTCCAGCTCAAGAATATATCGTCGATGTAACGCTTCCAAAGAGATATTTTTTCAAAATATGGATTGGACTCTTCAAAAATAAAGGCTCTCTCAAAATGGTCCATGAAAATGATGGCCAGATCCGGGGCAAAGGCAGCCCCCATAGCTACTCCTTTAGTCTGAAAATAGAAGTGGCCATCAAAAAAGAAGAAATTCTTCATCATAGCTATGCGTAGAAGGTCTATTATAAACTCTGTGGGTACTGTCATCGGGGCTACACGTTGGTCAAGCGCGTCACAGATAACTTCCAGAGCCGCTAGTTGTGGTATACTGGTATATCACGTTGGTCAAGCGTGTCACGGATAACTTCCAGAGCCGTTAGTTGTGGTATACTGGTATATAGAGAGACCACATCACAGGTCACAAGGAGTTGGCTTTGCATATCAAACTGGCGACCATCCACAAGGTTAATTGTCTGCATAGTATCCTGAGATAGGCCTGCGTTGATTCAGCTAAAGGATTCAAGAAATAATCAATATAGCGGCTTAGTGGCTCTAGCATTGATCCACAGCCAGAGACAATCGGACGGCCGGGTGGTTTCAGTGGGTCCTTATGTATCTTGGGTAATGTTTAAAGCGTGGGTAAGCGTGGTTGCTTTTGGTTCAAATACAGAAACTCATGTTTCGTTAGATATCCATCTTCCATAGCATGTGTAGTGACTTCCAGAATTTCCTTGCAGAGATCCGGGGAGGGGTCTGCAGGTATTCTCATGTAGCTCACTCCGTCCTGTAGTTGATTGAGGATTTCTGCTTTGTAGTCAGCAACGTTCTGCAGGACTATGGCGCCGCCTTTGTCGGCTGGTTTGATCACTATGTCTTTGTTGTTTTTTAAGGATGTCAGTGCATCCTTTTCTAGTTTGGTGATATTAAATTTTGTATGTTTGGGTCCTTTTAGTATTTTAGATATATCTCGCAGGACAACGCTTTTGTATGCTAGAATCTTGTTAGTCATACGGCTTGATGGTGGTATAAAGGTAGAGGGAATCCTTAGACCAGTTGGGGAGTTAACCCCAAACGATGGTGACTGCTTAAAGAAATATCGTAGGCGGATTTTCCTGAAAAAACGATGTAGTTCAGTCTTCAATGAAAATTCGTTGGGGCATGTGGTTGGTACGAAAGAGAGGCCCTTGCTCAGAACGCTGGACTGTTCTTCTTTCAGCGTATAGGATGAGATGTTGACTATAGGATTTTGTGTTCTTTTCACCACCTGTAAGTCTTGCGTCGGGTGTGTATTTCTCCATGGTTCCCTGGCTGGAAATGAACTTGCTTCTGCACATTGCCCCGGCCTCTGTTCCAGCTGCTGTTGGTCATCTGCTGTCCTCGTGGTTGTTCTCTGGGCCAATTCCCACCTCGTCCGCTCGGTGATCTCCATTGGCCTTCTCCTAAAAAAGGCAACGGGGGAGGGTAGGGTGCCTGTGTTGGATAGGGTCCTTGGGCTGGATACCATTGATCTTGGTATCCAGAATTCCCACTTGTTCCTGGTTGTTGTCGCTGTCCGTGCTGTAGGAGGAATCAGAAAACGTTGTGAAATTCCTGCGTCCACGATATCCCCCACGTCCTCTTTGGTTGAAGCAACCTTGGGCGTCTTGTTTATAGTAATCCTCTTGGAGGTATGGGTAGGTGTTCTTTGTTTCGTAATAGAGAATGTCTTTAGCTAATTTTTCTAATTTCTTTGTTTGAGTTGTGGTCTCAAATTCTTTTAGCGTCTTCCCAAGATGTTCCAAAGCGTCTTTAGCATTGGCAAGTGTTGAGTCTCCAGTTATCTCAATCCTGAGTGCAGCGATCTGGCTAAGCAGTGCCTGTACCTGTTCGGCTGCTGTTTCTATTCCCAGCACCATCCAATGCCGGGAGCAGTTGTTAGCTACGTAGCTGAAGCCTTCCTTGAACTTGGGCAAATCTACAAGGATGGCTGGTTCATTGCGTACTTGTAGACCCACGGGGATGATGTTAGCCTGTAGATATTTAGTCAGCAAGTGTCTGTGTAAGCGAGTACGTACCAGCTTTTTATCCAAACGTTCCAACCTTGCTACCTTATCATTAAGAGTGAAATCAATATTGGGGGTGGTTGCAGACAAGAAATTGTTAGTAGGGTCCTGTATGAGCTGATTGATATATTCTTCAGTGTATGAAAGGGTTTAGTTCACCACCATGTTTTAACAAATGTTTTGACTGAATCAAAAAGTAAAAAACCTCGCAGGTATGCACCTGCTCTAAGATAGTTACCTAGGAAGGGTATACCCAGAATAGTCTCTGGGACCTGGGTGTGAGACAGTACGTAAGGACAGTGGTCCCAGAAATAGCAATTATTCATGAAAATAAAAAACAAATATTCAAAACATTGATAGTGCTAAGTGTTTTAATTCACACTAGGCATCATTAAACGTAATGTACATACTCATATCATTGTAAATAGCAATCTCCCTCAGAAGGAAAATGGTGAGGGGGAAGGGAGGATAGGTGTATGTGTTTCGTGAGGATAGGGTAGTGATTAGGAGGGCAGTGTTATTCAAAAACAATACATCACTTTAAACACATGAGGCTAATACATCAAGCCTGAAAATTACAATCTTAGCAAAAATGTTAAGTAGCCATGTTCACAACAGTAACATGAATGAAAAATGACAACAGATTGTTCATTCATGTTACTATTGTGAACATGGCTACTTAACATTTTTGCTAAGATTGTAATTTTCAGGCTTGATGTATTAGCCTCATGTGTTTAAAGTGATGTATTGTTTTTGAATAACACTGCCTTCCTAATCACTACTCTATCCTCACGAAACACATACACTTATCCTCCCTTCCCCCTCACCATGTTCCTTCTGAGGGACATTGCTATTTACAATGATATGAGTATGTACATTAAGAGAATGATGCCTAGTGTGAATTAAAACACTTAGCACTATCAATGTTTTGAATATTTGTTTTTGATTTTCATGAATAATTGCTTTTTTCTGGGACCACTGTCCTTACGTACTGTCTCACACCCAGGTCCCAGAGACTATTCTGGGTATACACTTCCTAGGTAACTGGCTCCGGTAATTAGACATCACAAATGTGGCACCTGTTCCTGCTGCGAATCCACCCAAGAAGGAGCATTGTTTTCACATAACTCCATTCATTGAAAACATGAATCTTTCACGAATTGTAAATCAAAAAATGTTGTGTACGGAATCATTTGTCCATGCAGGAAACTGTAAATTGGCAAAACTAAGCAGGAAGTAAAAGTTAGGATCTCACAACATAAATCACGAATTCGGAAAAATGTCCAAACAGCTCCCCTGGTAAATCACTGGAGGTTAAACAACCATGTCGAAAAGGATCTTAAATGGACTGTGATTTCAAAAGTTGAACTGGATACCAGAGGCGGTGATTTAGAACTAAAATTGACTCGCAGGGAAGCATTGTTGATTGTGAAATACAATTCAGGAGTAAACGGATTAAATGAATTATCAGAGATTTACAAATAAGGATAACATCACTGATCACACTATTCACATGATGCATCTTTTTAATTACCATTCCAGCACCCACTCGCTTTTGCGTGGCTTAAATAATGAAAATACTGGCTGGACACACAATTTTTTTCTTGCCATCCATTGAGTCCAATTACTAGAAAGACAAATTCCTTATAAAACAAAAATGGACTCAAGTTCTTCATAATATCTCAAAAGAGACCTTGACAGTGTAGTCCAGACATACAGATGTCTGTATGTGTCATTGACAATGCATTAGTGTGCTTCTACCATCTTCATAAGATCCTTTGTTTTAAACAGTTGTTCCTATTGAGTCCTCGATGAAGACATCCACAACTATATCCCCCATGAGATCCTGTGCCAGACTGCACTTTAACAAGAACATGACTATTACGTGATGGCACCAAACGATTGCAATTACGATTATTCGACACTACCACGGAATGAAAGGTTCGCAGTGGCTGGACGGAGTCTGTTATCACGGGACTGCTAAGAACCCGCCGCCTTGTCGGAAGAATGTGAATTCTGGCCAAACACCCATTTCTTATGCCATTCGTTGAAGCAAACTAATAGAAAGACAATCTCCCTATCAGGGTTCCACATATTCAAAAAAATGTGCGTGAATAGGACACTAAAAGTGAAACGTCACCACAACCCTGTCTGTCTGCTTTATTTATAATGCTTAGTCGCATTCTCTTTGGCCTAAAGTAGTTAGGTTTATTCAGATGTATTTACAACTACACCTCCCATGAGGCTCGGCGTCAGAACGCGCCCCGGGAATGACGTGGCGATCACGTGACACCGAGAGAAAAAATTCAACCACGGCTAAACGACATTACTACGGAAGTAAGCACCGGTGGCGGCCCGTCGGATGTCGAAAGCACGAAACCGCGAAGAGCTCACCTTCAAGCCCAAACGAGGTGTGTCATTGTTATGAAGCCCGGACACGCATTACGGAAAAGTATCTGGCTAAGCAGGACACTAATAGCGTTTTTCTTGTGCCCCCCGCTTTTGGTCTAGAGTGGACGTCCAAGTAAGAAGCGATGCACCTTTGAAGGGAGCACTTAGAGAGTGTCGTAGACGAATTTAAAAGGAGTGTCTCAAGTAAGTTTATCTTTTTGGATATATGCATATGAAGGAGTGTATTCCTTTACATTAAACCAACTAAGTGGCCTTTATAAATCTCTTGGTCATCGGAAGCCCGTTGACGGCTGTTATACTGTGAGAGCAAGCTGGCTCTATATATATCTTTTGGTCTCTGGCTCCGTAAGAGAAAGTGCGCAGATGTGTCACAAGTAAGTGCTATTTTGCGTTGTTGTAGTACATCTTGTTTCACCATATGGGTGACTTTTTTGTATATAAATGTGAGAAGGTTTTCTCAGTGGGTGTTATTTGATTTATTGTTGCAGATAATGTGCTAATCATTCTGCAGATAAATAGATCGGCTGATCTATTAATTAAAAACAAGCCAAGGTAAGCTCATGATTCTTGAGAGGATTGAGGAAAGAAGGTTGGAGGATTATTGGTGTACATAGAGTGATTGTGATTTGTTTTGTTTTGTTAGTTTTGTCGGTCCTAATGAGAGCACCAATAATTAAATTGGGGTGTTCGAAACGCGTCGACCTGTTGGATCTCGGGCCTTTTGAGTGTTCTTTATATGTTTGAAATATTTAGAGTTGTGGATAATCTTTTTGAAATGTATTCACCTTAGGTCCTGTTGCTTTCAAGTATTGTCTTCCTAAACTATTGTGATGTATAAAATTTGTTTTGTAGTATTTGATGAGGGTGTGTATGAATGATCAGTTGTGTGGCGGTTAGATCTAATGTGTACAAGTTTGAATATTGAGTGTGAATCTAATTAGGAAATGTGTTCAACATATGAGTGTTAGTATGAGAGATTAGTTTATTAATGAAATATGGGAGCTATGTGATATGTAAAAGGATTATAAGGATCTTTTAATAGGTTATTAATTGATTTTGTTCTTCAAATAAACATTGATATATTCATCAATTGAAAAAGAAAATAATTTTATTGGTCACTTTGTTTTGTTTCTTTGTGACGTATTTAAATAAGGTATAAAAGAGAGATCAGTATCGGCATTTTGTTGTTTATCATACTTTGATCCCAGCAATACAACTGAGAACTCTATCACCCTCTGAAAAACAGAGGCTGCTGAGATAAGTCCAAAAGGCATCCTGAGACACTTGAAGGTACCAAAAGGCGTGATGAAGGTGGTATGATCTTGTGAAGTTTGATGAAGCTTGACCTGATGGTACGCTGATGAAAGGTCCAATGTGGAAAAGTCTTTGGCTCCAGCCAAAGAGGCCAACATTTCAGTGATATTGGGATATTGTGGTGAGGATAATGGTCCACGATGACTTCTTTATTCAACTCCCTCAAATCTATGCATAATCTAGCCTCCCCATTGGCTATGCGAGCCATAACGACTGGAGAAATCCACTGTCGCCTCTACCTCTTGAATGATTCCATTTTTGATAAGCTTATCTAATTCATTTTTCATGCTATCTTTCACTAGTAAAGGAACACCCCTGACCTTTGTTTCTTTGGGTACAGCTTCTGGTTTGATCTTTGTGTGGTGAACTTAGTTCTTGAGGCAGCCTAATTCCTTGCTAACGACTTCTGGATATTTCACAATCCAGACATCAGCCCCATCATTTACAGCTTTACCAGCTGCCATATTCCTCAAACACACCGAGGGCGTTTGATTTGGATCTAGGTAAGCGTAAAGATCCCGCTGGTGGAACTAACTAATCAAAGAATCCCCTCTCATAGAGATATACATTTTCCCAGGAACAATCTTACCTTTGACATCAATAGTGCCCCAGAAATACCCCAAAAGACCAATAACTTCTCCTCCATAACCTCTGGGTTTGATGTTTGGCTTGACTAATTTGACATTGTTACCTAGCTGTTGATCATAAAAACTCTTAAGAATAAGTGTGATTTTGGCACCAGAGTCAAATAGCATTTATACAGACTGATCATTTATCAATACATTCTCAAAAGGCCCTCTTTCCTTGAATCAACGATTTTGACAAATCTCAACAACCTCACCATCTTGCTCCTAAACATCAACTTCCCTAACTTCCTGCTGCTCCCTCTTGGATCTACAGCAATGGAGACAATTGACTTTCCTGCCACAATTGGAACGGGAAACCTTCCACCCAGGACAGTCTTTAAAGTTGGCCATGTGCCCAGGATTGCCACACCTAAAACATTTACCTTGAAACAAAGTGTTACTAAAAGGTGAAAACCTGTTAGAAGGTTGGCTGAAACCAAAGGCCTATCAGATCTACTCTTAGAGGGAGGTTTGATACTAACCTCTTTAACATCTTTAACATATTTTTCATCTTTCTCAACAGCACCGTTTTTTGGCTTTATCAATAGAACATCCAAGCATAAGTTGATCTCTCAACCTCTCCTCCAAGGTTGCACCAAAACAACAAGTAGAACCTACTTTTCTTAAAATGGTAATATATTGTTCTACAGTTTCCTCGTGTCTTTGCATACTCTTCCCCAAATGATAACGCTCAAAGACTATACTTACTCTGGGAAGATAATGTATGTCCGTCTTTCTAACATATATTTCATATTCATTTAAAATAGCAGCTTAACTGTCCGGAAGATCAGGGAGATGTTCAAAGACTTCCTGATCCTCCGAGCCCAGACAATGCATAAACAAAGAGGATTTCCTTTTCCCACAGACCCTAGCATAATTGGCAAATACTTTTTTCCATTTGATCCACAAACTTAAAGGATCACCAGGTGCAGCTAGAAATAAATGGAGCAGCAGTGACATTCTGCACATTTAAAAATTAAGGAGAGAGTTTCACACAGATGTAAGCAATTGTGAATATTTAAGAAAGACAAGAAAATAAATGAGACAAAGGTTAAGCAAACAGCTGTGTGTGACAGCTGTGCACATGAATACCTACAATAAATTGCACCTGTGCACATAAGGTAACAATAATAAAGTCAATATTAAGAATTGCAGCTGTGCACATCAGCGTTGGGATAATAGTAAGCTGTGCACATCAGCACTGGTGTAGAAATATTAAATAACAGCTGCGTGCAAATGCAGCTGTGCACATCAGTGCAGAAGTAGCAATGATAAACTTTACAGAAAGGATTATAGCTGTACGCAGGTGTAGGAGAATTAAATGGCGCTGACAATGAGGCAATGAGCTTGTTCCAACAAGCCACCAGGCAAGGTCAGACAACAGACCTCAACCCAACATTAAGAGGAGAATATTATGCGAGCCTGACGTACTTTGCGAGAAACAGAAGTAAACAAATAAAGAAAATAATAAAGCTGTGCGCATCAGCACAGATGTGAAAATATGAAATAAAAAGTGCATGCAAGCGCGGAGAATTAACAAATGGGCCTGCTCCGACAGGCCTCCAGGCAAAACAGACAAGCGTAGGCCTCCAGGCAAGGTCAGGCAAATGTAGGCCTCCGGCCCGGGCAGAGACAGGCAAGCGTAGGTCTCCAGGCAAGGTCAGGCAAACGTAGGCCTTCAGGAAAAGTTAGACAAACGTAGGCCTCCAGACGAGGCCTGGCAGATGCAAGGAGGCCCAAAGTGGTGCAAGGCAGCGTGTTGTGAAGCCAGCGGAGCAGGTGCCAGAAACAGGAAAACCAAACCCTATTGTGAGACTCCAGGGTACAGTACACCAACACGCTGCTCAGAAAGGCAGGAGCAGAGAGGCTGAAAAGTATTCTATGAAGGGTCCTCACGTTGAATGAAGCAATGAAGACGTTAGTTGAGGGCAGCACACCTGATTAGCCTCACAAAAAATGTAAGGTAAAAGCAACATTATATCTTCAAGCATGGAATAAATCTTCAGAAGTGGCTGAGTTGGAGAGTTAAGCTGATGTGTGTTGAGGTCCCTGTTTGATGAAAGTAGGTTCACTCGTCGCCAAATTGAGGTGTTCTCCTCAGGATAAATAGCAGGCAGAAGACCAAAAGTAGTTGAGGAAACAGCATAAGTTTATAGTACATCTCATGCAAGGGACCTCAACCACCAACAGTCCAAGCCAACTGACAAAAGCTTTCCAGGGGGAGAGTTCCACAATAGAACAGAACCTAGCAACCTCAGAAAAGGAGATTGCGCAATACAAGGCACAGAAAGAAGATACATAAAAAGCAGAATACCACACCCAGACCACTTCCCCCAGCATAGGTTCTGCTTCGCTACCCTGAGGGCGCCAAATGCTACAACAGGAAACTGTGGACCTAGTACTTGTGTAGGCCTCACTTCCTGCACAACAAATAACCCCATTTCTTACAGTGATAAAGTATTATTGATATGGCATGCGTTGCAGTGTTGTGTTGTACTTTGTTGATATATGGTGTTGCTATTTTGCAGTTTTATTTTTGTTCTGCGAATGATAATGTAATGTGTTTTGTGCCGGTGTGTTGTGCTCTGTTTGATATTTTGTTATGCTGGTGTGTATGTTTTAGGTGTGCTATACTTTGTTACTGAATACTGTTTCTTATCTTCTGCTATTATTGTTGTTGTTTTGGTTCATTGTTGTTTGTTATTTCATCCATGAATGTTGGTCCATCATTATGCCTCATTTCCCTTACTGTGTATCAGCTTTGTTGCCTAGGCAGCCTGTCTTTTTTCTTCTGTTACACCTCGCTGCAGCATACTTTCATTTAGTTAGAGACTATAATTTTTTGACTGAGTCTTGACTATGGATTTGCTTGTCAGTTGTGTTTGCTTAGGGTATGTATTTTATCTCAGTGTTATTGAGATATATGCTGCAGTCTGGTGTCACTCCCAGTTTGGTGTCCTTATATTCTATTTGGAGCAGTAATACATGGCAAATAAGCCCAAGGAGGAAGATCTCCAATACTTTGCTTAAAATGCTAACACTTTTCGTCTGTTTATTTCTTGTCCACCCTGCCCACTCTTACAATATTCCTCACTTTAATTAAGTGTCTTCTCTTTTATTTCTGACAACAACTACCTTGGGTGTTCCAGAATGTTCCATGTATGGGTGTTCTGTGATGATGGTCTGTATGAAATGAGTCCAAGTAAGTGTAATTTCAGTCAATGTATTCAAACATTTTCAGTCAGCTAGCCTTTGTGTAGCAAATAAAACCATGGTATAGGTAAAATTCAAAATTTTCTGTTATTAATTTGTTTAGCAAATAAAACCATGGTATAAAGAAAATGAAATATTGTCTGCTATTAACTTGAGAGTTAATGGAATTGGCAAAATATCAATGTTAGTGGTGTGTAAAAAATATACAAACAGTGACTTGAGGCAGACACTAATAGAGGGGAGATAAGCTTAGGAGGAGGTTGGCTTGTTGTATTGCTCAAATCATAAATCTGCTGCAGAAGACCTTGAAAAGAGCTTTGATTAGTTAAGGACAGGGATGAAAGGATTTCAGTTTAAGTGATGTAGTGTGACATAGCCCTAAGTTAAATTTGTGAACTAAGTCTAAGATTCACATTGAGTCTCCCACTGAACATGGGACAACATCAGGTGCTTAGCCCTCAGCCTTCTTGTAACATGCTATGTTCAGGAAACAGAAGGGTTCTAGTTTGAGATTTCCTCATCAAGAAGCATCACATATTTCGACCTGAAGTTATTCAGTGTCCATTACAACTGTGTGAATATTACCTTTTCAGTGTCCCACTGGCATGCATTTTTTTAATCGGGTCTGACTGTCACATCCTCTTATTACAAGAGTGCCAGATCATGGACAGTTCTTGATCATAGATGTGTTCAGTAATTTCAGATCATGGATGGAGACACTTTGCTCTCTCATATTTGAGTTAAATCAAGTTACAAATGTGTTCAACTGAGCATTTTCTTAAATTTGGTGTCCAAAATGGTGACTGTATCATAGTTTCTGTCTCAATGTCACAGCTGCTGTCAGTGGAATGAGCACTGTGATTTTCATGACCTGTTCCCAATTAGTGCTGTATTAGGTTATTATCTTTTGCTCTCATGTGCTCAATGCACCTGTCTCAAAAAGATAAATGATTGTCAGCAGGGTTTGAATTACATGGCATTTAGACAAAATATCAGAAAAAAAATATTGTGTTAAGAATATCGGGGTTACTGAAATATAGTAAATAGGAATAAAATACTGTTTTTAGTGTTGTTTTTAATATATTTGTAAACAATATCCATGTAGAAAATGTGGGTGTATGTAATATCATTTGTAAGTGTACATTTGTATGCAATTTATTGTGGTGTGCTTAATTGTATATGTTTGCCATTTTTTTATTTTGTGTTTGTAGTAAGATACATTACTCGTGATTAAATTGTTCTTCATTATGTGTCATTCCTAAATGTTCAGCTATTTCTATGTCTTGATATCTTCTGGGAGCAGGAGGACTATCGCTGGTGGCTTTTTTAATTCAAACAATTAAACTTTTTAAATTGGTAATAAGTGGTAGTTGGCCTATCATCTGTTTTGGGACTTTAGGCAGTATATCTTTAATGAATCTGGTTGTGAGTTCCTGGGAACAAGTTCGTACTTCTCCTATGTCTTGAAATATCTCCCTTCTATTTCTGTCACATGTGGGGGGTGGCTGTGCTTTCATACATAAATTACATCATTTTTTGTAGTTGCCCTCTCATAGCATGCATTAGAATAATATTTGCTACATTTCCAGTACCAGTTCATATTTTCTGTTGATGCACATTCTTGTCTGTAGGAGTAGCCCATGTAGTTTTATCAACTGCTTTCCTTACTGAGAGGTAATGTACTTTGCGGACTCAATCGTTAAATCTGAAAGTAATGTAGTAGTTTAAATGTATAGAATAATTTAAAGTTTGTATGTTTGTTATATACATGTAAAATTAGGCATTCACTTCTATTTTGTATACTTACATGTATGTTCTGTTAATGTTTTAGATGGTTTTGCAGCTTTTCTGTGGGGTGTTCTAACGTGGAGCAGGTGTTTTCTTTTCTGTTCAATGAAAATAAAACTTTAGTTTGATTTTAAATGTTAATTTGGTGGTAGCATGTAGAAGTTTAGGTCTTTAGGTTGATTTTTACTAGCTATTTGGGTGAGTTAACAATTTTGAAATCATTTATGTATACTTTATTTAGTCGTTTTGTTAGTCTTTTTTTGCAGGTTAAATTTAGCTTTAACTTACTTGGTTAAGTAGTTGTTGCAATGTGCATATTTTCCATTTAATGGTTTGATGAGAGGATCCAGCAGAGTTTGTCTTTTTTGAAATATCTATTTGTTTAAATTAGTGTGTTTTTATATTGTTGATTGAATTGTTTGTGTGATTTTATTGGTTAAAGTTGTTTATAATTTTATTGACTGATTTAGTTTGAATTTGATTTTTTTGATTGGTTGTGCCCTTCTATGGAAAAATTTAATTTGAGTTTTTAATGTATGATATATAATTTTGTACGTAGATTTTTATATATATGTGTTTAGGGTGTTGTTTAAATGTTTGTCGTTTATGGTAATATTTTCTATTGTATTAGTGTGATTTAAGGTACATAATTTAATATGTTGATTGGTAACTATTTAGTTGATGTAATTTTTTTATATTTAATTTTAGAGCGTTAATAAAATGTTTTAGGTTTATTACCAGTAACTGTTTATGTATGAAGTGTTTTTTATATTTTTAATGCTTATTTAATTTTTGGGGTGATATTGTAGTAGATATTGTGTGCATCAATCTTTTTGGCATATTATATGTTTATTTAAAGGTAACAATATTATTGTTTCTGTTATTTCTGCTTTTGATATAGGTTAAAAACAAAAATGTTCACAATAACATGGGTGTTATATATATTTGAGGGTTTACTACTCAATAGTGTTTCGATATTGTATGCATCAGTATTAAGCCGTGGTCTGTCAACTCAATCAACTGTATAATGTGGTATAGTACATAATATAATTGGATTATGTATGCGCAAGGGACTTGCTTAGCAGTACATTTGCACGGGGCTTGCACCTCTTGTGCTCCTGATCTTTATTGCCAGGACACAGCGCTCTTACTCTGGCTTGCATCTTACTATTTATCATTACGCAAAAAATTCAACCCATCAAGAGTTTATTCCTCTCCTGCAATTGCTTTGTGTTAGAACAACACAAACTGTAGAACAATATTGATGCCCGGATGTACAGGTACTCATTTGATGCATTTTGGGACTTCATGGCAGAAATCGGTTCAAATGAAAATGGCAATCAATTTTCATATGCAAAGGGGGCGTAACAGGCTCTGAACAGTACAAACAACCATTGTTTTCATGCATAGGCAGCTCAACTAAAATAGTGTGACCTTACTTTGTATAAAATCCTAATGCCAAATGAAACCAGGGTCACGCAAGCAAACTATTGTGTAATATTCCTTCACTTAAGGTATGTCATTACTACAGATTTAAACATCTTGCAAGCTTACTCTTGGGTGATTATCCTTGTGTTGAAATCAGCGTTGGAGGGTGTGATCTGAGTACAAATCTGGAAGAAGGCATCTCAGTTTAGCTTTGAGCATTAGAGCAACTCCTAGCGTGCCACTAATATGTCTTCAGAAGCACCTGTGTGGTCGATTACAAAATTGTCATTCACATCTTCCTAAATAAAGTGCTTCACAATTTTTCCTTATTCACACAATGCTGTGCTTCAATTTGTCATGCAGGCCTGTATTGCATGAGCAAATGTACATCTAGAGCTGAGTGGAGACCTTTTGATGCAGTGGCATCTCTAAGGTTAATTTTTAGGGGACACACATTGAGCCTTAAAGATAACTGGTGGGGCCAACAACAACGTTTTATAAATGTATGCATCTGCACCTCATATTACAACACTCATCACATGTTAAATTACTGCATTATTAGCATCTGACATTACATCATTGATAACAACACTGTGCATGATGAAGGTGCAAGTTATAGTTATTTATGGCATGAGTTAGAGTTACTTGAAATAACTATAACTGGTAATTTTCAGTGGGTTTCTTAGTTTTAAACGTTGTTTTATCTGACTTTTTCACCTAACCATAGTGTCTTCTTAAACTTTGATTTTTTCAGTGAATATAAATATTTATTAATGTGTGTGTACATTTGCTTACAGTATTTAGATTTGACTTTATATGTGTGCATATATCTAAACATTTTGCGCAAATAACTCTGCTTTGCAATGAAAGGTAGTTTGACGGATTAATGTGTGAGTAAGATGTACTGTGTCCTCTCCTCGCACATCTAAGGGCAGATTTAATAAGAAGTCACACAATGCAACGTAGCAAGACCACCTGCTGCTCTAAGTTGTGTGATAGGGAGAGGGCAGGAATGTGCCATATCTACTGAGAGTGCAGCCTGGTGCCAACACAGGCACCCTTACATCATGGTGCAAGGGTGCCTTCATTACAGTCAGGTGTTTTCCTTTCAAACTGCAGCACACGTAGAAAAAGAAAAAAACAAGGATAAATAAACAGATATCTCCTTGCTATGCCTCACCGGGGAAGATATAGCATTGTGAGGCATTCCCAGGTTTACTAGTCTTAGTAAATCTAGGAATGCGTCAAAATCCATGGATGAATCCGTGGAAACACCCACGCCCCACCCATGAAACACCCTCTCAGGGCAGAGAAACAAAAGGCAGTGACTTGCACTGCCTTGCGTTACTCCAGATTTACTTAGCTTCGAGGAGCCATGCAATGTGGCGTTGCGTGGCTTAGTAAATCTCACTGAAGCCCTTGCTTTGCGTTGCGCTGCCCTGCATGACGCCATGGCAATGCAAGGGAAATGTTAATCTAGGAAATAGTAGCTGGGGCACAAAGGACAAATAGAGCTGAGGCATTTGTCCCTTGTGGCTCCCCTCTAGACACCAGGTGTTGGCCAAGTACTCTGAATTTGTTGGCGCAATTAACACTATTCCGACACTAACACAAGCATTGCATGAAAAGTGACAAACCATAAAGAGAGAGCTGCAACTCAGAAGTGTTATTATCTCCGTTAGCATGCTACCGAAACAAAGGAGCACAGCAGAAAAGTGCACCCGCTCACCATTAACACTGTGCGCATGTAAATACAAATGTTTGTAGCGTTCACATTGATGCCTGAGGTTCTGCTCTCTGCTCCAAATATAATCATACAATAAATCCAGTCGAAATCCACTCCTAATGTCATCCTAATAGCTTTTTTGTCATTGATTTCTGATGTTTTTCCTTCTCTTCCTGTGTTGCAGTTCATTATGCTGACATACATCTTCATGCTAGCCTGGCTCGGGGTTACTGCATTCACCTCACTGCCTGTCTACATGTATTTCAATCTGTGGACCATTTGCCGAAATACTACCATGGTTGAAGGAGCTAATTTCTGTTTGGACCTTCGTCAATTTGGTAAGTGTAAAATGATTGTGAAGGTTGAAAAAGAGAAACAAACCTTATAAGTAGGATTTTTAAAATGTGTGTGATTTTGAAGAGCCCTTTTTTATGTTAAAGATTGATACACGTCTAAAATATTTATCTTCAAAGTTGTTGGCCTTACAGATGTTCTGTCTTCAGAATGGACGCTTGACCGTCTTCAACATGCTTCTTGTGGACAACATAATTATAAACTCAACCACTGTTATATGAGCCACACGTACCGATACACCTCAATTTCTTAATTTTCCTAGTCTCCGCTCCAGTGATGAGTCCTATGCATCTTATTTATAGTATGCTTGTATGCAGCGCTTACTTTGTAAAAACATAATTGGAAGTCCATAAAATTAGGGTGGCAGATATTATTTCTACCACTTTGTGATCAGTGCTACAGCACCACGACCAGATGGAGCACCTGACCAGCACCGATAGGTGCCGCCTGTTGGTGCCTGCTGGTCGACTCAATATGCACACTGTCCAAAAATGTGAAATATAGTTCCTTTATTTCCACTATGCTGCATTGAAATAGAACATGAGCTGTTGATATACTGAATGGGGACTGAGCACTGTGTGTGGTGCATCGTCTGCTTCCATGCCTTTAGTGAAAATAAAAGAGGGCTAATGATGTGTTGGTTCTTGCTGCTCTGCAGACAAGGAAAGTTCAGAAAGTGCCAAAGTGACCGATCATTTGAAAGAAATGCCAGATGTGCCCACCTGCAACCAATGGCACAAATAAGTAGACTTTGCATGAAAGTAACTTATTTTGAATTGGGTGGTGCTTTCAGCATTTCTGGCTGGGATGTCACCTGCAGACCAAAGCCTGCAGTACGTGCAGCCCAGTTTTGAAAGGTAGGTGAGTTCTCTGTTCTTCCTATTGCTGTGCTTGGATGAAGAGGCACATACAAATTGTTGCAATTGTGGATCAATACATTATTTCTAAAGTCATAGGTATGTTAAATATATTTCGTCCTGTTTAGGTGTTCCTGATTAAATCCCATGAGTGCTTGGAGGATAGGTCTAAAAAGGTTGCTCTGTTCCTCTCGATCCATTTCGGTCTTTCTTCTTACTAATAAAAGGTCAAATTAATGGGCCTCTCTATGGCACAATATTTTGGTGAGAGAAGAAGCATAGAAAATGTCAGTTATTTAAGGAACATACCTTTGGAGGGTTGTATTGATGTTTTATTCTCAGTCAATCTTCAAACATAGGGTTTATTGTTGCTTTATTTACTTGCTCATCTTTTTTTATCCTTTCGTTCCCCACTTGCCCCTTCTTTCTCTCTCACTACTTCCATCAGTGCATTCCCCATTTTCTTACTAAACTGTTGTTTTCTGCTCTACTATATTGTTTGAAGGATAACATTTTAATGATAAAATGTATTGCCATAATAATGAGGCCCAGCTACGCCTGCATTCTCCCAAAATGACAATTACCACAAAAACAAACGTAGCATTAAAGAGGCTAAATATTGGAGCCTCTACGCTCCTAATTTCTGGACTAATCCATATTATTATTACAACATAGACATCCCTTGTGTTGACCAATGGAGGTCCCTTTAAATGTTCTTGAAAATTTACAGGATAACCTCATGCCTCCCTCCATCCCCACACCCACAATGTCATGCTTCATCATCAGTCATCCCGTGCTCGCCAAAGAATCCTCTTTTGGTGGGTGGGCCCTTTCCTATATTGAATGTACTTGCAGGGATAAGGAGATAAGGAGCAAAGGACCCCAACAAGGAAACACATTTAAAAATCCCAATCACCTACCCCAAGAAAATATCCTCTTTAATAGTGGGGTGGTGAGGAGATTATTAAAACATAATTTGGGATGCAATAGGAGAGTCTTATTGCTCCTGATGTAACTTCCAGGCCTGGACTAGCAGCCTTACTTGTAGGAGAGTCCCAAACTGGGATGGTGGGAGTAGGATAACAGTGAACAGACAGGACAGTGGTGAGCGGCAATCAATTTCTTGCAACTTAGTAAGGGGACGCCTGCAGATTGCTCTGGGGTAAATTTAATTACCTAGACTTAATTTATGCGGTAAAATTCAATAAGAATAACTCAGTAAAAATAAGAGGCAGAATCCGTGGTATTTGAGGTTTTAAAATGGGTTTATTCCTTACAAAGGAATTGGTTCGGACCAGGCAATCGTATTCCGTCACCACTAAGGTTCGGGAAGGGATAGAAGCAATACTTTATTGACAGGTTGTCATATTTATAGTAAATGCATTACAGTGAAGACATATGCAGAAGGCGTTACAGCTGAGAAGAGAGATAAGAATACACATACGTAATGAAAAAGCGTTACAATAGGCGTGCATGAGGGCATGTACTAGAAACGTCATTATGATGATGACACAAGTGGGTGGATTCATAAGAGAATCCTGCAAAGTCAGCAGAAATACTTGCCAAATATGCGCGCATAGTAGCATGACGTGTGATTGACGTGTAACTGGAGGGTAAAGAGGACTTGACATTTAGCCCTACATGAGGAGACAGAAGTCTGGGATGTCAGAACAACCTAATCCCAAATCGTATCTAATATCTTGTGTTTAAGGAACTGTATTATCTGGAAGGAAAGGTCTCTCAGGCAGAGGCTATCCTATACTAACTACTAGTGCATGTATAAGCGTCTACGTGTCTACATGAGATGCGAGGGGCATGGGCCTGCCATGGCAACAGAAACCATGAATTACTTGCACGGAGACAGTAAGGCCGGGCCCTTTGCTCTGTAGCTGGAAGGATGTTTACCTAACCTACTAGACAGGAATGCATTTCTCGAGGAGCGGAGCAGATAACTTGAAGGCTGAATACAGTCTTGGCAGGCAACAGGCCGGGCCAGGCACCGTTAGCCGCGCTTGGAAGTAAGACAAAGGTCATGGATACAGATACAGGTTCAGGCTGGAGCATTCAGAGGCAGAAGCAGGAAAAGCTCGATGGCAGAATTCAGGGCCTACCTTGCCAGAGCTGGAAAACGGAAAAAAGTATACCATATAAAGACGGTGGCAAGGCATACTTAGGAACGGAATATCCGACCCTTTCATGGCGGATCTGAAAGAGGACATGTTGACGTTGGACACATATGTATTTGCGTCTTCATAGCTTGAAGTGGAGGGAACATACATGTACTTGTAGCATGTACATGGAGCCGTTGGGGTCTAAGATAGGGGACATAATTGACCATAAAAATTCATATTTCCTCATTCCCTCCTTGTCCCCTACGGACCCTTCATGAGATATCGATCCTCAGGAATCCATCAATTTGTTCATGTAACATCATTTGCTCTTCTTTCTTTTTCCAAATTTTGAACTAGAACTCGAACGTGGAATACATGACGTGGCACACAGGCCGCAAATCGCTGGTCCACATTGTAGACACAGGCAGCAACTGAATACTATGAGAAGGCCAATACCTAGGAAGGATAAGACTTTCCATCCCCAGGCTGACAACACGCTCCAGAACCAACCGGACCATGTCCAGGTGCCTGGATTCTGATGTATCTGGCTTGCAATCTTATGAAGACGAGTTATGGCTTTATATACGGATGGCGCGTTTTCTGGAATGAAAACACAACAACTTGATCCGATGACTCTACAGGCTCCGCCCCTATCGGCCAGGATGACGTCAAGGACAAGACGATTTTGGAGAACACCAATCCGCATCGCAGACTGCTCCTCTGTTAAGTTGCCTAGGGCAGAGGTAGTTTCATTCACTACTGCTTCAAGGGTTCTGGTTAATCTGCGTATCAGTTTACTATTAGAGACAACACCTATGTAGGGAAAGAGACCTTTATTGAAGTCTGTATATTGTTCCCATGCTGTTTCAGTGTAGTCAACAATCGGGAGATCTCTCTGCGGTCTATTGTGTACTAGATGGGTATTTCTGTGGTAGTCAGGAGGGGCTAGGAAAACAGGTGGCAGAAGGAATGCAATGTAACAGGTACCATCCCAATCTAGAGGTAAGCGTATATATGCGGTATGACCACAAATGAAGTAGGAATGACGGGAAGCTCTAAATGTAGACTTGCCTTTATCACTGAATTCGATCACAGTAGTACATTTACTATGACCCAGGTGTACTGAACCATTTTTTCTTACACATAATTCACCTTTGATTGGTAATACGGACATAGCAGGCAGGACTAGTGCAGCTTCGGATTCAACATTCAGAATCATGAGGTTGAGTGTAAAATTACCTAATCCATATACTTCATTTTCTAGGTCAGTTCCTGTCCTTTTGGGAAGTCCCTCCTTGTTAGGGTAACAGGCTTTAAGCAAAACTAAGTTCAGGTTTCCCCATACCCAGTTGCTCTGGTAAACTACAGTATTTGAATCTAAAGAATTAATCAAACTAAACCATGCGCCACAGGAACCATTATGTGTGAATGGATACGGAAAGAGGGGCAGAACTCCCTTGTATTTCTGATAGGGAGGGAGTCGGCCACATATCCAACAATTTGTAGCATTGCTGGCCTGATGGGAGTGATGTAACATACTAATGAATGTGTTGTTGCGCAGCGCAAGTCTATAGGGCAACTCATGTGAAGGTAATTCGCTAAAAGAATGTTCGGCAGTATCATTGTAAGCAGAATGAGCACGCTTGAAAATAGGATAGTATATGTGCAACAGTATACTTGCAGCAATAATCAGAAGATTTAGAAAAAACATAATCAACAATGTCACTATACAGTGACTATGAAGTGATTTACAATATGCACGTTTCTTGAGCTGTTTCTGTCTATCTCTCTCTCGATTTCGGTCTAGAGGATACATGTCAGAGACTAATTCAACCGATTCACCTAGAAGAGGACTTAAACAATCAAATTGTCTGACTTGCTAGACCTTAGTTTCAGTTTATAGTTTTGGGAAGCAGTGTTCTCGACCAGGGGAAGTTTTGAATCAGTCTGTGGAGGGGGGCAGGGCTGAGAGTTCAAATCAGAAGGTAGTCCATGAAATTTCTTGATATGGCTCGAGTGTAGCCAACCCTTGCGACCCTCGACCTTCACTGCTGTCCTCGTGGTCAGGAGTACTAATCTCGGCGTTTGCCAGCGAGGCTCCAACGGGCTCCTCCTGTCGAAATTTCTTATGAAAACAAAATCTCCGGGAACCACTTCATGGGGCTTCACCTCGGTGTTGTCGGGAAAGGCTGCAGCTACCTGTGAACGGCAAGATTGTAGTGCAGACATCAAGGAAGCAAGGTAATCTGTCAGCATATTACAATCAACATCAGTGATTTTACGAGGTATAGGCGTCCCCCACATATTTGGTGGCCTACCCAAGACCACCTCGTACGGGGATAGCCCTGTGCGAGAATGTGCTACCATTCTCATGAAAAAGAGTGCAACTGGTAAGGCTACTATCCAGTCGACGCCTTTCTCTCTACAGATTTTTGAAAGTCGAATTTTCAGAGTCTGATTATGACGTTCCACGAGACCTGCTGCCTCGGGATGCCGGACACAGTGAAATTTCCATTGATAACCTAACAGGAGTGAAATGTGTTTCATCAGCTCGGATGAGAACGGTTGGCCATTATCTGAGTACACGATACGGGGCAAACCATACCGTGGGAAGAATTCACGAACCAGCTGCTTGGCAGTGGTCGGGGCAGTGTAATCTGAGACTGGATATGCTTCTGTCCAACGGGAAAGAGCGCATACAACTACGAGGACATATTTGAATCCTCGACATCGTTCCATCTGGATATAATCCATCTGGAGGACTTCAAAAGGGTGATCAGGAGGTTGAAATCCACCTTGCTCTACAGGTACGCCTTTACCTGGGTTGAACTGACAACAAATCATACAAGTACGGACTTTCTGTTTGGCTGCAGCTCGTAAGTGTTTATTAAACCAAATGTTTTGAATACTGTCTAACATAACTTTTTCTCCTAGATGTGCTGGACTATGTATTGTGTTAATGATAACTTGAACCATTGAGTCGGGGAGAAACCATGTAGATTTTCCCTTCGTCATCCATCCCTGATCTGTTTGGATCCCTCCTAGTTCAGTCCATTTCTAGATTTCCTCTGGTGTAGCATGTGTCTGTATGTCAATTACATCAAGGGCGGGATCCCTAACTGTCATGCAGTGTGTCGGTGTCGGAACTATTGTCTTTGTCAAGTCAGTTGCATGAGTTCTATTCTGTGCTGTTTGCTTAGCTGTTCGGTCTGCTAGATCGTTACCCTGGGAAATGATATCGGTGACTTTTGTATGGGCCTTGCACTTCATGATAGATATCGAAGTAGGCAGATGTATTGCATCTAACAGAGCTTGAATGAGGGGACCGTGTTGAATGTTGGCACCGTGAGAAGTCAAATAACCTCTCTCTCGCCAAAGGACTCCGAAGTCGTGTACAACTCCGAATGCATAACGTGAATCTGTGTATATGTTGACTCTTTTATTTCTGGCTTGAATACAGGCTTGTGTCAGAGCGATGAGCTCTGCTGCTTGAGCTGATAATGTGTTAATACAATTTGTTTCAATGACTTCGGTGTCTGTCGTGACTGCGTAGGCGGCCACTAATTCTCCTGTACTTGTTCTCATGCATGAACCATCCACATAAAGTGTCAGGTCTGGATCTGGTAATGGGACATCTGTCAAGTCTTGTCTGGGTTTCGTCGTAATAGTAATGACTTCAATGCAATCATGTGCCAGTGGGTCTGTTCCACTTAATGGCAAAAGTGTGGCAGGATTTAATGTACTACAGCGTCTGATTTCTATGTGTGGCTGAAACAATGTTAATTCGTAACCTGTCAGTCGTGCTATAGTCAAGTGCTGAGTCTGAGTTCGGTTTAAAAGAACTTCCACGGAGTGTGGAACTTGCACTGTCAATTGATGTCCTAATACTATGGAATCGCTTTGTCTGATTGCTAAAGCTGTCGCTGCGACTGATTTCAGGCATGTAGGCAGAGCCTGAGCTACTGGATCTAATGTGCTGGAAAAGTAAGCACACGGCTTGTGTGAACCTGCTTGTTCCTGAGTGAGTACTGACAAGGCAGTACCTTCGCGTTCTGTAACGAAGAGTGTAAACGGCTTACTGTAACATGGTGTCGCTAAAACAGGTGCTTGACATAAGGCTTTCTTTAAGTCTTCAAAAGCTTGTGTATGTGCCTGAGTCCAAGGGAGGACAGTCGAAGTCGCTGCCTCCTGGGTTGTCAACTGAATGAGTGGCTTTACTAAAAATGCATACTGGGGAATCCATTGTCTACAGTACGAAGTGAGACCTATGAAGGCCCGCACCTCCTTTTGTGTCTTGGGTGGTGGCATGTTTACAATTAACTGGATGCGATCAGGTGTAAGCTGTCTTCCCCCCTTGGACAGCAAGTGCCCAAGGTACACAACTTGCTGAACACAGAATTGCAGCTTCGAAGGGGACACCTTGTGCCCCTTGTCGGCCAGAAAATGTAAAACCGTCAGTGATGCCTTTTCACATTCGGGTTCGCTTCGGGCGGTGATCAGCAGATCATCGACATACTGAAGCAGTGCAGTGTTAACAGGCATGTGGATACTGTCAAGTTGTCTTTTCAGTGCTTGGCTGTAGATGCTGGGGCTTTCTGTAAATCCTTGAGGTGCGCGTGCAAATTTAAAGCTTCGTCCATTTAAACCAAATCCGAACAAATATTGGCTTTCCGGATCGATTGGGAAGCTAAAGAAGGCGTTCTTGAGGTCAATTACAGTAAAGAACGTTGCTTCTGAATCAATAGCTGTCAATAATGAAGAGATATCTGGAACCACGGGATATTGTGGTACAATGCATTTATTCAATTCGCGCAGATCAATAATTAATCGATAAACTGGAGGTGCTTTTGGATCAGTTCGTTTAAGGACCGGAATTATAGGAGAATTACACACATTGGAGTCGGTTTCCACAACCACTCCTTGTGCAATGAGCTCGTCAATGATTTGCAGCAAAGCCACTACAGCATCTGGAGGTAACTTGTATTGTCGAATTCGTGGTAATACCACTCCTGCTTTGAGTGTGACTCGATATGGTGTAATGTGCATACAACCTACATCAGTAGGGCCTTGTGCCCATAAATGTGCAGGGACATTCTGTAACCTGTGATCCATGTCTCTAAATACGTAGTGACCTTTAAAGTCACGCAAGAATAGTCGTACCCCCTCCGGGGAACAACATATTACAGCTCCTAGAGCTTTCAGTGTCTTTATACCTAACAAGTTTTCTGGGCATGATTTTGTAAGCAATAGATCTGTAGTCCGTGTCAATGGACCAACTGTAAGAGGCAGAGGTTGCGATACTTCATTAACGATAGGTTGTCCTGAAAATCCAAGGGAAACATTTTGTGAGCCTGAGAGGGGTGCCCCTGGAACCTCGTCGTGACTTATAGTTGTTCTGCTTGCCCCTGTATCAATTAAAAACTTTCTGTCTTTCCCTAATACTTGACTATGTACATAAGGACCCTCTTGATCTACGGGAACCTCAATAAGGGGTAAGCCAACTTCCCTCTCTAGGCTATTTCATGTGTATCGCTGATAATCTGGATAGTCATTTTGTGCATACTGGTACATCTGTTGTGTCGTGTTTTGTGTTGCGGCAATAGGCTGTGACTGTGGTACCGCTACGATCTGTTGTGCAGTTTGCATAGGCTGTACATTCTGAGGTACTTGTTGTTGGATCTGATCCTGTCTAGGCGGACGTGGTCTCTCCTTGGTTTTACCCGTAGAGATATTATGTTTCAGAACTGCACAATCGTTTATATAATGACCTGGCTGTTTACAATAGTTGCATGTCCCTTTAACGGGAACCGCTGAATTACTGGACTGTGTCACACCCTTTTTATGACTGTCAGCCGGAACTGACTGGGCGACGAGCATTTTCATTTTCGTGTCTTTCATACGTCTTTGTTCGTGTTCTTGTTCTTCTCTAATTCTATTCTGGTGGTACTGTAACATTTGTAACATTTGTGACGGGGTATTAGCTTGCCAAGAGCTCTCTACTTTCAATACTCTGTTCTTAACCTGAGGCAAGGAATTTTCGACTAGTTTCGTTACTAAAAGATGTGGATATGAATCGCTACTTGCTTTCAGGCCGCTGTTAATACCAAAACATTTTTCAAATCGGGAATAAAAATCACTAGTGTCTTCATCAGGTTTCTGTTTGCAAGCTGAGATTGCTCCCCAGTCTTCCTTTTTCGTAGTTAATAAACGTGGCAATACTTGTACTAATAATCCTGGTAATGCTTTAGTTTTGTCTCCAAGCCCTACGCCTGCAGTTCGGGCATTTTCTTCGTTTTCTAATGCTGTCCAATCAATCTTTTGTTCTCCCACCTCCCACTCTTTTTCTTTGAGTTTCTCGTAAATACCGGCAGGCAATAATACTTTCAATATTTTCATAATGTCAGGATAGGTATAATCACCCATGAGTAACATGTCTTTTATTTCACGGTGAAAACCTGCTGGATCTCTGTCATGGCTGGGCACTAATTTTTTCATTTCCAATAGTTCTATTTTAGTTATAGGCGTGTACACAAACACGCGTCTAAAAGTATTATCATCATTTCTAACTGGGTGTACTTCGCGTAAGGGATTCTGTCTGTCTATGTAATACGTTTTTCTTTCCATGGAGGGAGCTGGATCATGTTCTGGACACAAAAAGGCACTATATCTGTGTCGATATTCTAGAATTACTTTAATTAGATCGGTACCTAGACCTCTCCATTTATTCATGAGTAGTTCTATCAGTATATCAGGTAGGGGACCAGGATCGGAGTGTTGGCCTTTATATAATATAAGGAGATGTTGTATCATGTATATACCAGCTAAGCGCTGTTCGTCTGGTGAGAGATTCAAAAACGTATGTACTATCGCGTCATCACTATATTTATCAGAGCTGTCAGCCCATTGTACTGCTGACCTGGCTAATTCTTGTTCATCCATAGAATCGAGTACATGGTACCCCATTCGTTCTTGAAGTATTTTATCAGTAGCCTGAAACAAATGTTCAGGGGTCCTTGGGTTTGACATAGCTGCTTGAAAGATTCTCTTACTTTCTGGACGTATCGGACGTATTGGAGTATTGAAGGATCTTCCTTTTCCTACATAAGCTAGCATTTCTCTAGCTGGTAATTGTAATTGTCCTGTTGTTATTTCTAATTGTTCCTCATCCCCTGAGGACTCGGTTTTATCTGTATCTGTTTCTCTTTCAGGCTGTTCTTTTTCACATATTTGTTCTACTTTTTTTCTGATCCTTCTGTACATACTTTCTATACTATTCTGTTTATCATGTTTTCCGTCTGCTATATTCTGGCCCCATTTGTTAAGGGCTCTCATTTCTTCCGCGTCTACGCCTGGCCTATCTCTGTGTCTTATCAGGCAGTTTATAAAGAAGCGTAACAACAGTTTCTGCGTGTCCACTTTCTGGTAGGCCATGGCCTCGCCAATACTTTCAGGACCTTGCCCTGTTTGGACAAAGCGATATATTTTGTCTAGATGTTCAATCATTCCTGGTAATATCATTAAATAGTTCGCAACTCGTCGTAGACGTACTGATGATAGCATCATTCTGTCGTCTTTACCTGGTACTGGATCATATCTACAATCTGTAAGAGGTTCTTTAAGTATGTCATAGTTCGCTGTTTGAGGTGTACGTTGGTGTGCTAGATCCCTATAAGTCAATCGACGCACTGATGGCGGCGTATGAAAACTTCCTGTCGCACCTCCTGAGGTGCTAGGTCCAAAAGGATTTGTTGGGTGTAAGGTAGGAAGAATAGATGCAGGGAGAAGTGGAGGAACGGGCGGAAGGTTTTGGACGGACGGAGGAGTATGTTGCTGCTGAAGCGGGGACAGATTTTCTCGGGGTCGAGCACCATTTGCAGGTGGTGTACGTGGCGGCGGAGCATTAACATATTCGGGGGCTACATCGTCTAAATAGGAAGAAAGGAAAATGTCCTTTGCAGTCTTGGGGTGCACTTTAGTCGGAAGCAATGGAGGTGGCAGATCTTTTGGAACTTCCAGGGTGGCCTTAGGTAAACCCTCGGCCAAAAGAGGATACATACCATTCATAAGAGTGTTTCGTTGTCTGTCTACTTGTTCTGCTTTTACTCGGATACCTTCCTCAATTAATATATTTTCTCGGGCTTTGTCTGAATCCTCCCTACTTTTCTCTTCTTTTCTGAGCGCTTTCTCTGTGCGTCTATGCGATTCTTTACGCCATAATTCAATGGCATCTTTCTGTGATTGTCTGGCTTTCTTTTTCCATAATGCTTCTTCTACTCTCATGATGCAATCTGCATCCCATGTCCCAGTAGTGGGCCATCTCTGATTCTCTGCTAAATCCTTGGTGTAGTCTACCCACAATTCGAGATATAATACGGCATCTAGACCATGCTTATGATACATAAAGTACCCTGGAGTGTCCCTAGGTGGAATGGGAACAGCTTCCTCGAGTATCCCTTTTCTAGTTTTTATCTGTCTTAATTTCGAGAATAACGGCATCTTGAACCTTGCTACTTGGTTCTTACTCGGACTTGAACACAATTAATACAATAAACACAGTAATGAAGATCGAACAATCACTCATACCACGACATTTAAAACATATCAAAACATTTTAGAACGAACGATAATAATTAGAATAAAACTAGTTAACTGCATAATGCTAGATGTACTGCTAAACAGCACAGATACACTGCTAAAACAGTGCAGACCAGGTCTGTGTACCCAGACCCGTCTTGACCGGCACAAACCAATGTGCACGTCTAGATGCGTCCCCAGCAACGGTACTCACCGGGAAGCACGGAACGGAACAGAAGGCCTCGGAAGTCTGGACTGGACTAGACCAAACTGGACTGGACTCGACTCGTGACTTAGATACTTCGGAACTTCGGAATCTGGTGGGCCTCTGTATACCTCGGATCTTGCTCTCTCAGCTAGGCTCTGGTCGGGATTCTCCGCACTCCTCACCGCCTCGTCTGGGTGTTGATCGCAGCCTCAGTCGCCCCCGTTGGCCTGAGGGAGATACAGGAAATCCTGCGGGTACGCGTAATTGTCCGTCCGGCTGTGGCAGGAGACCGGGTCTGCAACGCACCTCCGGCGCGTGGGGTGTGAGAGGTGTCCCTGTTCGGGCGCCAATTATGTGGTAAATTTAATTACCTAGACTTAATTTATGCGGTAAAATTCAATAAGAATAACTCAGTAAAAATAAGAGGCAGAATCCGTGGTATTTGAGGTTTTAAAATTGGTTTATTCCTTACAAAGAATTTGGTTCGAACCAGGCAATCGTATTCCGTCACCACTAAGGTTCGGGAAGGGATAGAAGCAATACTTTATTGACAGGTTGTCATATTTATAGTAAATGCATTACAGTGAAGACATATGCAGAAGGCGTTACAGCTGAGAAGAGAGATAAGAATACACATACGTAATGAAAAAGCGTTACAATAGGCGTGCATGAGGGCATGTACTAGAAACGTCATTATGATGATGACACAAGTGGGTGGATTCATAAGAGAATCCTGCAAAGTCAGCAGAAATACTTGCCAAATATGCGCGCATAGTAGCATGACGTGTGATTGACGTGTAACTGGAGGGTAAAGAGGACTTGACATTTAGCCCTACATGAGGAGACAGAAGTCTGGGATGTCAGAACAACCTAATCCCAAATCGTATCTAATATCTTGTGTTTAAGGAACTGTATTATCTGGAAGGAAAGGTCTCTCAGGCAGAGGCTATCCTATACTAACTACTAGTGCATGTATAAGCGTCTACGTGTCTACATGAGATGCGAGGGGCATGGGCCTGCCATGGCAACAGAAACCATGAATTACTTGCACGGAGACAGTAAGGCCGGGCCCTTTGCTCTGTAGCTGGAAGGATGTTTACCTAACCTACTAGACAGGAATGCATTTCTCGAGGAGCGGAGCAGATAACTTGAAGGCTGAATACAGTCTTGGCAGGCAACAGGCCGGGCCAGGCACCGTTAGCCGCGCTTGGAAGTAAGACAAAGGTCATGGATACAGATACAGGTCCAGGCTGGAGCATTCAGAGGCAGAAGCAGGAAAAGCTCGATGGCAGAATTCAGGGCCTACCTTGCCAGAGCTGGAAAACGGAAAAAAGTATACCATATAAAGACGGTGGCAAGGCATACTTAGGAACGGAATATCCGACCCTTTCATGGCAGATCTGAAAGAGGACATGTTGACGTTGGACACATATGTATTTGCGTCTTCATAGCTTGAAGTGGAGGGAACATACATGTACTTGTAGCATGTACATGGAGCCGTTGGGGTCTAAGATAGGGGACATAATTGACCATAAAAATTCATATTTCCTCTGAAAGAGGGAGCATGGACCACATCGCCCAGCAGCCCCAGAGGCAGGAGGGCCACCACTGCCTCACCGGCATGCCTGGTGGCGCTGAAAAGCTGCACCTGAGTCCCACAGTGTGTCAGGTGCAGCTCATGTGTGGACGAGGCTGGGCTGGGCCTACTCTCTTGGCCACGCATCCCGGGTTATGGCCGGGTTTGCATGAAAGCTTTCACCAACGTCCCCCAACACTAGCCAACTGGAGGGGATGCCCTAGAAATCCAGGAAGCCCGGTCACAGACCCACCTGTGGGTACGATTTCAGTTTGTTAGTCATACTGTGGATTGAGGAATCTTGTGTGGACCTTGAGCAAAATTGAACAAATCCGTCTTATTCAGTTTTTTACCTCCCTTGGGTTGTCTGGGCTCTTGGATTCTTTGTTGCTGGGTTGCTGTTGGGCCTTGTTTGATCGAGCATAATGGGAAAAAGGAAGGCTCAGCTAGCGACCCCTATGGGTCAGCCGTGCCGCACTATGGATACATTTCTGGCAAAGGCAGTGGGCACCATCAACAAGGACATAGTTCGGGCGGAAAGGCGGCTCTCACTAGATTCGGGGTGTTCTGGACTAGGTTTACCATCTACCTTGCCAATGACCCCCATGGCCCAGGTCCTGCCTGCCCCTTCCCCTGCTTCAATCTTGGCACCCGTGGAGTCATCCTCACCTGCACTTTTAGCCCCGAGGCTTGAGCCTCCCCCTGCCCCGACCATCACATCACGGACCCGGTGAGCTCCCCGGTTCCTAAACGGAAACGGAAGGCGAAGGAGACCTTGGATGCTCCTGTGATTACACGCCAGGGTCAGGCGAACGCAGCTATTGGTTTACTTGCGGAGGAATTGTTGATCCATTTGGCACCAGCTCTACATAACATTACAGCGACTCTAGCAGACCTTTTATCTCTGCTCTTGATCAGATTGGACAAACTGGAGCTAGCAACAAGGGATTTGTCTAGCAAGATGGACACTCTTTTGACTTCAGTGGAAAAACATCCACCTTCTCAATTGCCAGTATGCCCCTCATTAGCTGTCACCAACCCTTTCCATATCCCCTTGAGTAACAGTGGCGCCCAGCACATTAACGTCCCCCTAAAGCCCAAGCGAGTTATGGCCCAACATACAGCGCTAGGGTCATGTGGCCCTGGCATAGTGGGAGACGGAGCTCTTAGCGCCGCACGGTATGATAGTGACTTAGGCCACAAAGACACCCCCCCCCATATAGGGGTGCAATTATCTAAGGCTCGCCAGCTCCCTGTGATTGACCTTCCCCCAGCATGTGCTCCATATTATGTGGTTTTGTCAAGGGTGCCTGGTCTACTGGCTTATAAAGAGGAATCCACGGTCCAACTAATCAATAAAGTTTCCCACCAGTTGGCCTTGCACTCCGGGTATTCTGTCAGAGATCATAAGAATATCTTGATGGCGCGGAGGTTGGCGTGAATAGGCCCATCAAAGAAATCCGAGACTGCATTATCATTGGTACGATGCCCGAAGCTAGCTCGAAAAATTCTCTCTGGGGCAACTAAATCATTTTCCTCAACCTCATGAATTAAAGTACTCCGTTTGGGTTTTTTCAACAGACCCCCATTGCGTATCCCAGGGGAGGCACTGATTATAAGGGGAAGGCTGGATGAAGGTGGCTTGGGGCAGTTGTTGCCACTCTCAAACTCTTTTGGCCCCCTTGCAGATTTGAAGGAGCTGGATTGACTTCAGGAGGTGGAGGAGACAGATGTCTCTCCCCACCAACAAATTGACTCTCCGAGACAGAGTGTAGAGGAAGTATGTCCCCCATTAATATCAAGCCCAAATGAGATTGTATCAGCCCTACCCCCATATGTGCCCCCCGTGATTAACCACATGCCCCAGGAAAGGTTTCAGGAGCCTCTCTCTCCATTTTTCTCCCCTGATAATGTCAACCACAGTCCTGGTAGCGAATTTAGTCTTATATCCTGGAATGTGGCAGGTTTGTCTTCCAGGTTTACTGATTATAGCTGGATATTGTGTTAGGTTATATAAAATCATATGTTTACAGGAAACCTGGGTGACCAAGAATAATATTTTTCTGGATGGGTATAAGAGGATTTTTTGTCAAGCGTCAAATTCAATCATGGTACGCGCTAGTGAAGGTCTTATCATATTTGTGGCCTTAGAACTATGTAAAGACCTAAACATTTTAAAGTGGGATTCTCAGGCACTCCAGGGTATAGAATTGCACATGGGGAGAACATTCACTCTGGTTATAATCAATTTTTATAACGCCAAGAGGGGAGAGTGTGGGTCCCCTAACCTTAATGCTTTAAATAGTGCCCTTGACTCGATAAAGGAGGAGGTCCGAGGGCACACAAATTTTATTTTAGCGTGTGATTTCAATTGCCATTTGTGCCCCTCTTTTTGTAGAATCAGTTGTCTAATCAGTCTTGCATGCTTTCAGACGATCTCCACATGGAACACACAACGGAAGGGAAGGCATTAAACAATTTGTTGCTTACCCACAATTTGGTAAACACATTAGATCTTTGGCACCCCGGGCCTATTTCTCATTTGCTCCCGACCTATAAAGGCAGAGGTTCTGTAACTATCATTGATTTTATATTTGTGATAGCACCTTTGGTAGCGGTCTCCGGCTCATTTAATATAGAGTATAGTGATTTTAGCGATCATAACCCACTGACACTGGTACTGACAGGGTTGGGTCAATCTACCCTAGGTTCCCGTAAGCCCCAGGCATCCTTATCCCCCACTGATCAGGGAAGGCGCCTTCAATGGGAGAGCATATTCGTGAAGGCCTTTAACCATAGCCTTTTTTCCTCATGTAAGAAGGAGATGGGCGTATGTCTGGGCCTTAACACACCGAGCAAGGAAATTTTAAGTTTGTTTTCCTCCATCGCTCAGAGAGTATCCGATCTTTTAACCACCCAGGCAGCGGGGCGGGTTCGGGTTTCCCCCTCATGATTTGACCATAAGTGTTTACAGGCCTTAAAGGAGGTTAAATGCAGCCTTGAAACAGGTGCCACAGGAGAAAGATAGAGTGTCTTTGTGCCGTCGCCTTTATAAAGAGTCGCTGAGTGAGCATAGGCTCCAACTTCTAAAGCAGTCCTGGGACGACTTAATCAAAGTAGGCGAACTGAGAGACTCAACTTGGAAAAGCATCAATAGCCCTTGATTAGCTGAACCAGTCAATCCGATAGTTTGCCATCATATCACACCAGATCAGTGGATGTCTCATTTTGAAAAAGTTTACAATGTAGTCTGTCCTGGCGAGAGCAGCGTAGATATACCTCCTTGTGTGGCGGTTTTCCCCATTAGTTTTTCTTTGTAGGAGGTAGCCTTAAGCATTGAGTTCTTGGCATCAAAAGGGGCCCCAGGCTCTGATCGTATACCCCCGGACCTTTTCTGTGATAACACAGAGGTTTGGGCTCCCTTGTTGACACAAGTCCTAAATACGGTGGCCTCGAAAGGGATGTTGCCCTCTTGGTCCACTGCTATCATAGTTTCAATCTTCAAAAAAGGAGACAAGGATAATCCGCAATCTTATCGTCCAATCTCCCTCATTGATGCTGTAGTTAAGGTCCTGGGTCAGGTACTCCTATCTAGATTGTCCTTGTGGGCCACAGATAACAACATCTTATCGGAATCCCAATATGGCTTCCAGGAAGGCTTGTGAACCACAGACCAATATCTCAATCTTTACCTCCTGATATCTAAATATACAGTGGCCAAAAAGGGCACTGTGTATTTAGTTTTCATGGACCTTACGTCCGCTTTTGACTGGGTAAACCGGTCTAAGCTGTAGGACATACTAACCTCGTTGGGAGTGGATCCTCGCATCGTTCATTTACTGATATCACTCAATGCCCACACGACGGCAGCAGTGAGATTTTCTCATGAGGCAGATCTTTCTAATCATTTTAACTGTACACGGGGGGTTCCTCAAGGCTGTATCCTAGCCCCTTTTTTATCCTCAGTCTACATTAATGGCCTCAAGGCTGCCCTTCTGGCCATCCAATTAGACTCCCTTAGAGTAGAATGGAGAGCATTGTCATGCCTATTCTACGTTGACGATGCAGTGCTCATGGCTCATATGGGCCGGGGCCTGCAGGTCTTAATAGACGGTTTTGTGGCATTTATGGACAGGCTGGACCTGTCTGTGAACTATAGCAAGTCTTATGTCCCTGTGGTGCGTCCCCGGGGACTCCGGACGAAAATCTTTAAAGCTGGCAACCATACCCTTGGTAAGGTCCCGGCTTTCACTTATCTGGAAGTGCTATTTGATGATAAACTACAGTGGGAAGCCCTCTTAGAAGGGAAGCTGAGGGAGCTGAATAAATCCTTGGGATCCATCACTAGTGTTGCAAGTAGACTGGGTTCAAGGGCCCCGGAGGTAATTCTAAAACTGTATAAGGCTAAAGGTATAGCAAGAGTTGTATATGGTAGCGAAATCTGGGGGTATGTGCCCACAAATAGGTTACAGGTGGCGGAGAACAAATTCTTGCATCGGATTTTGCGCCATTGCCCCATTGAACGCCAGCCTGGTCTGTCCATGAAGAGTTAGAGATTGTTTACCTGGTGGACCAAGTGGCAATCAAATCTTCAGTGTGCTGGATAAAGACATGGACCTCTGAGCATAAGAACTTAACATGAACTCGCATGATCGTATCGGATTGCCTGGCTCTGGAAAATGGCAACAAAATTCCCTGGATAGGATACGTAAAAGAGTCCTTCCAGGCAATAGGCAGGCCAGATATTTTCTTTGCACATGACACTTTAAGTTTGGTGACGTTAAAATTCTAAAAGATTTACACCAAACATTTTCAACTGTGAACCGTGAAAACTCTGGGGCATATTTACAATAACTGGCGCATCCCTGCATATCAGCAGGGATGCGCCAGTTATTGAGCGCCACAGCTCCACCACCATGGATGCGCCGCATTTACAATGCGGCGCACCATGGGGCAAAAACGGCACAGATGCGTGACACATCTGTGCCGTAAAAGTGGCGCATTGCTGGAGTTGCGTCGCAAGCGCGACGCAGCTCCAGCAATGCTCTGGGGGGCCCAATCTTGCTAATGCTGCGTCAATCCTTACGCCTGCTTCAGGCAGGCGCAGGGTTTTGACGCAGCATGGGTCTAAAAGTGACTGAGTGAAATCTTGTAGATTTCACTCAGCCACTTTTAGGAGGCGTTCCTGCGCTGGAACGCCCCCCCCCCCCTGCGCAGGAACGCCTACATGTGGCGCAGGGCTTTACAACGTGACGCATCTCCCAGATGCGTCACGTTGTAAGTACCCTGCACCATGGCGCAGGATTTGCGCAACGGCGGCTTAAATGAGGCGCAAGGGGCTTGTAAATCTGCCCCTCTGAGCTTAGTAAACCCTCAGTAAGGGCCTATGTAACGTTAAAATCGGTACCCGGCATTGAACCATACCTCTCTGCCCTTTCTAGTGCTTATGATCGATTCGTAATCACACGCTTCAGTTTTAATCAGCTTCATCACTTTTTAGCATTCACGGCAGGTTTTTTTCTCTCGCCTGACCAATGTTGTTGTCCCTGTGGATGCGATCTTCTATCTCCTCAGGACACGTTATATTTTATATTACTGTGTACATTTTTCTCATTGTCCAAACAATGCTTCCTTCGGCCTCTGTTGAAAAGTCTGAAGTTTAGGCAAGCTAAAGTGGCACTCCTGCACTTACAGTTGTTACCTAATCCCCTCACACTCTGCGTAGTGATAAGTTTCTTGCGGCAGCCTACAGATCTAGGTTTTCTAGAACTGACTGAACCTGAGCGGTCTGCTCTGGTTAGGTCCTTTTAGCACGTGGGTCTGCATACCCTTGTCCACAAGAGTGTTATCAATTTGTATTGTTTTAAACTTTTTTATGATGTTTTAGCTGTTTGAACTGTATTTTATACCTGTCAGGTGATGCAGTTTTCTCTTTTTTGTACGAATGCTCAACTGTATCTTTTATGGGTGTGTTGCACCTGAATAAAGAAATACATATATATAAGTTAGTAAGGGGGGAAGCGCTTGCTCAAAGGATCGAAGGAGCCTGGGGGGGCAGTCAACTTGACCTTACTTACCAAGGTGCAATCTTCTGGTCTTCCTAAAGGCTGTCAGGGTTTGTAAACATAACCTAAAGGGAGTGCTCCAGTTCATCCATGGGAGTCAGCCAGATGCTTCAGAGCTGCAAGTAACTTCCCCACCAATCCGAGGGTTTTTGACATTACCAACAGCGCAGGACCCTGGCGCTGGTTTGGGTTCACGTCCTATCCCTGGCACTCTCCTGATATTTCTGTCGCAAAGTCATCTGTCTAGCCTGAATTTGCTCTGAACCAATGCATGACTTTATGTTTCATATCCAACCATGACTCACTCATTGGTGGCTTCAAATGCGGGACTTGGTCAAGGACGATGTTGGACTTGGCCCTTTTTGGCAGGTTCACCCCTAAACTTGTTGCCTTATTTCTGACATGGTGTTGGTGGTTTTAGGCCTCTGAGCACTTTAGCACTGTGGTCCAGTGTAAAGTGCGTGCGCTCTCTGTGTACATTTGGTAAGGCTGGCCTGCCCTCCCATAGGAATGCATTGGGGATTCCCTGATAAAGTGTGTCAGTGGTAATTCCTGGAATGGGAGGAGCAGCGTGGTCATCTTTAGTATGTATGAAATTGTGAGAGTAAATGCTGCGCAATGGAGTGCGCAGATTTATTATGACTATGGGAGAAATGCCACTTTTAGAAGTTGGCATTTCTGTGTGCTATGTGTCTGCCTGCCTGATGTGAATTGCATGTCTGGCTTGTGAGTGACAGGGGCTGGGAGGTATGTGTGGCTCCAGGAGGGGCAGGATGAGTCAGCACTAGACTGAATGGGACATCTGGGCTGGGAGTAGTGGGAGGAGTAATCCCCTGCACCCAGCCTGGACAATGCTTGCTCCACCCACTGTGGTGCGTCTGCTCACCTAGCCCCCACCTGACAGAGGGGAAGAGGAGCTTGGAAAACAAAGTGCTCCAATTCCCCCCTGAACCAGTCGCATCTGGTTCCCCATGCCCTGTAATGCAGACAAAGAGATCGTGTAATATAAATATAGGGGTTGTGACCCCATGAAGAGGTGCCTGTTCTTGTTCTGGTGTGCTGTTCCTGATTGAGGGGGCGTGCTGCTGCTGGGGCCCAGGAAGAACCGCCATGGGGGCTTACCTCCCTGCTGGAGGGCCCTGTGTGCTGGGCTCCCTGGGCTCAGCTATGCCCCATGGACTTTTTGCTTCTTTTTATCCTCCAGGGCCTTAAAGATGTCTTTGCTGCATCTAGCGCCTCTTGGGTACTATATTTTGATTGGGAGGAGAGCGTGGGCCCCACAGCGCTGAAGCTGCACCCTTTCCAGAGGGAATCCCTGGCATAGGGATTCCCCCGTGCTTCCAGGAGGAACGGGTGCCCACCCCGCATACAGGTACCTATATTTGTCCAGCGGGTGCCCACCCCACATTTGGCATTCTTGTGCAGCGGGAGCCTACCCAGTATTGCTGGGGAGAAGAGAGATCGCCGTGAGAAGGGCCGCCGTGTCTACCCGCGGCGATCCGGAAGCCAGGCCCGAGCTGCCTGACTGTGGGCGGGGCCGGAGAGGAGTCCGGAAGCCTGCACATGCTGAGCGGGGCTCCCATGAGCTGAGGAGAGCCCCGCTGTGCTGGCCTGGGAGGAACGAGGTGGAGACGTCGCTCCGTGAAAAGGAGGGCTGGGAGCCTACCCCGCCTCCGTGTGGAGTTTGCCCGCAAGCCACGATGAGTGAGGAGGGCCGAGGGCAGAGCAGTATTGGTGCATCCGAGACACAGGTCGGTGCCTGAAAACAGGAGCCAGCGTTCGTGTTGGTCAATGACCCCAGACAGAGTCCCCAGTGAGTGGGGGCTCCATTGGGTGAATCGTTGGTGCCGAGGTCAGCACCGGAAGGACCGGCGCCGAGGTGAGCCTCCCCCACAGAGCCCGATGAGTGAGGGCTCGGGTGTTGTCCCTTTTGTTTTTCCTGAGCGGTCCCGCTGTTGAGGGCCGCTCCAACGTGGGCCTCATTGCTCGTAGGGCCTCTGGGGGGTGGGTCCAGAGGGCCCCAGGGTGCCCGCCCCTTTTTGGGTAGGCAATCCCAGCTGCCCCGCCTGACAGTGGGCAGCTGCAACGTTATGTGCATTTTGTTGTGGAGTCCCAGAGTGGGCTCCAGAAGGCATGGTCGTGCCAGTGCTTGATTGGGCCAATTTTAGTTAGAAACGCCCAGTGGGGCTGAAGAGGCACAGATGTGCCAGGGCCCCTTCAATTTGTTTATTCCCAGCTGCGCCGCACCAACGCGGGCAGCTGCAACGGTTGTGGCATATTTGTGATAGAGTCCCAGTGGGGACCCACCCAGAGGGCACAGTGAGTTCCCAGGCCCACGTTCTGCTCACAGCTGCACGGCCATTAGTGTCAGCTGCTACGTTTAGGCTATTAGTTCTTTGGGGGCAGGAGTGAGATACACTCCTGTGCCCCAGCGCAATTGCGCGTTTTTTGGTTTCTACTGCATTGGCAGCCACCCTGACATTTGGACATAGGGCATTTGAGCCCCTCTGAAAAGGCCAGTTGGCCAGGGGGACTGTTGCATTGACGGGGCGCCAGACCCTAATGTGATGTATGTGGTGCGCAGGAAATGTGATTCATGTACTGTTATTTATGTACCTGATTTGTGCCTCTAAATGTGGTTTATGTATGAGGTTATTTGCGTACTGTGGTTTATGCTTGTGAGGTTATCCTAGTGTGATTTGTAGTTAGGTGGTTATGTTCTAATATGTTTAGGCTTATGAGGTTGGCGCATAATGTATTTTGTGCCTAATGTGATACTGTGCATAATATGGTTTGTGTTACAGGATAATGCTGAGTACAGTGTTTGCCAGTAATTACTGGTTGTGTTCTACGTTTATTATATGTTCTACATTTACTAAGTTCACTTTGTGATGGTTCTGACAGTGGTTCAATTGGCCCTGTCATGTGTATATAATCCCCTGTAAATATTGCCCAGTGCCAGTTGGCACAGTGTATATTGTGCGATTACTGTTCTAATGTGTTTTATGATAATACAAAGGCTATTTTTGATATAACCTTGTGTGGAGTTCCTTTTGTGGTGTGCCTAGTATGTTGTTGCTGTATGTGTGTTGCGCAAAAGCTTTACACATTGCCTTCGGGATAAGTCTGACTGCTCGTGCCAAGCTACCAAGGAGGTGAGAAGGGGTTATATTTGGCGTGTGACTCCCTTGCCTTGACTAGAGTGGTGGTTTCTGCCTGGCTTTGGCGCAAGCCTTAGCCAACCAGAAATCCCATTTCTAACAGACGATAACAAAGGGTGTAGGCTCAGGGGGATATGTAAGTTCTGCTGGATGAGAAGAGGTGGGTACTGATGTACCACCCTCCTGTGGCAGAAATAGCCCATTGTTAAAAGACAGTGTTCCTAGCTGGTGCCAAGGCTGTTGAGGCCGAGAAGCCTTGGTAAGTCAGAAGCTGGGTGGCTAGGTGCCACCTGGAGAGAGGCAGCAAGGCAGGAATAGTCAATTAGTCTACAATTGAAATTAGCATTTGGTATCCCTAAGCATTTCCTGAGCCAGACCATGAGATGCTAAAATGCTACCTATCCCCTGCTCGAACTTAGTAATTAAGTCTTCTCTCAGTGATGTTACATACGTTCCAGCCTGGTGAGCAGTCCATCACAGTAGGCTTTCTTCATCAAGCTCAGGTAGACTACGAGAGGGGAATTCACATTTTCTTCTTGGTGGACAGTGGTAGACGAGAGGCAGCTGTGTTTTCCAGACCGTGCTGGATTGGGCTGAGACTTCTTATTTGGGGCCGCCTGCCTATTTCTTGTACTTCTTTTAAGGGCGGGTTCTAAGAGGAGGGAGATTTCAATATTATCATCTGCCATCTACAATGTTGTAGTGGCTACTACACTGGAAGAATCTTCTTGGCCAGCACCCACCATTACGAGATTCTCCTTACTGAGGTTGGTAATCAAATTATTATCTTCATTAACCACTCCCTCAAACGCATCCTTACCCAGACTTGTTGTCCTACCTATACCACTCTGAGCATGAGTGGTGATAGATGATGTAACAGAGAGCCATTGAAAATGTGTATTCTTTCCTCCGCCAAACCAATTCCTGAGGCAATGGCTCCCATCACCGAGGACAGACAGTTAGTAATAAGGGGGTGAGGTCAGATGTAGCAGTCTTCACTCCTCTAGGACCCTGAACTATCCTTTTGTCCATTTCATTCTCTAAGGTCAAGTTCAGGAATGTGGAATCACATATAGTAGGTAATATGCCCTCACTGCAGTCCTACCTTCATGTCAGCAGAACCAAAGGGAGTGGCACAGAGCAGCCTCTTCCTTGTCATGATGGGCAAACACAGGCCCGCTCTTGGCCCGGTCTTTGCCCGGATGCATCCTGAAGGAACCCACTGTGCTTAAAAGCGCTCACCAGCTGTAAAAGTCCTTCCTCCTGGGCACCAGATAAATTCTGGGGGTTGTGGTTCCCCCTGCAGCAGTCCAAGAAACATATCCGGGGCCCGCTGGAACACACTGAACTTAAAAGTGTTAGCCAGACATAAAAGCCCCTCCAGGCCTCCAGATGAATTCTGGGGGTTGTGGTCCCCCTTGCAGCAATACAAGAGATGTGTCCTGTGGGAATACACTGCACTTAAAAGTGCTTGTCAGCCATGAGAGCCCCTCTTCCTGGGCTCCAGTTGAATTCTGGGGGCTGTGGTCCCCCCTGTGGCAGTCCAAGAAACATGTCCTGCGGGAACACAATGAACACTATATGCCTTAATGCACTCACCGGCTGTAAGTTCCACCTCGTTCAATCCAAGAGACCCGCCCCACTTCTGCGGGAACACACTGCACTTAAAATAGCTCACCGGCCATAAGAACCCCTTCCTCCTGGCCTCCAGATTAATTTTAGGGTTTGTGGTTCCCCCTGTGGCAGTCCAAGAGACATATCCCGCGCTCGTGGGAACAAAGACAATGCTTAAAAGCTCTCACCGGCTGCAAGAGCCCCTCCTCCTGAGCTCCAGATTAATATCTGGGGGTTGTGGTCCCAGCTGCGGCAGTCCAAGAAACTTGTCTGTCAGACAGAACCATTTAGGTATGAATAAACATAAATGTGGGGTAAGCCAACAAAGATAGCGGTCACAGTATAACTTGGCTCCCGAGTTGAACCCCATAAACATCCTTTAACATCCTACATTACAAGCCTTCCCCAGCCCAACCAAATGCAAACCTTTTAATGAGGCCTCAAGTGGGAGAGGAACAAGAGGAGTGGCAGTGCCAACTGAGTCCTCTGATGTGCGGGACCTGCTGGGTCAAAATGCTCTCCTTATCCTCCGTGGAGCGAGGGCCATGGCTGAGCAGGTGAACCTAACTCAGTGTCAGTGTTAACTGAGAAGTCAGGCTGAGGCAGGGATAGTCCCAGTGCCTTCCTAACAGGCAGCAGCAACGTCACAGCTAGTGGTGTGCAGGTGAGTGCCTAGCAGCAATTGTGTATCCCCTCCCTCCAGCCCAGAAGTGGAGGCTGTGCAAACCAAACCCAAAACCAAGGAGGTGCAAGCGCAGCAGGTCCTAGGGGGAGGAGAGAAATGGCGAACAAGTGGAGGGACCTTTCAGTGTTGCTGATTGCCTGTTAAAGCCTAGGTGGAGACTGTGGTGGCTTGGCCTGAAACTGCACCAGTGGCCTGTTGTATCAAAGTAGAGGGACTCACTGAGTGGGGGACACATGAGTGGGAGGCAAGCTCCTGACTAGTCCAGACTGAGCTGCAAAGGGTGACACCAAGAGTAACAGTAGGCTGTTGATGTTGGAGGGGTCACCCCTCCCCTTTTGTGCTCTCCCCATATTGACCATTAAGACTTGTAGTCTGTCTGACCACCCACAATACACTTTTATTTTTAAAAAGATGACAGACATTGTTGGTGGAGGATCATCACATGCTAGGTAGACTGATACGAGGAACACTGCGATACAGTTGATTACCTCTTGGGAACAACATGCCTCCTCCATAAAGATCCCTTATGGTAGCCTTGATTGTCCATAGACCCACCCAAAGACATTACTATCTGATCATCGATTTACACACTGCTCGTGCCATCTCATTACACTAATTACTCTAGAGGGCTGACGGGTCGACATAAGAACCACTCAGAGGGGCTGTTGAATCTATACTCAGTAGTCCTCTGCTCATTGCACTGTGGGGAAAGATAAGCAGAAGGGGTCTGGAAAGCAAGGCACACTGTATAAATTAGCTCAAACTGGGACTTTGGCCACACCCACCATCCATTCACCAACAGGTGGAGCATTGGTGGATAAGGTGCCAGCCAGAGAGATGAAGATAGACACAACAGGGATCTTAACTGCGATTAACCAACCAAGAGAGGAGTTAGATGCCAAAATTGGAGCATTTGAGAAGGATGTTATGCTGCTAAAGCAAGACCTAAGTAGGGTAGTTGTTAGATCTGGCATTTCTTGGCGTGGTTACCCCTGACTTTTTGCCTCTACCTCCTCTATTTTTGATTCTGTGATGAATTGCGTTTTACTGGCTTATTTGCTTTGGGCACTTTGCCACTGCTGATCAGTGTCAAAGTGCAAGTGCTCCCTGTAGAAAGTGTTATGGTAATTGGTTGACCATAATTGTTATGGTTGCCTTACTAGTAAAGTCCCTAGTAAAGTGCACTATGTGTGCCAGGGCTGGTAATGCAAATGCTACTAGTGGGCCTGCAGCACTAATTGTGCCACCCACACAAGTAGCCCTATAGAGAGAACTCAGGCTTGCCACTGCAGTGCCTGCGAGCAGTTTGCTAACTACCTTGTTGTTCTGACAAGCTCACCCACTTGCCAGGCCTTACCCTTCCCTTTCCATGCACATCAGACACCCCTATGGTAGGTCCAAGGTACCCCCCCTGGGCAGGGTGCAGTGTCTGTGAAAGGTAGGACATGTACGGAGGTGTGTACCATGTCCTAACAGTGTAATACTCTCCATTTCTTTTTTCACTGTTGCAAAGCCATCTTGCCCATAGGACAGAATGGGGAAGGCTGTGTAATATGTTTCCAGCCTATCTTCCCATAGGCTTAAGATGGAGAGGTGAAGTTTAGTCTGCCTAAACTCACAATTTAATAATACATCTTTTTGTGAAGGTGGTTTTTGAATTGTGTGTTTAGAAACTACGCTTTTAGAAGTGGCTGGTTTTTCTGTTCTAGCAATTCTGTGTGTCTCTGCCTGCTTGTGGATTGACTGGATTTGAAAGTGATAGGATCTGGGAAATGTCTTGACCCAGGGGAGGAGTACGTGAGACAGCAACAGCTGACCTGCATCTGGAGTGTAGGGGGGAGGAGTAGCCCCTGGAGGTGAAGAGGCCTGGGCTGCTGCCATCAAAGAATGGCTCCCCCCTCCTGCTGAGTGATTAAGGAACCAGACCCCCACTATCAAAGGAAGAAGGTGTCACTGGCAGGGAGACACCCAGAACTGGTTTGGACAGGGGTCAGTGCCCCTGAACACAAAGACTTCAAAGACATTTAGGGTTATAACCATGAGAGCTGAAACCCCTGAACGTTGGACTGATCAAGACTGAAAAGGATTGAAACTACTTCATGGTCAATAGGAACCTCTGCCAAGGAAGAACAGCTGAAGAGACTGAAGAAAAGGACTGACCCTTGCTGTGTGTTCTGGGGCTGGCCTGCATTTTGCTGATTTAACCAAGGAGAGGCTAAGGGACTTTGCTGTGTGCTGTGCCCCCTGCTTGAAAGGACTTTGCTGTGTGCAGTTTCCTGAAGTAACGTGTCCGCAAGGGCCTGAGGAGAGCTGGCTCACTGTTGTGGAAACTCAGGAACATAAAAGTTTCCAAGTGTGTCTCAGCGGCGCTGTGTGTGTGTGCTTTTTGCAGCCTGAGACTTTCGGAAGCATTGCCCTGGGACTGTGTGGCCCGAAACCCAATCGAGTCTCAGCGATGCTTTGTGTGTGTGCGTGTGCAGCCTGAGACTGTTGTGTGGTCCGTAGTGCTAATTAGAAAGTGCCCCGTGACTGCAGTGCCCCCGCAGCGTGAATCATCGTGCACGCTGCTGTGTACCCGTTTGTGGCCCGAGCCGTCATCGTAACTGAGGCTGCAGGTCAAGATCGCCGTTGCCGGCCCGAGCCGCAACATGCTGGAGGATTTTGTTAAGCTAAGAAAGTCGTGAGGTAATCGTGATCGTTGTTCGCAAGAGGAATCTGCCCAAGATCGTCAGCAATGGAGAAAGGCAGTGCCGTATCCTGTCCGGCTATAGCATCGCCTTGCATCAGAGCTGCGTCGTCATCGGAAGCGCCCAGCAGGACTTCCAACGAGCAGGGAGAGAGAGAGAGCACGAGGCAGCACATCCCCCAGGTAAGGCTTGGACTCCGGTCGTGAGCCGCAAGCGTGTGTGGCCTGGGGAGGCACAGGAGGAGTACATGAGTGCTCCCGTCTCTCTCCCGCTGCATCGCGTTAGACGCGCTGAGTCCTCGAGCATCCCAGACCTGCCCGGCAGTACCGGGGCAGCCCTCGGATGTTCAGGACTGTTGTCTGTGACTGGGGTCTAGTGGTGTCCGCACTAATCGCATTGATTGGCCTGGTATTATTCCAGCTTTACGAAGTGCCTTATTACTTGCATTAGGGAGTGTATTATTCCTGCATTACGAACTGCCTGATTATGAACATTGAGGATTGCATTGTTCTTGCATTACGAACTGCCTGATTATGTGCATTGAGGATTGAATTATTCTCGCAGTACAACCTGCCTTATTACTAGCTTAAGGAGTGCGTGATACTTGCATTATGAACTGCCTGAGTACGTGCATTGAGGATTGCATTATTCTTGCATTACGAACTGCCTGATTACGTGCATTGAGGATTGAATTATTCTTGCAGTACGAACTGCTCAGATCATCTGACGGAGCTGACGGCTGCAGTTATTCGTTCACCAGATTTGCCGCTTGCTAGCCCTTATCAAGGAGGCCCACAGAGCCACACTGTACACGCTTACTCTTTTTAAAGATGCTACGTAACTTTATGCCCTGAAGAAGTTCATTGTTATGAACGGAACGCGTTGGCTGACAATTTCCTGTATTTAGATTCTTGCAATAAAGGACTGTTTAAGACAACTTAACCAAGACTATAAGACTTATTGAAAAAAACTTTTTGCTACACAACGGGTGGTGCACCACTCCATACCTTGGGTTCAGCATTTCTCTGCTTTGCAGTTAGCACCAAACAACGGCAGGTGCTGGAGTGGTTAGAGCCAACCCAACCTGATTGACTGTTGAACTTTATACAAAGGGCACACAGCAGGGGAGTGCGGTCATTGTGTCTGCCGTTGTCTATAACTGTACTCTGCTTAACCTACAAGTGTTTGTTGGCCTAATAACCGGCAAAGTGAAATATTACGAAAACGCATATGTTGGATTCTTATCATTTGGTCTTACCGTATTTTTCTTCTTGATAAAGATACCTTTTTTGATACATCAGTGTGGTGTCCTTTTGTGGTGTTATCACTGTGTCACTGGGAATGCAGTTGCAAATACTTTACACATTACCTTGAAGATAAGCCTGGCATCTCGTGCCAAGCTACCCTGGGGGTGAGCGGGGGTTATCAAAAAGGGTGTCCCTCCATTCCCTGACTAGAAGCAAGGGTCCCTATTTGGACTAAAGTGACTGCCTCGGCCAACTGGAGACCCCCAGTTCTAACAGTAGTTCACAGGATTACGAGTGCTGAAGCCCGAGTGTTGGACTTGAGGACATATTGAAGATACTGCAGCAGATGGTCTCCCAACTGATGAAGACCGTAAGACAGCTGGCAGCGAGAGTGAAGGATGCCGAGGGAAGGGCCTCAAGAAACAATCTCCATTTCGTGGGCCTTCCGGACTGCTGCAAGAGCAGTTTCTGGAAAGATGGCTACACCACATCCTTCCATCAGAGGCATTATTGTCATGTTTGATAATTGACCGGGTGCACAGTTCACTCATGAGGCAGCCTACTTCAGGTGCTCCAGCGTGCCCCATGATTGCCTGGCTGCTCAAATATCATGATAGGGATGTTATCTTTTGCTTTGCACACACCCAAGAATCCCTAATGTACGAATCCTATAAAATAATGATTTTCCCAGACTACACAAGGTTGGTGGCAGTCATTTGTAGAAGGAAACAGAAACTGCACAGTATTAATATCCACTACATGTTCATCTACCTATCCAAACGCAAAGTAGTCATTCACCTTTTTCTTTGAAAACCCAGAGTAGGTGGAGGAGAGAAGAACACTTCAACCACGCACTACGTCAAGCTTGGTGGCAATCTCATATCATTAGCAGATTCTTGGAAATCACCTAAAACACTGCATATTAACAACCGGAATAGAAACTGCTGCTGCTCGGCTCGTCCTGGAGGATTGCCCACCTCCTTAAGCTCAGATATGAACTTACAAAATGAGATGGAAGATGGCGTGACAGTAGAGATGGAGGTGACAGAGGGCACCATGTCGTCAAACTTACCGACAAAATGAACACTGCTTCCATCACCTGTTTTATCGTCCTGGAGTCAGTTTTCCCTTTGCTACATTACTGGCATCACTATGAGACTTTGACATGCTGTCTGATAACACAGGCATACTTGGAGACCAATGTTCTCAGGGAGTTTATACATAACAGGGGGAGGTTTTACTACTGAGGGTTAAGAACAAAACTTCCCTGGACAATATCCTTTCCTCCTATTCTTTTTCTCTTTAATACACTAAACTGAATCATTCCTATATTCGTATTTTGACTATGTTGGGGAACAGATGAGATATGAGCCGTCGAAAAGGAGTCGCTTGATTGTCTGGTTGACACCACACCTTGCTCTATGCCGCTACAGATTCTTCAAGTTCATGAAGTATAGGGGGATAAGGGGTTAGGCATCTTGGTTTATGGTTTACAGGCTCTATCTTCTAATTGATCACCCTAAGGTGATAAACCAATGTTGGTATCCATGATCGGCCAAGATGCTATATCACTCTCTCCCAGATCTAATGTCTAACAGTCCACAGAAGACTTAGTTGAGTCAGTTGTGGATCATCATGTGGTACTTAATGGCAAAATAGAAAAGGTTAGGAGAAGAGTGGAGTTGAAGATGGCTTAGAGACTCCAAGCTTGGCTAGAATGAGTTTTACCCAGGTGTATCACTTTTTTTCAAAGAGGGATTAGAGCTGCGGTTATACTTCTTAGACGTCATATCAGGGATCCTAGTATTAGAGGCCCAGTGTCTAACAACTCTAACAACATTTATTTACAAACAATCTATAAGTCTCATTGCTAATACAATTTAATAAATAGTGAAAATCTAAATTTACAGTGATCTTGCCTTTTTAACACAACTGTTACTTAAATGAGTGTAAATTTCTGAAAAGAATTTAAACCAGTTTGACCAGGCAGAGCCTTGTGCAATGACTTTTGATTAGTTTTCTCTCTACTTTAGAGCACTTGAGTGAAGTCCTTCAAAAATGTATTCTCTGCCTGGAAACAATGCAGTTCAATGTTTCCTTTGTAACCACACCATCAGCAACACAAGAAAACATAACTTTACTAGCTGCCACTGATAGAAACACCCGAAAAAGAGTTGCACATAGAAGAGAGTGAGATTGGCAGGAATGACTATCTTTGCTCCCCAAGCATAAGTTAAATGAAGCTTTTGACAGGGAATGACTTTGAGGACAACACCTCAATGACATGTAGTCAGCTCATTCTATTGAATCACCACAGATTGGTAACCTGTTTCCGCTGGAATTATCCTTGATGGGGAGAAGGCTGTTCTTGATTAGCATGTGCAGGTGTAAACAAGGGCTCATGGAGTTCAGGCAAGTGAGCTTGGCTGAAAACTCCTTCCACTATGATGGAAAACCTAATGAATGTGCTAATTGGTGTAGCTTCTCCCAGAAAGTAATGTAAAATATAGGCTGGGTTAGTTTGGGAGTTGTGCAAAGAATGGGGTTTTGTCAAAATAAATCACTTTTGGATTACTCTTTCTTGGAATGGAGAAAGGTCCCCTGTGTGACTCTGCAAACCATTCATTCCTGTCTAGGCCTGGCTAAATTTAATTATACCAGCGTAATTCACGTAATTTTGGCACTTTTGTGTTGTGCTTGTTAAGCGAGATCCCCCAAATCACGCCTTTATGCCACATCGCATATGCACCATTATGCGTCATTTGTGGCAACATTTTATTGCAAGTACTCAGAAGTAACGTGATCGGCTAGAATGGAAGTAGCAGATTTTTCTGTAAAATGTGTCCTCACGCCAAAAACTGATGCAAGGTCACATTTCGTGCTAAAATATAGCGCCAAATGATGGACTTTCATTTCATGTAATTATATGGAATTGCACGTAATTTTCCCAATTACACAAAATCAAACTATGCAAATTTCACCCACCACTGACCCTGAATTGAAGTCCCTATAACAAACTGCAGTGTGTTTGGCCTCTGGCTCAGCACACTTAATGATCATGTTTGTGCGCTGAGGCAATTCCATAACCTGAATTGACTGAGACCAAGAGCCAAGGTATATGGTGTGGGAAGGCAGGGCAAATGCACCTCCCTTTCTTAGAAGAGTGACTACTGTTATCTCCATTGGCTGCAGACGACTGACAATGGTGGCAGCAAAATGATTATAGTGCCAGCCAGCACTTTTGCCTGTACTTTTGAGAGTAGATTGCCGGTTTCTTCTGTGATTTAAAGTGTTCTACCAGTCCCCTATGACAAGGTGCTTCTCTCATGATCCATGTAAATGTGTGCTTTAGCCTCTGTATATGTTGAAGGGAAAGCATAGACAGCAGATGTATACTGCAGCCTCCTCCACTGAACATTCCAGGGATGTCTTTCAGTAGGTCAGACAGAGAAGCGTTGCTGACATTAGGAAAGAAGGCAGAGGCTTATTTTGAAGCTAGGGAGTTCCCTTTACCCTTTCCTGGATTATTGACCTCTGAAAATCTACCTCCCACAGGTAAACAGGTAGTTAAGTGGGCATTTTAGCTTCACTTTGTATCTTGTTTTGGGATGCTCCAGAGAGCTTTTCTGCATACACGTGTCACAAAGACTAGGGAAGGATCTGTCTTTTTCAAAATCATTCAAGGTTAGAACTGACCACAACTAGTCACAGAGTTAAACTGCTAGAATACCCACCGCTGCCAAGAATTTAAGTATATAGGTCAGGCGGAAACTTCCAATCACTTTGCCAAGATTTCATAACCAGAAGCCTGGGGTTCCAAATCAGTGGTGACCAGGAAATTCCTTTGAGCTCCAGTGTCCTGCCACATCCCCTAACCGGTATGAGACCAGTTACCTGGAGAGGAGTTGACTAGTCTGCCAGAAGGTGTTGCCTGGAACTAACATCCAAGGAGAGAGCTAAATGACTGCACAGGAAGCGCACTATAAGTGATAGTGTATGAAGAAAACACTGCTCAGAAGAAGTCAGGTCTATAAAGGGGCTCAGTTATGTGAATTGACAGCAGGGCTGTGCCACAAGGCATGACGTGCATCAGAAGCTACAAGAAACCAGAAACACAGACATGTCTCCCCAATAAGCCTGAATTGACACTTATGCTGAGGGTGTTGAGAATGGACCAGGAGTATAATCTTCATTTTCAAGCTAGCACTGAGAAGTTCCAAAATGCTAAGATGCGACCATTAGATAAGGTTGGACTTACAAGAAATACTTCAAGTGCAGAGATAAATCGAGATCAACTTAAGTACTGTTACCACTGCAACTCAGGGTGTGCTTGTTTGGAATGCTTTTTTGGGATTGGCCCATGGAAGACACGAGTGGAAAGGTCCCCATCACAGAAGACTGAGTGACCCCCAGCGCTCCTTCGACTAACTGGTGCTGGTTCGGGTGTGTCTTATCTGAGATTGTTGATGGCATTGGTCATCATGTAAAAACATCCCATTGGCCGGCCAAAATTTAGTGATGCACTGTCTGCACACAGCAGGCTGGGCATCACACACCTCCAGCAATTTGGCCCCCTGCAACTGACAGCAACACTTGCAGAAGATGTCTGCACAAGAAGACCTCATGAACTGTTACACAACAACGGTTGCCCAGGACATCAAGAAAGCCTTTGATACAATGCAATGGGATTACTTGTGGGAGGTACTAAACAGAATGGGGCTTGGTCCAGACTTTATCTCCTGGGTGCGCCTATTGTGCAGTCACCCAATGGCCAGCGTCGGCAATGGCAGACTAGTCTCTACCCTTAGCTCCACAAAGCGGGGCACAAGACAGGGGGGCCCGCTATCCCCGCTCCTATTTGCACATGCAATGGAACCATCAGCACTCCGACTGCGGAAAGACCTAGAAAAATGGGGCACAGTTGTGGGAGGGCGCACTCATGTCATATCCCTATACGCGGATGACACGCTGCTATATCTGCATCATTCTGTAGAGGCCCTCCAGACACTCCTAACAGTGCTGGTTCGTTTCGGGGCAGTGTAAGGACTGACTATTAATCATCAAAAGTCATTTGTGCTCCCCCTGGCAGGGTTAGCAGGGAGGGACATTGCAGAACTCCCCTCCCTGGCATTTGCGTATGAGCACAATCACTTTTGTTACCTGGGCATACAAGTTGCCCTCACCGCTGAAGTCCAATACGCCTTGAACATGCAAACAATTCTTGCGGCCTTAGAGGCATCAATACTCTTCTAGAAATGCGTTCCGCTATCTGTCATGGGTCGAGTAGCCTTAGCAAAAATGGTGCAACTGCCCCGCTGCCTATGCGCATTGCAAGATGTACTCTGTTGAATCCTCAACAACACGTTCACCACCCTGAACAGTCTCCTAATCTCCCTTTTATGGTCTGGGAACTGCGGCAGAGTGAAACTAGACCTCCTAAAACTAGACATGGAACAAGGAGGCCTAGTCCTCCCAGACCTGAGGCTCTACTATCTTGCAGCACTCCTCTAATATGCAGCACAATGGTGCGCGGACGGCCCAAACATAGCAAAGAGCTTGCTAGCAGGTTGGTGCCCAGAGGCAGATTTACCAAAATACCTTATGATGGGCTTGAGCACCCCTCGAGATTGCCCATTTGTGATAAGCCAGGTTGCCTGGGCCTGGGAACGAGTGGTTACTCTTGTATTGTGGAGAGCCCCATAATCCAAAACACTTCCCTTCAAATGGCAACCAGATTTTCGTCCTATACAGACGGTGATAGATCTATCTGGGTGGTTTGACAGTGGTTGTGTTACTGCAGGTGACCTCTAGCTAAAGGATACATTCACTTCATTTGAAGATGTGAAAGAATGTTACCAGGTCCCAGAAGGCCACTTTTTGCAATATGTTAAGGTAACCTGTGCGGTATGTGGAATTTGGACCTCATTCCCCAATAAGCCGTAAGAATCCCACACCTTGCTAATGATTATAGATCCAGGATCTTTTATGGGACTAATATCCCAACTGTACAAAGCCCTGAAAGCGGACCGTAGAGTTGACTTAGTACTGACCAGAGACAGATAGTCGGAGGACTTACCTGAGCCACTAACAGAGGGGGAATGGAAAATCGCATTTGCATGGGTGCAAGAAGTGTTCAACAATACTCGATTCAAACATTCCCAATTCAATTATCTACGCCGCACATACCTGATCCCCCTGCATTTGTTATGATTTGACCCGAATCACACGCTGAACTGCCCCAGAAGCAGAGCAGCTCCAACCCATTTTGCACACATGACCTGAAACTGTCCCCTGCTTCGCCCATACTGGACCACGATCCTGGACATGTTGCAGAATACAACAAAGCTCCTAATTGAGATGTCAATTAAGCACTGCATGCTGGGCATACTGCTGGCCCCCAAAGCAACAACCGGTGTGCAGTATAAATTTACCATGCTAGGATTGGTGCTGGCGAAATGACGCATAGCCATATACTGGAAACAGGCCACCACCCCTCTTCCAGTGAAGTGGAAGGCCGACCTGGGCAAATGGAGAATTGCGGAGGAATGCCATTTACGCACTGTCCGCACAGATGAAAATGCTGAAAGGGACTTGGAAATTTGGAGTATCATGCTGGGAAGGATGCAGGCATTAGGCCAATCCAGCGAGAGGGCTTCTGGCTTGTCTTATGGGGTGACTCCCCACACAACAGGACCCACCAGAGGGAACCCCGACCCTCCTCACAGACAGACAGCGACTACAACACCTTGCCCCTCAGCCAGTTAAACAAGCTACGAAAGATGATTCCCGGCACAATACCCATGCAGGCTCCTTATGATCTCCCATGGGGGGTCCCCTACTGGTACACGACAGAGACACCAAAGTAGTTCTCAGGCCAACCCACACACTAGGCTCCTGCCTGCAAGCTGATTAGCAATGACCTCACCCAACGGAGCCACAAATCAAGCCCCCTCCATCACTCCTCATCCGGCCCAATCCAACAGGGACACACCCTTGGGTGGGGCCAGGAAAGATGGATAATACGACACATAGCAGCCTCTCTCAAGGTCTTAAAAGTTTTAATTGAACCTAATGCTGAAATGCACCGCAACCGCCAGATGCTGTCAATTGTTTTATACTGTTTTGGTTATTTTGCGGAAAATAATAACAAAAACCAAAAGACAAAGCAATACCATTGCCCTAGATCCGTGCACAGACCCGTATAGAATTGATATGGGCATGCTCACACGTCACATGCTTACGGAGAAACGTCTGGCAGTATGGGGACTAGAGCATTCCTATGGACATGCCAGATACAATGTATATATATATATATATATTCACTTAAAAAACCATAGGTTTCACACATGTTATAGTTAGCTGGACATTTCACTCGTAAAAAACCATTGAAATTCCCCCGTTATAGTTAGTTCAGATAACTATAACTCGCGCGCCCGCAATCCACTGCTCATGACGTCACATATTACATCACTCATGACATGCTCAGTGGCATCACTCATGACATCACTGATTACATCATCCTTGTGATAGAGTGGCGGTCGCGCGAGTTATAGTTATCTGAACTAACTATAACGGGGGAATTTCAATAGTTTTTTACGAGTGAAATGTCCAGCTAACTATAACATGTGTGAAACCTATGGTTTTTTAAGTGAATTTGCAAGGTTTTTTAAATGCTAATTCCTAACTAAAACGTGTGTGAAACCTATGGTTTTTTAAGTGAATTTGTAAGGTTTTCTAAATGCTAAGTTATGTATGTTCTATTATATTTTTTATATATATATTTTTTTTTTAAGGCTTTTCACCATGCGCGCACGGTGCTCACACCGTGCGCGCACCCCGCGATTTAAAAAAAAAAAAATGTTTTTTTCACCCTTCGGGGTCCTTCAGGGACCCCCTGACAAAGGCTAGGGGTCAGGAACTCTTTACCCTGCCCCCTTTTCACGTTCTCCACCTTTCTTTTTCACTGTCACACACAAAACACACAAAATGGCGGCCGACACTTCCTGATTTCGACCGATTCGAACGTTGACTGACATGAAACCACCAATCAGAATTACGCTCACGCACGGCACCGTGCGCGCACGGTGCGCGCCTATAGATATTTATGTACTTTTAACTGCAATTTTCTCAGGAACTACTGAACAGATTGACTCCATATATGCAAAAGGCACATCCCTGACCTGAGGACTACCTCTTTGCCAAATTTCAAGTAATTCTGTTCAGCCGTTCGGGCTGTACCTTCGACTAAAGGTCCTATGGGAAAATGCATGGGGAAAACACGTTTTGGGACCCCCTTTTTTTCACAGTCCCCGCTTGACGAATCACCCCAAGACTTTCAGGGTAGGAGCTGAGGGAGCGCCCCATTAGTTTTGAAAATTTCGCGAGGATTCGTCAACCGGCGCCAAAGTTATTCAAAATAGAATTTTCAGATTTCCTATGGAAACACGGTCCTTACTATAACTATCTACTGGCGACCGCCAGTAGATAATATATATCTATACAAGGGGGGATGACCAGATATGTCACATATGTACCATAAATCTAAGAACATCAAAATGTAACAGCAATGGCTGTGGACAGACTGCCCATAACGGGCAAGCACATTGTAATACTTGTAGGGATATGTATGTATAACGGTCCTTTATATCAAATGTCATTTAAAAAAACTATTACACAACAGACAGGTTTGGTACCATGGCAATGAACCCAACAGGCAAGAACAATGGGCTTAGCTGTGGGTGGTAAGAAAAATTTAATTATCTGGGGGCCGAGACAGTGACTAAAAGAAAGAACAAACGCCAAATGTTTCACTCCATTAAACTTAGTACACCTCACCATGATTATTGGTTGTTTCTTGTTGTTTGTTGATATTACTCTCAGTCAATTTTTAACTGCTAAAGTGCAAAAGAGGTGTACTTGATGATGAATTGTGGTTCAAGCAGTAGATTTAAGCCCCTGTGCAACAGTGATAAACAGCTCTGATTGATATAGTCTGAACCCAACATCCTCCCACTGCCCAGGGAGCCCCAAAATATTTGCCACACCTCTAAAAAAGGCCAGCTCTACTCCACCTAAAAGTAAGAATGCTACTGGTGGCATAGTAGACTACAGAGGCTGCAGATCCTTGGATTAAGAGGAATTACGAGGAAAACCTGATTCCTCTTAACTCTCAGGAGCTAAAATACATTCTGAAGATTAGGGAAGGTGACTTTCTGGATGTGGGGGGGGGGGGGGGGGTAGTGAAACTTGACTTTGGCTGAAGTCCTTAATAAAGAAAAGAAGTGTTACAGATTCCTGTCACCCACTTAAGTCAGTGGCCTAGGACGTATAAACTTGCCCTGAAATTTCAAAAAGTTGGGAAGTGACCAAATAGAAGATGTTCAGATTTTGTTGTGACTTTTACATTGTTTGATTCTCAGAGAGCTAGGATAAGATACCGAGGTTTGCCTGACAAATGTGCATCCGTGGAAAGCAAAATTTCATGTCTCATCCTGCATAGAAATTTTTTGTCATGACGTTTGGGATCAGGTTTTGACCTCAGAAACCTGGTATATGAACTTGCTGAACTATGCGTAACAGTGGCCCTCATCCTTGCTCTTCTGCATAATTTCGACTTACAAAAAATCTAACAGTGCAGAGCAAGAGAGTGGCAAAATAGAGAAAAAGTGATACAGTGATACAGGAAAATTAGTGGGTACGGTATTAAAATTCACCCGACTCAGAGCATTTGGCAAAACAGTTCAAAGCTTTAGCAGAGCCTTAGAATTGAACTGCCTGAGCTCATGAAGCCCATCTAGGCCACAGCATCATAAGTGGTACTGCTTGAAAATCGCTCTAGTGACATATTTATCAATATGTGATGCAGCGCAGCACAGCAAGCCACCTGCATGACAGGGAAAGGGCAGATATGTGCCGTATTTAGCATAATACAGCACATTCCTGCCTTTTCCCACTGCTGGCGCACAATGTGCTGCCTAGCGCCATCGGAGTCACTCTTGCACCATGGTCATGTGTGCCTGAGCTGTAAGCAGGATTGTTTTTGAGCAGGAAGGGAAACTTTCCTGTACAAAAACTATCCCCTGAGGCATTTTTCTCTTTTTATGTGTGCTGCAGAATGCAGCACACATAGAAAGAGGAAAAAACTAGGAGAAATAAACATATTTCTCCTCGTTAGACCTCACCTTGGGAGGCGTAGCAGTCTTAGCACATTCCCAGATCTGCTACTTATGGTAAATCTGTGAAGCATCCATATTTATGGGTATTGCATGGGAATACCTACACACCAACCAAAGTGGCCTTGGGTGGCTTGACAAATCACATTTAAGGGTTACACCGCACATGCACCCCATTGAGTGGTGCAAAAGCAACGCAACCTTTAAATAAATATGGCTCTTAGACTTCCATCTTGTCACTAAGTCAGAAGGGAAAACTGTGGATCTGGGGCTCCTCTAGGCTCTTTACTGAGCATTTCTTCAATTGAGTTTGGCCTAACGCGATATGTAGATCACGGGCACTTGAGCCTCAAAGACTGATATTTACTTTTGTGTTCCACATTGATTTCTATTTCTTACAAAATTAATATCTTTTGATCCCCATAGCCTCTGTCATGTTGTTATATTGATTACATGTCATTGCTTTTACATTCAGTATTAATTTGGACATTTATGCTGTTTTTATTACTTATAAATAAACAATATACATACTGTTTTCACAGAGAGTAGCCTGTCATTTGTGAAAAGCTGCTAAAGGTAACCACAGAATACCTCCTAGAAATCTTATTTTACTTTCTCAGCACTAGATTGTTTAACTTTCTGGGATCTCAATTACCAACTATATTAAGGCTGAGATCACGCTCCCCCAGTTAGAAATTCGGTTCACTACAATCGCAAATGCTTACCTTCATGTAAGAAATATGGTTGCAAGGTCGAAGAGGCTAACCCCATTTACTACGTATTGTTCCGGCTATTTCATTTTTTCTTTGTTTGCTTACCTATATGAAGGGAATCAACATAATCAGCCACCTCAGCAGTCCATTGAAGGTGCACATATCTACCTGAAGTGCCCTAGGGAAGATGACCTTCCAATATTCTCTGAGGAGAAGAAGACTGACCTAGACTCATCATCTGGACTTTTGAACTGAGATAATGTACTTGACCCTGATAAGCAGTGGGCATCAGCCCTGCTGCTCACATTTAGTATTATAAGCTGGAACTGCCCTAAAGATCACTGAACATCTTTTGGACTTGTACCAGAGTTGGACATGTGCTGTCAGTGTATCCGGAGTGTGGACCTGCAGCAGTCCACTTCTAAACTAGGGCTAAGTTCAAAGGCCGACTTAGGCCCTGTTGGACTGCCTTGCTGCATTTACCTCCAAACCAACATGCAATCCACCAGCAAGGCCAGAGAATTGATGCAGCACTTTTAAGGCCACTATATTCTTCACCGAAAGGCTGTAGCCAGACTTCGGAATAAATTACCTAAATGACTGCCAGTGTTCACGAGCATCTAGTGAGCATATGGCACCCTTACGAAGAGACAAAGATGGACTCCTTGTGAGATTAATTGCTTGAAATGCAGGTCAGTTAGTGGCAAATACACCAGTCCCCATAATCAATTGTTGTTTTCTAATTTTTCATCTGTTGCTCCCTTGACCTGGCAAGTCTAATTGTTCAACACCCAGATGGCTACAAGACACCAGAATCCAGAAATCCTTTGTTGCTGAGGACAGGCTTGGGCATGTTGCCCCCAACATAACCATTATCTATGGGTCAGGAAAAACCAGTCCCTAGGATGTGTGCACTTTTACATGAAACATTATGTTTCTTATCTCGGTTCCACTTGAATCAAACAAAAATAATCCAAAGATTCTCGAAATTCAGTAGTTTCCTTCATTTAATCATCCATTAATCCATGAATAGTTAATTTCAACTTTCTCTGTAATATATACCACACAATGTTTTATGATACCCAATGAATTTCTGGTCGAACATTGACCCTTCTTCAGGGGTCTAAATAAAAGATACAAAAAAACAGATCAGGTTCTAATCATTGATACCACAGTTATTCACATAAGCAGAAAAGCGGCAAAAGGTCTGATGATGCTGCAAGGAAACAAATGTTTAAACAAATCAGCAGACAAACATGAGAATTCGAGTCACTCAAAAACTATGCTATTCTCTTATACATATCTCTAAGGTGGATTTAAATAAACCAACATTAAACAAAAATATATGTGGTGTGCGAGGTAACAACAGGTTACAAAACTGTACAGGTCATCGTATTGAGGTTCCCTGTTCTGCTCTCACTAAGTTAAATGCTTCTTAAAAGTAACAACCTCTGTTACTGAATTGCCAGACAAGATGCAAAAGTTACCTATCGCGCTAACATTAAGCAAACGTTCTTAGTGAAATACTGCGCGCTACCGCATAGCGGTTAGAAGCTTCACTATCTCCGTGTGAGTTAACAATCGATTACTTACTTCTAAGCGTCGGTGTCTGTGGCAGTAGCTAAACTTCGCGGTATCGTTTGAACAACACTTCCGTGTTCGCGCTTTGTGAGCCATGCGTTAACCAATTGGGATTAAATCTTTAACGTTCACAAGTCACGTGATGTGAGGGAGCCGCTAGATTAAAAATCAGTTGAGTGCACAAATTACATACATAAAAATATAAACCTACCTTACAGGAACATAACTTCCTCCGGTCCGGACCTGTTCTCTGCCAGGAACTGGAACTGGAAGCAGCAACTCCCCTGGTCAATCCTAGGGCTGCTCTCACCAGCATGAGAGCAGCCCTAGGGTTTGTGGGAGCGGCCTCATTCAGCACTCCACAGCTCTCTGAAGGCTTTGGCTTGCTTTAACCCCGCTGTCTTAAGACAGCTTGGGTAGAGTTGTTTATAGTGCATGTGTGTGGCTGGCCATCCCAAGACGGTGGCCAAAAAGACATGTGCACTTTAAACAGCGCTTTGCCAGCCCACCCTTCTCCCTGCTGAGTGACATGCTGCTGTCACTCAGCAGTGGCCCCACCCCCGTCATGACTCTCTGTACGGGATGGAGCATGAAAAAAAAATATAGGTAATAAATAAATTATCATTTTATTTTTAATCTCTGGGGCTTTTTGGGGGGGGTGTTAAGTGGTGCGACAGTGCTCCGCTCCAATGGAGGAGCCCCCTCTGGCTTTTTCACACTGTCCTAAAATTAGTAAGTGAAGAAGGAAACAACAGGGACCAGTTATTCTCTTTGACCGGAGAATGCCCATGTTCTCTTTGGCCTGAGAACGCCAACATTCATCTCCTCTGAATATTTTTCTCAGGGAGAACCCAGCACTTCCTTTAGAGCAGGGTTCTTCAAAGTCGGTCCTGGAGGGCCGGATCCATACCACATTTATCTAAATGGGGATATGCTAAACATCTGGCAAGGACCCGGCCCTCCAGGACCGACTAGAGAGAACCCTGCTTTAGAGCTCCAGCTCACATTGAGCCTCCGCTGTGTTCTTTTGAGACTCTGCTCAGTGATTTAGTACAGAGCCATCAACCGAAATGAGCAACACAGTAACTTCTGGTTTCACTTCCTGGTGCAGCAGCAGTTCTCGTTATCAGAATGTGATGAAGCACGCAACTGGGTCATTTATTTCTGCTGCTGCTCATGCGGCGCTCGAGTCGGCCGAGGGCATGTGGAAGCTGACCCGTTCGTTAGCACGAGGACACGGGGTGTTATGATTAATGCTGCAGATAGCTGAGCTGACCCGGGCGCCGGGCTCAGAGCCCAGGCACTGGAGCAGCTCCTGCCATCCATCAACTCATAGGTACATACTGTGCTGGCACGTGAGCAGGAAAGCACGTTGTTTCTTAAACTTTGGAAGAAATAATCCTGCAGTCACTTTAACGTTGGGTGTCTTAATCACGCTAGAACTGATAGCTGCTTCCTAATTTTCCCCGTTTCCAGTTTCTGCCTACTTTCTGGGGTGCCGTTATTGCTCTGAAGAAAAAAGTAGAGGCAAACATTCCATATATGACTTCTCTAGTGATTATCATTTATTGTAAAGTGTAATTCATCTCAAGTAAGCACTATTGCGTAATATTCTGGAGGGTTGTGTGGTAAAATTGCGGAAAGGGTGAGGCCGCATTAAGTTTTTAACTTTTAAATATCAAACTCCAATTTCCCAGCTGCTGGAAGTTTTTGGATGCTCGACTACGCTTTAGGAATTTTCACAGCCAGAAGAATGTTTTGCTGCCTCCCTTCAAAGCGCACATCTGCGTTATTTCCGGAAGTACACGACTTTAGCAATTCAAGACTACCTTCATTGTATTGTCGTAAACATCCGTTTTTTTGTTTGTTTTTCTGGTGACCTATGAGACCATGAGTGATGGTCCTTAATGGTACATGTGTTATCATTGAAGCTCGGCTGGCGAGGTGGTACAGACAGGTAACATGCAATAAAAGGTGGACTACGCCCTCTCAGCGGGGGGTACCGATAGTGACGACTAATACTGTGCTAAGAGTGTAGTTATAGGCGCATGCCATTTTAACTGTACCCATTGAAAATAAATCTCTGGATTTTGTCTGTATAAAGTCCTCCATAACTGGATTCCCTCACGGTCCCTTAGATGGTTGTGGTGGAATGTGACGCGTGGCATGCCGCAATTGCATGTTGTTTGTGCTGGGCATGACATGCAGCAAAAGATGGAGTTTAACATCTAAATTGCCTTGTGAATGTGATATTCCTTCCGTAGCTGCCGTTTGCATCGTCGTGTAGCCAATATGAGGGATCTGAGACTTAGTGAAGAAAAAAAGCATCTCTTTAAAAAAAGTTATTGTTCTGTTGTGACAACTCTGCCTGCTGAGCCCCAGAGAAACAAACTACCCATCATTAATGTGACAGGTTGGTGCCTTGTGTCTATCTATCACTCCCTTTAGTGCCCTGCTTTGGCAAATGTTTGGAAATCACATGAAACCTATAAAGAAAGCTGAAATTACCACAGTGCTAATTTTTTTAAAGAACTGGTGCTAGGCTTAAATTGTTCGCAGACACCCTCCTGCACCCCTTCTGAATGTCAGTGCAGACTAATACCAAGGCTGGTAGTCTTAACTTCACTTCATACCTCTTTATTCTGCCCAAATAATCTCAGTGCCTCTTTAGATTATTCTCGTAGATTCCTTTTACTCCCTGCTTTCTCAAGCATGAACCTCCCATGTTTCTGGGGGCAAACTCTAGCTGCAAAGACAGGCTTTTCCAGAGCCATTTACCTGTCTAGGCTTGCTTTCCATTTCTCTAGTAATGGAGCTTATACTGACTTCCAGTGTATATCTCTTTTCAACTACCAGTCCAATCCATAGTAGGGCTCTTTTTTGCCTGTTGCCCTCAATGTCGTCTGAAATGTGCAGCAATATGAGTTTAGAGTCTTTGGCCAGTAGACATCCCAGGACTGTGCCCAGGCAGGCCAGGTCATCTGCCCAAAAGGAAGTAAAGATCAAGCCACCCAAGACCATGTGAAAAAAGTATCGCAGATGAGTCGAGCAGCGAAGACACAGCAGTGAGGCAATCCTGCCCATAGTCTGGAGTGTTTGAAGGTAGACTATATGTAGGTATCTGAATTGTATAAAGCAGAATTGAGCAGCTATAGTTGCTTCTCTCAGAGAGCTAAGGGCTTCTCGCAAATCATCATCATCTATCTGGTCGAGGTCTCTCGTCTAGGTGGCTCGTAGGGCAGGAAAATTTGTTTGGGCTGTGTATGACCAGGGATTTGTATATGAAGGACAGATTGTGTCGGCTGGGGTGTTGAGTATCATCTGGGTTTCAAGGGGGACAAGCTATGGGTTTCTCCCCCAGGTTAGAGGTGTAGGGCAAGAGTGCATGTCTGATTTGCACGTATTGGAAAATTAAGTTCTGTGAAGCTCATACTCCATCTGCAGGCTCAAGAAGGACTTAACGGTCGTTTCTGTCATAATGTCCCTCAGGGTGATAATTTCTAGTAGGTCCGACTCTCCAAAACCTTCCATGTCTAACACCTGTGGAAGCCAGTGTTCAGTCCATAGTGGGGTTTACCTCGTAAGGCACTTGCTCCTGCCCAGTTTGCATATCTAATGCATTGCAGCAGATTTAGTAGACTACCCTCATCGGCGAAGGGAGCATCAGAGGGCAAGGCTTTCTGTACAAGTAGTGTGCCATCGGGGCCCTTTGCATGGCCCATCTATCTGAGGCAAAGCTGGGGTGTCCCTGCCCCCAATCCACCACTTGTTCAGAACCACTAAGTGTGCAGCTCTATAGTATGAGAGGATGTCTGGCGTGGCCAAGACACCATCAAATGTCTTGTGGCATTTAGGAAGCGCGATTTTGGGTGGCCGTCGGTTCCAAAGAAAGTACCTCAGAGTCCTCCGTGATGTCAATTCCCAGAAGCTATCCATGCATTCCCTTTGGTCTGTGGCCCAGGTCAATGGTTGTGGCCGACCCCCTACCAGGAATAAAGAAGATTTGATCAAATTAATGTGCAGAGCAGTATTTGAAAATCTGCAGAATCTAGAGAGTATGTGTGCTCGACCGAGGTGGGTCTGACAGGAAAACGAGCACATCATCAGCGTATAAAGTGATCTCATCGGATGTGCCTGGACACCATGCAAAACCCTGCAGGTGTGCGTCCACTCCGCCAAAAGCTCAATTAAAAGAGTAGCAGGGAGAGGGGGCACCTCTGTTGTGTGCCCACTGTATAGTGAAGGCCTGACACACGGAACCCCCCACCCGAACTTGGGCCATAAGGTCAGTGTTAAGGAGTTTGACCAAGCTAATGTATCTTGGTCCAAAGTTCATTTTAGCGAGAAGATCAAAAAGGTAGGACCACTCCACACAGTAAAATAGCCTTATGAAGGTCAGCAATAAGCAGCACCTTTTCCCACTATATCCTTTTCGCTAAGACCAGGGCGTTTTGTACCTTTCGAATATAGTGTCACTTGGCCCAGCCAGGCATAAAACAGGATTGATCCGGGTGGACCAGGGATCCTACTACTGTCAGTAGTCTATTGGCTAGGGCCTTCACCCAAATCTTTGCTTCTATATCATATAAGGAGGTAAGAAAGTAAGAAGAGTAGCGGTTCAGAGATTGACCCAGTTTGGGGATCCCGCTGTAGCTGCAAGTTGCAGGTCAGATGACAACTGGTCTATATCAAGTGCCAGCCATTGCTGGGCCGAGTCCTTTGAAAATTCTACGGGGGACCCATTCAGGCCTGGAGTTTTACCCAGTTGGAGTTGGGCCAGGGCCTCTCAAACTTCTTCCATGATTATCGCCTCCTCTATGGAGTTTCTCTTTTTGGAGTTTAGGCGGTGGGTCAGGAGGACTGCTGTAAAAAATGACTTATCAGAATGAGAGGGTCCTTGGGTGTTAGAATAGAGCTTGGCATAGGCCGCAAATTTAGCTTCGATCAGGGGTTCTTTGTTAATACTGTTGCCCAGTTCATCCACTAATATGCACACCGGCATGCGCCCTGCAGTAGCCAAGCACAGACTGTGGAGAATTTTGCTGGCCTTGTCTCCCCAATGAAACATGCTGCTCCGCATCATGAACCATGCCAGTTCTGACTCATCTAGGAGTGTCTGTCGTATTAAGGATTGGGTTTGTGTAATGTTTCTCAGGACGACCGCATACGGTGCTTCCTTATATTGCTTTCCCATATCTAACAGTTGGACTTTTCACTCAATGATCTCCTTTTGATTCTTACACTTTGCCAGTTTGGTGACTGATGATGACCTCTCTCAGTTTGGCCTTGAGTGCCTTACACAGTGTCTCAGGTGAAGTAATAGACCATTTATTGTGTGTTATGCAGTGTTCTACTTCTTCCCGAAATGGTTTCTCACACATGAGTCTTTGAGTAGCCACGTTTGGGTCTCCATCCTGAGCCTCTCCATCGCAGACTGAACCGCATGGTGAGTTGTACTTGGGAACCATCAGATAGGCCTCTGGCCAGCATTCTTGTGTCTGTTATTCAAGGGGACTTGGAGGTGGGGAGCATAAAGTAATCAAGTTGGGAGAACACCTTTTGGGCTCCTGAACAGTATGTGTAACCCTGTGCATCTGGGTGAAGGAGACGGTCGGCATGTGCCAATATATTATAATCTAGGAAGCTGGCCAGACTTGTCGCTCAGATCAGGCTTTGCTGAGAATTGTTGACCTATCTAAGACCAGGTAGCCCACCCCACTGAGATAGCCCCCCCAAACCCACATCCGCCTTTGGGTGACTGCAGTCAGACCTCTCCCAGCATATGGAGGAATTCCCCAATGAGTGGAGGCGGGGTATAGACACTGAGGAAGGAGCTGTGCGGACCATTGAGGTGCCCCATGACTGCCACATTTCTACCTCACTTGTCCCTGCAGGCTTGTGATTTCTGAAAATGGATAGTGGAGCAAAGCAGGATGACCACTCTGTGGTAGCTAGGGGTGGGCGGAATTTGCGAAATCCACTTTCGCAAATTATCGCAAAAATGTTAAAAATTATCGCAAACACGCGGAAATATCGCAAAGATGCGGAAGTTTTTTCCCCGCATGTTCGCGAGATTTTTTGCATGGTTGCGGCTCGCCAACTTACCCATGTGGTTGCTCGCGGGCGCGGCCATCTTGTTTTCAGTTGTCTCGCGGTGCATGATCGCGAGAAGAAAGACGTGATCGCGCGACGCATGACGTCACTGCGGACGCGAACTGTCGCGAGACAGCGCAAATGGCTAAAAACAATACAACATCTCATGGAGAACGCGACCAAATCAAGAAAACTTGTCGGCGAACGCAGGGATTCAGGTAAGGCGATCGCGAGCGCGCGAGAGAATGTATTATTTTACAGCGCGAGCAAGAACCAAATTATCGCTAAGCTGCGGAATGCGGAAATTTTGACATTTTCGCGCTTTCGGCGGAATGCGAAAATGTCAAATTATCGCAATTTTCGCGAACGGAACTAAATTTTCGCCCAGGCCTAGTGGTTGCACCTTTTGAATCCTGTGTGGAAAACTTGTAAGAATCCTGATCTAGCTAAAAAGGGACAGCAGTCACCCGCCAAGTGAGATTCTTGAAGCAGAAGTATGTTGGGAATCATGCGGCATGCAGCTTTAAGGACTGCTCCTCTTTTAACTTTGTCTAGGGTACTAGGTACTATTCACGTTCTATGTAATGAGCCTGACCTGGCTTCGCCCCAGAGGGGGTCAATCTGAGTCATCACAGGAGGAGGCATTGACAGGGAGCCATCGGACATCCTACCTATCCTGGAAATGAGAAGAAAGATGTTCAGGTAGTCTGAAGTTAAACAGGTAGGTGCATCAACCATTTTTGAGAGCGCAAACCGTGCGATTTGCAAAAATCGGCCGTTGCACCCGCAAAAAGGGCATTTGCGATGCATCAAGGTTCAAGGCACTCACAAATTGAGAAATCGCAATAAATGGCGATTTCTGAAATTGCAATTGCATTTAAGGAATCGCATTTTGCGATTCCTTAAACGCAATGCAAGAACCACTTTAAAATAGCGATTTCGCTACTAGGGTGCGCAAATTACCATGAAGTTGAACTTGATGGTAATTTGCAAAAACTTTGAAAAGTGCACTAAAGTGCATTTTTCAAAATCATAGGTTACACACACACATGCCCTTGGGGCATGTGTGTGCGCAACATTTGTGCACAGATCATTTTCAGGGGTGCAACAGGGTTTCCTTTTGACACCGGTGCACCCTTGAAATTGCATGCGCAATTTGCGAGTACCTAATGGTACTCGCAAATTGCACATGCAATCTCCCTTTCATTCCTATTGGCCTGTAGTCCCATAGGATTGAATGGGAAGGCATTCCTTAATTGTGACTTGTAATTTGCGACTCGCAATTAAGGACTGTTTGGGAATCGCTAATTTTATAGCGATTCCTACATGCATAGGCTTTTGCAATTCCTTTATTGCGATTCCTTAATAATTGCAATTAAGGAATCGCAAAAGCCTACATTTATGCATGTGCCTGTTAGAGTCTGAAGTACGAGCGGCAGGAGGGGCAGCGGGACACTAGTTAATGTCTGCCCAACACCACTGCCACTCAGTCCAAGGCCCTAAGGAACAAATGACGCCAATAAGGTCTGCAAGTTGCTGCCTCTGCCAAGAGGTGACATTTCTTGTTTCTCCGGCTTCTGTGCAGCAGTTGTTATAAGGGCCCTGGCTAGCTGCCAAGTGCGGGTCGCAACTGTTTGTGTTCTCCAGTCTGGGGGTTTCTTAATATAGTGCCACACACTTTCTGGGCTATCAAAGAAGATGGTCTTTCCAGCAAATATGACTTTTAGGTGTTCTTGAAAGAGTAGCATATATTGCAATTGCATGGCTCGCAATTTCTGTTTGACACTGAGAAGTGCGCACCACTGCTGCTTTACATCCAATGTATAGTATGGGAACAACATGGTCTTCCAGGTGTCATGGAGGAGGGAATCTTTCTTGTGGGCAGCCTGGAGGATCATGTCCCTGTCTGCAAAATTTAGAATGCATGCTATTATTAGTCTCAGTGTGGCGTCCGGTGGAGGTCAGGTGCCATGGACCTGTGAGACCTCTCAACCAGGAAGCAGTACGACAGTTCATCAGTTGTACCCACGAGCATAGCCACTGTGTGATGATGTGCGTGGGATTGGGTCACTCCGCTCCCCAGAGAAACCCACCAGACCAATGTTTTTGCACCTGGAGTAGCCCTCAGAAGACTCCATCTAGTTTTCAATTGCACAGACTGTTTTCTATAGCTCCAGGACACTTTCCTACAATGTGTGGATGGTGTCCTCTATTTCAGATAAGCGGTGCCCTGCTTTGCTGACCCTGTCCAAAGTGTTCCCCTGATCTTGGTGGAGAAAGGAGAGGTCACCCCTTAGTTCTCCGATCTTTTTCTTCAGGAAAGTTCTATAGTCCTGAATTTTGGAAATGGCCCTTTTTGCAGGGTGATCCCCAAACCTTTTGCTTCTTCCTCCTATTTTTTCCTGACCTTTTGTTATTGGCATTTGGACTCCGGGCACTCTAACACTGCTAATCAGTGCTAAAGTGCATATTCTGGGTAAACCAGAAACATTATTAAATGAACCTGTGTTTAACACTCTGTTAGCTTGCCACAAAGGCAGTGAGGCTTAACTTAGAGACAATGTGTAAGGTATTTATGCTGCGCTCAAACAATAATAAAGTGAAAACACAATACAAAAAGGCGGCAAACCAATTTCGAAACATTGAGTTCACCTTAATAAAATGATGCCAAAACAACCAAGTAAAAATAGTCTTAAAAGAAGCACAAGTGCTAATCACTGTTATCTGGTTGCACTAGCCCAAGCCACAGTCAAATGTTCAGGCCGACTGCGATGGATCACAGGTTAAATACAGGGACCAGGTTCGTCCTGGTGGAAGTTTACCTTCAAACTCAGTCCAGTTCCACATGAGTTGCCCTAGTCGGTGCTTCACTTTGACAGTGCAGTCGTTGTTGGCATGAAGAGCTGCATGCCAGTCGGAGTTTTGCATTGGAGGTAAATGCAGGGAGGATGTTGTTGATATGAAGAGCACAAATTATGTGAACTCAGGAGTCTGTATCTGGGGATGTCCCATTGGCCGTCAGATGCAGGTCCAGGATCTTCCTCAGTAAAGTCCTCTCACGTACATAAGCAGTTCTTTTTCAATGCAAAGACCTCCGAACCTCTGGATTTTCACCTGGAGTCCAATTTTTGTAGGTTGGAAGTCTATACTCCAATCCCAGCCAAGGTACAGGGGAGGTACCTCTTGGGGAATCAGGACTCACTTCAGCAGAGGCCAGCATCACAGCTCAGGCAGGTCTAGTTGGTGCTGGTCAACTGGGCAGATGCAGGGAAGGCCTCTGGAAACTTGTCATGTCCCTATAGCTCAAACAGGAGGTCGACCACCTGACCTTTTGGGTCACTTATGGTATCCTGGGTTCAAGGCAAGCAGGTCCACTCTTTCTTCTTCAGACAGCATTGCAGCCCTTCTTCCAGATCATTTCGAGGTCCAGGAGTATTCTGATTGTAGATTCTGAAGGTGCTACTTTTATACCCAGTACCAGCCTTTGTGTGGTAGTAACTCTCTTTGTCTACTACTGGTCAGTACTTGCCATTTCCCTGTGTCTGGCTCCAAGCTATCTAGGGTACCAAAGGACATGCATGCCCACATATGGGCTTCATTTGCCAGTGACCTGGAAGGCAGCTTCAAAATTCAGGAATGGGGGGCGGGGGCTCAGCTCTCAGACTACTCCTTGAAGCTCAGGAAGAGCTGAGTACAGCCCTCCCAGGCCACCCTACTTAGGAGAAGAGCACCCTTCCTCACACCCAAGGACCACTGTACCCTGTCTGGAAGTAACACACATTACACCAAAAGTCAGCCAATAACAGCTATGTGGACCCAGACACTGACAGAAAGGCCACATTTGATTCAGGCCGGAAAATGATAACTTTCTAAAATTGCAGTTTTTAGAATAGCAACTTAAAATCCGACTTTATAATTAAAGAAGACTTTTAAATTACAATTCAAATTAGTGGGAAAAGAATTCTCTATCTGCTCCCAAACTGATTTTATCACATTAAGTGTAATAAGTTAACCCAGTGTTAGTCTATTGGAGAGGTAGCCTTGCCATTGTGGAAAAGAACTTTACCAGTTTTTCAATTGAGGGCATGTAAAACGTAAACACAAATTGCCCGCTTTTTAAATACCATGCACCCTGCTCACTGTGCCCTTTAAGCTCTACTTTAGGGGTGACATATAAGTATTAAAAAGGAAAGCTTATTTTTCCAGGTCAAAATGGCAGTTTAAAACTAAATTTCAAGCTTCAGTGTCATGCCTGAGACATGTCTTACAGAGCTACGTTAGTTGGTGGCACAATGAGCCCACTTGTTGCATTCACTTTACAGGCCCTGGGTACAAGTACTACCATATACCAGGGACTGATAAGTGATTAAATGTGCCAATTAGGTGTATACCAATTTTACCATGTTTAAGGGAGAGAGCACAAACACATTACCCTTGGTTAACATGAGTAAAGTGCACAGAGTATTAATGCCAACAGGTATCAGGTCTAGCAGTGACCTTCTGCACTTTAAGTAGAGGAATACAATTCTCTCAAGCTAAGCTTGAGGAAGAACCTGGTGATCCCAAAACAAATCATTGTTGATAGTATAGAAGGATCCAGTAAGCCAGTTTTGTATCTTTTCATGAACACATGGGATACTATGTAAAAAATCTTGAAGACACAATAATTGTCCCCTTAAAGAGCAACTGGCCAACTTTGGCACCTGCACTGTGGGAATGGGCCGGCAATCTGATACTGCACATGATGTGCATAGTGTTATATGAAGAAAAAGGCACATTTTGCTTGACAGAATGGCCCTGATGAAAAGAAGAGTGTTTGCGGGCACAAGCCAATAGTGTAGGACTGGCTGATGAGCTTGCTGTGACACAATTGGCTGGCCTCCTGACTTCAGCCTCAGTGATAGAAGGCTCCCAAACCTTAAACCCAGCACCTGGACTCTGCCAACTGTGAATCCGACCCTGCCAAATTATACCACCCCAGTCCTAGACCCTTGAAAGTGGTCCAGAAGTTGCTCTCCTTGCCTTTCTGTGGATGCAGCAAAACCAGTGCCTCTCCTCTGCTGTGCAATCTCGAGCAGAAACGGACGCATCTCCTCTACAAGGGTTCTCCCACTGCACGGACTCTGCGTCAACCTCGCAGCTTGCATCGGAACTGCTGCTTTACTGACGCAGTCCCTTGAATCGCAATTCTCTTGTTGATGGCAGCCTCGACTGCGACAACACAAGTGTTCGCATTGTAGCCTCACAGCTCTTTGGAACCTACGGATTACCTCGACTGCACCATGCACTGTCAAGCACGGTCCTCAAATCGCAAGCTCTCATTAATGGGAAACTTGATGATGACACAGGACCTCGCATCGCAGCTCTGCAGCTCCTCGGAACCATCGCGTTGGCTGTGTGGTGCTTCTTCAATGCAGAACCTCATAATGCTCCCTAACCAGGATTTAAGTTACTGTTGTTCAGCCATCTGAACTGGGTCCCTGTAGTTGGCCCATGCTCCATGATGGTTGGCCTGAACCTGGCCTGAACTTGTGAATTTGTTCCTGTCCAAGAAGGCTAACGACACGCTTCGTCACTTTAGAAACGCAGATCTGTACCATATTCACTAGAATACAGTGCAGCCCTGCATTTTATCCTGCGCTGGCGCTAACTTTAGCTGCCTAGCACCAATGCAAGCACCTTTGCACCATAGTGCAAGGGTGCCTGTGTTGAGGGGAAGATTGTTCATGTGGATCCCCTTCCTGCACATAAACATCTGTAAATGCCGTTTTGTAACTTATATGTGTGCTGCTTTATCAACAACATTCATTGTTTATGTGCAGGAAGGGGGACCTTCCTGCACATAAACACAAGGCAGCACACATGGCAACAGTAACAAGCATTTACAATGCAATGGTCTCGGCAATATTATAGGTAGAGCTAATGGTATTGCTCATTATTTTTTTATCATTTTTGTATCCCTAAATAAATGGCATTGTCATTTCTATTGGCATTAGCTTTTTTTTTGCATATGTGATACCTATTGCATTAGCAGAGAGAGAGTGAGATAGTGAGATAGAGAGAGTGAGGTATTGAAATAGAGAGTGAGATAGTGAGATAGAGAGAGTGAGGTATTGAAATAGAGAGTGAGGTAGTGAGAGAGAGTGAGGTAGATAGAGAGTGAGGTAGTGAGATAGAGAGTGAGGTAGATAGAGAGAGGTAGTGAGGGAGAGGGATGTTGTGAGGTAGTGATATATAAGCATAGAGTGATTGTTAGACCTGGCATCATTGGCATGAGTCTCTCCTCCATTTTTTTCTGTTTGCCTCCTCTGTTTACGATGTTTTTGCTGGATTATTGCTTTGGGCACTGTGCCACTGCTGATCAGTGCCACAGTGCAAGTGCTCCCTATGTTAAATTGTTACATTGATTGGTGTTACCATGATTGGCTTGGTTGACTTACTGTTCAGACCCTAGTCTAGTGCACTGCGTGTGCCAAGGGCGTGTAAGTTAACTGCTGCTGGTGGGCTTGCAGCACTGGTTGTGCCACCCACAGAAGCAGCGTGTAAAATGTGTCTCAGGCCTGCCACCGCGGCGCCTGCGTGCAGTCCCTGACTGCCATGTCGACTTGGTAAGGAAACCTACTTACCAGTCTCTAAACCTTCACTTTGCCACATTTCAGACACCTATATGGTAGGCCCTAGGGCAGGGTGCATTATTGGTAAAAGGTAGATCATGCCCTGATGTGTGTGGCATGACCTAATAGTGAATTACAGCCATTTTCGTGTTTCACTATTGAAGGGCTACCTGCCTCCAATAGGCCAGACTGGGCAGACTGATTATTAACTCCATTATAATCTATCTGACTCAGGGAGCATGGTAGCATGTCGAGTTTAGTATCCCTGAACTCAGAATTTAATAACACACCCTTTAGGATGGATGGTTTTTAAATTCTATGTTTGAAAATAGCACTTTTAGAAAGTAGCTATTTTCTTGTCCAACTATCTACCGGTCTCTGCTGGTTTGGTGTGTGTGTCAGGGGCTGGGTGGCTCCAGAGGTCTGAATGAGTCAGTGTGGGGTGAATGGGGCGTTTACACATAGAGTGAGGGAAGAGTAGCCTGCCCTGCCTGACACAATACTGGCTCCGCCTCCTGCTGGGCGACTGATAGCCCTGCTCCTGCCAGTGACAATACTGGCTCCGCCTCCTGCTGGGCGGCTGAGGACTCTGCCCTGCTCAGTGAATAGGCCAGGTGCCTCTGCCTGGCAACACCCACAACAAACCTGAGCTGGTGGGAATCTCCCTGCTTGGACAAAGGGAACAAAGGGAAAAAGGGGTATAAGAGAAGGACCCCTGAACCAAGATCTCAGATCACTTCTGACAAGGAAACCTGTACCAAGGACAAGAAGCCTGCTGATCTAAGGACTTGCCTCCCCTTTCTGCCAGAGTGCTGTTTTGCTGTGGAGGAACCTAAAAGCTGCTTCTTTATTTTTGCCAAGGAACAAGGAGAGAGGAACTTGGTGTGTACTCTCTGAACACTTGCTAGAAAATCTCCAAGGACTGGAAGAGTGCCAGTCTCCTGTTGAAGTCACAGGGCCAAAGGACTTCACCATCTGCTGAATTGCTGGAAAGTGTTGGTTCCAGTACACAAGGGAAAATCTGCAGTCTCGACGCCAGCAGCAACGCCAGTGAGCAGTGGGTATCGGCCCCGGCTCCAAGTGACCCCGTCTCGACGCCGGTATCAACGCCAGTGAGGAGTGAGTATCGGCTCCACCTCCAAGCGACCCCGTCCCGACACCGCTGCTGATCGCATCGACTCGACGCCCTTCTCGACGCCGTGAGCGCTGCTCCGGCCCGACATCCCTCGACACCGCTGCGGATTGACCCGACTCCGAGGCACGATCGACGCCGACCTCGACACCGACATCTCGACGCCGTGGATCATCGTTTTCTTCGGTTCTCAAGGTACTGTACTGGTGGGGTCTGTTGCAACTCCAGGCTCGACGTAGCGCTCCTCGCGGTCGACGCCGAACCTTGGGAATCTTGCAGACTCGACGTCGTGTGACTCCTGTGGGGGTTACATTGTTGCCAAAGAACTGTGCTCAGAAGAATACTTTGCTAAAGAACTATTTGCCAAGAAGAAACCTTACGTGAACTATTATTTTTCCTTCCAAAGAGTATTTATTAAGACTGGTATATTTTTGTCGTTATTTGGTCTTGTGCTAAGCCTTATATAAAAATACTATTTTTATAATAACTTCTGTGTCGTGTCCATCTGTAGTGTATTCACTTTATTACTGTATGTGGTCATAAATGCTTAACACACTGCCTCTGAGATAAGCCTGTCTGCTCTGCCAAGCTACCAAGGGGGTAGCAGGGGTTATCTGAGTGTGTAATCCCCTTTCCCTGACTAGAGTTGGTTGGTCCCTATTTGTCAGAAGTGTATACCTCTGCCAACTAGAGACCGCCGGTTCTAACATTGGTGGTCAGCGGTGAGGATTGAACTTTGCATTTATGACTCATGTGCAGTGATTAGTGTACGCTACATAGTGAAAGCAGACCATAACGCAACCACAATCTGTTTTTGGTAGGATATTCTATTTTTGTTCTCCGCTTTCCTGGAGCTTTTTTTTTTTTTAAACACTGCCAGTTTTGACCATGGAGAATGCCAGAGCTGCTACACCTGTGGAGATTGTTGTGGGGGAATTTGATAAGGAGAAGATAGATTCCTACACGCTAAAAGATCTAAAAGGATTTTGCAAGCAGTTTAAAGTTCCTACCACAGGTGTCTCAAAGAAAGAGGGCTTCCTCAAAGCGCTGAAGGCCTGGGTAGAGGCCAGAAATCCCTCTGATCCGGTGGGGGTACCGGAAGAGGAAGAAGAAGAGGAAGAGCCCACAGGTGGGCCAGTGTCATCTCCAGGCAGTAGTGCGTCCTCTAGGAGCCTTTCCCCCGAAGAATTAGAAGACAGGGAGAAGGAGAGGGGGTACAAGTTAGAAATGGCAAAACTTAAATTAGGAGGGCAGTTGGAATTAGAGAATGCGAGAAGCAAGAGAGAAGCTGAAATGGAGAGCAAAAGATTAGATTTTGAGAGAGAGAAATTAGCGTTTGAACGTGAGAAGATGGTGAGGGAGATGGAGCTTAAAACTAAGAGTTTAGAGTTGAATCCCTCTGGTGGCAGCACTCCATCTGTGCCTGCAGAAAGTAGGTTTTATTTTCCTAAAGATGTGATCAAAGATTACAGTAAGAATGAAGATATTAGCCAATGGTTTAAAGCATATGAGTTAGCATTATTGGCCCACCGGGTCCCTGAGAAGGATTGGGGAACGGGGTTGTGGAGCCGCTTTACAAACGAGGGGAGAGATACCTTGTTGAGCCTTCCTGCTGAGGATAGGATGTCTTATACTCATATGAAAGATGCTTTAATGCTGAGATATGGCTTAACTCCAGAAAAGTACAGACAAACCTTTAGAGAATGTAAGAAGTTGCCTGGTACTACGTGGGTTGAATATGTGTCTTTTTTCTGCAGAACCATGGATGGTTGGATAAAGGGTAGCAAGGTTGATAGTTATGATGCTCTTTATGATTTGTTTGCTTGGGAGCACTTGTCTAATAACTGTTTTCCAGAGCTACGCCAGCACCTTGTTGATAGCAAGATATCTAACCCTAGAAAACTTGCTGAGGAGGCGGACCGCTGGGTCAGTACCAGGGTCCACAAGGGTCCAGTGGGAGACTCAGCCAAAGGTGGGCAGGGTCCCCAGCAGAAGAGTGGGGGGGACAGGGGTAAACAGAGGGAGTTTCAGAAAGGGCCCCAAAGTAGTCCCCAAGGGAACCAAGGGAAGGGTTCCCAGCCTCCCCCTGTAAAGAAGCCAGAGGCCCCGACAGGTAAACCTGTTCACAGGGGCCCCATGACCTGCTATGCCTGTAAGCAGGTGGGACACCGTTATTATGATCCCCAGTGTCCCATGAAGGATTCGAATGCACCGCCGCGTGCACCCCCTCGTCAGGTAGCGAGTGTAGCCCTGGGAGGGGATGAGATGGGTGCCCCCGGTGGGTGGGGTCCCGCAGAAATGTCCCTGGTCTCTTTAGGAGACGTGGAAATGGTCCCTCCAACCCCTCTGCCTAGTAACACTAAGAAATATAGGCAGTGGGTGACCATTAATGGCCATAGGGTGGAAGCTCTCAGAGACACCGGAGCGAGTGTGACAGCTGTCAAGTGTCACTTGGTGTCCAGAGAGCAGGTGGTCCCGCATGCATTCTACCCCGTTGTAGCTGCCGACAACTCACAGAGTCAGTGTGAGGTAGCTCAAGTTCCCTTTGAGTGGGGGGGGGGGTCTCAGGTACTCTTCAGGTTGCTGTGAGGCCCGCCATGCCTGTTGATTGTCTCCTGGGCAATGATTTGGAGGACTCCCCTTGGGCTAAGGTGGAGAGAAAAGCACATCTGGAAATGTTGGGTCTGCCTGAGTGGGTGTGTGCGACCACCCGGTCCATGTCAGTTAGTAAGGGTGTTGATGGGGGCCCGGAGCCTGAAAGTATGGCCCAGGTCCCAACCGTGAAGAGAAGAGGCAGGGGGCGCGGGAAACCGTCCCCCATCGTTCCCGCGGTCCAGGAGGGAGCAGACCCTGAGGGGGATGCCCTGGAACCGACAGGAGAACAAGTGGCCGAACTGGGAGACCTGCCCGAGCTGACCCATTGGCAGCAGGATGGTGGTCCCTCCAGGGAGGAATTTTGTGCTGAACAGAAAGTGTGCCCTTCTCTTGTGGGTATGAGGCAGCAGGCCTCAGCCCAAACGACAGGTGACCAGTCAGGATCACATTGGGTCTACTGGGAGAACGACCTCCTGTATAGCGAGCCGAAGGCTGCTGAGCCTGGGTCAGCCCGTGTGCTGGTGGTACCCCAGCGCTTCAGAGCCTTCCTACTGGGGTTGGCTCATGACGTTCCGTTAGCTGGACATCTGGGGCAGGACAAGACCTATGACAGGCTTGTCACCCATTTTTATTGGCCCCAGATGAGAAGGGATTCAGATATCCATTGTAGGACCTGTCAAACTTGCCAGGCAAGTGGGAAAAGTGGGCGGAAGCAGAAGGCTCCCCTCCAACCTTTTCCCGTCGTCAGTACCCCCTTTGAGCGAGTGGGAATTGACATTGTGGGGCCACTGGACCCCAAGACAGCCATGGGCAACAGGTTTATCCTGGTCTTGGTGGACCATGCCACCCGGTACCCGGAAGCCATCCCTCTCCGAACAGTGACGGCCCCCGTGGTGGGACGGGCACTGATGGGTGTTTTCTCCCGCATGGGGTTCCCCAGAGAGGTGGTGTCAGACCGGGGCACCAACTTCATTTCGAATTATATGAAGTCTCTGTCGAAGGAGTGTGGGGTAACCTACAAGTTTACCACTCCTTACCACCCTCAAGGTAATGGGCTGGTTGAGAGATTCAACCGGACCCTAAAAGGCATGATCATGGGTCTTGAAGAACCAATGAGGCGTAAATGGGACGTCCTCTTGCCATGCCTGCTGTTTGCTTACCGTGAGGTGCCACAGAAGTCTCTAGGGTTCAGCCCCTTTGAGCTTTTGTATGGTCACCCGGTAAGAGGACCTTTGAGTCTGGTCAAAGAAGGCTGGGAGCAATCTCCCAGGAAACCTCCCCAGGATGTATATAGTTACATGCTGGCCTTTAGGAACCAGACTCGGCGCTTCAGAGATCTTGCTCAGGCAAATCTGGAGGCCAGCCAGGAAGAGATGAAGCGGTGGTACGATCAGAATGCCACTCTGGTGGAGCTTCAACCTGGTCAGAAAGTTTGGGTCATGGCCCCTGTGGAACCTTGTGCGCTCAAGGACAGGTGGACTGGACCATTTGAGGTTGTGGAGAAAAAGAGCGATGTCACCTACTTGGTGGACTTGAAGTCTCCCAGGAACCCCTTAAGGGTCCTGCATGTCAACCGGTTAAAGCCCCACTTAGAAAGGTCCGAAGTGGGCATGCTCCTTGCCACAGATGCTGGGATGGAGGAGGAGAGTGAGCCTCTTCCTGACCTCCTGTGTGCAAAAGAAAAAGATGGGTCAGTGGATGGTGTTGTCCTCTCTGACACACTGACCCCTGAGCAGCAGCAAGATTGTCGCCATCTGTTGGTACAATTCCCTGATCTGTTCTCCTTAATCCCTGGTGTCACTCAGTGGTGTGTCCATGATGTGGACACTGGGGACAGCACTCCTGTGAGGCACAAGGCCTACAGGGTGACTGAAAAGGTCAGAGCATATATCAAGGAGGAGGTCTCCAAGATGTTTGCCTTAGGGGTGGTTGAGTCCTCTAGCAGTCCTTGGGCCAGCCCAGTGGTCTTGGTCCCAAAGGCTGCAGCGCCTGGTGCTTCACCAGAACTTCGGTTCTGTGTGGATTACCGAGGACTCAATTGGGTCACCAAGACTGACGCGCACCCCATCCCCAGAGCTGATGAGCTCATCGATCGGTTGGGGGCTGCCCGGTACCTTAGTACGTTTGATCTAACGTCTGGGTACTGGCAGATCGCCTTGACTGATGGGGCAAAAGAGAGGTCTGCATTCTCCACACCAGATGGGCACTACCAGTTCCGTGTGATGCCCTTTGGGATGAAGAATGCCCCTGCCACATTCCAGAGGTTGGTTAACCAGGTATTGGCCGGGCTGGAAGATTTCAGCGCCGCCTACCTGGACGATATAGCAGTGTTCAGCGCCAGCTGGGAGGAACACTTGCGCCACCTCCAGGAAGTGTTGTTGGCCCTGCGCAGAGCAGGCCTCACAATCAAGGCTAGTAAGTGCCAGATTGGGCAGGGTTCAGTGGTGTACTTGGGGCACCAAGTAGGGAGTGGCAAGGTGGCCCCCCTGCAACCCAAGATAGATACCATCCTGGCTTGGGAACCGCCCAAAACCCAGACTCAGGTGAGAGCCTTCTTGGGTCTCACGGGTTACTACAGGAGGTTTGTCAAGGGGTATGGCAACATTGTGCACCCCTTGACCTCGCTGACTTCCAGGAAGCAGCCGAGACTTGTGATCTGGACTGACGCCTGTCAGAACGCCTTTGACACCCTGAAAACTGCAATGTGTACAGCACCGGTCCTCCAGGCACCCGACTTTTCAAAAGAATTCATTGTCCAGACAGACGCTTCAGAGCATGGTGTGGGGGCTGTTCTAGCACAGATGAATGAGGAGGGCCGAGACTTACCTGTAGCCTTCATCAGCCGGAGGTTACTTCCCAGGGAACAAAGGTGGAGTGCGATAGAGCGTGAGGCATTTGCTGTGGTCTGGGCGCTGAAGAAGCTAAGACCCTACCTGTTTGGGACTCACTTCCGGGTTCAGACAGACCACAGGCCCCTCAGATGGTTAATGCAGATGAGGGGTGAGAACCCAAAACTGTTGAGGTGGTCCATTTCCCTACAGGGGATGGACTTTACGGTGGAACACCGCCCTGGTACAGATCACGCCAATGCTGATGGTCTGTCCAGATTTTTCCGCCTTAGTGATGAGGACTCCCTGGGTGAAGGGTAGTTCTCCCCACATTTCAGCTGGAGGGGACACGTGTTAGACCTGGCATCATTGGCATGAGTCTCTCCTCCATTTTTTTCTGTTTGCCTCCTCTGTTTACGATGTTTTTGCTGGATTATTGCTTTGGGCACTGTGCCACTGCTGATCAGTGCCACAGTGCAAGTGCTCCCTATGTTAAATTGTTACATTGATTGGTGTTACCATGATTGGCTTGGTTGACTTACTGTTCAGACCCTAGTCTAGTGCACTGCGTGTGCCAAGGGCGTGTAAGTTAACTGCTGCTGGTGGGCTTGCAGCACTGGTTGTGCCACCCACAGAAGCAGCGTGTAAAATGTGTCTCAGGCCTGCCACCGCGGCGCCTGCGTGCAGTCCCTGACTGCCATGTCGACTTGGTAAGGAAACCTACTTACCAGTCTCTAAACCTTCACTTTGCCACATTTCAGACACCTATATGGTAGGCCCTAGGGCAGGGTGCATTGTTGGTAAAAGGTAGATCATGCCCTGATGTGTGTGGCATGACCTAATAGTGAATTACAGCCATTTTCGTGTTTCACTATTGAAGGGCTACCTGCCTCCAATAGGCCAGACTGGGCAGACTGATTATTAACTCCATTATAATCTATCTGACTCAGAGAGCATGGTAGCATGTCGAGTTTAGTATCCCTGAACTCAGAATTTAATAACACACCCTTTAGGATGGATGGTTTTTAAATTCTATGTTTGAAAATAGCACTTTTAGAAAGTAGCTATTTTCTTGTCCAACTATCTACCGGTCTCTGCTGGTTTGGTGTGTGTGTCAGGGGCTGGGTGGCTCCAGAGGTCTGAATGAGTCAGTGTGGGGAGAATGGGGCGTTTACACATAGAGTGAGGGAAGAGTAGCCTGCCCTGCCTGACACAATACTGGCTCCGCCTCCTGCTGGGCGACTGATAGCCCTGCTCCTGCCAGTGACAATACTGGCTCCGCCTCCTGCTGGGCGGCTGAGGACTCTGCCCTGCTCAGTGAATAGGCCAGGTGCCTCTGCCTGGCAACACCCACAACAAACCTGAGCTGGTGGGAATCTCCCTGCTTGGACAAAGGGAACAAAGGGAAAAAGGGGTATAAGAGAAGGACCCCTGAACCAAGAACTCAGATCACTTCTGACAAGGAAACCTGTACCAAGGACAAGAAGCCTGCTGATCTAAGGACTTGCCTCCCCTTTCTGCCAGAGTGCTGTTTTGCTGTGGAGGAACCTAAAAGCTGCTTCTTTATTTTTGCCAAGGAACAAGGAGAGAGGAACTTGGTGTGTACTCTCTGAACACTTGCTAGAAAATCTCCAAGGACTGGAAGAGTGCCAGTCTCCTGTTGAAGTCACAGGGCCAAAGGACTTCACCATCTGCTGAATTGCTGGAAAGTGTTGGTTCCAGTACACAAGGGAAAATCTGCAGTCTCGACGCCAGCAGCAACGCCAGTGAGCAGTGGGTATCGGCCCCGGCTCCAAGTGACCCCGTCTCGACGCCGGTATCAACGCCAGTGAGGAGTGAGTATCGGCTCCACCTCCAAGCGACCCCGTCCCGACACCGCTGCTGATCGCATCGACTCGACGCCCTTCTCGACGCCGTGAGCGCTGCTCCGGCCCGACATCCCTCGACACCGCTGCGGATTGACCCGACTCCGATCATCGTTTTCTTCGGTTCTCAAGGTACTGTACTGGTGGGGTCTGTTGCAACTCCAGGCTCGACGTAGCGCTCCTCGCGGTCGACGCCGAACCTTGGGAATCTTGCAGACTCGACGTCGTGTGACTCCTGTGGGGGTTACATTGTTGCCAAAGAACAGTGCTCAGAAGAATACTTTGCTAAAGAACTATTTGCCAAGAAGAAACCTTACGTGAACTATTATTTTTCCTTCCAAAGAGTATTTATTAAGACTGTGGTATATTTTTGTCGTTATTTGGTCTTGTGCTAAGCCTTATATAAAAATACTATTTTTATAATAACTTCTGTGTCGTGTCCATCTGTAGTGTATTCACTTTATTACTGTATGTGGTCATAAATGCTTAACACACTGCCTCTGAGATAAGCCTGTCTGCTCTGCCAAGCTACCAAGGGGGTAGCAGGGGTTATCTGAGTGTGTAATCCCCTTTCCCTGACTAGAGTTGGTTGGTCCCTATTTGTCAGAAGTGTATACCTCTGCCAACTAGAGACCGCCGGTTCTAACAGTGATGTTGTGATGTAGTGAGATAGAGAGAGAGGTACATGCACCAGAGTGAGACAGAAATAGATAACACTCTGTCACGGCAGCGCTCTGAAGAAATCACGAGCGAGAGAATACGCCTTCAGGCGTTTTACTTCAGCGACCAGCAAATGAATGAGCAAAGCTGCTCCATACTGGAAAGCACATACACACCCTGTGATTGTGGGCAAATCACTAATCTCTCCTTGCTTATCAAAAATGAGTGTCTCCTTGTGTAGTGTAAGTGGTGCTCATGTTAAGCGCATTTTCAATGCAATGGTTTCGGCATTGTTAAAGTTAGAGCTATTGGCATTGCTCATGACATTATTTTTGTTTTTTTTTTTAAAACATTTAAAGAAACGGCATTGTTATTTACAATGTCAATAGCTTAATCACTCTCAAATGCGAGACATATTGCATTTGCACCCACACACAGAGCCACACACACAAAGCCACCCACACTCACAGAGCTACTCACATAGCCACCTACACACACACACACACAGTTACCCACACACAGACAAAGCCACCACGCATAGAGCCACCTACAAAAAAAGCCACCCACACAGAGCCACACACACAGAGCCACCCACACAGAGCCACTCACACAGAGCCACCCACACGCACACAGAGCCACCCACACGCACACAGAGCCACCCACACACACACAGAGCCATCTGCGCTCCCTCAGCCAGCTTGTGAGTGTAACGTCCCATGTGCTTGTGCTGGCGTCCCTAGGATAAGCTACTCCCCATTGTTTGGGTTGCTGCACGCGTTAATGACAGCATTGCGGTAATTGTTCATTGTATGTAAGACATCAGGCCAATCTGAGCTGTTAGCCGAGACCTAAAAAACAGCTAAACGTAATATATCACGTGTGATTTGTTTACAGCGCGTCTGTTGCAGGTAAAGAAATTGGATTTATATGTAATCGGTGCAATCAGGAAACTCTGTGAGCTAATTGCCAACAGATCATCAATTATAGTGTATTTACGTCATGCGATCAAAATATCACGGCACGTTTAAAAATCAAAGCAGAATCCATGTGCAGGCCATTACATTACTCCTGCGCTAGAATGAACAAGTCCTAAACTCCTTTAGCTGCACAGACATCTTGCCAGCGCTCCAAATGTTTTTTTTTTTTTGTTTAATTGTAGTTTTCAAGTTATGAAACGGTAAGCTCTGGTAACAAAAGCCATTTGAGCGGGTTGCCCGGCAAGCATAGCCCCAGGGCCGGTGTGTCTGTTACTGTGAGCAGAACCACTCACCCTGCAAATATCATTCTCTCACTTTTATAACCCCCTCCTGTAACACAGTGCAACCATATATGCACAATAATTTAGCCCCCACCCCATTCCGCTTGACTCTGCACTCTAACTCCTTGGAGTCTCTAAACAGTATCACCCCCCTCTTTTCACTCACCTTAATTTGGTTCCTTTGATAAAGACGGCCAGAGGCCGTTACCTCTGCTGCCCACAACGAGCGTGGTGACACCGTTCCCCAACTTGCCCGCCGGTTACTGGTTAAAATCTTCACTGACAAAGAAACAGGACTAATCGGTCAGTCTCCCATCAACTGCGGTGGCCATCTTGAAGGAAAACTTGCGGACCCTGCGGAGGCGCTACTTCAGGTACATGGAATGTTTATGTTACATACTAAGTGCTAGTGGACGGCCGATAGTCCATCTTAGCGCTGCAGAACGCAGCATCGTCACCCTGAGATGGAATCAATAGCCATGTGTGAATATGAGCCTGAGGGACAGACCAAAGTCACAATTGAGTACAAACCTGACATACAGCCTAAAGATGTGGAAACTCGATTAACAGCCCGAAAAAGTGTGGAGGTAGAGCAAAGCTAAGAGCCAAAGACAAGTGATTAGGAATCAGAGAGGCAGGCCACAGATACACTTGAAGGGAGCGTGATATGCTTTATCGTGACCCCGAAATGCATAAAATGTGTGCAATTGTGTAATTTTTAAACCACCTATCTAGTCCAAATGTTTGTATTATCTTACACGAAAAAAGCAGGATCGGTCGTTTCACAAGTACAAGCATTCTAACATTAAGCTGGTGTTTCTCGGGTGCACAAAGATTGAATAGTTACTGGCGTTGGGACAATATTAGGACATGTCCCGCGTGAGTAGAATCACAGATTGGAGACCTAAGGTAAGTGCGAGACGTTTGAACATTTAAACCGACCCTTCGGATCACCTTAGGGAGCGTGACCGTGAGAGGAGGAAACCTCACATTGAGCTGTGCGGCTGCTGCACCGAATGTGACATTTGTTCTGTACGGAGGTAGCTACTCTGTCCCTCCACAAAACCCTCTTGGGACCGAGTTCGTCTTCCATTTCACTGCTGTAAACTCGGGGCACGAGGGGAGATATCACTGCCTGTACTTTTCTAAAGGAACCCCCGCATGGAGTCTGAGCCCAGTGACACCGTCCAGGTAACACTCCGAGGTGAGAGCTGTGGGATGTTCTCTTGGGTCTTCCGTTGCTTTCGTGTTGTGCGCGTCTCTGGATTTAGAGGGTTATTTTTTATGAAGCTTTTGTTTTGGTAACAAAAATAAAGAACTGTCCCTAGAAATTCAGGGCAATTGTTCGACCTAGTTTGAACAAATTAAGACAATAAAACAAGATCATTCTTTGCCCATAAACGTAGAAGACGAGTCGAGGATCATCGACACAAACGAGGCGATCATCAATGGTAATAGAAACAGAAGCCAGACTACGCAACTTTTCCGTGCTGATTTAAAAGCCAGTGTAATAGGGGTGTGTGAAAGGTTATTATTATTATTTTTTTTAAATTGTGCTATTATAAAAAATATATGTTGCAGTTAATTTACAAGTCATAGTATTATAACAGTTGGCAAATTGAAGCGTGTCACTCTCATTGTTAAACAAGCACACCACTGTCTTTCTCCGAGGCGAAGCAGAAATGCCTCGGAGAAACGCAGCGGCGGTTTCAGATTCGGGGGCGTGGCTAAAACGTGGAAAGAACAGCACGGAACACGCCCCCGAATCTGAAAAAGACGGAGCCTATTTGGAGGGACGGCTCTCTCCTCCAATGGCTGGCCTCCGTTTAGGAAGCCAGCCAATGGAGGAGAGCCAAAAAGAGAGGCGGGCTAAAGAGCCACTCTCAGAAACATTAAATCTCCGGACTTCCGGTTCTGCCTTCGGCAGACCGGATGGTCCCAAGACCTAAAAACGAGAAGAAATAAAGCATTTTTCCTCTTTAAGACCAGGTTTTCCCTGGCCTTAAGTTTGGCGCTGCCTCTAATTTACGCTGCCCTTGTCAGTAGAAAGCAGCGTCAAAATCAATGGGTGTTGCGGTGGAACGCCCACTGCATTACCCATTGCCCTACCCTTTCATGCTAAATACAGCATGAAAGGGTGCCTTTTTTACAAGGTAGCGTAAAGCCATGTTAAGTGGTTTAACACTGCCTTGTAAATAAGGCGAGGCCTCTATTGCCATCACAATATCACTGAAAGTGACATTGTGGTGGTGATAGGGGCTTGTAAATATGCCCCTTTGTGTTTTTTTAGCTGTTTTCACTACAATCTTTAAAATTGTATATCTGTTTTTACTGACTGGATGGTTTTCATTTTGGCCTTGATTTATTTATTAACATGTACTCTATTTGTCTAGATTGATGTGGGTTTTTTCTTGTGTTGTGTTTTTATATTATTATGATGGAAGTTTTTCATAACTGCTTTACCCATTGTCTCTAAATCTGACTGCTCTGTGCCAATCTTCCAGATGGTTGAGAACAGGTTAATTTGGGGTTTGCTTGTGCCTCACCCTGACAAGGATTGTGGTTGCTGTTTGAGCAGGGTTTTACCACCAACAAGTAACCCAATTTAGCACAACTACATTTCAGGGAAGTCTAAAAAAAATTTGTCTTTTTCATGCAAAATAGCCCAAATAGCATCCCCCCCCCCCATGTAGATTTCTACACAGTAACACAATGCCCTAGGGTGGAAGAGCACTCAAGACAACTTAAATTAAAATACAGACAAATATAAAGGCACTCATCTCTTCACTGCATTGCTTGCTTATAATCGGGAATATTGAGTAGACAATAACATCGAGAACCAAAATATTGAGGAAGTAAATCCGTATAGGTTTAAGTATATATTTACTATTCTTAACAATAAGCCTGTTATCCTATCACAATTATCATTGTAGTAAGATAAAACAATTTTGATAAAGCATACAGTGGACAGTGATGCCATAATTTACTGTAACTAAAGCAGCACTAATGCAGAGTTCAGGATTACTATATTTAGAAGGTTTAATTTAGATATAATTTCTTCTACTTAAATATAGCACTGTAACATTGCTGCATGTTCATGCTATGTTTAATACATTTTTCTCAGTAATGCGCGAGCCTATAGGCATCAGCCGGGTTCAATAAAACGTGAGTCCACAATGCTGTAAGTTTCAAATGGAAAACACCTTTCAATTACAAAACTGATGCAGTGAAATGGATATTGATATACTGAATTGATACTTCTGCAAATAAAAAAGCAATTGTTTTTCTTCAGTGCAGGATCAAAACAGCAAACACGTTCGAATCCACAGAAGAAGAAATATATTTACAACTTCCGGTGTAGTAAGGCTCATGAAAAGCTTGCTCAACGAAATACCACCCATAAATCACTGCAAAGTCAATCTATTTAGCTACAAATCTCCCCGGCGTTAGCCTAATAATCAGAAAAGTTCCTGTTTGTAAGGCCCAAATAGAGGTTGCAAGAATTAATCATTTGCCGACGTCCAAGGCAGTAAAGCCACATTCTACTTGGACACGAAAACGTACAAACTTCCGATTTTTTGTACATTTCTGATACTCATGATATAACAATTAATCACTCAAATGTTTATCAGTTCTCTTCATTCGTTACTCTAATACAGGGATATCCAGAGTAGGACCAGTAAGACCATTCAAGCAGATTTATGGGTAGCCACATAAGATAAAAATGCAGGTGATTAATTAAATCAAAAATAATTTACATGTTGTTACCTTAGATATCCCTGATCTGATACATCCCTTTTTCTGTACTTTGATTAGTTTAAGAACTTCAGAATTATGCAAACTGAGTCAGTTTATGGCCCAAAACTACTTTTTGTATTTGAATCAGATTCAGAGAGCCAATTCACTGGTTTTATTTTCACATACAATGCGGCCAGCTTGACATTCTATCACATTCATTAACTCTTTTTCCACTTTTCTTCTGTCAAAGTATCTTCACACGGCTCCAAAAACATATGACATACAGAATACACCACATTAGCTCATCTGTGCACTCACTCCTTCATCAAAGCATGTGCTCACTTATTCCTTCATCAATTTCTTTAATTCATATCAGAGCATTTTAGCTTAGGAAAAAATACCTTTATGCTTTCTCTTACTTAATGTTTGTTTAAAGCTCATTACTTTCTTCATAACATAAGCCTTATAACCTTGCCCAATTCAAAATGAGAATTAGGGTTGTATAACAGAACCCCACTGTTAGAAATGGGGGTCTCTAGTTGGCAATAGTGTGCACCTTTATCTAAATAAGGACCCTTCTTCCTAGTCGGGGTAAGAGGGATACACTTCTAAAATAACCCCATGCTCACGCCCTTCTTAGCTTGGCACGACCAGACAGCCTTATCTCAGAGGCAGGGTGTACAGCATTTGTGCATGCATACAGTAACACAGTCGACAAATGTACACCACACCAGTTTGAAAAAATAAGCAAAACTTTATCTAAACCAACAAGACCAAATACGACAAAAATCCGACATACAATATTGTAAAAATAGTTACTTTGCATGGTAACCTTTAAATTTCAAAAATAGCTGAAAAACGCAGTTCTTCCGAGTCGGTATCTCCATCCGGGGCTACTGCGATGCTGAAAACGACAGAGGCTAACAGTTCCAGTCAACCGTGTCAGTACATGCCTGCTAAAGTGCCAACAGACTCGTAGACAGTACCTTTCTCGTTGCGGCCGATTCTGTTGGTACGAGTCAGTCAGGGCAACAATTGCGGTTGCAATGTGAAGTGGAAGCGGTGCAGCGTGCGGTGCCCTCGCAGCGCAGTGCAGGCAGCGGCTCGGTGACGGTCATCCAATGGCGTTGGTAAGACAAAGGCTTACGATGCGGAGTGAAGCAGTGCTCACATTTTATTTTTATGTGGAGAGCAGTACTGCAGTGCAGGCATTGCATACTCACAACTTCCTCTGCCTCAGAGACAATGAGGACCTCAGTCCTAGAGCCTGCGGAGGAAAGGAAGCTTTATGTGATGATTCAACCTCTAAGTGTACCAGAAACTGTCAAGAGACCCTCAGATATCCTACAAGGGAGTTGTATCCACACACACATCCATTCTTCTGACAACACCCCTGTGGCTGGTGACCTAAAGATGGAAGCACACTGCTGTTGTCTGGAAAAACTCCTGGAAAGTGTGGTGCTTCAGACTAGCCGACGCCAGTGCCAAATAAGAAATGTGATGCTTGTTCCACCTGCGTCCGTCTTCGACCATTTCCATAGTGCTTCTGTCAGCTGCCGGCATGGGAGCACACAGAGAAGGCTGCCTGCTCTATGCACTGCTGAGTGATCTTGTGGCCCAATCTACATCAACAATGGCACTTATGCCTGCAATGTGAGGTGACTGTATATAAGACCGCCATATATGTAAAGAAGCATTTGCAATGCAATAGGTCTCGCATTTATGTGAGTTTCAGCTATTGCCATTGTAAATAACAATGCCTTTTATTTTTGTTTTCCTATTTAACCCCTTCCTCGCTCATGACGGAACCGCTCCGTCATGAGCCACGGTTGCCGTGTGCTCATGACGGAGCGGTTCCGTCATGCCACGACCGTTGGTGGCCGCTCCGCCCACGAGGCACTGTTTCCCCGCCTGTGCGGGGGGACAGCGCAACTGGGCGGAGTCATGACGGAACCGCTCCGTCATGAGCACAGCTCAACCGTGGCTCATGACGGAGTGGCTCAGTCATGAGCACAGCGCCACCGCGCTGCCCCCCCGCACCCTCCAGCACTGCAGCGGAATTACCGCCGCAGCGAAGGGGTTAAAACATAAACAAAAGGCATTGTCAACTCAACTACCTGCCTGGTTAAAGGAGCATCTTGCTAGCACCTGCAATATCATGTTTCCTAAGGGAGACGTACCACTGTGTGTAAAACATCACAAAGCATAGTTTGTTGTCAGCACTGCAGTAAACTGTTGATGTGTAGATCTTCTTGATCAGAGAACATGTATCTAATTTCTTCCTTTTTTTAAATAATATTTGATGCACCGTATCATGCTGCGTACCTTTTTGTTTTGTTTTAGGCGATGCTATTTTTCACAGCAAATGCATTCATCGGAATTAAAAATGTAACGTCATAAATTGTCAACGAGCACGGACCATGCCCGTATGTTATAAACTACAGAAATTAAGCTCACCTGGGGGAATTGTTCAAACCTGAAGAACTCAGAAAACTGCCACTAAAGCGGCGATAATGGGCTTGATAATATGCCGCAGAGAATTCCAATAGAAGCCCATGTTGACACCAGAACATGGGCTTCTATGGGAATTTGCAAGGGTATATTATCAAGCCCATTATCGCCACTTTAGCAGCAGTTTTCTGCCGCTAAAGCGGCGATAATGTTAACGCCGTTGCTTGATAATGTGCCCCTCATGTTACAAGAGTGAAGGGCGAGAGCTGTGACAATGTAATTCCGCCCCAACAGATGACCAATGAACTGGAGTTGCAAAGGGCATGATAGGAGCCTCAGAGCTGTCCAGTCCATGATGCACACAGACATCAAGATTTCTTCGTAAAATATTCCAATACTAAATTAGTAAAGCAGCGCTATAAAAATATAAATACGCATTTTATTGAACATTTATGCAGCACACACCAAATACGGTAATATGTTAACATACCATTTACAGAACTCGTTAGATATTCCACGTGACCCACTGCAAACATGGTTATCAAGATCATCAGAACACCGAATCACAGTGTCCTCCTTAAGTGACAGGCAATGCTGTCTCTGATAAAAAGAGATTCATATGCACGTACCACATCGTTTACAAAACTATCACACCAGTTCATGTGAAATTTCCAAGAATTCAGATATCCTAAACTACCTGGACGCTTAAACACACATACTGATCGACTATTACTCTACTGCTATGTAACCCTCAACTTCCTATTTGATTGGGTTTTTAGCACAATACAATACCTGGGCAAAACTGACCTAACTTGAACAAGAAGTTTTACATCCGTTCTTCACCACAAATTAAACATGGAAATTGTTTTTTGGTCTGGCCAGGAGGCAGCTTTAACACTCTTGACAGCTTCATATTTTTCGAAACATTCATATTAAAAATTCATATTTTAATCTTCCATACCTTGGGCTTTGCCCATCCCACTTCATCCTTCGGTCTTGCTTTCGCCCACAACAACAAACGGCATGCTATAATGGGTCAGTCAGCTCACTTCATGTGTTGGATATCGTGGATTGTAACCTGTTTAAGTGCACGTTCAAGCCTCGGCTGCTCGACATCCTGCATATGAGTGTAAATAAACAGATATTTTGCTTCCTGATTGCCTTATTTTCGAACTGTCCTCGAATGCCGCAAAAACAGCGGAAACCCACACAGGGAAAAAATGTTTGCAAAACACTAGTCGATTCGCGCTCAATAGAACTTCCTCTGCAGGCGGATTCCGTGTGTTTCCCCCCAACTAAAAACAATAATGTGACATAATTTGCATTTTTAGATTAGTGTAACTGCAACATCGTTTTGATGCATCTTTATGAAGCAAGTCTAAGGAGCGAGAGTTTGGGGTTTCGTTTTACGGAGACACAGACCACGTTCACTACAGAAAGTCCTAATTTTCCACTTTGTATTAATGACAATAGGAAGACAACGAGGCATTTAGATAAAGGACCTAGGCAGCTGCACTTCAGAACAACCCGGTCACCCCCCACACAACCTTCCAAAGCAATAAAACCTGCCCAACAAAGGAACTTCCTTTGAAATTTTTACAAAGCCCTTATGCTAAAGTGCCTGATACGTCCCTTATTACTAGCAAAAAAAACACCCCGAGGTACAACGTGAGCAGGCGAGTGGATTGTGTGGCGGAGCCGTAGGCGGATCCAATCTGGCACATAACACACACACGTTCAACTAACCTCATTTCTGCTGCTAATGCAACGCAATAGTGAAGAACCGCGTGAAACAGCCAAAACCGCTCGCGCACAAGCCTAGGGAGTAATCCAAAATGCATCAATTACAAAGGGGTCTAGGGCTGCAGCGCCGCTGGGTGAAGCCTGTGCTCGGGACCAGAAGGTGGACGCAAAGTTGATGACGTAGCTACTGACCGCATGCCTCTCGGCTGTGCATCACATCACAGACGTGAGGGCAGATTTAACAAGTAGCTTTTGGAAGTAGAACAAGGCGAGGAGGGAGAGGAGGGGGGCCACATCCCCAACCACGACCGGCCGGTCTGACACGTCCGTCAGGCATTAAAAACAGATGGCACACTGCATGCAATTAAGTGCAAGCGAAGCGGAGGAAAACTGTAGTCAGGCGCCGCTGCTTCGGGACTACACGGAAGTTACCATAGGATCAACAGCCAACAGAAATCAATAAAACAACAGCAATGCCAGACTTAAACCAATTGCAAGGGGCAGGAGAAATTACACGGAGTTGAAGCCAATATACAGATCACTTTAAGGCTCGCTGAGACAGCGCATGCAGCGCATGCGCTGCCAAGGTGAGACCTAAAAATGAAGAAGGTCCTGAGAACTGCTTTCGCTGCAATAACACTGATATTTGTTACTGATTCAACACGTGACGTAGCATTTGAAAATGTTAAATGACATGTCATGAAGTGCCATCCATGCCTGTACCTGGGTGGGGCAGAATTGAACAGGAGGAAGGTAGCGGGCAGAAGCTGGGAGCTACCGCCAGTGGGAGAAAGCAAAGAGTCCTGGTGCCCAAAATGAAGAGGCGGTGGCAACCACTGGCAACAACCACTCAAGTAAGTATTGAGCCTGTTCCCTTTTACCCAGATCACTGAATGACTGAGATTTGAGGGAAAATACATACCACAAAATAACTTCTCCATGGAATAGTGATTTGGCTTTGTACATCTCATGTGTTGAGCTGAATTTTATAATTCAGCAACTTTGGTGCAAACTGCAGAGACTTTTAATAGCAATTTGCTAAGGCTATTGTACGAAACCTGCAAACCAAAAGGATGTATTGCTGTGAGCATGTTGGAAATAACATATCTGTGATCGGTCCTGGAATGTCAGAGCTGAATATGAATCACAGTATTTGGCAGCCAAGGTCATGCACATGGGTGCCATTTAAGGGTCGCCAGGAGTAGCAGATGAAATCCCTAGCTTGTCCCTTGTAAGCCTTGGCATTTCCCTTGGGACCCCTGGCCTCAGAGATCACCGTGGCAGTGCCTGGAGCATCAACAAAGCGGGTCTCTTATGAGCTCTGTTTACTTTCCGTTGCTCTGCTGGAACACGGGAATTTGAATTCATTAGAGTGTGCATTCTACTTTAGATTTTTTTAGTGCAATTCTTTTGAATGTTTACATGTGCAAGAAAGTATTAATTTTCCAAAATGCGGTTATCAATAAGCACAAAATTAACACATCAGTCATATTTCAGGGCTCTATATTAACAGCAGAGTTTGTTTTGTGTTGCGTCTACTGTAAGGTGCACGTGAAGGCGACATTGATCTCGTAACTACAAGTGATAGAAATGCCCATAGTTAAATGACTGCCCTGCACATACTGGCAGTGGCATTGGTCTAACCATCACCTATAAATTAACAGTATGAGATCTAATGGCTGCCTCACTTCCCTGCATGCCCTGGGTTGGGCACTGTTCTCTCGACAATACCACGCAGGAAGCAGTTACACGCACTACCTCCCACTAATCCCAACGTATCAATAATATAAAATAAATGATCTTTGAAATGTCCTTGGTCAGCACTGCCAATGGCCAGATCCTCTCATGGTACCCTTGTTTGCCTTACATGGAAATCTTACATATCACAACATTAAAGCATTTTAAATGCAAAGTGTCCTTGTTTAGTTATCTTGTTAGACGTGTCAACCTTAGGGTGGTCTTCCCCCAAACATTTTGCCTACTCACCTCAATTTTCTGCTAAAATTAGTTTTTGTTGGCCTTATGACTCTGTACACTTCACCTCAGTGGGCTAGTGATAAAGTGATTGTGCTCATTCCCCCAAACATGCCTAAATTGATTTAACTTGGTTTATACCTGATTGACTATTGAGGACTGCTTTCCTGCCTGGAGCCTGCCTTGAACCCTCAGAGGCTGGACCTACTGTTTGAGACCTGCATCTCACCTGAACCCAGGACTACCAGAGTGACTCTAAGGGTTTATTTGCTTACCTCTAGTTCATAGCCACAGGAAATTTAAAGGCTCCCACTATTTTGATCCTGCTTTTGAACCTAGCCCGAAAGAGCCCTGAACCCCCAAATGGGGCCCACCAGTCCTGAACCCTTGGTTGTGGAGCTACAGGTGCCCAGATAGTCAAAATCCAAAACTTGCGAGTAAAGATATTTTTGACTGAAGACTGCTCTGAGAATTAAGTGAAGACCAGGACCAATCTGCTCATCGACCCACCGACGGTGCATCGCCATTTGGGCATGACTTTGCGGCTGCCTCCGTTACATTCTCCTCTATTGCAGCAAATACTGTTCAGTGGTCCTTCACCAAAGGTGTAATCAACCTCATGGAACTGTCTTCGGATACAGTCTCCTGCCTCATCTCACTGGAGATTTTTGACTTCCAAAAAGGTGAATAAGTCCAAACTTAGAAATCTTCAGTGCAACTTCATCCAGTGGCTCCCCGACGATGACGCACCCTCCTCGGACACAATGTGCAGTTTTGCCCCGCTGAACTTTGGCTTCTCAGAACTATTTTCTTGAAAATTCTTCTAAGTCCAAAGGTAAGCAGTGGCTGGGCCACATTCACTTCTTATTTCCTCTCCCACACTCAATCACAGTTGGCCATATTTTTCAACTTTAACCCAGTATTGCATGACTAGGTGCTAGTTTTTACTAAAACTTAAAAATCCGTAACTGCAGATATATTGATTGAATTTTTGCTGATTCGCTGTCCAATAATGTTTTTTAATTTACTCATTTTTCCAAAATTGGTGTGGGGTTATTCTTGTGTTGTGTCTTCCATTTATTACTGTTTATCTGCTGCTTAATACTTTACACGTTGCCTCTAAGTTGAGCCTGACTGCTTTATGTGTCAAGCTATTTCGGGTTAAGAACAAATTAATTTAGTGACTTTTTGTATTTCACCATGTCAGCACCCCAGTCAACCCACAACCCAATTTCTCACATTTCTCATTTAGGATAGTTGCCTGGCAGTGTTAACAGGGTACTTGCATGCACATGGGTAGCTGTCTAGTGGTCACATGTTATGCGTAATTTAAGTAGTCCTCACAGTTAGCCAGCATACATTTGCATCATTCCTATAGTTATATTTTTCTTTTTGCCACTACAATCATGCACTTGAAAAGCACAGTCAGTGATCTACTGTTGAATAAAAAAAAAGTAATGGATGAGGCGTCCATGTGGGAGTCATCACTCCCTTGTACACATGGGAGCCATCACTCCTTAGAGTTCCTAAAAATACTGGGGAATATTTACAAACCCCTTGCGCCACTGTTGCATCACTTTTTGTGACGGAATGGCATACAAACCACTGAATCATGTTTATGAGGATACACAAAGCCACTTTGCATGGCTTTGAATGTCCTCATAGATATGGAGTAAGGCAAGACAGGTCAAATCATTACGTTGCCTTTCTCTACACTAGAGAGGCATTCCATAGGCATTGCGATGGGTGTTCCCATGCAACACCCATAGATTTTTACACATCCCACAAGACCAAAACCTTATGTCCTCCCAGGGGAGGCGCATCGAAGAGAAATAACTTTATTTCACCTCATTGTTTCCTCTTTCTATATGTGATGCATTCTGCAGCAGGCAAAGAAATTGAAAAAAGGCTCACAGGATTGTTTTTGTGCAGGAAGGTACCCCTTCCTGCACAAAACCAATCCTCCTTACAACACAGGTGCAAGGGGGCCTACATTGCAGCCAGTCTGCTGAAACAGCACTAGAGGAGGGAGAAAGGACAGGAATGCACTGTACGCCATAGATACGGCACATTTCTTCCCTTTTACTCTGATCAGCAGGGCAGTGCAGCAAGCTGACTTGTTGCTCTGCCCTGCACCAAATCCCCATAAATATGCCTTTTTATGCCTAGATTTGTAGTAGGGGATGACATTCTTATGAGAGGGCATTGAGAAAGCACAGGGTGAATACGCTGCACTGGGGGCTTTTGTTGTGGGGTTGGTGCCTACATAGGGGAGGGATACATTCCAATGTTTAGATGAAGAGTTTGCAGATCCCTAAATCGACGTGAGGGATGCATACGTTTTGTCTTCCACCACCCACTTTCCAACAACAAAAAAAGCTTTTCCATGTTTTTGCTTTTTATTTCCCAATCCACGTTGGATCAGCAAATACAAGCAAAAAAATGAACAGCCATTTTGTAGGCATGTGCTTGTATGGTGGACGTGCCAACAAAATGATGCATCAAGCTTTTTTTTCTTAGCCAGTCTACACAGCCGTTTGGTCCAAATGGCTAGACCTAATGGCTGTGCTGACACTTGTTTATTAATAGGCATGTTGCCAATACATGCTTTGCATGCTCATACTTTCTATTGTAACATGTTTTATTTAATGTTTTTTCATTTTTGGGGGGTGTTGGAGTAGCATGCTACCCGCCGAAAAAGCGCATTGGCGCTGCGGCAGGGGTAGTAAGTGCTATATAAATGCAATTAAAATACAATATGTATATGCATATCCATTTCAAATACTACACATGGGAGACAGATATAAATGACTAGTCACTAATATCTCCAGAGAAGGGTTGGTGATGTCCTCTTTCACCATTGTTAATATGGCACCCTTACTGAAAGGTACTAGTACTGCCCATTTAAAAAGAAAAGATCTGTGAGTTGAAGTGCAGATATTCTCTTTTACTAGCATAGCTGCTCCATTGATAGGTAGTTATACTGTCTGTGGCTGGTACTGTCTTTTACCAGTATGTGCCTGCTAAGAAGTACTGACAGTGTGTTATTACAAACCGATTCTGGGAGTTCAGATTACTAAGGCATCCACAGCAGACCTCTGCTTGAACCCCTGGACATTCAATTGAATTGAAGACAAGTGGGAAGGGAAGGATTTTCAGTTAATCAGGGAGGCATTTAGGTGGCTTTATGGTGTTGCACACAAATTACTTGATTTAATTTTCATTTTAAGTTTAGTTGTGAGTTCTGGCAAATGGGGAGGAGGAGGGATTGGAGTCATGGGAGGGATAGGGATATGTTGGGAATTTTAGCACAAGGTTTCTTTTGAATGAGTTAAAAAAAAATTCAGTGCAGTGTGAGTTGACAGTGAATTGGTAGTCAAGTTGTTTCTGTTATTCTGTTGCAGAGACCCCTGACGAAGAGCCACAAGGGCTCGAAATGCATTGGGCATAAGAAATGAGTCTACCATGATGTATGGTCTGCCTTGAACTTTGCTTTTAAAGTGTCACTGCAAAACGCCGTAATGGGCACTCAGGAGACATATGAAAAAGGAAATTATGAAATAAAGTATGAAGGTGGAACTACGCTGTCTCAGCGGTGATTTCATAAAGTTGATGAAATAATGATGAAGTAACAATACAAAATTTGGAATGAAATAATGAATAAGGATAAATTAACGAGTGGTTAATCTTGAGGGATGTTTCCCACTTAGCAGTGCGACAGATGGGTGCGCAAGTTCGTGCCCAAACTTCACAACTTTCTAAAAGAGGCATTTCAAAAATAGTCATGTTAAATCCAACTTTACCATTAAAGAACATTTATCATTATAATTCCAAAGATATAAAACATGAATCAGCTGCTTCTTTCTAATCAGGAATTACAGCTTTAAATTGTCTTAAGGAATTCTCAGTGCTAGCCTATGAGAGGAGTAAGCCTTAAAGTAGTGAAAAACTAATTTAGGCGTTTGTCACTACCAGGACATATAAAACGTAAACTTACATGTCCTACCTTTTAGTTACACAGCACCCTGCTCATAGGGCTATCTTGGGCCTACATTAGGGGTGACATATGTGTAATAAAAGTGGAGTTTGAGGCTTGGCAAGTTATTTTATATCCCAAGTCTAAGTGGCAGAAAACTGCACACACAGGTTTTCCAATGGCAGGCCTGAGACATGTTTGACAGGCTACTTGTGTGGGCGGCACAACCAGTGCTGCAGGCCCACTAGTAGCATTTAGATTACAGGCCCTAGGTATATAGTATACCACTTTACAAGGGACATATAAGTAACCTAAATATGCCAATGAGGTATACACCAATGTTACCATGTTTTGGGGAGAAGCTCATGCATTTTACCACTGGCTAGCAGTAGCAAAGTGCTCAGATTCTAAAGACCAACACAAAGATACAGCAAAAAGAGGAGGTAAAACGTTTAGAGTAAGACCACCCTAAGGATGGCAGGTCTAACACTATGTATCTGTTTTAGAAATGGTTGCACTATTGATTCAAAGGTCACATTACATCAATTCCCGAGAGGATGTCTGGGTCAAGCAAATTCACTTTCTCTGTCAATTGTGTCTAAGAGTTTGTGTGATGCCACTTCTGCTTCCTCAGACATTTGGCAAATCAATGTCTATGATTATTTAGTTGTTGTGTTTTGATAGATACAATAATTAGATCACTTTAACTGGTGTTTGAGTATTTTTTTGCACTTTCCATCTGCCTTAAAATCACAGCCTTAAAATCACAGCAGCTCTCTCTGTATGGAAGAGACCATTTCTCAACAAGGGGATTGTCATATTTCAAGTCTGTGAGAAATTTGGTTATTGGTTGAGGGGGCCGGAGGGGCATAAATGCCACTAATATAATCTGTGGTTAACCCTCTGTTAGCTTGGCACAATGCAGTTAGGGTTAACTTAGTCACAAAGTGTTTATGAAGCACACAAACAGTAATAAAGAGAAAACACAACAAAAGAAAAATCTCAAACCAATTCGGAAACCTAGAGCACATTTTAATAAATAAAATGATACCAGAATGGCAAAAATCCATTCTGTAGAACCAGAGATATTCAATGGTCATGCTAGGCTGGGGAAAGTCACAAGTTCATTTTATTTATTAAAATGTACTCCCATTTTCTAAATATGTTTGGGATTTGTCTTGTTTTTTCATGTTGTTACTGTTTGTGTGCTGCATAAATACTTTATGCATTGCCTCTAAGTTAAGTCTGACTCCTTTTGTGCCAAGCTACCAGAGGATAAAACGCAGGTTAATTTAGTGACTTTTGTGCTTCACCTTGGCAAGGATTGTGGTTGTTGCCAGAGTGGGGCTTCTAGCCCCCTCAACCAATACCCAAATTTCTTACAGCATCCATTTATTTTATTATTTTAGTCATGGTACTACAACCATACTGGGCACTCAAGTTGTCCTACAAATCATCTTCTAGTCTTTGTGCACAAACACAAATAAACATGCACATACAATGACTCCTAGTGAAGGATGATATGTGTTAATAGAGTTTCTTCAACATAGTAGATATTTTTCTCCTGCCGGTTTTTCAGATCATACAAAAAGATAATTACTGGAAAATCTAAAATTGTACGATTTCCTCCAGGCATCCGATCACCAATATAAGACAATTTGAGATTCCCACATTTGAGGACTGAAGGAATCAGGTTACTGGTCCATCAAACCCATTGCTATCTTTTGGTCTGAGAGAGGCAGCATTTAAATATTAACTCAGCAGCTCAGAATGGGAGGAGAATGTACCTCTAGCTTCAAGGTCACAAAAAGCATTAGAATGGGATGCGTTCAAGTACCCCTTTTATATTCAATTCAATTCAATTCAAATAGTCTTTATTTCGATAAAATTTCATCATGAAAGACATTTTGCAGACATAAAATTTAAAATACAAAATCATTAAAAAATAAATAAAAAAGAACGTAAACCATGTGACACTGTAAGAAGGGAGGAAAATCACAGCATCATACCAGGCTACTATTGGGACTTATTACGAATAATCCAGACCCAGGCAAGGAATTTAGCCACAGCAATTACAACGCACTCACTAGTATCGATTCTCAAAATGTTGAGTGCTACAAAGCCTTGCCGGGTGCCCATATTCTGGCAGAGTGGTTTTAGCCATTTAGCCCGGGGTGCTACATAGGCCGGGCAGGCAAAGAATATGTGGCCAACGGATTCGACACAATCCGAGCACCACCTACAGGTATCTCGAGAGCCACCCTTCCATTTTTTAGTAAATGAGTTGGTGGGTAGGGAGCCTACCCTGAATTGATGGTATAGTTTCCTGTCGCTAGGCCTGGTGATGATATCCCAATACTCTTCAGAAACCGGGGTTTGTTTAAATCCATAAAAGTTGCCGGTCAGGGACTCAGGGGAGGTAGATAACATGTGTTTTTGAGAAATCATGGACCAATAGAGGGTCTTAAAACTTAGTTTCGGGGGAAAAGAACTATTAGCTGGGTCATTCCAGAGGGCATCTAAGCCCATAGAGGACAATAGAAGACTGACATGTTTACACCAAGGGAGGTCACCCGCCCCCAAAATACAACGAACATCCATAAAAGCTTTGGCAAAGGGAGCCAATTCGGGGACTGTCCATAACCTCCTCCAGTAAGCCAGAGGTTTGAACCTGGCGATGTCATCAAATGAACAACAACCAAGGTCCAAAAGAAGTGGTTTCACTGGCGTTGAGCTGGGGAGTCCCGTTAACTTTCTGAAAAATTTGTTTTGGGCTATAACCAGGGAGGAAAGATCTACATGACCCCATAGTTCGGCACCATATAAAATTGCCGAATTGATTCTGGCTTCAAACATTTTGATAGGCGGACCTATCATTTTTGCTTGGGATCGTTTTTGCTCCTTGATCAGACTGCCCGATAATTGAGCAAATTTGAGAGAAAGAGCATCAATTTGAGGTCCCCAGTTCAACTTATTTTCAAACAAAACACCTAGGTAGGTCATAACATTTGTACGTTCCAGAACACCACTGTCCATGGTCACCTGGCCCCTCACAGATTTCCCTTTATTAAAAACCATATATTTGGTTTTTGAAACGTTAACTGACAGGTCGTGGTCGGAGCAAAAGGAAGAAAATAAATTCAACGCCGACTGCAACCTTGAAAGGGTTTGTGAGAGGAGTAGGGTGTCGTCCGCGAACATAAGCAACGGAACCTTTGACCCTCCTAGTGTGGGGGCATCTGTGGATTTATCGGAGAAGTATTGAACAACTCTATTGATGAATAGTAGGAACAAAGTAGGTGCAAGTACACACCCTTGTCTGACGCCTCTGTTGACATTAAACTTATCAGTGACCTGCCCTTGGTTACCCCAGCGGACTTGGGCAAAGTTATTGTCATGTAACCTAATTATGATGTTTAAGAGGTCAGGAGATAGCCCAAGCTCCGCTAATTCACCCCAAAGTTTGGTCCTATTGACCAATTCAAAAGCAGACCGAAGATCTACGAAAGCTATATAGATTGTACCACTGCAAAGATAAACCGTTTTCCAGACAATTAGTTGGAATTTAAAAGCCTGGTCAATGGTACTAATGCATGAGCGGAAGCCTGCCTGAAGGGGTGAAATGATATCAAACTGCTCAGCCCAGAGATGAACCCTTACCAAAATCATCCTTGCTATAATCTTTTGAACGGAGTCAATAAGACTAATGGGGCGATAATTGCCCGGGCACGAGCGGTCGCCTTTTTTAAAGATGGGCAGGATTTCGGCGCCCTTCCATGAGTCAGGGATAGGGGCCCCTTTAACTAGTGCATTGGCCAAGAGGGCGATGTAAGGGGCCCAAATTCCAGGGTCGGATTTAAAGAGGTCCGCGGGGACACAGTCGATACCTGGGGCCTTACCGTTAGGAACCCTTAATATTGCCATCTTGACTTCATCAACATCAAACTCAAAGTTAAGAGGATATAAACGGGTCCTGGCAAAATGAATCTGGAGATATAACGGCCATGTCAACGTCGGAAAACTGGGATTCATAATGGGATACCGAGTTGTCCGGAGAAACGTTATTGGTGGGAGCCTGAGAGTTAGAAGTATTACCCCACTTCAAGGTGTGCCAGAATAATGTTAGGTTCCTTGATTTGCTGGCTGCCAGTAGGGCACTCCAGTGGTCATTATCCCAGTCACGCTTCGCCTGGGCTTTGGCCCTGGTGTAGTGTTTTCTCATAGATCTTATGGTGGCCAGATCCTTAGAAGCGATGGCAGCTTTCAAAGCATTATATGAGTCTCGGCAGTTTTTGTTATACCAAGAGCTTTGCTTGGGAATCTTGGGGTGCATGGCCTTGCAAGGTTTTGAAAAGATGGATTTTAGGTCCAAAAACAGATTGGTATGTATATTAGTGGCATTGGCAAAGTCGCCATTTTCGAGCCTAAGTGACTGTAAGGCTACTGTTGCTGTAAGGACTTTGTCACCAATCTCAGAAAGTAAGGCACTGTCAAGGGCAACCCTGTCCCATCGCACTCTGCGATGATTATTTGTTAAAAGGGCGTTTGCAGTCAGTATCTCAGTTTAAGTGTTTCTAAACTGAGGGCTGAGCAGGAGTGTCAGAACCAAGGGATTGTGGTCGCTCTCAATTCGCTCACATATCATCGAATTGAGAGCGACCCTTTTATGTTCATTATATATTAATGAAGTGGACTAGGCATTACAACAATTAGAAGCAGATGTTCCTAGGGTGGGTTTATGTTCCACCTCTGTTCTCCTGTATGCGGACGATGCAGTCCTGATCTTGTGAACTGCAAATGGCCTGCAGCTCCTGAGCAAAAGTTTTGCAGCATACATGGATCAAAAAGATCTGAAGCCAAATCTGTCCAAAACTTTTATCATGGATTGTGGAAGGGGAAACCCTAGAAAGAGAACGGATTTTGTGAGGGACTATAAATTGGTCAAAGTGCAGACCATTTCTTATCTCGGAATACTCTTCACACATTCAGGTACATGTGTTCCTCACATTAGAAACGCAAAAATTAAAATAGCCAGGACTATTGAGGCCCTGTTTAGATTTTCTAACAAAATAAGTAATATGCTAATTTGAGAATTGTCAAATTATATAGGAGTAAATGCACTCCCTCTGCTATATATGGGGCAGCTGTGTGGGGTATGGCCAAGAACCTACAGCTACAATCAGTTTTTATGTAGGGTCTTGGCAGTACCCTGCACTGTTTCATCTTTTATTACCCACAGCAAGTTGGACATGCAGTATATCGAAGACTTTTTAAATCTGTTTGTTGACATTTCAAGTATTAAGTGCAATTTCACTGCCTTGCAAGGCAGCACAAGCAATAACTAAACATACAACCAGTATGTGATCGACCTTTTCAAAAGAACAGTAATAACAAACGTCACATCAGCAATTACATTTGCTGCAATATGAACTCCTATACACGTTATCATCATCTCTTTTCAGTCTGTGTGCTGTTGATAGCCAGTTGTTGCAGATATTGGTGTAATGGCTCCCAAATGTCCCAGGGCCTAGACGTTGTGGGCAGTTCTTCTGCATATAATGCAAGGTTTTCTTTACAATACACCATGTCCTTAATCCAGCTCTCAGTTTTTGGGGCCATGACACTTTCCAAATGTAAAGCCACTCGGCGTTTGGCCATCAGCAGTGCAATGCGCAAAAACCTACCTATCGCCCCTTTTAATTGAAATACGTAACACAGGAAACAAATTGAGGGTGTACATTGCAATAAAATCGCAGTAATTTCCTGTATGTGTTTCAACACTCCTTCCCAGAATAGTAATATATTCCCATGCTAGATGCAAGAAGTCAGCGTCAGATTGGCCACACCACTTGCAGTTGCTTGTTTCCCTGAAGCCACACTTATGTAGTTTATTGGGGGTATGATAGGTCTGATGAATATACTTAAAGTGTATAATGCGCAAATTGCCGTTGGGCGTAAGAGCGCTGGTCAACTTGCAGATATGCTCCCATTCCGTTTCCAGTAGTGGTGGTATTAATCTATCATTCCAGCGGGCCAACCTTTTATCCGGTTTAGTGACCTTTTCATCCCGCACTTCCCTGTATAAATTAGTTACTAGTTTGCGCTGTGAAAGTGCAACCAGCAGCAATTGTAGAGCTCGCAGTGTTGGGGGCTCATCTGGATACGTGGTGTAGTGGGTTTTGACAGCCTGCCTTAGTGTGTGTATGGTGAAGTTAAACAGTAGTGAAGGGTTAGTTACGTACTTCAGGTCTTCTGTAGTGATAAAGTGTCCGTCAAGATAGATACCTTGCATGGACAGTTTACCCACCTCTTTCAAAGTCCTAAGTGGACCCTCCTCTCACGCTACTGACATTTCGGTATTAAGCGCTCAACGAATCCAAATTAACATAACATAACAATGCCGCATGATGTGCAAGGGGCAGTGCTGGAGCATATATAGGGAGCTTGTTGGCAATAGTGCCTATAGCCTGCCATGCTGCTATAGTCGCGTCCAGCGTGTTAGTTTCGGTTTTTGGCGTGTGTCTACGTGTGTGGGTGAGAATGCCAGCCAGGGGAACTGGATGTGCGTTGCCATCTTCTACTGTGACATGCGGAGTGTATGCGTGTGGTTTGAACCAATAATATGCGTATTACGCTTGGGCACATAAGTAATATATAAAGGGGTCTGGAGCACTGAAGCCTCCCCTAGCATAGTCCAGCGTCAAAGTGGCCCAACTCACCCTGGCCTGTTTACCCACCCCGATATCAAGCGGATAAGAGAAGACCGTACCTCTCTAAAGTCAATTGTCAACTGCTGTGTCAATTGGATATGGATATTGTATTGCAGAATAAATATAAAAAATGTGGGCGTATGACCATTTTGATGACCGCAAAGCGATCAGCGAGGGAAAGGGGTAGCATGTTCCATCTATCTACCTGTTGCTCTAGGGAAGCGTATGCTCTGCCATAGTTTTCTTTGATGACAATTTCAGGGTCCTGATACCCAGGTATTTTACCGGGTCTGTAGTCCACACCAGGGGATAGTCCGTACTCGGGGGTAGTTTTAGGTGTTAGTGGTATCACTACTGATTTGTTCCAGTTAGTTTGTAGACCTGAGAATAATCAGAATCTAATATATTCCCTTAACACTTGCGTGAGATAACGTCTAAGTTCTCCAATAAATAACACCATGTCATAGGCGCAGAGTGATATACCAACCAGACAATGTAGGAAATTAAGAGCTGACTCTCTGTGCCGCTGACGAATGATGCTGGCCAGCAGTTCGAGCACTAGCGCGAACAGTAGTGGTGAGAGAGGGCACCCTTGATGAGTGCCTCTGTGGATCAGAAATGGTTGTGACGTCAAGCCCCCGACACGCACCAGTGCTGACGGGTTGGTATATAATAGTCGTACCCAGCCAAGGAACAAAGGAGGAAATCCCATGCGGTTCAGGATGTGGAACATGTAACTCCACACTTTAGAGTCAAATGCCTTTGCCGCGTCTTGCATGACCACGGCGGCGTGCAAATCGGGGTCTTGCAAATATGGTCCTAGATTGTGAGATGTGGAGCGTTCCGGAATGAAACCTGATTGGTCCGGAAGGACCAAGCTAGACATTAGGGGCTGCAGCCTGGTAGCCAATATTTTTGCCAAAATCTTGGCATCCAGATTGATTAGTGATAGTGGCCGGTATGATTCGCAAAGTTCTGGAGCCTTGTCCTTTTTTAACAATGTAATAATTAGTGCTTGGCGAAGAGATCGGGGCAATATGCCAGACTCATATGCCTCTGCTTACATCTCTAGCAGGTGAGGCGTGACTAACTCAATATAATCTTTATAAAATTCGTCCTGGCGCTTTTTGTTTGGGTAATGCGCGTATTGCCACCTTTATGTCTGCTTGCTCAATAGGTTGGCTTAAATATTCGCGATGGTGATATGCCAACCATGCACATGCTATATCAGACAAAGAAGCTTCTAGGCCCAGGTCAGCTGCAGATCCCCACGATGTATATAGGTCTGCGTAGAACCCACGGAATTGATCCACTATCTCCATGGGGGCATAGGATTCCGTCCCCTGAGTTATGTGATGATGGTCGGCTCGGAATTTAATTTTGGCGGCTAGGTTGCTGCCTGGTCATCCTCCCTCCCCATACGCACACGCCACTTGTCTGCGAGAAAGATAGCGGATCTCAGATTCCACCAAAGAGTCATATTCTAACACTAATTCGTGAATATGGGTTAATGTTTCGGGACAGGGTGCGGTTGTGCATTGGCGTTCCAAATCTGTCAGTGTTAGTTCCATCTTTGCAAGTTGACCCCTGATGTCTTTTAAAATACCAGCCGTGGTACTGATGCAGATCCCTCTTATGGTCACCTTAAAAGCCTCCCACAATGTAGACGCGCTTTCCACTGTGCCTGTGTTAAGGTCAAAATATTGTTCTATGGCTTTTCTTATGGTGTCAGTGTAGATGGGGTCTTAAATTGCCACCGAGCGAAAACGCAATGAATAGGGGCGATTACTATTAGCCAGAATCCTAATGGCAAGTTGCACCATGTTATGGTCTGAGAGTGTACGCGGGAGTATGATAATATCAGTGACCCATTTGTTTGCCCCCTCGCTAAGGAGCCAATAGTCCAATCGGGACCAGCTGTTATGTACGGGTGTAGCATGTGTACCTTCCTTCGTTATGCCGTTATGCAGTCTCCATACGTCCACTAGGCCAAATTCGAGCATAGCATTGTTAATACTGTGAGCTATTTTGGATGTACGTAGAACATGCCGGCTTGATTTATCTAATTGAGAGTCTAGATAAGTATTGAGATCTCCCCCCACACAATAGCCGCTTCAGGCCACTTGTACATTATGCTGTACAGTTGTGTAAAGATTTCTGGTTCATCTGCTATGGGACCATACACATTGATAAAAGTCACAAGGGAGACTCCTAGTTTACCGTGTGCCATGGCACTTCTCCCCTCTTTGTCTATATACGTTTTAATAGGTGTAAAGGGGAGTCCCCGTTTAAGCAGAATAATAACCCCTTTGGCGTATGAGGAATACGATGAGGCTAGTTTGTACCCTGCCCTTTTAAGAGCAATTTTAGTCTCCGAGGTTGGAGTCAGATGCGTTTCCTGGAGGAGAGCGATCTGAATGTCATGACGATCTAGATAGGCGAACACTTGCCTAATTGTATTTTGGGGTATTGAGCCCACGGACGTTCCACGTCAAACAGTTATATTTCTCACCCATATGCAGAATGAAACACCATTCCTACTGAGTTCAGGTCCACGCCGCAGTAATCAAGGAGTGCAATCAACATATGCATCAGCCGGTAGGTCGGTACAATCACAGAAACAAACCCCAACTCGGAACAAGACAATCCTCCCTCCCCCACCCACTTCAGCAGACGGCAATTGCCAAAGCCATCCCTTGTTAGAACTAGGAACCCCACAAGCCCACCCCCTAAACAATCCCGTAAAGAAAGATAATATATTGTGGTGCACACAGGGTGGCAGGAGCCACCAGCCGGGAACCCCAGTGACAACGTAGCACGGGGGTCGCATATCCAATCCTGTAAAAAGGAACAAAAGGTAATACAATCAACATAACCTGCTAGTTTTGAAGAGCTATCAACTTGGAATGTAGGGTACAATCCACAGATTTGCTTATATTCCTATACTACGCAAGTTTACAATATGCCCTCTGATTTATGTACAAGACATTAAACCATAATTTCATGGTGAGTGCTATCTCGGCACCAAGAGCAGGTCAGGGGAGGCCGTCCTTCATTCAACATCAGAGGCGGCCCCTTGCTCCTCCCGGTCGCCCCTGGGTGATCTTCGACGCGTAGCTTGTGAGCCTTTAAGTTATAGATATTTGAGTATTTCTTTGGGCTCATTGTAGAATGTGCTTTTGCCGCCATCTGATACCCTCAGCCTAGCCGGGTAGATCATCGCATAAGGAATGTGGAGGTCTCGACGTTTCCTTTTTACTGCCATAAACATCTTTTGCACCTCTTGGACTTGTGGTGTGAAGTCCGGGTAAATGGAAATGTCCATCCCTTCATGTTGCAGACTACCCAGTTCTAGGGCCTTGTGGAGTGCTGAATCATGGTCTCTATAGTTCAATAGTTTTGCAATAGTCGGGCGCGGTTCTGCCCTGGGTGGAGGCAGTGGTGCCAAAGATCTATGCGCTCTCTCAATGATGAAAACGTTTGAACGTTTCTTTACCAAGTAGTGTGATCAGTAGGTTCTCAATATAGCGCTCCATGTTGCCCACATTCGTCGACTCTGGTATCCCCATGAAGCGTAGGTTGTTTCGCCGAGACCTCGCTTCCAAATCTTCTGACTTCGCTATTAGTGTGGTTAAAGTTTTGTCCATTTTCTCTTGTTTGGTCTCAAGTTGGTGGTGTGCATCTTCCGTGTCTGATAAACACGCCGGTATTTGCGGCCTTCTCGCTCTGTGGGCCTTGCTTCCTAGATATTTGCCTACATGATTAGAGCCGCCAACAGAGAATCCTACTTCGTGTCCTCTACACCGGCACTTCCCGCACACAGGACCTAATGGGGCGCGGAGCCAGTCCACGAACTGAGCTCTTCGTATCCGCCACGCCAGCCCTGGCCCCGCACTAATCAGAGGCCAGTGCAGGAACCAGGCAGTCCACACTGGCAGTAGAGATGCTGCTGTGTCGTCTTGCGTCCCTCTTGCTGCAGGTTAGTACCTGAGTGTTTCCGCACCCCTGCAGCAGCGGACATCTGGTCCCTCTACGTGTCTTTGGGTGCCGTGGACTTCTTCAGACGTCACTGCAGCACGCCTTCGGCGTTTCGTAGTGTGTCGCGGTCCCGCACTGGGTCGCTCTCACCTGCGGTATCGATGTTGTAGGGGCTCCGCAGTGTCCGCCTCCGCACCACCACCGATCTCGGTACCACCACAGGCAGCATTGGGAGGATCAGCGACCTCGGCGGCAATCTTATGTTCGCGGTGGGGAGGCGCTTAGTGCGATGTCCAAACACCAGACGCTTCTTCACTTTCACCTTCGGTGCCTGCTCCACAGTCCAGCGGGCTCACGCATGCGCTCGTACAGCAGGCCACGCCTCTGTTCACAATTGTTTTTACCCTCTTCGGGGACGGTTTTGGCAGCGGGGACAGGATCCACAGATCACCACTGTCTTCCGATTCAGGTATTTGTTGATCTTAATTGAGGTTATGCAAGCAGGATTGTTGTAGGATTGAGAAGCGACTGAAGCAGCTCGCTTACAGTGCGACCATCTTCGGACGTGGTTAGCTCCGCCCACACCAGTATATTGAAGACTTGATTGATTTCAAGTCTATTATCTGCCGGTACAATATTTGGAGAAAGGCAGGTTAAACATTTTCAAAAGAAGTTATTTCTGACTGTCTAAATCTCAAACACTATTATATGATCCCATGGCTAGCATGCATAAATAGGTAGTTAATTAAATCACTTAAAGGTACATCTGTAAGAAACCAAGCCAGTATTTTGAAATTTAGTAAAAAGGAGATAAAAACAATGTTTAATAACTATAGAAGAAGTGCAAGAGAGCTAAGAGAAAGCCATAAACCCTCCGTAGTTAGATACTTGTTAAGTTAGGAACATCTGTGATTACCCATGTACCTAACTATGGTAACTAATACCCAGCAGAGATTTTATCACACACAAATTCGATTGTGGATGTTTCACCAGCTGATAGCATGCCACAAGAATGATGCATGGACAAACATTTTACCTAAATGCCCTTGTGATGGCCAGACATTACAATCAACTGCCCATCTCATGCTATTTTGTGGGCTATATAAAGATATTAGTAAACATCTGTAAAGCCCCTTATTCTTAATCCAGAAATTATTTTTTATCAAGATGCGTTAGGTTTTATGTAATCTGGAGAATGCATTAATTTGTCATACTGTTTCTACTTACTTTGAGCATGTAGTAGCAAGAAGGAACATTTTAATAGCTTTAGATGAGATAAAATATGAAAATTAAGTCTTATCGTGCCTGTTTTGATCAGGCCGAATGTACATTTAAAAAAATGTTTCATAAAGTATGTATTAGTTATTGGAGAATTATCAGTTGCCGTAGCTGTATTAAGGAATGAAATCATGCCATTAACTGATTATAAGTGATGTGGCCCAGAACATATACTGTCTCATATGCTTAGCTAAGTAGTATAGTGCCCTATTTTTTAGCGAGGATTTATAATAATTTTATAACTTTTGACATGAAATATCTCTATATCTTTTATGGCTTATTTAATATCCGAATAAAGATATTTTGATTGATTGAAAATTCAGAAGCTCATTGCGCAAAAGTACTAGTAAACCTTTTGCCTGCCTCTCAGAAGTGATAACACTTGCGAATTTCTGTTTCAGTTTTTTTGGGGGTTATTTACTATTAGTTAAAGGATGCAACAATTATTTTGAGAGAATTCAATATTTTCCATTTATCTTAGCCAATTTTGAGACTAAGATATTGGCAGCGGGTCTTTTGTTTCTAATACAATGAGGACAATTTTCTTGTTTCCATTGTAAGGGAAACAGTTCAGAATTGTAGTATCAGTGTGAACCTGCCAATGGCACTTTCCGTTTCAACTTTTTGAGACTTCACAAAATTTTTCTTGAGCAAATTTTGGAAAAGTAACATTTTCTGATTGACTGACTGCTTGCATCTGCTATCAACGCTAGCACAAGAGAACAGCAGTCAAAATGATATTGATAATTCCCCATAAAACTACGGTTGTAGCAAAGTTATTGTTCGGAAATAAAGCTGAAAAACGTGAAATTAACTAGTTATTATTGGCTACACAAACCATAACTCATGCCCCATAATGCAAACTATAATTTGCAGCACAAGTTACTCACTTGCCTTTCCCCCAAACAGGTTTCCACAGGCCTTGACATGCTGAAGCATAGGTTAAGATTTACACATAAGTCATGCAACACAGGTAGCACGTAAAGTTGCGGTGCGGTGCTGCATTGCTTGAATTGGAGAGAGCAGAACAACGCCATAGTGCAAGTGTGTCTGCGTTGCAGGAAGCATAGGTTTTGTGCCTGAAAAGGTCATTTTTAGTACAGAAACTATGCTTCAAGGTGCTTACTACTTTGTAAATAAATTTGCTGCACAATGCAGCGCACATTAAAAGTGTGAAACATGAGGAGAAATGAAAGCATTTCTGTTCATTACACCTGCCTTCAGGAGATGCAGAAGTTTGGCTCAAATCCTTTCCTACAATTTTTGCAGGTAGGGATTTGTATTTGTATCAACACCCAAGGTTGGTTACATAGAAACATTTATTGCCCCCACCCATGGAAAGCCACCTTTGACGCAAAGTAATACAAGGCATCATTGCTTTACTTTGGGTTACAATACAAAGCAAATCACGAGTCTGAGCCATAATCTAGTATGATAGCTGAGTGCAAAGTTTGATGCAGACTCTAAAGGTACAAGAAAATCAATGTAACTATATCCTACATTTAGAAACAGAATGAGGGGCTTTTTGAAGAGTTTTAATTTACACTGAAATTGTTACCACTTTATTTTTCATCTGCTTCATAATTATATGTCAGTAGTTATATGAAGAAAACATGATAAAAACTAAATACATTGTGTGCTGTGTATGGTGACTTTCTTTGTTCACAGACTAAAAGTGAAGAAAGGCTAATTATGTGCTTCTCTTTTAGGAATTGTAACCCTTGGAGAGGAAAGGAAAATATGTACTATGTCTGACAAATTCCTAGGGATGTGCAGGTCAACTGAGGTAAGATTGTATCTCTTTTTCATTTTTCATATTTTCAAAGTTCCTTTGGGGAATATTACATGATCTTCCTTCAAATGTGTTCATGTTTGTCTGAAGTGTAATACATGAATGTTTAAGAAGGTATTGTGTCCCAGTGTGATCGTTTTGTATGTGTTAGAGCTCATGTTAATTTCACCAAGGTCACCCAATTAACATGGGAATGTAGTTAGAAACTATCTCTGTGTGGGTTCAAGTGCACTGTAAGGACAGATGGCTCAGTTTTTTTTGCAGTATTTTTCTTCAGTGTAGAAACTGTTGCGTGGATTCTGCTCATACACAGAACTATACACAGGAAACCAGGACCTCACTGAATTATGATGTACCAAAAAACTCACCTCCGTACCCAGAACCCCTATCCGACTAGCATCAGTGTCTCATTCGTTTTCCGTATCATATCTAAGCTACCAATGATTAGACAACCCAGAACAAGCGACTTAGAGTACTCTCAGGAATGGTGGGAAACAGAAACACCTTTTCGTTATTATTCTCATATCAGTCCACAACAAGAGTAATCAAAGACACGGTAAAGTTTCAAATGTTTATTTTTAACTACGTCCTCTAAGGTGCAGTACTTTGGCTAATATAAGCAGACAAATGATTAAAAACAAAACCATCAGCATTGTTACAATACCATAGAAAATGAAGGGAGAAATCATATTACAAATGATAGTGGAAAACAACCACCCTCCCTTCGCTAGTAAACTAGTTTTATGAAACTAATAGAAGGTCTCTAGGCTTGAATGGGGCACCCCATACCGTAAATATCAGCTTAGGTGAATCACATCACAGGATCAGCTCTGCTCTCTGTGTCTGGAAAGGTTTTCTCCAAGTGTCTGAATCATGCATGCAAATGCAATATTAAAGGCACCCGAGTTTCAGATTTTTGCAGCTGTGTGCATGTTATGTCTAGAGCGTGGGCCGATCAACCTGAATTCAAAAGCATACATTGTTATTTGACCTTGACGGCTTCTGCACACAGTGTTCAGAGTAAGGTCACGGTGCACGTCTAAGGCTGTGAATAACAGACCGTTCTCATGTAAAGAAAAAGCAAGCAGTTTTTCTTGTAATAACAGCTACCTGCAGTGTCGTGTGCAAAAGCAGCAAAGTGGCAAGATGGCGTTTTACATCTAAAGCGCTTATGTTAACCTAGCAATGTGTGCACATAGAACCCCGTCCTCACTACAAAACATTTACATTGCTCTAATTCAGAGTTTGAACAGTATGTGTAAGGACCCCTAATGCCTTAATGAGCATCAGCAGCATGTTTCACAATACTGATTACTCATTAGATTAGGCCCTCTATTTATGTGTGTGCGTCTGTACATATGCACATGTATGTGTTCGTGTGTGCATGTGTTTCACGGCTGCTTATAAGTATCCTGTGGCTTTCTTTGCATTCAGGACAAGGTGATTTGGGAAAGTACATGTTTTGCATCGTAACCCCATGTTCTTCTGACTGTACCTATTGACTTTTTTTTAACATTGGGCGAAGCTCCTGCTCACTGCCAAGTGCATTTGTTTTGTCCCTTAAAAAATGGCAATATTACAGAATTCTAATTGCCATGTCTGGCTTTTTAGTATCTGCCACTGACTCAGCCCTTTGTGATGGCCTTGCAGTGTTCAGGATGTCTTTACCGACACTCTAAGTGAGCCTTCTGAATAATTTTGGAAATAGGGAATAAGGAAATTTTTCAGCCATGCTCTCTTGAATGTTTTATGACTTCTACATGATGCTTTAGTCTCTGTTGCTACTGTACTGTTTTGTTTTGTCCTGATGAAGACCCCTTTAGACTCATTGTTCGGGATCAAATCTTCGAATTATTGGTATTCTCAAACACTGGGAAATCGTGAATATTCATTATATTGGATTCCAAACAATGCATGCGCTGAAGGTCAATCTTTATAGGCTCGCTTCCTTTACTTACACTGCACTGTCAACAGGAGCACCTATAGTTTTGGGACCTGTTTATACACTGACGTTTTAGTCAGTCCACAGTGCTATGGCATTAAATGTAAAATTGGCATAAAGATCAGAAGTCACATGGGTTGTATGCCTCACAACACCGAGGTGTGTGAGACTTTAAAACTAGGACTTCAGCACTGCCACTGTAGGCCTAAATATCTGTAGACAAAGCTGCAGCCAGCACATGTCAAAGTAAGTTTTTTTTGTCATTGGGAAAACCAAACATTTTACATTAACTAATATCTCTTTAGTAGTACCTTTCGGCCCACCAGCCATGGGAACCTAACCTGTTAAAATGAAGCATGCTAAATATTGAACTTGCATGCTTGAACAGTGAAATGAATCGAATTGCTATCAGACTGCAGTAACCCTTTCACATTTCTTTCTCGATGTGCACATTGTAGATCATAAAGACTGGCTTCAGAAAAAAGTTGCATGCTTCATTACTATTGGGCGGAATTGGAAAAGCCATCTCTTTGCACTTCTAATAATCATCAATAATCGGGTTCACTAGTGAAAATGTTTTTTGTTAACTGTGCCACAAAGATGGTTTATGAAAATGTTATTCACCTTTCCATGCGTTTGGACAGTCACCTGGCTAATACTGACAGTTCCCCTCTCTTCCAGCAATAGTAACTTACTCTTCACAGATCTGCTGATTAGATGTGAAATAGATCTCTGGGAAGAGTAAAGACTCTGTGGGAAAAGATGACCTGCTTCCTGCACTCTGGCAGTGAGATAAGGAAGAATGAATTACAAAACATTCACTTCTAGTTATCCAAGAATGAGAAACAAGTAGTAGAAATGCAATAGGTCTCACATTTTTTGAGTTAGAGCTATTGGCATAGCTCAACAGCTACCGGACAGAAATTGCCACATTGCAGCTGCCAAACAGAGCATTGCTCCGTGAAATGGCCTGAAAGCCTAAAAAAATGTTGATACCCTACAAAATAAAAAGCCAGATCAGTATGATCAGGAGGAACCGCAAACATATTGGGATGGCCAACGCAAGCAAATAATGAGTGAAATCGCCTGGGTGTGACCCGAGCACGCAAAGGTAGGAGAATCAGACCCAATGCAGCAATAAAAACCCTGTATTTCTAAATGGCACAACAACGAACAAATGGCAATTCGTGGGCATGCCAAAAGCCAATAGAGGAGATAACAACAGGTCTTGCAGACAGTGCATGCATGCTGCCTAGGCTCGACCTAAAAATGGAAAGTGACAGATGAACATAAAGAAACAGACAGGGACCCTGTTAGTGGCTCGTTTACTTTATGCAGTGCTCTGCAAAGAGCTCAATTTGGAAGAATACAAGGCCACAGACAGCCTGGCACCTAGGGCCTAGATCCTTTTAGTGTTAGTCTCTGGTAAGGAGGCAGAGGATGATCTAAATTTAATAGGCCAGTTTATGAAGTGCAAAGAGGACCTCCTCCTAGTCTCAGCCCACGAAAATCTTGCTTCGAAAATCCCATGGAATGAAAGGAATCTGACCCTTAGGGTAACTACCTTGCACATTCTTCCCAACTAATTACCCATTTTGTTACTGGTAGTACTCTCTTTTTCGCAGGAAAGCAGCAGCAACACTGTTGCCAGTCATAGCATAAGTTCTTAGGGTTGTAGATTTGATTTTAGTTCACAGTAGAGACAAAGGCTAAGGAACCAGCCAATGTGTTCAGTAGTAGCTGGGCTCCATCTAGCTAGGATTTTTATTCTTCCCACACGTTTTCACAGCATGGTGCACTTCGTTGCACTCTCTAGTCTTTGAGTGTATAGCCACCCCTTTCATACATGGTCAGCTATTTCAGAGGCGCTGTTAAGCACCTGCTTCAGATTTAGGCAGGAGGACGTACTAAAAATGATGTAAAATTTCCCGTATGACATTTTTATTTCTTTGTGCAGTTGAATGAGTCTGACATTGCAGTTCCACCATCCACAAAACTGAAACGGCAATTAGGGAGCTAGCCGCTGGGCTCTGGAGTGGACAGTCTCTAGTTAAGAATTGTATTTGTACACTTGTTTTCTAGCATGTGGCACTTCAGTGAGTTCATTAGGCTTTTTCTATAGGCATGATCTTCTTACTTGGTGGGCTAACTCAAAAATGCTGCTGCATATCCTCACATGTGTGGCATTCAGTGGGCGTGCTGAAAGTGCATGCAAACAAATGATGGACGGAATGCTGAATAAATTATGCATTCACCCCCAGTCAAGAGATCTTGGTTAAATCCATCATTCTTTTGCTCACCATGCCACCCCGGTTTAGACCCAGCCATATGCAAATCAGTCTAGACCATGTTCCTTATGGGAGAAGTCCAGCTGAACTGCCAAGCCAGGTCCTCCCTAGACTGGAAACAAGCATCCTGGCACCGGTTTCGGGGCTTCACCCCTCATCTACCGGGCTAGCTTGAATTCCGTGGTGCAGTGAGCACAGGACCCACGTCTGGGCATACCCTTCCCGCTTAGGGTGACAAATGCAAAAGGAACATTTGATGAACGGAATGCAGAAGAATGCAAACATTCACCCCCAGTTACAAGGATCTGGGTTTAATCCTTTGCTCTTTTGCTCACAATGCCACCCCAGTTTAGACCCAGCAATATGCAAATCAGTCTTCTTGACCCTGTTTCTTATGGGACTGCCAAGCCAGGTCCTTCCTGGGCCTGTGACAAGCATCCTGGGACCTGTTTCAGGGTATTACCCCTCGTCAGCCAGCCTAACTTGAATCCAGTGGCACAGTGAGCAAGGGACGCACATCTGGGCAAACCCATTCCACCACTTAGGGCAAAAGTGCTACACAAACAAATGATGGATGGAATGCTGAATAAATTATACATTCACCCCTAGTCAAGAAATCTGGGTTAAATCCATAGTTCTTTTGTTCACCATGCTTTCCCAGTTTAGACACAGCCATATGAAAATCAGTCTAGATACTGTTCCTTATGGGAACAGTCCAGCCTGAAATGCCAAGCCAGGTCCTCCCTGGACTGGAAACAAGCATCCTGGGACTAGTTTCGGGGTATTACCCCTCATCAGCCAGGCTAGCTTGAATCCACTGGCACCGTGAGCAAGGGACACACATCTTGGCATAACCATTCCACTTAGGGCGAAAAGTGCTACGCAAACAAATGATGGAAGGAATGCTGAATAAATTATACATTCACCCCGAGTCAAGAGCTCTGGGTTCAATTCATTGTTCATTTGCTCACCATGCCACCCCAGTTTAGACCCACCTATATGTAAATCAGTCTTGACCCTGTTCCTTATGGGAACTGTTCAGCTTGAACTGCCAAGCCTACACCGGAAGAAAGCATGGAAGGCATGCCAAATGCAAGCCAGTCTGTGCCAGCCCATGCTTGGACCATTCAAAGCACCAGAATGTCTGATCTAGCTTCAAGGGTAACTTACTTCAAATCTGATCTCATAGCTCTCCAAACTCCAGGAAAGCATATTTCTTGCCCCACTCTCCCATTATCCTCTCTTATTGGGCTGGTCTCTTGTTGCAGCTGTTATCTTGGCCCCACCACCCATATCCATTCGAACATTTCAAATTCCACATCTAACCACAATGTTAAATCCTCCTTCAATGTCCTTAACAGTGATAACATTGGTAACCTATAAATGTTATGTTGTTTCTTACTTAACACTAAATCACTTCCCAAGCACCAACTAGATATTTTTCAATGTATTCTTGATTATCAGCGCGATAGTCTTTCATTAATCAAAACTGGTTTAAAAGACTCAAATAGTTCCTTCTTTGAGGTAAAATCTAATTTTGCATGGGGACGCTGCATTTCCTCCATCAAACTCTACCCTTCTTTCTTGCTGCCCTGGGCAATGATATGTTGTCCTCTGTCCCAAGTTCCAGCTGACTTGGTTGACCTAATTGATTGAATCCACAGCCGTTAATTACCTTTACTTGTGCCTTCCACCACACATCAGGCAGGCCACTAACTTGACTCCATCTTCTCTCTTTTTAAATCTCTTCTCTGTTAGTAAATCCATCTCAGTTCTCACCTTCTTTTTGCTCACTAGGACAGATCACTTTGCAGCCCACTTTTCCCACTCCCCCTAATTTCAACTGTTCTTGGTTAACTAGTGCTGCCAAGCTCACTAGAGCAATATCCAAAGTTAAATGTCATTACTTTATTAGGACCCTCTCAATAACTTCACAGGATTCATCTTAGAATGCTTCTGTGGCAGCATCTTCCTTTAACACCTAAATGTCTTACTCTCTCACTCCATACCCTTGCCTCTTTGAAATCACATTATTCCCATCGCAGACACCTTTTCTTTCTCCCTGTTTCACCAATTAACTTTGCAAAGGTAAAAGGGACTGTAAACAGCTCAAACGAATGTGGAGAAAAAACTACACATGTCTCCCTCTACTTTTTTTCATAGAATAGATTTTTTCCATAGAATAGATTTTTAAACAGACAAGAGGTGTTTGGAAAAATTTGACTAATTAAACAATGCGACCAGGAGCACAGTCACATGGTCTGAGGACTGTCCCAATTTGCAATCAGTCTAACATAATCTTTATACAGTTCATTGAACATAATAAAATGTTTCCAGTGATCCCTTTTTAGAAAGGAATGTGTACCTCTATCTTTGGAGCCATAAATATGGGTAATATATAAGCAATCCAGGTGAGCCGCAATCTTGCGTGGGCACAGTGCAGCCAGAGTGTAACATGTACAGATGTCTGGCCTGGGAAGGGTGTGATCACGGCATGTGCTGTGTTTTGATCCTAACTTCATGTGGTATCTGACTTTATGGTGTTTTGGGAACGTGGGCAGCCCACTGGCTATATGTGCTTTACTGGGACCATTGTGGGATCACTGCACCTATCTGTGGGATCGATCTGGAATTTCCTGTTCGCCCATTTGTATGTTGGCTACGTGCTGCCCCACATGTGATCTGTCAATCAATACCCTTGGGTCGGGGTTCTCAGCACCTGCCTAACCATGTATTTCTGAGTTGGGGTTGATGTGGAGTTCACAACTGGTGACTTCGTCAATAAAGATGCAATTTAACTTTTATTCATGAATGTTTGTTAATAATATTGACATTGACTTTATCAATATTAATATTCCCCCCTCTATTTGAATTTTTAACTACACTATCTAACCCATACTTCATGATAGTTACTTTATTGGGGGACTGTTGTTCTTTGGTTCTGAAAATTATTACGTTCCGATTTACATGCATTTTACCCAATTTGTGGACTGCGTTTCTACAGCAGGAAATCCCCAATTGCACAGAGCCACATACAAACAAGAACACGATGAAAACAGGTAGCAATGAAGTGCACAATCCAGAAAGCCGCCAGCAGAGCCAGGAGAACCAATTTGAAAACCACTCCTGCTCAAGGGCACCTTCCTCCTCACACATTTCTCTTTGTAGACTGTGCAGTGCTTGGATGGCAAGAGTCAGTGTCTTATTTACCTGCTCATTCCCTAGTATAAACATCCAACAGGAAGCACCAATCTTGGCACACACCATTCCCTCCTCCCTCCATTGCGGTAATTAAGTCTAACACATACTGATGCTACATCACCATGAGTCAGGTTGGTCTCTTTTTACCTTTGATTGAATTAACAGTTCAGTGCTGTTTATCATTTTAAGCATTTCCCACCTAGTGATTTGAAGCCATCAGTCTTTGGCTTTTGTCTGCACAGTGAAAGAAGGGTAGGGACCCTTCCACCAATACTTTTGAGTTCAAGAACAGTCTAAATTCTTCTGAAATGAGCCTGATGTAGCAAGGTTCTTTTTTTCCTTAGCGGGTTCTGGTACACGTCTGATAGTTCTTCTCCGGGAATCACCACGGTAGGGGCATATATGGTTATGAGATGAGTGTAGGCAAACTCGCTGCATTGTCAGTACATATCCATCATTGTGGAGGTGACCAATTGCATATCCGGAATGTGCAGGGTTTTGCCACAGTTTTCCTTCATGCCTAGTGTATTCATCCCTCTAGCTCTGAAACATAAGAAATACAGTTTAAGTTTTTGTACTGATAGGGGTTGCCCCCCTTTCCTCTAGCCAATTATATCCAACCTCCTCAGAATCCCAAATTTTCTGACATGGGGAGCCTATGCTTTCATTCCATCCACCCCTATGAGACCAGTTTCCCTTTGTATCCTAGAGCTGAATGGCCCTACATAGAAACTCCATGTCGGCGGTTCACTTGTTATTAAAGATGGCAGCCCCAGATACGCTGATGGCCACTCTTGCACAGCAAATGGTGGCAGGGGAGAATGTGTTTGTGCATTGGGCTGGGGGTTTTGCTACCTCCAAGAATCTGTTCTCTGAGAATTCTCGGGGCCAAACCGTATCCTCCCCTATTGTGCCTTTTCTGTGAATCCTGTCTAGCTCACTTTGAAGGTCAGATTCACTACTACTCTCTGGGGGTTCTACCTAGTTGGGCTTGATTTGGGCCCTGATTCTGCATAGGTATAAGTGGAGAAGGCATTTTGCTTTTGCAGGCGCCTCCTCTTAGGACAGGTAAAGTCTATCTGCACCTACTGCATGCAGTAATAGCGAACAGATGTAATACGTCCAGGCTGATGTCTTAGAGCCCACGGTGGCTGATACCACAGGTGTTTAAAAGGGCGAAGTGTAGTGCATGTGGAATGCTAGTGTTTGGGTTGGTGTTGTCATAAGTGGCATGGGAGTGATCCTTATGCAAGCACTGTAATAGTTTCTGAACAGACTCCCTTTGGTCAGGCGGCTCTTTGGCAATGAATAGTTGCAGTAGCACCCAAGTTAAACAGAGGGTACATAAAGGTGCAAAAAATACGTAACTTGTGAGTGAACATTGCAGGTCCCAGAAATGGATTCAGAGGAGATGTCTGTGGTCCTTTGGTTATCAGCTATTTGTTCAACAGTTTGATTTAAAAAAAAGTTCACAGTATAGTTCAAGGGGGGGTTGCCGCGCAAGGTTTCAGCCGTACATCAGAGAAGTGGATCCATCCATTTTTTTCCCTCCACCTTTAGGGTCATTGGTGTTGCAAAAATCACCAGGTAAGGTCCATCAAACTTGGCTTGCTTCCACTTCCGTACAAAATTTAGAATGTAGACTTCTTGTCCAGTTTGGGGCGTTTGATATGGTAGCTTGGCAGTGCTGTAATTGGTGGCCTGGTGATTAACCTGTTTGGATAGGAACTTAGCAGTTCTGGTTAGGATTTGGTTTGGTTTGTATTAAACAGAACTTTCAACCAATTGGGGTAGCTGCTCATCTTCCTTGATGCACAAATGTGAATCTGTCCAGGCGGGGTCCCCTTCCATTGGCTGCAGTCAGGTTCGAGGTGCCAATCAGCTCTGTTGGTGGCTGAACAAAATCTCATTTGAAAATGAAATATCTTGAATAAACGAGAGACAAGAGGCGTTTGGCAAAACAGGAACATTTCGTTTAATTAAACACTGTGGCCAGGAGCACAACTATAGGGTCTGAGGACTGTCTCAATTTACAATCAGTCTAACACAGACTTTTATGCAGTTCATTGAATGTAATAAAATGTTTCGGGTGATCCTTTTTTGGTAAGTAATGTGTACCTCTGTCTTTGGATCCATAAATTATGGGACTGGATGAGGAATACAGTTGGGCCTAAACCTTGCGTGGACACAATGCGCATGAGGTTAACGTGTCCAAATGTCTGGCATGGGGAGCACATAATCTCTGTGTGTACTGTGTGTGCTATGTCTTGATTGGCTAAGTGTTCCTAACTTTATGTGGCATCTGACTTAATGGTGTTTTGGGAACATGTGCACCCCTGTGGCCATGTGTGCTATATTGGGGCAAATCTTCCTAGACCATTGTGGTGTCATTGAGCCTATCTGTGGGATCGTACTGGGATTTTTTGTTCGCACGTTTGTATGCTGGCTACATGCTACCACTCCTGCGATCTGTCATACAGTAAAATCAGGCCTTGGTCTCAGGGCCTGCCTAACCACGTGTTTCTGAGTCAGGGTTAATGTGGAGTTCACAACGGACAAATTCGTCAATATAGATGTGATTTCTTTTTTATACATGAATGTATCCTTATTCATATTGACATTGACATTCTCAATATTAACACAACTTTTCCCTCAGTCCAGAAAGCTGGAAACATGCCTCGGTGATACGCCTTCATCCACACACCTGGAAACACTCCTTGGTGATTGATCTTCCAAAACAGCCTTCAGCAGCCCAATATATACTACGGAATTCTTGCCTCATCAATCTTTCTATCATCATTTCAGGTGGACTTAGCCCTCTCTGCAGGGCACATTTTGCCTTCACCCTTCTGTTTTTTTTACTCATTTTTGATGGCCTTGAGGACTCTGTACACTTTACGACTGCTGACCAGTGCTAAAGTGTGTATGCTCTCTCCTCTAAACTTGGTAGAATTGGCGTACACCCAATTGGCACATTTAATGTACTTGTATGTGTCTAGTAAAGTGGTACTACATGCGCCTAGTGCTTGTAAAGTAAATACTACTAGTGGGCCTGCAGCACTGATTGTGTCACCCACTTAAGTAGCCCTTTAAACATGTCTCAGGCCCGCCATTGCAGCCTATGTGTGCAGTTTTAATCGGCCATTTTGACTAGGCAAAATAACCTTTTGCCAGGCCCAAACCTTCCTTTTTTAGTACATATAAGTCACCCCTAGTTTGGGCCCTGACAGCTAAAAAGGGTGGGTGCAGTAAATTTCAAAAGTTGGACATGTACTTTTAAGTTTTACATGTCCTGGCAGTAAAGAAACTCTTACATTTTCTTTTTTTACTACTGAAAGGCCTATCTGTCACATAGGATAACTTTGGGTTTCTGAATTACATTTAAAAAGGGATAACTTTCAATTTGGGAGCAGGTAGGCAGGTTGAATTTGGTGCCTAAAAGATGGCAATTAAAAAAAGCCACCTTTAATGATAAATTCAGATTTCTAATCAAAATTCTGAAGAGGCCACCTTTATAAACTGACATTTACTTATCCTAACCATTGTTGCCTGCAGCCTCATCCTGGGTCACATGATTAGATGAGGCTGGCACTTGGTCTTTGTGTATTGCTCCTAGACAGTGAGACAAAGGAAAGCTAGATGTTGGCAGGATGGGCCATTCTGTGTTAATGAGGGGGAGGAGCTGTCATCTACCACACTTGCACATCCCAAATGATCTGCCTGAGCACACTCACAAAGGGTTTGACACTGGTCTATTGTGACCCCAGACAGGCTGGGGTCAGAACAAGGAAGAAGGGGATGCCTCACCCCTTCAGCGAGATGGAAACCTCTAGAAGCTTCCTCTACTTCAAAGTGGGCACCAGATATCAATATTGGATATCAGACACCCAACTCCTCAGTACACATCCGGGCCTGTGGAAGACTCTTGCAGGAAGAAGGACTGCTGTGCTGTTGAAAGGACTGCCCCTCCACTCCACTAGACTGCTGCCCGGAAGGAATGCTACCTAATGTGATGGCCTGCTGCCCTCTTGGCTAGCTCAGAGGAATGTACCTGCAAACTTTAAGCAGGACGACCAGAGTGACTCCCAGGGCTAGTAACCAGCACCTAGACTCTGCAACTGTGAGTCCCACTCAGCCAAGTGGTGCCACCCCAGTACCGAACCCCTGAAAGGGGCCTGAAAGTGGTCTGCCAGCCCATCTGTAGATCTAGCAGAAGCAATGCCAAGCACAACCAATACATTGCCTCTGCTGCGTGGACTTCACCGGCACTAGGACTTTGCAGCACTGCCTCACAGCTCCTCAGAACGACACTTCACCTCAGCTGCATGACACATCCTCAACGCCAAATTTTGCATTGCAAGCCATCGTCGATGGAAACCCTGACAATGACACAGTACCTCATATCACCGCTCCTTAAAACTGATGCATCACCTTGACTGTGCGATGCATCTTTGACAGCGGACTTCACATCGCAGCCTCGCAGCTCCTTGAAGCTGATGCATCCCCTCAGCTGCGCAATGCATTCTTGACATGGGACCTCACAACACTCCGCAATCAGGATGTAAGGTTGTTCAGCAGGCCTGACTGTGTTCCTATAGCCGGCTTGGACTCCATTGTGGTCAGCCAGAACTTATGACTTTGTCCCGGCATAGTGCGACCAAATATCCACAGTTGGGACTTTGTGCTTTTTGGTGCAATTTTCACTGGAATCTTTAAACCTGCATATTTACAGTTCCACTGATTGGGTTTTTGATGTTTTGATCTTGTTTTGTTTATGAAACTTTACTCTATTTGTCAAATCTGCTGTGGGATCCTTTTGTTGGTGTGTTCTACTGCGTTGCTGTTTGAAGTATTGCACAAATACTTTACACATTGCCCCCAAATTAAGCCTGATTACTCTGTGCCAAGCGTTCAGGGTGGTGAGCACAGGTTAATTTGGGGTTTGCTTTTGACTTCACCCTGAGAAGGATTGTGGTTCCTGTTTAAGTAGGGGTTTACCCCCCTCGGTCAATAATCAAATTTCTTACAATTTCTCACTAAAATCGTTGAAAAACATGTTAATAAGATTTTATCTAACTTCCCTCCTGCCAGTTGCCAAAGATCTTAGATCTGCTCTCGAATGCAACCTTCCTGATCCTTTTAGATATTCTCATCACTTGTGATGTGGTCTGCCATAATAGTCTCATCTCTTGCCTTTACAAGATAGGAATCTGTCATAATGCTTATACCTGGTTTTCCTTTTTCCTATCAAATCACACTCAAGCGGTGTTCTACCCTAATCCGCTTTCAGCATTTACAGGTGCGGGGGGAAACCTGAATGGGGATACAGTCAATTAAAATTCTGTCTGGTGTGTTCTTGTATGTCTATATCCACTCTCACATGAAGAACTCACCCAGAGTCGCTTGGCAGGACACCCCTCACATGCTTGTAATCTTAATAAATAAGAAGGCTTGTGGGCTCATCATATAAAGCTTTGTTCATAAATCCAAAGATTTCTGTTTGCACAAAAATTCACATATTAACCATTATATGTATAAAAGAGTATACAACAAAAGGCTACGCAATGCTCTGTAGAGGCACTCATCTACATCAAACAAATTTATTTGCTGGTATGTAAGTAAATGAGTCCTTTCTCCATGGATGTAGAGAGGGCTGTGAAATTAAATGAAGAAGCGTAGTTAGGCAGACTACTTAAGTCAACATAGCTGTATTGAGCGTAAACGCTTAACTATATGTGCCAAAAAATCAGGGGAAAGTGTCACATCATAGTTAGTACAAAAGCACTCACCTGCAACTCTGTGAATTATTTGTGAGTGCTGCCTTGATGAGCCAACGAACCTTCATATTTATCTATAATTAGATCCATGTGAGGGGTGTCATGCCATGTGACTCTAGGTGAATTTCGCATGTGAGAGTATATATAGACATATGAGAACACACCAGACACAATTGTAATTGATTGTAACTCCTATACAGGTTGCCCCATTTACTTGTCCAGGTGGAGACCCATGTAAAAGGTTCCGAGTGACCACATATTTTCTGGGTCAAAAAGATGACAATCTTCCCCTTGGCCCTGGACTGTAACTTCATCCTTTCAGAGGACCAAGATTGAGTAGAACATTACCTCTATCGGAAGGATATAGACTATGATATGTTAGCCAAGACAGGCTTTATGCAGTTAAATTTCCATTTTGTATTTGTAATATTTATCTCTAGTCACATTGCACAAGCACCTTTTTTGCACTTTTTATCACCCAATGGAGCAACCACTAACAGGCTTTAAATTACTTTTATAACTATACGAATACACAATAGAAACAGTATCTTGCAAAAATTGGCTCTGGTGTTGTATTTCTTTTCCCCCTTTTTTTTCCACAGAAATTATGCGTCAACTAATGTCTTGCTTGCTGTTTCAGTGAATCTGTTTTCCTAATATTGTTGTCCTAGCAGGACCATTTTGTTGTTTTTACTAAACTATATCCAGGTTCTGTTGTTCTCTAGCTTACCCCATTGTTTTGTAATGATGCATCAAAGAACATAACTTAGGCAGAAGAAACAGCAGAGACAGAGATCACCCCATAGGAATCTACGGATGGCAATGAATTTGCTTGATTCTGTGGTGCCCCCTGAGGTTAGAGGTGCCATGACAAGTGACCCTTTGTGTTTGGGAGGCTTCCATGAGAGCAGCAGACCTCTAACAGCGAGACCCATCCAGTTCCTGGATTTGGCTTGCACAAATATTGAACATTTCATACTTTATTGATATGCACCTTGTTAGTAATAAATGAATTCATCGATTGGTGAATGTTATTGAAAGGTGTTTTAATAATGCCTGCACTGATATTTGACTGACCGAAAAGGCCAGTAGGCCTGACTTTTGGCTTGACTTTTATTGTATTGTAAGAGTTCAGGATTTGTCATGATAGCATTTACACATGCCAATCTGTATATATTTGTACATTTGTGCATAGTCTTTAGTGGTGTGTGTAATAAAGTACGACTGGTCAGCAATTTCTTAAGTATAGTTTTGTGTGCTGTGAAGTGCGGAGTCTTTAGCACAAGCCTCTTCGCAGAGTAAGCCTTGGACTGTTCTGCTTCGCCGCCCTGTGATTCAAGTGCTAAAAAGGAGTACATATCTCCCATTTGGGTCTCTGAAGTGTGGGGGCCCCAGGACGCCAAAGGTAAAGGACCCCAATTGTTACAAGTGAAACCCTGGCCCTTCCCTGGGACACTCGATCACGATACACTTTTGAGTAAGTTTACACTATGGAATAAGGTTACTACTTTCGGTATTCACAGACTCCACGTGACAGAAGTTAGGGGTAGATTTGTTATAAGCAGGATGTGTTTCCCCAGAAAAAGTGACAGGTTCAAGCAGAACAAAACAACATTAACATGAAGAACCGAAAAAAATGGGGAAACTGATTCAGGAAAATCAAGAAAGAGTAAGTAAGCAGAAGAACTCATAGGCCCTAACTTTGATGTTCGTGGTCAGAGGATTTCGAACGATATGTTCAATTTCACTTTAGATTGTTGTATTACAATGATGGCAGTCAGAAGTGAAACTGGCCCGTCATTCTGGATGGCTTCCAACGGGCTCAAGGAGCCTGTCGGCCAATAGGAACCGGTATGTAATCCCTTAAGTACAGCGTTTCCGCTGTCAGGATCACAATGTCGCTTTCCCACAGGTTTTTCATGTCGGGCTTTCCGACATGAAAAGTGTTAGAAGGTGGCTCTGACAGAATGGGCCACCCGGAGTTTTCGCTTTTTGAGCACCTAATTGTTGAGCTTTTACTGTGGGGGAGCCTCATAAGTTGGGACTCACCCACAGTGAACTCAGGATGTAAGAGACTGCATGGGGATTTTACTGGTGTCCCCCTGGCTTGACCAGGGCACTGCACAGCAGCTGGAGTAAGGGACACCGGGCTGGTTACATGCAGACACATGTGTACCTGCGTGTGCACACATGTAGGGGCTGCGCAGGGGAGATTCCTAGCGTGCGCAGCCAAGGAGCAGGTGCAGGTAGACTGATGTGGCAGGACTTATGCAGAATAGGGTGGTGACATGGAATAGGCTTTATACACTGGAAAGAAACATGCCAGGGAAAGTCAGTGTGTTTTACTATGTTTTTCACTTCATTATTCCCTTATGGAGAGGTGGAGCCCATGGGCTAGGGTAACTTCCATTAGACCTACAGATTCCAGACACGCACTAAAGTCCACTGTAGCGGATGTGAAAAGAAGTATTCTGAAGAGTCCAAAATCATATTTGTACTGCTTTTGGGTCATACGGAACTGTCCTATTTCTCCGAGCCAGCCATGACCAGACCCAGGCTGAGGGCTGACCTCAGCTGGATGGATTGACAACCTTTCTTCCACAAGCTAGGGCCTCCTCTCCACGTAGACAAGATGGGTGGGGCTACAGGCTCATCCATTAGCAGCTGTCACTGGGTGCCAGGCACCAGGCTGCACCAAGGAGGGAAGGCAGCGAGGGGGGAAGGAGTTGGGTTTCAGAGACCATGTGGCCAGAGACCCTGGCCGACGCCATTTTGAACAAACCCAGAGGCTGGACAAGAAGGAGGGAGCAGGGAAGTGATGTGTCGCTGTTTGATAGGACCAACAGAGACTTCCTGCCAGCCCCCTGCTCAACTTTTGAAAAGTGCTTGCACAGGAAGAGAAGCTCCCTCTGGGGTGTGGTCTGCTGAGGCGGAAGGTGCTGGAGCCTGGCAATGGGCAGTTGGAAGGAGAGACCCCTGACTGCCCCCTAGGACCCTAACAGTGCCAGAAGAAGAGCCCAGGAGGAGAGCCAGGTGAAAGACTGGCGCAGGGAGCCAGTGAAGACTGCTCCCTGCAGAATGCACCGTCTTGGAGACCCGGAGGGCCAAGGAGAGTGCTCCCAGTGGCTGGGGGGTGCCACCAGGAGCAAGCAGACGCGAAAATGGGGCAGATCGGATCCCAGGGGCTGAGATATGACCCCTAAGAAGACCGACGACTGGAAGCGGTGGGGCTCCGCCGCCTTTCTCAGAGATGCCCCCGGGGTGGGTCAGGTCCCGGGGCTGCCCCCCAGTGAGAAGTCAAGCCGGGGTGCGCTGTCTCGCTCCCCCCGTGAAGGTGACCAGAGGGGGCCCGGGACCCCATCCCCGGGCCCTGAAGCAAGGCCGGGGAGCGCCATCACGCTCCCCGTGAAGATTCACACCTACGGGGAGCCAGGAGCCCAGCCTGGCCCCCGGCGAAGAAGCGCAAGCTGGGGAGCGCCAGCGCGCTCCCCGTGAAGCAGGGGGAGGGGCCCGGGACCCCATCTCTGGGCCCCGTGCGGAGAACCGGCAGCGGGGAGCACCGCCGTGCCCCCTGGGAAGAAGCCTCCAGGACCCGTGACCCCATCTCCAGGCCTCACGGTGATGGCTGGCATGTGGGGGGAAGTGCCGTCGCACTCCCCCAAAGCCCGGCGAAGCAGGTGATGACTGGCCCGTCGGACGGACCAGAGCGAAATGCCGGCTCCCGTGGCAGCACGCATGGGTGCTGTCCGGGCGGGGAGCCAGCGGGGGCAGCCGGGGGTGGGCTCCCCGGGCTACCCTCCAACAAATGGCCATGCAGGGGTCCCGGGTGGGACCGCGGCCCATGAGGAAGACCACCAGCGCTGCGAGGGGCCCGGGTGGGACCAGGCCCCGGAAAAGAGGAGGAGCAGCCAAGGGTGGGCTCCCCGAGCCGCCTACGCTCACCTGGGGGTCTGGGTGGAACTGGGCCCCCCATCGAGGCCCCAGAAGGCGGCGAAGCAGGCTCTCCCCGGCACAGCGGGAGAGCCGCTCATCTATTATTCATCAGCTGGAGCCTGAAGCGCCCCATAATGCCTTGCAAGGCATGGGGGAATCAATCATTTTTGGAGTTTTGGTGGCCCCCAGAGGAGAGGGGTCACCATCTATGGTGAAAAGGTGCTGGGGGAGCTGCTGGAGAAGCGCAGTCTCCCCCCCAACACGAAGAGACGTCTCCCCTAAGTTTCCTGGGGAGTTGAAAGGAATAACCCCTCCAGGGCTCAGCCAAAGTTTATCACCTTCTGGGCTGGAACTTTTCTTCTACAGCTGCGGGTGTATTGTGTAATGCATCATGGAGTGAAAGGCTGAGTTGGGGATGTCTGGAGAAGGACATACCCTAGAGGTGAAGAGGTGTAATTGCACCAAAATGCATTTACTAATGGTTATTTCTTTTAGAGGGACTGAGGTCCATATGTTTAATGTGAAGTACATGATAAAAGTGATGTCATAAGCAAAGTGGGGTTATGTTGGCAGACATTCCTGCTAGGGTGTCTGGCTGTAAATGATCCTGTGATTCCATCTGTGATGTCTTTAGGGGCTGTATTTGCAATGCATTATAATGATCCCCAAATGTGCTGAGTACTGTCATTCTAAAGGGTGCTTAAACATGTATTCTTGCAGCTGCACTTAGGTGAAGACCCCTGACTGCTAGCCCTTAAGATGTAGAGGTGCATACTTTATCGTCAGTAGGGGATGCTCAGTCAGGGTCATGTGTCACCAAGGCAGGTGTACCCATTTTTAGTGCTTTTTGAGGTAATGGGGTGGGTCGCCACTGGGATGGTGCCAGTGCACAGGGCCCACGCCCCCGGTTATGTTCAACTAATTGCATTGGGGGCAAGATGATGTGCATACATAGGAGTGGTGGTACTAGACCCCACACCCCCTGCAGGAGGGGTGGAGATGTTATGCAATGTCACAAAGTAATTCCAACAGCTTATGTATATTAGTAAATTGGTGCATAGTATTGAGTAGTGTGTGTGTTTAATAAATGTACTCTTAACTTTTATAAAGCAAAGTACAGTCTGGACACTCAATTATTGATGTTATTTCTGCGCACTTGCAAATGGCGATTAATAGCCTACACCACCTCCCTTGAGTAAGCCTCAGACTGCTCTGCAACGCTACCCTCCGAGAGTCAGGCGCTACAATTGGGTGTTTGGGTCCCAGTGAAGGACAAATGTAGTCATGTTATTTGTGCGGGCCTCACAGATGCTGCCTCGTTTTCCAACAAAAAGCCTATCGGAAAGTATCTTTGGGGGCCCCTAGCAGGGCCCCCTTGCAATAGTGGCCTCCGATTGGGGGTCTGGAGGGCACATATGGTGCCCCCTGTCAATCCCTGCAATGAGTGGCAGGCACCGTGTGGTGCCTGCCACGCGGTACAGGGATTAACAAAAGCTCCCATTTCTCTTTGGGAGCTTGTGCTGTGTCCAGTTTCCGACTGCAACATAAGCTCCCATAGAGAATTGGGAGTGTGCAACTACACCATGTGCGGTCGCATCCTAATACTGCAATCGGGACCGCCGACCAGAGGTCGGTCCGTCCCGATTCTGCAATGGTGTCAAGCAGACATGAGTCCGCCCGACATTGTAATGAAGCCCAAAATGTGTTAAAACAGATTAGGAAATGTGAAGTTATGAATTTTTAAAGTTTTTTTAGGCAAAACGCATTAAGAACTGGTGAGGCACCAAACAAAGTAGATGTACAGTGCACAATCGAGTGCATGGTGACGTTCTAGACCCAATCACTGCAAAATTGGTACCAACGCTCAACTTTCTTTTAACGAATGTCCTCTGAGGTCTGACATAAACTGCCCCAGAGGACCCTATCCAAAATGGCAAAAGTCAGGAGCTGCAAGCCCCATCCAAGAACAAGCCCTACAAAGATGATGAACCAATCTGTCGTCCTCATGTGCATACAGGTTTCCCTCCTCTTGTGGACCGAGATGAATGCCTGAGAGTACTCTGAGAATAAATGTTTCTGTCACTTGGACATTTTATGGCAGCTCAGTCTCAAAATATAAACCTCTGCTTAGGCTTTTTATGATACCATCTGTTTCTAACTCCTCCCAAACTGCTCATGCCAGATAAGTGGTCAATGATTGCCCCACAGTTGTCTTGCCTTTGGAAGTTGAGGTATTTTTGGTGGCAGCACACCACTTCACATTTTATAAAAATACTTATTATTGCCACTTGTAGGAAGGGTAACCTAACAGAATCAGTTTAGTCAAAGCGTGGTTTCCTAATCACCCAAATTATGATTTGTAAAAGTTACCTTCCCCATACTTCAAGAAAAAATCTACTTTCATCATTAAACTAGATATTTTGATGAATTAATACAAATAACTTTTATGCAAGTTGATATCTTTTTCCTGGCCCAAATTGTAAAAAGGCTTTTGTTCACAATCAGGACTCTCTACGGAAAAATTCCACTTTTCCTAAATGGTGACAAGCAACATTTGATAGCTGTTTAATGCAGGTGAATAGATTTCTTTAATAATTAGCATTTCCTAGTTTACTACTTTTGACTATTCACAAAACCCAAATGTAAGTTACTAATAAAAAACACAGTAGGTCCAACACCCCACATGGCCAACCACTGATACTGCAATACCCTCCCATGGAAAATAATGGAGGTAGAGAATCAAAATAAAACCCCAAAGGAATGGTGATACGCAGGGCTCCTTATGCCCCGGGAGTGGAGGTGTGGTGCATTCAGCCCTTTGTACAAATTGCCCACACCATGGCTTGTTCTGCATTCTGCCCATCAATTGTTCTTTTTGCATTTGTCACCCGAGTGGGACGGGTATGCCCAGACGTGGGTCCCTTGCTCTCCATGCCACCGGAGTCAAGCTTGCCTGGCTGATTAGGGGGAGGACCTGGCCTGGCCGTTCGGACTGGGCTGTTCCCATAGGTAGCAGGGTCAAGACTGAATTGCATATGGCTGGGTTCAAACTGGAATAGCATGGGGAGCAAAAAAACAATGGATTTAGATCCAGATGTCTGTACTGGGGTGATTGTATGACATTGTTCTGCATTCTGTCTATCAATTGTTCATTTTGCATTTGTCACCCCGAGGCACAGGTATGCCCAAACGTGGGTCCCGTGCTATCCATGTCACTGGAGTCAAGCAAGCCTGGCTGATGAGGGGAGAACCCCGAAACCGGTCCTAGGATGCTTGTTTGCAGTCCAGGGAGGACCTGGTCTGGCAGTTCAGGCTGGACTGTTCCCATTGGGCGCAGGGTCAAGACTGATTTGCATATGGCTCGGTTCAAACTGGAATGGCATGGGGAGCACAAAAAGGATGGTTTTCGGCCCAGATCTCTGTACTCGGGGGAATGTATGACATTGTTCTGCATTCTGTCCATCAATTGTTCTCTTTGCACACCATGGCTGTGGCCAGCTGGCAAAAGGGTAGCTGTGCCACCTTGGGTGACCCTTATCCGGTAGGCAGAGACTTTTATCCTGGGACAGGATCAGTTCCTCCAATTTGCTAAAATTGTGGCTACAGCTCTGAAGATTTGCCTGGGTTCCCAGATGCCCCTAATGCTACTCAGAAACATGTTACTTGGCTGACTATGGCGGGTGGTCGTCACCTCATCACCCATATTTACCGGGCTCTACGAGTGACAGACCTTAGTCTCCCTTTAAAGTGGAAGATACATGGCAATGGCTTAGTGAGTTCCCTACCACGACTAAGGAATGAGCGAATATTCACCAGCGAGTGTGAGAGGTCTCTGCCAATGTACGTTTTAAACTTCCTCAATATTACATCAGACATATCACATACCACTCGCCAAAAACTCTACAAACAATATATTGTACAAGAGATGTGGGGTGCACATGTTGCAGACACACACTGGGGCACTTTCTTCACGCCACGTGGAAGTGTCTCCATATCATTAGTACCTGGGTCAGTATTCTCGGACATCTACAACACTGCTGTGCGGTGGCTGATTCACAGAGACTTAAGGAAATGCCTACTGGGACTAATCCCTATTAGGAAGAGAAGGAAGCTTAGCAGAAGGTTTGTGATACTCGTATTGACTTTGGCCAAACACCGTATAGCTATTACGTGTCTCCACTCTGCACCCCACCTCCCCGAGTGGCTGAATGGTTGTGTCATTTGACTGATTGGACAGGCGCCGAAGAGGCCCAGAATAAAGAAAGTTAGATGTTACGATAGATTGCAGAATGACATTCCAGCGTGGGGAGTCAGGATGCATGGCCTTACTGGTGGGGATTCCTCTGAGCCTGCAACAGTGGTGGACACGTAAGCCAGGAATGCTATGCAGACATGGTGATGGGGCTATGAAAATGAGGACCCTATTAAGTGGTTGCTCACCAGAGCTGGGACCTGGGCTCATTTTATGGGGTGTCCTACTACAGTTCCTTGTATGGCTTGTGCCTTTGGGACACTGGAATATGTAAAGAGTGGAACATGGGAGTAGAGGCTTCATTTCCTGCTTTGTACAATTTTATGTTATGCCTTGCTTGGACCTACCAATATTTGAAATTTCAAATACTGTATGATTGGATGTACAGGTCCTGAAGTGATATTGAATGATGTTGAATGTTAATAAAAACATTTTTTTTAAACATCGAAAATGTTACATTTTATTATTTTAAATAGTAAATAAGAAAACATGTTTTTTTCTTTAGGTGGGAATTTATTTTTTAATTTAAACTTCCCAAAAATAATTGTATTTTAATTTACTGTCTTTCCAATAGGGAGGTGTCTGCATGATAAGCTACAGGGAAACATATAAAAACTTTATTAAATTCAAAAGTAAATCTTAAAATGTATTTAGATTAAATATAGTTGTAAATTAATTGCATGTATTAATGTTAAATGTATAGCAAAATAAAAAAGCTACAGGACTATTAACTTAATTTTAAAATAAATGTTTAATTAGGGGAAATATAATACATTAAAATAAAATATTTTTCTGAACTTTATATTAAAAATAATTCGCTCCTAAAAATACATATTTAATGTTTTGTTATGCATCAACAATTATAAATTATATGTATAGAATTAATTACAAATAATTTTGTTGTATTTTAATACAACATATTGTTGCATTATTTTTTTATTCAAAATGAGACATTAACATTACTTTATAATTACATGAAATATGTACCTTTTTATATTTGTTTAACAATGTTTTTATTTCTGTTTTTTAACTATTTAAAATATTGTAATATATTTTAATGTTATTGCCTACTGGGTTTTATTTTAATTCCTCAACTTCAATATTTTCTTTGGGTGGGTTTAATTTACTGTAAAGTGCCTTTGGCTTTAGTATAAACATAAATGTCTTTCGCACAGGAAAACATACAGCCAACTACCACTTAGGCATAATTTGTCACAAAATGTGTTTATGAACAATTGCAATCACTTACATTTAAAACCCTAAGATGTGGTAGTATGATATAAAAGTTCTTCACAAAAGTGCATATAAAAATACAATTAAAATCATTCCCATTTAAAACCATAAGGTAGGAAAAAATAGTGCAATATAAAAGTTCTTCCTCTAGCACTGCTGCTTCTAATTCCTGCTAAGTTTCTTATATTACCTGAAGCGTGAATATCCCAGCTAATCCTAAAATAGAAACCTGTTGATTTTGTTGTAACACTTGAAAAATCACAGAACAGAAAGAATACGTTTTCTGCTGAATTCTCCAATTGTTCCTTGTGAAAACTCTTGGCTATTGAGTGTGTTCCAATCTTATTATACAGATGACAATGTAACATAAATGCACCATGTCTTCTTTTTCCCCACAGGAACATTTTTCTGAGGATACAGGGTTTCTTCTGTTCTTGATATCATTCAGTGGCAGGCAGCCTCCCTTGCTATGCAAACAGTCTTCTTTCCCTCTGGTTTTCTTAAAGAATAATATTCTGTTGGGCATTGAGTAATGGTTCGAACAAGTCAACATGACATCTCGGATGGATATTACTTAGGGCGGCTATTTTCTGTTTGTTCTTTACATGAAGGATTTAGTTGCTTATGATGTAATTACCTTTTTGTGAGTCAGTAAGGTTATATTCGCTGTTATAGACAGGCCAAGTCTTTTAGTTTCCTTTTTCCATTGGATTACGTATGATGATTTGGTGTTCATGGAGAAGTGTTCTTTCCAGGCATACTCCACTAGATTCCTGCCATGCGATATAAATCGTTTTAGTCCATGCCTAATTAGGGCCATCTGGCACCTAGTTTTGATTGAGAAGTAGCCAATGTCTGATTCTAATGCTACTGTTGGAAAGCTTTGTGTCAGGTTGAGCAGAGATTTCCAAAACTTTCTCAAAAATCAATCTACTCCTTGCATGGACTTGTCCTTTACCTATAGCTCTGCTCAGAAGGCAATTTGGTTTCCGAATTTTGCCTGGAAGACTCTATCAATAATGCTTGAGAACTGTTGACTCTGTTTGCATGCAAATCATGGCAAGGCATTTGTGGCGGCTTGAGTTCTATCCATTATCACACCTAGGTACCTAAATGATAACACTTCTTTTTTTTTTTTTTTTTTTTTTTTTAATTGTAAGAATTTTATTGCACTTTGTTAACACACATCCGACATGTCGCGAATCATTTATACTGCACTCGCCTACATCCGCCTCTGGCCGGCTACATGCAAGTACAGTTTTTTTGCGCTACAATGCGAGTTGTACACAGCCCATCAGCCGACATCCAGCGGACCGGCGGCGTGTTATCCGACAACAGGCAGGTGTGTGTCAGTGCTCTGCTCGCTGTCTGGTACATCTGTAATCTTACATTTGAACAGTTTTTGATGTATTGTATGCACATTTCGTTTTGTAACTGAAACTTATCTTAACATTACATTCCCCAACTTATAGGTCTCCCCCTGCAACCTCCCCTCTGCATCACGGCATCCTCCCTCCCAAGCGTCGGTACTGCATAACTGATCACCCTGTGTTGTCATTTGCAGGTTTTCCAGCTTACGCAATTTCCGTGTCTGTGTCTGACTTGTCATGTTCAAGCAGATAGGCTCGTAAGTACCCCCAGTAGTCTTTGGGTTTAGAGCCGCCCGGCAACTCCTCTTCGTATGTGACGAGCATATCACGGCAGTACACCATATCTTCAATCCATCGTTTTACTTCTGGCGCTCTTTTACTATGCCAGTGAAGTGACACCCTTCTTTTAGGCAGAAGTAGCGCCACAGCACAGAATCTACGCCTCAAAGCTTTCAGCTGTGGAGTAATACCCAGTAGACAGATCTTCGCCTCGCACTTCACGCCAACCCCCAGCATCTCACTCAAAACTTCCACAACCCGTTCCCAATATCCCGCCACTCTACGACAGTGCCATGCTAGATGCATGAAATCCGCATCCTCCTGACCGCATCTACAACATTTTGAATCTTCTCGTAAGCCATGCTTGTAAAGCTTCTGAGGCGTGTGGTACACTTGATGCAAATACTTGTAATGTATAATTTTCAAGTTCCCGTTGGGAGTTAGCATTCCCGTGAGCATGCAAGCAGAATCCCACTCTACATCCGTCAGGGGTTCTGTTAGTCCCGCGCTCCATCTGTCCCTGGCCTTGTGTGTGTTGGACCCTACCGCCCCTTGTATGCTCGCATATAATTTGGAGACCAGGTGAGATGCCTTGGGTGTAGTCAGGAGTAGTTGTAGAGGTTCCAGGATAGGTGGTTCCTCCGGATGTGTCGGATAGTGTTCCCGTAGTGCTCTCTGCAGTCTATAGAAGTTAAAACTGAACAGCGGAGTTGGATTGCTGATGTATTGCAATTTATCAAGTGTCTGGAATTCGCCATTTGTGTACAGGTCCCCCAACGTGTCTATTCCAGCCCGCCGGAACAGATCCATGCCGACCCTTTCTTGTGTTACCGAGAGGGCTGGGTGATGTGCTAGCGGGAGCGTGGGTGCATATAGCGGTAAGCAGCCTGCTTCCCTACCCAGAAGTCTCCATGCTTCTGTGGTCGTGTTAACTGGGTTAATATCCCGATCGTGTAGCCTGGTGCGCTTATGCGTGAGCATACTGGGCAAGGGGACCGGGTCGGCGTCCCCTGCCTCCACCGCCACATGTGTCAGGAAGGGCACTTCGTGGTACCAGAAGTGTGCGTATTGCGCCTGAGCGCATAGGTAATACAGGTAGAAGTCCGGAACCTTGAACCCCCCCCTCGCGTATGGCAGTGTCATGGTGCGTAATTCCATCCTCGCCTGTTTACCTGCCCATAACAAACTAAGGACTAGCGCCCTGATGTTGCGGAAGACAGCAGCGGGAGGTTTTATAGGGATATTGTTAAACAAATACAGGAATTTCGGCAGCAGTACCATTTTCACAATCGCTGCCCTGTCCGCCAAGGACAGCGGAAGCCTGTTCCATTTTTTAATTTTGTCTTCCAGGGCCGCAATCGCCCGCCCGTAGTTCGTCCTGATTACCAATTCGGGGTCTCTATGGAACCATATGCCCAGATATTTGGTGGGGTCCTCATGCCACTCTAAAGGATAATCTAATGCGGTCGGTTGTGTGCTGTCGTTTAGCGCCAATACAAGGGACTTAGTCCAGTTTATCTGCAAACCTGCCTGGTGACCAAACTTTATATACTCTCTCAGAAGCGGAGTCAGGTGCTGGTCAGGGTGCTTGACATATAACACCATGTCATCCGCGTAAAGTGAAATGTGGATGGGTCGAGAGGGCATCTGAATCGCCGAGTGGTGGTGGTGTTGCTGGATTTTGCAGGCTAGGGGCTCCAACACTAAAGCGAAAAGCATCGGTGAGAGCGGACACCCTTGCCGAGTACCTCTGCAGATTTGTATGGGGTCTGAGACGTATCGGTTTACTCTGATGCGTGCTGTCAAGTTTGTGTACAGCATAGCTATCCATCTCTGAAAGATCCACGGGAAGCCCATGCGGACCAGCACTGCGTGGATAAATGGCCAACCAATAGTGTCGAACGCTTTAGCAGCGTCTAGGAGCACTGCCACAGCTTTTGTTTCCGGATCCAAATAGTGTGCTAAAGCGAACAGTGTGCGTGTGTTGTGTGTGGTGGCCCTATCCGGAATAAAACCCGACTGGTCAGGTCTGATCAATAGCGGCATAAGCGGTTTAAGTCTGTCTGCCAGCAGACTAGCTATGATTTTTGTATCTACATTTAACAGTGATAGAGGACGGTATGAGTCACATTTATCTATTTCTTTGCCCGGTTTCAGCAATGCAATGAGTAAGGCTTCCCTCATTGATGCTGGCAGTGTTTGGGCTTCATGTGCCGCCCCGTACAGGTTCACTAAATGTGGGGCGAGTAGGTCAGTGTATGCCTTATAGAATTCTGCTACAAAGCCATCTGGTCCTGGTGCTTTATTATTAGGTAAGCGTCTAATGGTGTCTGTGACTTCTTCTACAGTTACAGGGCGTTCCAAGTACTTCCTATGTCCATCAGCCAGCCATGCCATTTCTATGTCCTCCATGTATTTCAACAATTCAGCTTGTGACGGTGAGGGGTGCGCCTTGTATAGTGTGCCATATGTGTTCATAAATTCCTGCATAATACCCTTGGTGTCAGAAATCACCTCCCCGGCGTCAGTAGTTATGGACGTGATATTTTGTGGTGTTTTGCCTGCGCATATCTTTGAGGCCAGTTCCCTGCCAGGCCTACCTCCTTCCCCATATCTTCTCGCTGTAGCTCGTTTAGACACATAATGCAGCTCTTCAGTAGCAAGTTTAGCATGTTCTGTCAGTAGTACCTGGATTTCCCCCAAGATTTTGGTGTCTCCCGTCTGGGTGTATGATTGTTCCAGTGTGCGAATGGCTTGTTCGCGTGTCTGCAGTTGCCGTCGTAAGACTTTGAGGATGCCTGAGGCTGTACTGAGGCAGACTCACCTGATTGTAGCCTTAAAGGCCTCCCATAACAAACCCGGGTCTTCCGTTGTTGGGCCGTTAAGGTCAAAATAGTCACCTATTGCCTCCTGTATTGTATGAACGTAGTCAGGGTCTCTTAGCGCTGCTGCGTTAAAACGCCAAGTGAAAGGCGGTGGGTCATAGTGTGGGACCTCCACCTCCAACAGCACCGGGTTGTGGTCCGATAATGTGCGGGGCAAGTGAACAACATCAAGCACCCATGTGAGTATGTCTTGCGTGCCCAGCCAATAATCTATCCTGGACCAACTGTCATTTGCCGCGTTTATGTGTGTTGCTGTCGTTACTCCCGCGTTACGCGCCCTCCACAGATCTACCATATGTAGGTCTTCCATTGCATCCCGTAACATTATTCTGGCGTTCCCATGCTGTTCCGCAGTGTGTGCCGCTCTATCTAGCGCATCCTGCAACGTGACATTGAAATCCCCCCCCCAAATGACTTTAGGCGCCTGCATGCTCGTGATGGTTTCCCACACTTGTCTAAAAAACCCCGGATCATCAATATTAGGGCCATAAGTGTTAACGAGTAAGATCTGTTGCCTTCGAATCTTACCAGCTATCGCCACGCACCGCCCTGCCGCGTCCCTATGAACATCAGTAATGTCAAAGCCCGTACCCTTTCTGATCAGTATGCTCACACCTCTGGAGTAAGAGGAGTAGTTAGAGTGAGTGACTGATTCAGCCCATTTTACCCCCAGTGTGGAAGTGCCGTTTCGATCCAAATGTGTTTCCTGCAAGAAAACAATGTTAATTCGCAACCTATCAAAGTAAGCAAACAGTTGTCTAATTTTCCTGGGGTTGCCCAGCCCTCTCACGTTCCAAGTGAGTAATTTTAGCGAGTCTCTACGTGACATGTGTTAGTAGAGGGTGATGGATGATCCACGCTAGATGTTCAGTCTGGGTTCCATATCGTGAGTGCACTAGTGTATACCCCATGTTAGGTGAATGTGACAGCGGCATATTCTGAGTGCAATCATTATACATGTGAGAGTACCTTGCCAAGGAGTTCGCCATGCCTCTCAGACACAGAGGTTGTAGTTGGTTAGAGTCCAGTTTCCCCACCCTCCCCCCACCCACTTTAGCCCCCGAACTTTGCCAAAGCCATCCCAAGAGTAACTGTAACTGTAACTGTAGTGTAATTAACTTGGAAGTGGGGCGCACCCTCCGGGGGGTGTCGCCAGGTTCACACATCGCCATCCACATAGTGGATGTGGGCAGAAGTTGGAAGTATGAATAGCAATTAATCTGCATGTTACCTTTCGTCCCCTTCCCCACCCCGTAGACTGTCGCAAGCATGACCTCCGGCCCGGCCGTCTATGCAGAAGTGCGCTATGTCCCAATTGTCTATCCTCCCGGTGCACACCTGTGAATTCGCTTTACCGCCGACTCTCCCCGCCAGTTTGTATCATCCTGTTAGCGGTGGGTCGTCACGTCCCTAGAGACTAGAGCCACCCAGTGGCTAGCACCGTTGCGCCAGCACACCACTTGTGCCTGTGCATCTTGTGCCCCATCATAACCGTAAGTCTATGTCCGCCAATCTCCTCATTCCCAATGCTCTTACTGTACTCACTGCGATAGGGGACATCTCCAGTGCTACCGACCAACTGATCCAGGCTGGGAGTGCGCCGTCAGTCCGTACTCCCACACTCTGTGGGTGAGCCGGGCCGCCCGACCTCATACTGGGCGCCCAGCACCACATCAATCGCAGTTTGCCCCGTGGCGCTCAACAGTCAGCATAGTCCCACAACCGAGTGTAGTGTAGATCTTTCATTCGTCATTGCACGTGGTCCAGTGTGTCCAGTGTTCATTCAACGTCGCTGGTGCGATCGGTCCCTCCCCGCGATTCCATCCTCTTTCCCAGCTTCTTGATATATTCTTGCGCCGCCTGCACTGTTGGAAGTATTATCGGCTTACCCGCTGACATGATCTTCAGTTTTGCTGGGTATTGCATCGCATACTCTAGTCCCAGGTCTCGCAATTTTTTCTTTACGGGGGTAAATTCCTTGCGGGCCATCTGTACCGCCACAGTGTGGTCTGGGTAAAATTCCAGGGTATTACCTTGATGCGTGATTTTGCCCATTTCCCTGGCCATCCTGAGTGCTGTGTCCCTGTCTCTGTAATTCAACATCCTCGCTATTATCATGCGCGGGGCAGCTCCCGGTTTAGGTATCGGTGCCAGCGACCGATGGGCCCGCTCAACAAGGAAGACAGGTGAGAATTTATCGGCCCCAAAGAGTTCTTTTAGTAGTGTCTCCACATAGGTCTCCATCTTCCCAGTGTTTGTGGACTCCGGGAGGCCGGAAATGCGTATGTTGTTCCTCCTGGATCTAGCTTCCTGATCCTCCACCTTCGCTCGCAGGGTCTCAAGCGCTTTGTCGTGACCACTACACATTTTCAACATAGCCATGGAGTCGTCCTCCACCTTTGAGATCCTGTGCTCCGCTTCCGTCAGCCGTCCATCGTGCTTCTCAAGCTTCGTCGCCATGGTGTCTACCCTCAGCATCACGGTGTCCAGCTTGTTGTTCATTTCTTGCAGGCTCTGCTGGATCGCCTTCAGGACGGCCTCCATTTCTGAGCCTTCAGACGCGTCACGATCTCCCTCAGCTTCTGGGGCAGTAGCGTTATTTTTGCCTTGTTTGCGAGTCTCGAATTGCAGCTTGGATTGGTGCCTGTCCGGTTTACCCATGGCAGTCGCCAGTGTACTGGTGGTGCGGGTCTATGGATCAGCGTGGTACGTGGCTATTTTTACGATTGTGGCACGGCAGGCGGGCGGACGGGGCAGCCAGTTTATGTAACAGCCCGCCGGCGGTTATCGATAGGTGCGACACCTCCTCCAGTCGCGTTAACTTCGGCCACCGCTACCAATTTGTCCCGACTTCTCTGACACACGGGGGTGTGTAGGCCAGTGGTGGAACACTCCAGATCTAGGTCAGCGCGGCAATAACCAGCTATGTGGCGCCATGAGATGCCGCTCCAGGAGGGACAGGTCGCACACTCCTCTCCAGCCAGCTTCTGCTTTCCTGCCACATCGTTATCACTCCTGTCCCCCCCTCACTGCCGAAACCGCCGTATCACCGTGTTGGTATGCGTGCCTCCGGGTACTGCCTGTATCTTATCCCGCCATTGGTCATCCGTCGTGCAGCTGTTAAGCCCGATAGATCGAAGACCATCCGGCTCCCGTACTCACTGTGTCACGGGCATGTAAGTAAACCTCTCCGCCATTTTGTGGCCGCCAGCAAATACGCTGTGTGTCCGTACCGTTTCTGCTCCCTAGGGCTCACCGATCATGGGCACCAGCGCTTCGATGTCGGCATTTCGCTGTGCGTACCTCGTCAGATCCTTGTAGCTGAGGGCCATTTGTCGGTCGTTCAGAGGTGGCGGCAGTCTCCGGCAGCGGGCGCGGCCATCTTGAATCGGCTCTCTGGTCCTGTGTGTTCGCGCCGTTTCTGCTTCCTAGGGCTCACCTACTATTTTCACCAGCGCTGCTGTGTCGGCATTTCGCTTTGTATACCTCGGCAGACCCTGGTGGCTGCGGGCCGGTTGTCGGTCGTTCCGAGGCGGCGGCAGTCCCCGGGAGCAGGCGCGGCCCTCCTGGATCGGCTCTCTGGTCCTGTGTGTCCGCGCCGTTTCTGCTTCTTAGGGCTCAACTACAAATGTCATCAGCGCTTCGATGTCGGCATTTCGCTTTGTATACCTCAGCAGATCCTGGTAGCTGCGGGCCGGTGGTCGGTCGCTCAGAGGCGGCGGCAGTCCCCGGCAGCGGGCGCGGCCATCTTGGATCGGCTCTCCGGTCCCCGTCCGTTTTTTCGTTGAAAAAGCCCTGCCGCGCCGCCGAGGCAGTCCCGCAACCTCATTGCCTTATGCCCCAAGGCGTCCCACAGCCATACTCGCCGTTTTCGTTGTCGTTTGGGTGGTTTATGAGGCCGAAAGTCCGCGAATTGTCTTCCGCCCGGCGGAGCTGCCTTTTCAGCCAGCCATTCCGCAGTGCGCCCTCTAGCGCCCCCCAAATGATAACACTTCTTCCCAGTTTTACTTTAATTATAAAGAAGGAATACTTTTTTTGAGCACTTGGTCCTAACAGTCATTATCTTGGTCTTCCCTGCATTGATTATTTTGAATGTATTTAATTTACATTAACCTTCTATAGCCGCTAGCTGTGCTTGCAAGACTTTAGTGGTTTTTGCTATCAGGATGGAATCATCAGCATAAAGCAAGGCAGGGACTGTGGAATCATGCACTGTCCGGGTGTCATCGGTGGCTTTTCTAACTTCATGGTACAGAACGTTCGTGTACACGGAAAGCAAAAGTGGGATTAAGAGTCAACCTTGGTTGACCCCGCTATTGGTATCTAGTTTTTTCGCTGATAAATCCTGCTTGGTTTTGTCCTCCCTGGAGCGAATTCCCAATTTACAGCAGTTGCATTAATGCCAGGAGCACAGAGTCAATCCCCATTCCAGTAAGGTTCTCCCAGAGTCGATACATTGAGACCAATTCAAAGGCTGAAGAGAAGTCTAGAGATGCTACATACAAGGTCATTTTAATAGCTGGGCTAAATTTGTAGATTATTTGTAAGAAAGTGAATATCTGGTCAATTGTCGATAATCCATCTTTAAATCATCCTTGTATCAGTGAAAGATTATTCCCATTGGTGACCCACTCATCCAGGGCCTTCATCATCAGTTTAGAGAAGGGTTTTCAGTTGCTGTCGATTAGACATATTAGTCTATAAGACTGTGGACCATCTTTATGTCCCTTCTTATATAATGGCACAATAATACTGCTCAGCCATGAATCTGGGCAGGTATGTGTCACTATGATCTCTACAAAGACTTTTCGAAGTATTTGAGCCAACTAGTCAGCATCTACAAGAAAAATCTATGGGGGTATCAAGTTATGGCCTTAGAGAGTTCTAGTATAGCTCCATCCACTTTATCCTTCGAGAAAGCCTCCAAAGGATTAACATTTGGTAGCCTATTCAGAATTCCCTCATTAGTTAGAATGGCAATCAGGTGTGATGTATTCTCCACATTGTCATCTGTGAAGTTGAAGATTGAGTAAACATGTACTGTCCAAACATCTTCTGAGATGTTTGATTCTAAGTAGTTCCTCTTTACTCCAAGCCTTTCCCAGATCTTCCTTCAACAAACAAGTGTGTACCTCTCCAGGGTGGCTTGTTCTAAAACCTGCCACTTTCTGGTTGATAATTCAATCTTTTTCTTCTTTATTAGTGATTTATAACTTACTTGTGTAGCCCTTATTAACTCTCAAGGGAGTTCTATTTGCAGAGTAGTGTGTAATTATGTTTTCTTTACTTAACATTCTTCATCAAACCATCCTTCTTTGCAGGAGTTTGTTTTTACCCCAGTCTTTTCTTAAAGGGCACATTCTTCAGATGATTTGAGTTAGCGATTTCAGTAAAAAGTCCTAAAGTGGTAGCAAGGATATGGCCCTGGTCTGTCTCATAACCATTATTGTAAGTCGACTGTTGGTGAGCTTGTTTTACACAAGCTATGTTTGATTCAAGATTTTGATTCCATCTGATTTTGATTTGTCCTCCCAGATCCCAGGCATTATTTAGCTCTTAAATTTCTATAGGCACTATAGTTGTATTGTTTTTGAACTCCAGGCAAAGGGGATCATGAACGCTCTCCAACTTCCATTGTTCTTTCATATTTCCAAACATGCTCCAGTCGGTGATCTTAGTCAGAAAATAATCAATTACAGATTGTGCTTTGCGGGCATTATACGTGGCCACATCGTGGTCTTCATTTTTATTGGAATTACAGTCTGAAGTTAGGCCCCAACTGAGCAGAAAAGGGCCAACTATTTGCCTTTGGAATATATCTTGGGGAAAGCATGTCTGATTGTGGGTAAGCCACATGCAGCTTTCAAATCAATTAGGGCATCATCGTAATTTCCCTGATCTCCCATCTTGCAGTTGAAGTCATCACAAATCAAGGTGAAGACCTTAGTATGACAGGGCAGATGTAACGCTTCCTTTATATATTTTAGAAGGTGAATAAAACCAGCCATCTTTTTTGTTGCTCATAGGTGTTTATTATTCTTAAATGTGAGTTATCTAAGAGTTTAATAAGGTTTTCATGGTTATCCTCCCTTATTTTGGTTGACAAGCATCTGTCAGTTCTACAAGATATCTGCAGTCCTCCGCTGTTTCTTGTTTTCTTTGATTCTTTTGCGTTTTTCACATGGTTAATGTAGCCTGGTAATACTCACAGTAATCAGGTCAATTTTTCTTGAAGTATAATTACATAATGGATGAAAAGAAATGTGAAAAGTCGGTGTCTCCCATTTTTGAGAGATTCCTGCCACATTCCAGGTGATAGTGAGGCTTTTGAAATGGCATCTGTTGGGTTCAGAATCCCCCTGCATATGTCTAATGGCTCGGCAGTCCTTTTTGTTTGAATTTTTGATCCAGGTTATCCTTGAACTTGTTCACCTGATGTGCACCTTCCATCATTCTGGGCCCACCTAAAGTTCCTACTTTGATGTGATTTTGCGGGTCTAAAATTTGTGTGACCTTCGTCTTGCAGTCTGCGCCCCCCACCTGGGGTTTTTATTTCCTCTTCAACTGTAGAGTTACAAATATCCAATTCTATATTGGTGTCCTTGTTGCTTATGCTCATTCAGATGTCTACTCTTGTCAGCACTATCTTGCCTTTTGGGGATGGCTGTTTCATAGTGATTACTTTTGTTTGGGGGGAACTTCTGGTTTCTTGGATTAGGGGCAATCCCAATTCTGGCGCCCGAAAAACAATTTGCTAGTTGCATAATCATGTGCATATACTCAATTAAATTTGCGTGCCCTGAACCAACTAGGATGCAACCAGAGTTGCTGCCAAGACTGGTTTGGGAGCATCTCACAATCTGAAGGTCATTCTTCTTTTCTGTGTGATCAACCTAATTTATTGATTAGCCATTTATATGTTTTGTTTTCCTGGGACTCCCTTCCTTCCCTCTTCGATACTAATGCCAAGGTGCAGATAGAAAAGTTCCTTACGTCCTTTATCCAGTTTTGTACCATTGGGTTTCTAGTTCCATGCCTTCCTTCTTGAATCAGGAAGAGTTATTCCCTGACAACTGATATTCTTGATTATCGACGATTCTATGTTTCCAGCATAATCTTTCGTAATGTAATCCTTTTTCACTAACCATCTCTAAGGGAGAATCTGACGGAAGGACAACTTCTCTGTAGTATCCTGCATTCATATTGTAAGGTGTTTTACTACCCCTGCTCAGCCAGTGCCTGTGCTCTGACTCATTAGAATGCTGGTGTCTGGTGATGCCTCGGAATGTTGGGACGCAGAGAGGTGAAGTGACAGTTGGTCATGGGCTGAGCAGCTGACAGGCAGCTCCTGGTGGGGTTCTGATCTACAACATATCTACTTGATGTCCTGAACCTTACAACTTGTTATATTCATGAAATAAATCTTACTGAATTCATCCTTCCTGTGTGGACCTACTTCACTGCATTCTCCTTGTGGGATCGTTCTACCACGGCCAATTTCCATTTCACTTTTCCCTTTTGATTCAAGCTCTTCGTAGGCAGTGTTTGTTGTTGGCAGGCAGAATAAGTCAGTATTTCTTCCTTTGCACATGCAGTTGTTGCTTCTTTCTCCTTCATGTGCTTGTTTCAGCTTTTGGATTTCCTTTGTCAATTTGGTTATTTCAATACAGAGTTTATAAATTATACGTCTCACGTTTATTGAGATACTTTATGTAGTTTCCCCTCCTCCTTATACATGGGCTGTCTTGTCCAAGGCATATATTTTCGACTGCTTTCTTATTGTCGACTTGGGGTGCCTTTTGAATAGTGCCACCTGTGGGACATCCCATTTTCTGGACTGAAATGTTAACGTGGGGCTTACTATTTGTTGATTTGCTACTCCAGCACATGACAGTTATGACATAACATGTTCTTATTTGAGGTGTTGTGACATATACAACCCTTCACCGAATCACTTCCTTGAATGCCTGAACGGCAGTTTCAAGCCTTGGGAGGAACAGCCAAACTCGATTGTCTCTTCTTCGGAGTAAGTCGATGGTTTTGTCTCCTGTTGTCGTTTTAAGTTGTGGAGTCTGACGTCATTCCTATGACTTTCCATCATGTTCTTATTCAGTTTTCTTTCCTGCCCATGCTTGTGGCCATAACTCTCTTTAGTACACTATTATTAACATGTGTCATTGGGGACAGCACATGCAGGCGTGTTTTTTTTCTGTGGGAGGGAAAAAGGACCGAGATAGAGGGTTCAATTTAAATTATTTTAGATTAGCAGTATATTCCCCCAAAGTTTCTGACTACAAATAAGCCCCTGAGGGGTGCTCTGGGGATTTTGTGAAATCCAATTTTATAGCTACTTCTGCGCTGTTCATTGCCACATCTCTTCACTGGTGATCGATGAAGCAAATTTTTCCTACATTTAAAATGTCACCTCCTCAAAGGAGAAATGTGGGATCGTAGCAGACGGTTCTTCTGAAACTTTCAACTCCCCAAGAGAAAATCCTTCAGATTGTAGAACTAGGTTGAGGGCATTTGTCACGTGATCCCTCGTAGTAGATGTTGCCCCCGGGAGATCAATATTTGGTTCTCTCTTTCTCTGTCCGTGACCATGCCTACTCCACCTGCAGAAGCTGCTTTGTACATGGTCATCACCACAGTTGTCACAATTATATTTGTCTAACTTATTTATTTTGCCGTCCCATGCTCAAGAGCTTTGGCTCTTCTGACACACCTGGACCTGCATATCATAATTGTTGAGTATGTGATTGATTCCCTATTTATTGGGTCATCGATTGTGTTGCCAACTGGATGGTTGCATATTTATTTTGGTGCCCCGCTATCCATTTCCAAAGCCTCAAGCACTGTCTTAGGCTGACACACACTCCATTACTTTAGCAAATTTGTCTGGTTTGTCAGTTTTTTTCCTGGGGGTAACAAGTGGATAAACCATTGTCTTTCTCATACACCCCCTCAATTGCCTTAGTTTTCATTGGCTTCACGCTTCTCTGATTTCAGGACAAATTGATGTCAATCTTATAACATAGGCAGTAAGCTAGTAAATACCAGAAAATAGGTCAAAGCAGTCAAGCAGCAATAAGAACTGCAGCTAGGGTGCAAAAGCGCAGAGTGCACAGCATACAGCACAGCAGCAGGCACAAGGCACAGGAAACTCAAAACCTAAAAATACTGAAAGCACTACGAAAGGAACCAGGCTGACCATGCCCCTCCTGCATTCCAAGTTCAGCAAGATCAGCTGCTCAGGTCGGCTTACTCCGAGCAGACAGAAGAGAAAATATTACAACCACCTGGCCACACCAGCCGTGCCACCGCGGTCTCTCGTGCTGACCACAGCCTCACCAATCATGAGATTGTGGGACTGAGGAACAGAGGAAGGCAGATAATGAACCTCTTGTGGCAGTAGGAGCGACAAGGTGGCATGCCAATACAGGCAGTTGGGCAGGTGGACAGGCGGCCAGATGCCCAGACAAGCAGGTAGGAGTAGGCGAAGCAAACCGCCAGGAGGGAGTCACCAAAAGGAACCACTGGGGGAGCGCAGGCAGGCAAACTACACCAACAGTGCGCAGCTGCTTCTGCCTTGAACTGCGCAGCCACAGTGTCAAATGTCTAGTGTTCTTAGCTCTATAGGAGGGTGTTGCAGTACCAGTGGTTGTTCATGTGTCGTGCTGGACTTACTACTGTTTTTGCTCGTCATGTGTTATGTTAGACTTACTACTGCTTTTGCGAATAGCCGAAAGTGGTAACCTTTCTCAAAAGAGCAAATTACTTAAACATATAGGTTACCTTTGTGAATCAGGCCCTTAGCGTCTTACCCTATGGGTTTGCAGGTCACACTATTTTTATGTAGAAACATACTTTTTTATGTGCAACAGAGCATTTTTCTCTGACATGTTACTGTGGTTTTTAAACTGCAGGCAGTCAGGAGACAATCTGATGCCACATTTTTCCAGTCCCAGGTGGATGTTGTAATTTATAACACTGCAGCTCACATGTCACATCCGCATCTTCGGTTTTTGTACTCTGTCGACTTTCCGTGGCCTTACATGAAGGGTAACTAAGCCTATTGAATTCACCCAACTTTACCTTATGTTCATATGAAGATAGCACACACAGTGACTCTGAATTACTGTGTCAAAATGCCCTGGGTTGTAAAACCAGCACAAACCAGTCCATAGGAAGCAAAAGCATAGCTTGACCATTTGGGAAAAGCAACACTGCTACGGTCATTAACTTTGCGAGAGTTTATACCTTGTTCTCCTCCAGTTAATAATCAAGGATCTCATAAGCGTCCAGTTACAGTAACTATCTGTGGCTTATGAGATATTTTACCAATTAATTTTTTGGGTGCATAATGAAGGGCGCTATAACTATCACACATTATCGAATACAGCTGTGCTGAGTCTGAGCTGCATCTTGCAGATGCCACGAAATGTGTGGGCACCTGTACATGCTACACAAAGCTATATATGTGAGTGTGTACAATCTCCAAGACAAAGCGATGTGAGCATCATTTTTGTGCTCATGCATTGATTTTTGACGTTTGTCAGTTTTTGTTTAAAGTAGTAATTTTCAAGCCTAATGTCCTCCAATGCCCAGATACATTGATGGGTTGTATGGGCATGGTGTTGGATAATGTATTCAATAAGATGTATTTCTGGATGTGTTTTGAACTCTATACCTGGACTTTGTTATTTTTGTGATGTTCACTTGTACAGCACATACATTTTCCATGTGTGTGTGCCTGCCTGCGTGTATGAGTGTGAGTGCGTGTCCAGAAGCAAATTTGCAACTGGTCCTCTAAAATTTTACAACTACTGAACCCATTCCACTAAACACTGCCATCATTTTCGAAGTCAAGCTCCGTCCTTTGAAAACATCTGTAATAGTGAAATAAACTGTGCATTTATGAATATGTAATAATCGTGAATTGTTCCTGAATAGATAAAGGTAGACCTATTTTTAGCTAACCTGAATGCATGCTCTCTATGATGTAGAGATATGTTCCTTTAGAGTTGGAATTTTAAAATATTCAATATCATTTCTTCTGCAGCTGAACATGACGTTTCATTTGTTTATTGTGGCCCTTGCCGGAGCCGGTGCAGCTGTTATTGCCATGGTAAGCTGTTGAATCTTATTACAAAATCATGCAGCATAAGACACATTCAATACATGTAATGTATGTTACTTTCATTTGGTACTGATAATATAGAGTCCCACCCTTTGTTCAGATTTCATAAGGATAGTTTGTTTTGATATATGTAAAAGGGCCATTAGCTAATTTTATTACAAATATTTCTCAAAAATAAAATCTAAGCTCAAAATATATAATTCAATTATGCAAGGTAGCAAGTAAGAAAAAATATATGGGATAACGTACTCCCTGCTGTACTTTATCAGGATACCTAACGTCACCTAGGAGTTCCGTGACCATATAGAGAAATGAGACCGATGGCAGAGTTCCTTTATAAAGTGATGGAACTCTGATATGATTTACAATATCACACGGCAGAGGGTATTTTATTCCTTATATTTCATGCTCACACCATCATCCTTCTTACAAACTGCATACATTCTTGGTGTTATGCTCTTACCTATGAAACAGGTAATAAAGTATGTTTGCACACATGAAGAATAAAAGTCGAATATGTAGTTCAAAATTAAATACACCAAAACATAATTTATTGGTAAAAGATATTAGAATCACTTTAATGGAAGTCAGAATCAAAAAGTACTGTAGCTCAGAATGTGTAAAAAATGCAGAGTGATTCTGTCTTTCCTGTAATAACCTATATTAACATGCAAAAAATAAACATGTTGCTATGAATATGTCCATTCTGCTGATCGGTGTTTATTTTAAGCTGAAGCTGCAGTTATGCAGTGTTTGTTTTAAACTGCTGCTGTAATATTGTTCTGCGACCTGACTTGTGGTGACAGTAGGCATTATGACGTCACAACCCAACTGTAATAACTTAATACAGTTGGGCGGTTACATCATTTCTTTATTACATGTGACTAGAGATTTCACAAGTTGCTGGTGGAAAAGGAATTAGAGGCTGCCTTTCATAGAGGGATAGCAGGCTCCTATATATTATATATGGATAAAGTACTCCCTTATCGTACATTATAAGGATATTGCAAATCAATGAGGAGTTCTGTGATCATATAAAGGAATTAGGCTGTAGGACGAGTTCCAGCATGAGGTCAAGAAACTCCGAGGTGGCTTGCAATATACTTGTTACGTAAGACAGCAAGTATTCTTTTCCTCGTGGTAGATAATCACACCATAATCCTTCCTACATACCACTTAAATCTTTTGTGTTTTCTTCTTTCATAGGAAAGAGATGGTTAGATTGGAGATATGAAACATAAAAGCTGAATCTGTATTGCAAAATTAAACATATTTAATAATGTGTTGCCAAATGATATTAGAATCAGTTTAATGTAAGTCAGATTAAAATGTGTTGTAGCACAGAATGTGTAGAAGAATGCAGAGGGATTCTATCCTTCCCCTAATGACCAATATCAGACAAAAAATAAGCATGCTGACATACTATCACCTTTCTTCTGATCATTGTTTATTTTGGAAGAACAGATGAGAAGAATGACAAGTCAGTTCTTGTTTTCTTTGTTTAAAATGATGCTCCTTTCACCTTTGCTGCTGACAGGAAGCATTTTAATGTAACATCTCAGCAGCAATATGTTATCACAGTTGACCAGCTATCTCACATACTTATTTCAGGTAAATAGAGATGTCATATCTTGACTGTAATAAGGAAATTAGAGACAAGATTTTATCATGGGAGTTTGTGGCTTCCATATATTGTAGCTGAATTCAGGCTGTGTTTGCAGAACCTTCTAATTATGCATGTTTTTGACTATATATTAAAATATAATTTTACATTTAATAATTGGACGCCTATGATATGTGTATAAAAAGCTGTCTTATTATCGTCTACTTGTGAATTTGTGTCACCTATAAATTGAACATGATTGTTGGAAGTGGCACTTTCTGGTTGGTTGATGCGAGGCCCAACCCCGGTAGAACCTACCACTCCCGTCAGGGGTGGGTGATTACAATCACTGTATAACCTGCCTCACTCTTGGGTAGCTTGGCACTGATGAGTCAGGCTCATCACAGAGTACAGAACTCAGTCACAATAAATACACTGAGCATCATAAAAGAGACTTCACACGTGATGTATGTAAATAATGTTTGTATTCAGAGCTCACAGTAATCAATACAACATGAATATATTGTAGTTCTGGTTAATTCTGGTTATAAATCTCACTTGGAAATATTACTAGCAGTACTAAGCTCAACTGTGTTGAAATGACACCAGTATTATGCACACTTGGGACAGATACTATTCTCCCCACCCCAGCACCCTTATGCAGTGCAACACGTTGTCAACCCTAGGCCCATTCGAGCAATTCTTATGATTAAATACCACACAGTTATAGGGTGTACCCCAGCTCACAACAATATCAGAAATATGTACATACAAACAATTTTAACTCTTTTTAGCAGCACTGTGGGCCGAAGCCGCACGGGTAAAACTAATGTCAAACATAGTGTACTTCTGGCAAGAAATCAACATGTACGGCAACACCGCTGGCCACTGTCTTTAATCACAGGCAGTCTGCAGACGGTCACTCCAACACCCACACACTCACTGATAAGCGGTGCAACAGATATCAGACAGGTCCGTACAGAATGCGCTCGCTTACCAAAATGCGGTACAACTGATACCCAGCAGGTCACTTGATAGCACACTGCAGACCCTGTAGCCCAAGCCTCCCACCATCGTACAACTCACCCAACTACCCTACACCCTCAGATTGGAGACAAGCAGCCCTCCTCGCGAATACTAGGCCGCATGCGGGCAAAGTCACACTTGGTCATGGTCCCAGGAAAGTAGATGTGGGTAGGTAGCAGGACTAATTAGGAAGCAGTTGTCAAATGGGGGTTTGGCAGACACTCAGGAACTTCACTCACAGGATGCGGAACAGAAGCGGGGTGAGGGCAATAGTCGGTCACTCAAAAAGGTTCCACAAGGGCATTCCAGCACCAGCCTAGTTATGCAAACCAATCACAAGGGGGGGAGAGTCATGCAGTTTCTTGACCCGCTTCTAATCGCTCTTGGAAGTGTTCCTTTAGCCCAGTCACTTATTTTCAGTACCCAGGCAAGGGCCGGGAAATACTTCCTGGCAACACGATGTTGTCAGGCACTGGGTGAGGAGACAGCAGTTGGTCCGCCACACTGACGGCCACCAAGGAACAATGGATGAATGGGTAATGATACAGGGGAGCCTCTCAGAAGAAAAAGGCCCCACGTTAGATACACGTTGATCAGAGTCGCACCCAGGCAATCCGGGCACAACATCTAGTGCGGAGAGATGTGAGTCGCATCAGAAAATTCCAGCTTCCCAAAATGAAGAATCGCACTATCAGTACCTTTCTGGAAAGGAAGCACAATGCCTTGTGTGTGTTGATACCGCAGACTGATCTCCATTTAACTAAGATAACTGTTTATATATCTTTGTCTCAATTAGGAACTAATTATTTTCAAGTCGATTGTTGGAATATTCTATGTGTATCGATGGACAATATTTTACAGAGCTTCATTTGTTATATGGCACTCATAGAGACCCTTGATTACGGGACAGGTGGGGTGGAATTAATGAGTGCTCTGCCCAATTCTGTGTTGGTAGGTTTTTGAACACCTATTTGTTTCTGGTGTTGATGAGCCAGATACTATTACACTGACCAGTAATTCCAGTCGGAAAAATGACATGAGGTTTTGGGTGCAACCAATCCTCATTCCACTGTTGTTTCATTGGGGAAGCATACAATCCTTTCCCTGTCAGAAATTACCCTTCCATTGACTCTCCTGCTCACCTTTTCTTTCAATACATTTATCACCTGATCAGAACCGGTGGCAAATGTATGTGTTAAACCCCACAGAATAAGAAACTCTGGGGCATATTTGCAAGAAACTGGTGGAGCGTGGTGTTATGCCAAAATTGGTAACGCCGCGCTCCGACAGTTTCAAAAGATAGGGATGTGCTGTATTTAGAAGAATGCGGTGCACCCCTGTATTCTCCGAAGAGCTGGCGCTAAAGAAGCTGCCTAGTGCCAGCGCTGGGGTGATTGTTTATGTGCTGAAAGGGGCACTGTCCTGCACGTAAACATGGAAAGAGCAAAATACAAGGAAAAATGAAACATTTCTTCTGGTATCGCCTGCTTAAGATATTCCCTGGCAATATTTTGGCGCTGCCATACCTTCTAAATATGGGACAGCGTCATAAAGCAATGGGTGTTACAGCAGAATGCCCACTGCAACACCACTTTAATGCTAAGTACTGAGTGAATAGGGGCATTAATTACAATGCAGCGTTAAGCCACATTAAGTGCATTAATGCCGTCTTGTAAATAAGGAGAAGAACTTAACACCACCAGAACATCGGAAATACCAGCGGTCTGTTGGCGTTAGCTCCTTGTATATATGCCCCTCTGTGTAGTTTTAAAACTGGGAAAAACTGCCCGTGCAATAGTTCCGATTCCATGGGGTTAAACTCGCCATTAATACTGGGTCAGTTTTACTTCACTTTAACAGTAAATTTGCATGAAAATTTATCATTCCCCGGTACTGTCCGGCTCATAATGGAGTCCAAAATCTAGCAACTGCATAAACATTAAACTCTTTCTGTAGGAAATAGATAAATCCCACCTAAACCAATTCCTAAAAGGCAATTTACCGCTCAAAGCAGTTATTGAAATTTGTCTGTTCTATGTTACTAGACGCCGCAATTAAGTTCAGAGCAATCAATATAGTCAGCCATCCATCATTTAATTAAACTAATAGCTGCATTGTGATATGACCTTAAATCAACTGGGGAACACCTTTTCCCATAATCATGACCTTAAATCATTCCTTTCATTCTATTTGAGCTAAATCTTATCTGACAGTCAGCTAGGTACTCACGATCTCTGAGCTATGAATGAATTAGCTGAGTCTATTTCTCTTTTGAAACTCTAATCACAAAGAGAAGGGTAGATCTGGGCTGTATGAGGAAGCCTGCACAGAAGTCAACTTCAGAGAAGTCGGATTTGCTTTTACAAGGGGTGTGATTTCCGAATGGTTCATTAGAGTGTGGGTTATTTCAGCTATGTGTTCCGTTTAAACAACATGCAAACTGCCATCTGAGTGAGTTGTAAAATTTTTAGAATTAGAGGCAGCAAAGAGTGACCCAAGGTTCCTTAGGGTGCAGAGTATCTCACTGCGATGCTTCACAAGAAAAGGCCTATTCCTCTCAATTAGCTGGTCAAGTGGGGGGGTGGGGGGGCAACTTGGTTCTGCGCAAGGGAACCTGTATTCACCTTTTGTAGGATGTGCTTAAGGGTAGGTGAAGAGAAAGACTAAACAAACTCTTACTCCCATTTGTATTCCTATACTTACTTTTACACACATATTTCTATGTATTCATACTCTTAATCCAAATTATTCTAATTTATACCCATCCCTTGTCTTACACTTATGCCTATTTACTCTTAAGGTTAATTCTACTTACTCCTTGCCTTTCACTTTCTTATGCCTGGTATTCACCTTACCCTTTTTTTCGCTCTTAGATACTCCTGGTCATACTCTTACCTACTCCCACTACTCTCATAGTACTAGACTTAAAATTTTACTCATTACCAAACTCATCTTACTTTACACCTCCTCCAGTTGTGAAAGAAGAATTTAGTTGCTGGCTTGACTCATTTACACCAGATCATTGACACAATATCATGGTAAACAATATTGATGACAAAAATACTGTTTCAAAAATACAGTTAACCACAATAATGTGATCCTACAATGGTAAACACAAAAATAACAGTAAGAAAATAATTTTGACACTGATATTGACCCCAAAAAAGATAAAAAATATCGTTTTTTTAATATTACTAGAGTTTAAAGTAGCAAATGTAAAATATTTTAATATATATTTTTAATATACTGTAAACTAAATATATTCCAATAATATTTAATATGCTACTTAACATTAATATTATACTCAATACTATATATAAATATGTACTTATATACTTATATAAACACACAAACACATCTTTATATATATGTGTATGTATATATATATATATATATATATATATCTTGTAAAATAACGCTTCTTCTGGGATGTCGGGGACCTCTGGAGAGTGCCGCACATGCCGGCGGAGCACACCGGCACAACAATCACTATTCAGGCCACGATTCGCGCGCTCTCAGGATCACATGATCAAGACTTCGTTGGAAGTTGAAACGCGTTATGGATTAAACACTTGTGGAAACTTTATTGATGCTGAGTCCTTTATCCCGAGAGCGCGCAAATCGTGAGTGAGGAGCCCTCTATGTGTTCTACAAAAGAGAAATGCACACTCCAAGGTATGCAATGCCATAGTCTTCTTATTTACATGATAACATCACAAGTATGGCAAGTGGAGACAAACCACCCTACGGCGTTCCAGACGTCTTGGTCGAAGGTAAGGGGTGTTTTCTCTAAGCACTCAGCAATAAAAGCCCAGTAAATTTGAGTGACATAAAAGGTCTAAAGGACTGCAAAACATAATATAAACTTCTATGGCCATCTTAAAGTTTAGCACATGTACTGTTCAGTAAATACCCCATATAGTACACACACTTACCACTCGAATTAACAAATGAAAATCCGAACAACTTAAAAGAATAATGTGAGTTACTAAACTTTAGCCATGAAAGTGAAATAAGACCAACAAAGTCTAGAATATAATGAAAAACTGCCACATCAGTTAGACAATACAGTCACAAAGGAGAATGCAAAATGCAGTCACAATAATCACCAACTGGAGATAAAGATATATATATATAAATATATAGTGGCTATATTGTGGACCTGAACTGATAAAATGATAATCACACCCCAGTGGGCTTAATATATCAGAAAAGAGCACATATGAATTAAGCACATGTGCAAACAATATCTAAGAAATTAAAATGTGCAACTCATGCAAAAGGACAGTCAGATATTACAAACAGTTTGGATTCTTGACATAAACAAATGCATTAAGAACAGAAGGGCGTCACCTATCAAAATTATCAATGGACATAAAAGTTAAGCTTACCTATCAAAGAAATAACCAAACCCTAAGTTCAATAATGGTCTTATTTCATACAGACAGTGGTCATATTTGTTTTCAAAACAATCTAAGGCCCTGTATGTGAAAAGGAAAAAGAAAATCAAGAAAAAACACTTGTGTAATAAAACCACATTAAAATCCTGAAAGATACTGAGAAGGAACACCACATTATTGTAACATAACAGCATGTTTAGCCCAGATGCGTAAGCAACTCTTTGTCAATATCCAGCTCCACAATATATCTATATTCTAGTTGTCTGAGGGTTGTTCTTCTATTGCCACCTTTACTTGTCTTAGGTACTCAATTGGTAGCAAAAAATCTCAGGAAAGTGTTGACCCCATTGTGGTGATTAGTAAAGTGGCATGCCACAGGATATTGCTTGCCGTCATTTTGTGTGGCTGTCAAATGTTCTAAAATATGCTTATAACCGGGTGAGTTGTTCTCTCTACATATTGTTTCCCACATGGGCACACTTAATGGGTTTTTACAGGCTTTTAATCTATTACAAGTTAAAACCCCTACGCTGCATTCCCCGGCACTAGGTGGTGTCCCATTGATGCCATTCCTGCTCAATCTGTCTTTCAAGGCCATCTCTTTCCTGTATGTTATCCAAGGGTAGTTGTCCGTAGACCCCTGCCAGGATATTATCTGTTAGCAAAATCTGCCAGTGTTTGCCCAGAATGTTTCTCAGTCTTTTTTGCCTTATTGTTGAAGGCAGTGATAAATCAGAATTTAGAATTAGACCAGATATCACGTTGTGTCTTAGGAATGAGAAGTTCTTTCCTACATACTTGTTTTGCCCTTTGAAGGGCTGTTTCCAATGTAGATTGTTGGTACCCCCTGATCATAAATCTTTTTGTCATGTTGGTACATTCAGAATGAACGGCCTCGTCCGTACTGCAATTTCTACGAGCACGTAGAAATTCACCATGAGGAATATTCTGTATCAAAACTTTTGGGTGGCTACTCTGTACATGCAACAGCATGTTTCCAGCTGTAGCTTTTCCATGTAACCTGCAGGTCAGCGTTATGCTCAATTATTTTTACTTCAATGTCCAGAAACACTATGGCAGTAGGGCTCATTTGACACATACATTTTAAGTTTATCTGATTGTCATTCAGCATGGTGACAAACGTCAGTGCTTTTCCAGTCCCACCTCTCCAAAAGATCATCTATGTAGAGGAATTGCTGAAAATCCCAGCCTTCTCCGAATCTCTTTGGGGATCTAGACAACTCACACACTTGAAATGAGAATGTTTAAAAAAAAAACATGAAGGGCAGAAAAGGCCCCTGCTCTCTTGCTGTTGTAGAATGGCAATGGTAGAACCTGGACAGCATAGGCGTCTGTTTCTACAGTGTAAATTGGTGAAAATAAGGGATTATTTGTTAGGTATTCTTTGAATAGAAATATTAAGTAGCCAAAAATGAGTATCAAGCTAAGCAAGTACATTCAGTCTAATAAACAAGTCTCAAAGATCTCAAACAGGACAGACCAAAACAAGGAACAGACAGGAGATACTTGCCTAATCACAAAGGCAATAGGGAACCAAAATCTAAACTGAAAAGGGAGAACACATAACATGTGAGGACAATAATAAGTCTATGTACTGCTGAGAGCAGAAAGCAGTCCCAAAATGTTGCCATGCACAGAGCTAAGTCTCCAATGGTGTTTAATGTGCTTTGCTGTCATTTCTGTAGAAACAATCCTTCCTCTAGGAAATACCTTCCCCATGGTGAATAACGGTCTAGCTGATCTAACTCGCCAATATCCTAACTGTAATAGTTGCCAATCCCGAGCCTGTCTATAACAGATGCCTCTGCAATTGATCTGAGGGGCTTGGTCATCATTTATTCCTGCCCCTGACTCGATGATGAAATCTTGACAGTACCCTGTCTCACATTGCTCACACCCTCAGGGACTTGAAAGTGTGTCTCGGTTTGTTGTGGATCTGTTTTTGGAATGGTTTAGCCAATCAGAGAGCATGCACAAAAATCAGCTGTTTCACAAGATAACTTCAAAATGTAATACATTTTCCATGCCACTAGATACAGCATCTGTCCACAATGAATGCTGGAATCTACAATTACCTAAACCTCATATTGTGGTGACACATCCATAAAAGTGTTAAATGTACTCGGCTACTATTGCCCCAGAAGCAGCCTCACTCTAGGAAGCCCTGTCCATGCGTTGCCAGTGCCTAGCGGTGTAGCTGGTCTAAATTTCATTGTTCATTGTTTGTCCTGACTTTCATTGTTGCCAATTCTGACCCTTTCTATAATGGGTGACTCTGCAATCAACTTGAATGACGTTGTCATCATGTTTACTCCTGCCTATGAGTCTTGATGATAAACTCCAGACAAACCGTCCATTTGGCTTTAAGAATAATCACGGTCACAATTATATTTGACCATATTACCCACATGCTACATACGCTCCATTGTCTAACAAAAAATTCACAATCAATTCAGTTCAAAAGCAATTTATATGATGCTGCATTGCATATAAAGACATATACCTGAACTATCCCTCTTGCGTATATGATATGCTTTAGATATCAGTCAACAAAATGCTTTACAAGGTATAGAATTCCCTACAATAGAGGTAACAAGATTCAGAACCCATTTTGCCTAGAAGCACTAATTCATTGGAGCCATAACTAATGTCTGGAACTCTCTGCCTCTGGGTTTCAAATAAAACCCTTTCATCTGGTTAGCATGTTTTTCTGTGACATGCTAGAAAGTGACAGGAGCAGCAGCTACGGTGCATGGTATGTCTCCAAATATTATAAATGGAAACAACATTTGCCATTGAGACATGTAAGATGACGATAAAAGTAGGCAATTGTTTGTATTTGCTCAATGGCCGTTAAGTAAAAATAACTTGATACTTAACACATATTTTTGCCATTTTGTCACCCCCCCCCTCAGTGATGACACTTGTCACCCCCGGCTTGACAAAATGGCAAACATATGTGTTTAAAACACATTTTTGCTATTTTGTCAACCCCCTCAGTGATGACGCCCAGGGCGGCCCGCACCCACTGCACCCCCCTTCCTATGCCACTGGGCTCTTCTGTAGGGTCATCCCCATTTTTTTTTGCCTGGACTCTCCAGTTTTCTGAACTTCTGTTTTGTGGGCTTTTAGGACTCTTCAAACTTCACCCCTGGACACGTTACCCCTGCTAAATCGGCACACTCTACCACTGCTAACCAGTGCTAAAGTGCTAGTGATCTCTCCTTTAAATATAGTTAAAATTTCCTTCATCAAATTAGAACATTTAATTTACTTGTAAATCCCTAGTAAAGTGGTACCCCCTGAACCAGGGACTGCAAGGTTTTTTGAAAAACTTTATTTTCATTGTTTTTAGTTTAACAGTCAGGCAATGAAAAAATGACATCTCTGACACAGTTGTGGTACATTGAACAAATAGAAAAGCAATACTGGTACATGACTAGCTCGGCAAGTAGTCAATATGAAAAGACAGTGCAAAGGTGTGTTTATAACAATCAATGCAGATATTTCAGTCACAAATATTCAGGGTTATTCAACGGTCTGGAGGGCCAGGTGCAGGACATTCATTCACAAAGCAGCATATGTAATATGACACAGGAGCCATTGCCCCCGGTGGACTTTGTTGTGTGCTCACACAAGTGCTACTATTTCCAGACTACCATCAAACAGGCAAGGCTGCCACTTGGGCCCCATCAGTCAAAATCATTTGTCTCCTCATTTTCATCCACATCATTCCGTACAAACACTACTGCTATGGGCCCCAGATATCATTGGGGCAGTAACATGCTGCCATAAGGCAGTGGTATATGTCTGATTGGGTATTACAGTAGGTCATGTCCCTGTGCCACTCTGACATGGTAGGCAAGGGACACTTCATCCAGCGCATCACTATTCTGCGTCATACCAGTAGAAGACTGATAGCCACAAGTTTTCGGTAGCCCTTTTGGACATCCCTATCATAACTCAGGAGGGGTATAAGTGGTGTGCGGGGCACAGCCTCCCCTGTGATCTCCTCTAGGATATGAAATATCTCAAGTCAGAAGTGTTGCTTTTTGGGGCAGTGCCATGCTACATGCATGCAATCACCCTCATCAGTCCCACAACATAAGTAGTGTGGGTTGTTGCATAAGCCATATCGGCACAATTCGGCCCCGGTGTAATATACATGGTTGAGGTATTTGAAGTGCTCAAGACGATGGTGGTCATTGAATAAACAGTGTGAATTAAGGAGCAGCAGTAAGCCTATTGCACGTCGCTAATGTCTATGCGCCAGTCACGGTGAGCTTTGGTGACACTAGGTCATCTAGCGTCCTGGAAGTAGGCATATAGTGTAGCAATTGCCCATCTTGGTGACATCGCCTCAAATATGTATGTGAGGGCTGGCAGCTAAGGGGTTCTGCTAGTGTATCATGAAACAAGGTCCTCAGCATATGACGTGCTCGATATTAATGAAACAAGAGTTTAGTAGGTGCAGCGCTGGGCACTGACCTGGTCCCAGTTGCGTAGAACTTTATTCTCAAAGAAGTCGCCCATGTTCCATATTCCAAAGCCAAGGAGTGCTGCTGCAGCTGCTTGCTCCGGAACCAGTGGGAACCATGTGCACCATTCCAGTGGGTGCCAAGGGAGTATAATAAGGATCCAAGATGCAGGTCCTACGTCTTCTTCCTGAGGCATTGCGTAGTACCTAAAAGATTGAGAACATGAAAACGATGTACCGGCCTACTGAACAAGAATTGGGGTAGCGAAGAGGAAGATACTGCATCTCTTTCCAGCCATACATGGGGCAGGTCTGCCGGGCCTTGGAGCCAGTAAAACGTGAACATGCACTGCACCGGTCTATAATAATCCTCAGGATCTGTGGCATTAAATCCCCCGATTCCATATGATAGAGAGGTTATCCCACTGATCTTGCGACTGTTTACCAGCTCATGCCTGATGCACCAACAGAGTACTTAGAGTCCAAAAAAATGCACTGGGAAGCAGTATTGGGATATTGGCAAGCACAAATAAAAAACAAGGTAACTCCACCATCTTCATGATGGTAATGTGGCCACAAAGAGAAAGGGTAAGGCATACCCAATGGTCTATTGCCTCGGTGAGGCGGTGTTTTGCCTTTCTGTAATTTCCCCGCATCGTCACTTCTGCATCAGTATGACTCTAGATGCCCAGATAGCGCACAGACTCCATGGTCTACCTAAGGGGTTACTCCAACTGTATCATTGTAGTGGCAGGGGTGAGAGAAAATATTAGGGATTTGTCCCATTTGATTTGCAATTCGGATTGGTCACCGAAGAGGACGACCTCCTTCAAGACAGGTGAAGGGTTGGGTTCAGCTAACCTGATGCCTGGACTTGCAAATGAAGCTACCTGAGCCCTACTGGCCTCTGCTGGAGTGAGTTCCTATACCCCAAGTAGTACCCCTCAGGTCCTGGAGCCTTTGTGTGGCATCAGTTGAGCTCTCCAGAAGTTTTGGGCTCTTTGCAAATGTGAATGGGCCCATTCAAGCCAAAATCTTGCCGCCTGACTCTTCACTCCACAGCGACCACCAACAACGCCCGTCACCGAAAGATCTACACTTCGCACTACAGCATGGACAGCTCACCATGACCACCAATGTGAAATTCCAGCAACAGTTGTCTGAGAAGCTCAACAGGAAATTTGTGTTAAATCAAATGCAGCTGGTGGGCTTGCAGCACTGGTTGTGCCACCCACAGAAGCAGCCTTGTAAAATATGTCTCAGGCCTGCCACTGCAGAGCCTGTGTGCAGTCTGGGACTACCATGTCGACTTGGCATGTGCACCCACTTGCCAGTCCCTAAACCTTCCCTTTTCTACATATTACTCACCCCTAAGGTAGGCCCAAGGGCAGGGTGCATTGTATGTAAAAGGTAGGACATGCCCTGATGTGTGTGGCATGTCCTGATAGTGAATTACAGCCAATTTCTTTCTTCACTATTGCAAGGCTACCTGTTCCCATAGGCAAGTGTGCAAGCGCGCCCCGCGCCGCGGGGGTGAAGAAAGCGCTTTGTAGCGCGATGGTCACGCCTCCCTCCTCTGCAGCTGCGGGCAATTACAGGCGTTGCACCCTGGGACTCCGAGTCCCGGCAGGGTGTCAGTGTCAGCAGGGATCCGGGACAGAGGGGCACAGAAACCAAAGCACTCCCTTCTACAACCACAAGTCCTGTGTGCAGCAGAGTCTTTCCCAAAGATCAGGCAAGTGTGCAAGCGTGTCGCGTGCCGGGGGGGTGAAGGCAGTGCTTTGAAGCGCGATGGTCACGCCTCCCCCCTCGGCAGCTGCGGGCAATTACAGGCCTGTCCTGACTCTGAGTCTCACCAGGGTGTCAGTGTCAGCAGGGATTCAGGACGGAGGGGCACAGAAACCAAAGCACTGCCCACTACAGCCGCAAGTCCTGTGTGTAGCAGAGTCTTCCTCAATGATCAGGCAACTGTGAACACTGTTTGTCCGCAAGCCGGAGGTGAATCTTGCTCCAAGACACACAAACTACTGCAATTTGGCGGCGTGTCTGGAATCTAAATAAACTGAGCTAAATCAATTTTATTTTCACTCACTGATGACACATGTAAATTTACAACAGACTATCCAATAGAGTGGGCAGACAGCCCAGTGCGCTACCTTGGTATCTGGCTTAGCAGAGATACACAAGAACTGTGGAATGTAAATTATGGTAAGATGATCACTTGGATAAAGGAGAAAATGCACATCTGGTCCAAGCTGCCTCCAACTCTTGCAAGACGAAGAGTAATTACAAAAATGGTTTTCCTGCCCAAGCTGCAGTATCTTTGTGCTAACATTTCTATGCTGCTCACTTCACAATTTTTCAAACATCTAAAATCCTGCATAAGTCTGGTATGGATGAGCAAACAACCCTGATTATCCTAGGAGCTGGTCACCCTCCTGTTGGCACAGGGTGAACTGGGGGCCCCGAACCTCACACTTTACACATACTGTGCACAATCCCAATTTCTCCATTCTTGGTTATACCTGACACCGTTCCAACCCTATGTGGCAATCAACAAGGGCCGGGCTGCCCCTTATTCCTTCAACATAACTACCAGAACCCCAGACGGGAAATCAACATGGTCAAAACTCTCCGAGGGGCTGCAAAAAAGAGCAAAACTCACCACTTTATACGCCACGTCAATCCCGCTGGCCAACAACTCTCAAATTTCCCCACTATTGGACAAAGGCGCTGCTGGACGGGCATGCAAACTTCATATTATCACTTTCTCTTATGAATACCCAGACAGCCAGTTCCTCCTCCCACTGCAGACTGAGGAGCCCTCACAAATTACCTTCCTGGATACCCTACTGTATTGTCACCTGCATGAAACTTGCTTCGTTATGCATGACACATTCCTGTCTCTACCCCCACTCCTACCTGTCTTGGAACACGTTTACAGACCCTTCTGCTCGCAAGATAATAACACGCCTCTACACCACTATCCAAAGCACCTCCCCGTTGACCACCCCTAGATGCCTAGATGCCTGTAAAGTGGATCTACACCCCCCCTATTACAGAGGCTTAGTGGTCGTATTGCTGCAGCCAGCTAGAATACTTATCCCGTAATTATGGGCTGAGACGGATAGACTTAACATTTTTACATCGCATTTATCGCACCCGGTGCAACTGCATCGTTGAGCATCACAGGCCACATTCCTGCACTTGGCCTGCACGTGCCCGCTGGTTGCAGGGTTCTGGGGTGAGGTGTTGTAACACATTGCAGACATAACACTAGTCATGAGTTGAGTCGCTCCCCATTAGTGGCCCTACTAGTATATGTAAGGGATGCCCCACCTGCAAATCGGCATCTAATCACCATGTTGCACCTACTGGCAAAGCGCAGAGTAGCTATACACTGGGGCTGGCGCCCCACCCCCGATATTAAGACCTGGCTGCGGGATGCCACATATTGTCAGGAACAATTATCCACCTTTTGGGAGCTGATGCCGTTTAGGTCCCGGACCAAGGATATATGAGGTGTGTTCACCTCCTGACTTCGGCAGTAAAGCTCTGATTCCCCCCCACCATAGCGACGTCCATGCTGCAAGTAGATATTCCCCACTTACAATCATAGAACGGTTGTTCTGCTCACACTGGGTCGCAGATGGTCCACCAGGTGGATGCTGGGAATTGCTTTGTATAAGTTGTCTCCTGTTCCTCCTTGAACTGTGAGGGAAGAGCGGAACCTCCATGTTGTAATGATAGAGCAGGCAATAAGTATAAACTGTTTACACTGCAGTTGTGTGACGTGACCATTGTCCCCTGATTACCCTAATCCCCTTAGTTTGTATTTAGAGCCTGCACTCTCTTTTCTGTATTTCAGAGAATATGTGAATGCCATATGTTTTCTATGGTGTATATGTGCAAAATTTCAATAAACAAATAAAAAAAATAAACTTTCCCCCCAAACCAATACACTGGGAGACAGCAGTAGAAAGAAAAGAAGCAGAAATAAATCAGGCTTAAAATAGAGAAGTTACAATAAATTCATCACAGCCAGCACAGCCGTGCTTCTCTTGCCCTAGACCCATTGAAGTCATGAAACGTGCATTGTTTGAAAAGCAGCCCTTGTGTAAATAATGTCTTTTAGATTAACTAATTATGGCACATTAACCACTAGCCATTAATAGGGATTGCAGAGTGCATTCGCACAAAGACGTTTGGTTAAAACAATATGAGAAATTATTTTATGTTTCCTTAACTTCGTGATAAGAGAACTTAAGAGGTGTACAAGAAATCGGACAAGAAAGAAAAGCCGAACTGTGTGCACAGAAACAAAACTATGTATAAAGAAATATTCCAAATCACATATGCAAAATCTGACCAAAAACCCATTCATTACTGGGCAACTCGATATGCCACTATGAACCTACTTTTAAGAAAAATGTTACCACTCTCAGCCATTGTGCACAATTATAATCATATATGTAAGTGTTGATTACATAGTTTGAAGATAAACTGTCCTGCATCTTTCCCCTTCAGAAAGAAATATTTCTTTGCATGCTCTTTCTGCCTGCTTATCTGGAGGCAGGGGTCTCTCTTTCTGCCTGCTGATCTGGAGGCGGGGGTCTCTCTTTCTGCCTGCTGATCTGGAGGCAGGGGTCTCTCTTTCTGCCTGCTGATCTGGAGGCGGGGGTCTCTCTTTCTGCCTGCTGATCTGGAGGCGGGGGTCTCTCTTCCTGGAGGCTGGGGTCTCTCTTCCTGCCTGCTGATCTGGAGGCGGGGGTCTCTCTTCCTGCCTGCCGATCTGGAGGCAGGGGTCTCTCTTTCTGCCTGCCGATCTGGAGGCGGGGGTCTCTCTTTCTGCCTGCTGATCTGGAGGCGGGGGTCTCTCTTTCTGCCTGCTGATCTGGAGGCGGGGGTCTCTCTTCCTGCCTGCTGATCTGGAGGCGGGGGTCTCTCTTCCTGCCTGCTGATCTGGAGGCAGGGGTCTCGGGGTCACTGTTACACATCGCAAAGAGCAAGCCTAGGATCGCCGCTGCGACCCCTGGCAGCCCATGGAATGAAGTCCATGCCTGGGACGTAGAGTGATAACAGCCCTGGGTCTTCGTCTTCATTACAATAAAAACATGATGCACGTATCAGAGGATATTGTATGACGTTAACCGCTGACGAAAATGATATCTACTGCTAGAGATAGATTGCTACATAAGGTGCAGTGAAAGAATGCAAACGTTTGTTTTGGATAAAACCTCTCGCAGAGGTGTTTTACCCATAGGGTAAAACCACTCTGCTACTATTTTTGAAAAGGTGCAGACTGCAAGGAAATCGAAGTACGACTCTTGTCTAATAAATTAGACGACATTTAGGGCCTTCTTCTCATTACCATCTCTTGCAGGATGACGATGATGTATAACATTACAATATACTGACATTTTATAGCAACTATCACAGTACATAAAAATCAATATTAGAACATGAATAACGAAGCCTAGCAATTAAGGTGCGCATTTCACTATGCCGCATCTCTTGTTCGAAACCCACTGGAACATTGAGAGCAGGGGTCTCCAACCTTGTCTTTAATAGGAGCTACTTATGGTCAATAAAAATGATCCCTAGCTACTAACACAAGTTATCAATTACACGAGTGACCGCTTCAGATGAGGTTCCATTAGTAGCCATTGCATGCAAGATTACAAGCAGTGACCACCTCATGCATCAGGCAACATCACCAGCAATTCTTTTTTTAATGCCTCTACATGGCATAGCACAGCAGTCATATACACACTGTCTAGAAAATAACATCAGTAATCAGACTTCCCAAAGCAATATGAATACATCTATTTAAGGACTAGCCTTAAACCTATTTTGTCTCCAAACATAAAGATACCAGTACATAAAGTACACCTAATGTACTTTTAAATATCTTTTCCAATTTTATATACATACCTAATTCACTAAACAAAATCTTTTCAGATACTAGGATGGGCTCCATATAGAGGAGCTACTCACGGGTAGCTGAAGAACTACCAGTGGCCTCCGAGCTACTCGTTAAAGAACTCTGATTGAGATAGATGGTGGAATTTGGAGTGAAATATAGTAACAAAGTTGCAGACACTTTCTTCTATGTATTTTTTATTGGTTGTGTGATGCATTGGTGTTGGGAGGTACCCAGTGTTTGTTAGTCTGTAGTTCTCCTCTAAAATGTATATTTACTTTGAGGCATAAACACTACACATAATGTACTTTTCGTAATGATTTAACAAATTTATGAACATAAATAAAACTACATTATGTTTACCTGTACCTGGTATCACTTCCCGTGTTAGAGAAAACCCTATTGTTTAGATGATGTAGTCACATCTCAACTTCTGAACAGCAGCAACAGTTAGAGATGTTGTAGTCCTATATCACCACTGGCAAAGCCAATGGGTCGTGCCTTTAAATGGTGAGTGCTGATATATTGGTTTTGCCAATGCTTGTTTCCAGTATCATCACAGCACACTTTATTTGTTTTTACTTTATCATGCGTGTCTCTACATACTAAATGATTCACTGGCAGCAATCTTTGATTGCCACTATGTGTTTGCATTCATTGCAATGTACGTGCGCAGTTAATGCACTGTTGGCCATCTTTTGATGGCCGTCGTGTGCTTTCATACGCATGCATCTCTTGCGATGCACCAGCGCCCAATTCGACTTTTTTTACTTTACCTTTCCAATATTACTGATGACCCTTTTAGAACAGTAAAGTAAGAAGAAAAGTGTATGCGGGCATTAAAAATAGAAATGAGTAGCTCAGGCTTAGTTGTCAGGTCCTAAAAAATAATAATAAAAACAAACACTTACAAAGCAATAGGTCTCAAATTTGTGTGATTTAAAGCTACTGGTGTTGTAAACGACAATGGGGCATATTCTCAAGGACTCATCACTGATTTAGCAGCACTTTTCCGCCACGAAAGTGGCGATTGATTTATCTCCCTATAAACAAGCCTGCGCTAACAGCCGACATCGTTAGTTTATCTGCGATAGCTGCCGCTAAAAACATCATCAAGGCTGACAGTGACAACTAACGCTAATCATATGCAGAGTAGGCGTTCCCATCCAAAAACACACGATAACACCACTTCGCGATATTCTCAACGACCAGCCAGATCGGCGATGCGGCCCAAAAACAGGCAATAAGGCACGTTAGGAGCAGGAATTTAAGACCTGTTTTTTTCTGGTCTTAAGTAGGACGAAAACCTGCAGTAGAAAGGGAGCCCAACCCATAGCCACATCTGAAGACCAACAGATGCCATGGAGCTACTGATCATGCAGCTCAGAGACCCAAGAGGACCACAACACCCACCGCCACCACCCCAGGACCACCTCTACCCTCAGGACCACCACCTCGGACTACCACCCAGGCAGCTCAGAACAAGACAGCGGACCTTCCGAAAACACACCAGCCTCAGAGACTTAACGCCAGAGGATGTCATTGCCCACTACAGGCTCATAAGGACAACCATCCTCCACATCCTGACCCACATTGCCCACAGGCTGACAGTACCAACACAGTGGACAACCAACATCCCTCTGCAGACAAAGCTGCTGGCTGTGCTGCACTTGTTGGCCTCTGGTACCTTCCAACCAACAACTGCCAGATTCGGAGGAGTCTCACAGCCAGCTCTATCAAAATTCCTCACACCTGTCTTGGATGCCATCATCAGCTTGATACCCCAGCACCTTCACTTCCCCCACACTGCACAGGAACAGCTGGAGACCAAGCAAGGCTTACACGCCATAGCTGGCTTTCCGCATGTGTTGGGGGCAATTGATTGCACACATGTTCTTCTTGTGCCTCCTGCCGACACTGCACACAATTACCGCAACAAAAAGCACACACATTCCATCAATGTGCACGCAATAGTGGACCACCGGGGACTGTTCACCAATGTTGTTGCCAACTTCCCAGGCAGTTTGCATGATGCCTACATCTTCCGACAGTCCATCATCAACCAGCGCTTCCAGGATGGCACCTATGGAAATGGACTGCTCATTGGTAAGTACCAATGGAACAACTCCACAATCATACAACTGTGGGAATGCACACGTAACAAAATCACATACAATATGCCAAACAACATGCCCACCTACCAGACACGACAACACAAGTAACTGTGGTAACAGAGGCCAGACATGTAGACAAATCATCCACAAAGGCATAGCCCCTCTGCCACACAATTGCAGAATGTGGGGAGAGGTGGGAACCAAGAATGTGCAAAGAAGGCAAGTGACCCATGAATAAGAATGTACACAATGCCAAGTGTGTCGGTGATGTGCTGGACAGTCTTGAGTATGCAGAGCACAGACATGTCCATGTGGAAATATACTGCTGGTGTTTGTAGTGTTGTGGACAGTGGACGCAACCATGTTACCTCTGGCATTGTGAAAGACCTTGGACATGTAGCTATGTCGCTCCCCCTGTAAACGTAGTGGGCTGGGGCGGCGTACACCAGTCCAGCGTAGGAGTGTGAATAAATAGCCCGGGGCTCTGGGCGTGGTTCACATCTGGGCTCGAGGAGTGGTTCAGTTCCTGGCTCAGGGTGTGGTTCAGTTCCGGGTTGTCCACAAAAGTGACTATGGCGTGTGTCTCTGGTGTGTGTCAGCGCCACTTGGCCCTTAATCGACAATGTTGCAATGTAGCATTCACCCGGAGGGTGGGCTCGCCCAAATGGATAAATAAAAGAGCACAAGGCTGCTCGGGGTCTTGGCTCATACATGCCATCTGTTATGTGTGTATCTTCATTACCGCAGCATAAGCCAAAGGCCTAGCCTCAATCGCAGCGCGAGTTCAGCCAGGCCTGAACTCTTCATCTTAGTCCACCCTATCCTTACTATAGGCCTACACACACGTGGCCGCCCACCTTCAATGGCCCACATTACAGTGTTGTTGTCAGGCTTGCGGACATGCGCAGACAGACATGACCATGGTGTGCCGTAGGAGTGCAAGTGATGCAACCGTGCAGCACACACAAGTAAATAGGCTCGGGGGGAGGGAGTAGCAGCTGTGAGGCTAAGTAATACACATTGATCCCGCACATTTGCCAGAAGCAATACTTGGCAAACATGAATCCCAAAGTCGCACAAATCACACACCACACAACTTGTGAGTCTGCCAACACAGCATGCAGAACCACCAATTTACACTAATCTCACTTACCTCTCACAGGTGATCAAGGATATGCACTCTGCCCGTGGATGATGACACCCCTCCGAGCCCCGAACACCCCGGCCCAGAGGCAGTACATTGTGGCCCACAAACGCACCGGGGGCATTGTTGAGTGCACATTTGGCGTGTTAAAGTCACGTTTCAGGTGCCTGGACATCACAGGTGGAAGACTTCTGTCCAGCCCAGAAATAGTGTGCAAGATGATCATTGCATGTTGTGCATTGCACATCATATGTGTACACACCAATGCCCCATGGATCCAAGTGCCAGATGCACCGGATGATGATGAGGAAGATGAGGTAGGTGGACCACACCCCACTTCAGCTACAGCAGGAATTGCCCAAAGGAACACAATCATTAACAATTTCTTTGCATGAGCACGTCACATTGTGACTGTCCTTAGCAATCATGGAACAGTACAAAATGACCACATGAACAGCATGTACTAGTAAATTCCTTGCAACACACATTCCCTGTGTGCATGTCAGTCCTCTGCATTAGCACATCACTCTGACAAGTGTAAGTGCAACATTAAGTGCTAACAATTTCACAAATAGCAAATAGATGGTGGGGATGTCACTTTTGTGCAGAGAGGCTGTTTAGGGTGTCACGTATTCAAAATGCCATTTCAGGGTGTCAAATGTAGTACATAATCCCACTCATCAGCGTATCACATGTGTACAAAAACATGACATGAAGGCTGTCATTGGTGTTCAAAATAAGACAACAGGGTGTCATCTGGGGTCAGTTATGAAATTTTGGGTGTCATTTGGGGTCAAATATGAACCACCCTGATGCAGAGATGCACCCAGTGGCTCAAGTCCCACAACAATAGCAACATGGACGTAAGGGGGATGATGTCAGGGGTTGTTTGTGCACGTGGATGTGTCAGAGTGTGACCTGCTCTTTTACGGATGTGGTCCACAGTCAGCCACCTCAGTGTTGTGGCGTGCACCATGTCATGATAATTGGAATGCAGCCATACTAATCATCATGCAGTGTTACTTGCCTTGTCAGTGTGGCTCATGCACCCGCAGCTTTGCTATGCTCAGCACATGTGCATGTGTTTGTTGTGAGATTAGTGATGTGTGGGGAGGGCCCCCTCTGGGCACGTTGTCAACGATGGCATACTTGCTGTTTGTATGTGTGCTGTAGTATGCCAAGGAGATCAGGGACATGATCCAGAGTCATTGTGGATGTGCACTGTGCTATACCTAATAGTGCATGTGTGCCATTGTGCCCATCTCCCCCATCCCCCCAGTCGTTACTCACCCTGTTGCTGTTGGGTCGGGCCAAGCAGCATCTGGTCCCCCAACTCCTGCCATCGTCTTCTCACTGATGACTGTGGACACCATTTCCTCTATCTCTTCCAGCTCTTGCTGTGGCGCTGGACTCCCACCTCCAGTCTGCATTGTTGCTTTCCGGTTGTTAGCGAGTTCCAGCTTGGTTTTGCGCTTCACATCATTCCAGCACTTCTTGGCACTTCACTCCGACTGCATTTACCTTGGACAAGATTGACTGCCATATTGCATTTTTAATTGCCAGTGACAAAGTGGAGGTGGTGAACAGCTATTTTTGGTGTTCTATCACCTCCGTAATCAGGTTCTTGTTTTCCTGCAGACTGAATCGCGGGTTCCTCTTCTTCTTCTCCTTGCCCTTCTCCTTCCCTGAGGTCCCTGGCTGGTACTCCGGAGGGTTTGTGGAGTTCTGGTTGGCCTCTTTAGTTGCTTCAGCATCCTCCATGGTGCTTCTCAGTTGTTTGGGTTTTGTTTTTATTTCTTTTTTTTTTTTTTTTAAACCTTTATTTACACATCAAATATTCACAGTCATGGGCCTACAACCGCCTGGGCCGGCCGCTAACGTAGAAAAAAGGGAGGAAAACAATAATACAGCAATCATGAGAGCAGGAGCGAACCGCACGCGTAGCGGCTGCAGCCGCCCACAACTGAACCCAGCACTACAGAAAGGTTTCTTATTAACTGTTTTATAAATAAAAACAACAAAAGGAAACTTAGACCAGGCAGAAGAACTCCATTAGCAGGGACTTGCTCTCTCATGAGCGAGGGACAACAGCGACAATGCAGCCCATTACACAGTTACTCGCGTTAAGAAGGGCAGGGGGGGGGGGGGGGGCAGGGAAAAGATCGGTCACCAATCCTGCAAAGCGAAAGGGGAAAAAGACCAGGAACATCAAAGTCAAGGGGACATCGTTACGTCTGGTGTGACCACCACGGGGGGGGGGTGCATATATCCCCACAGTAGGAATTCCAGGGACCCCACATCTTACTCCATTTCTTAGGTTTGCCTCTGGCCACGTAAACCGTCTTCTCTCGGAACATGCACCAATCCATATTCTCTTTCCACTTCGTAACTGTGGGGGGCCTACCGGAACCCCAGAGCTGTGCAATGTCTCTTTTAGCGATCATGTTGCCCAAAGTCACCCAGCGTTCTTGTGCCACATCGCAGTCAGTCGGTTCCCACACATTCAACACACATCGCCGAGCCTCAGGGAGCAGAGCCACACCCGTAACCTCCGCCATCACTGCATGCACACCGGTCCAGAAACGTAGCATCTTCAGACACTCCCACAGAATATGAAGAAAAGTACCAAGCAGGCCACAACCACGCCGACATAAACCATCACTTGTGTAACCCATGTGAAGCAAGCGGGGGCCGGTGACATAGACCCTATGTAATATCTTTAACTGCACAAATCGAAGGCGAGCCGGTATGGCAACCTCCCTCGGTGAGGCTATGGCCGCGACCCAGTCCTCATCATCCAATTCTAGGCCATCGGCGACCCAGACCTCTCGCAAATGTGTGAGGAGGTCCGCTCGAGTATTGATCAGTTTTTTGTAGATCAGGGAAATAGTACTATCTGGCAGGTAACCCTCAAGTAAACGATCTTCCAACAGGGAGGCTTCAGGGATATCTGCAGGATTCGGGAAAGCGGAAAGTAGCGCATGGCGCATCTGCGCATAGCGAAAGAACTCCATATCGCTCAGCTTATATTCCGTCTGAAGAGCTTCAAACGTTTTAAAAGCGCCCTTCGTCCAGAGATCCCCCACACGACTAATTCCAATCAAATCCCACTTCTCAAAGCCCTTAGTACGCCATAAACCACCCAACGCATCAGACGCATACAGTGGAGTCGCACAAGACAGACGGCCCGTCCATCCCGTAGCGGGGGTGGCGCAGTGCCAGGCACGCACTGCATTTTTCGTAGGACCTGTCAATTTAGTGCCTCCCTTCGTAGAATAAAGCGCCCTATTGAAATCTCTGCCCGGCAACAGTAGCTTATCCATCTCGTACGCGGGGTTCACCGCCGGGCCATATGTCCCATGGTTCACCGCCACCAACTGGGACGCCCAATAATACCTTCTAATATCAGGGAGAGCTATGCCACCGTCATACCACGGAAGGGTCAATTTAGCGAGAGCAATTCGCGGTCTCCCATCCCAAACTAGTTGCCTCTGTAGGCTCTCTACCTCACTAAAATATCGGGCGGGCACCACGTCCAGCGTATTCTGCAATGCATACAAGAAGCGTGGAAGAGACATCATTTTGAATAAGGCTGCCCGGCCAAGCGGCGATAGCGGGAGCTTCCGCCAACGAGCAACATCTGCCCGCAGCCGCTGGAGCGGGGGCAGCAGATTCAGAGCATAACGGACCGCCGGATCCAGGGACACGTGGATACCTAGGTATTTAAATCCAGAATGTGAAATCTGAATCGGACAGCCACGAGGGAGAAAAGGGGGGTCGCCAACCAGCACATAAACACAGGATTTCACCCAATTAATGACAAGCCCTGAATTGCGACCGAAGGAGTTTAATACATCAAATAACACTATCAACGATTTCCGCGGGGAGGTGAGAAAGAGCAAAATATCATCTGCGTAGAGTGACACGCGATCCTCAAACGTCGGTGTCCACCGAATACCCGTCATGGAGGGTTCCCACCGGAGCCACGCCGCCAGGGGCTCCAACGCGAGAGCAAAAAGAAGCGGGGACAGGGGGCAGCCCTGCCGCGTGCCCCTCCCAAGCAAAAAGGGGGTAGAAACTCTACCATTCACCACCACCTGCGCCAGCGGTTCCACGTATAACAACTTCACCCATCCAATGAATCCAGGTCCAAAACCAAACTTAGCCAGCGCCGCCCAGAGATACGACCACTCCAACGTGTCGAACGCCATCGTGGCGTCTAAGGATGCCAAAATGGCGGGCTCCTGAATAGAATCAACTCTCGCGAGGACTCCGTGGAGGCGCCGCAGGTTCAGCGCGGTGTTGCGGTGCGGAATAAAACCAGACTGGTCCGGATGTACCAGGTCACCAATGACTTTAATCAAACGATTAGCGAGCACTTTAGCGAGAATCTTAGGTTCAGCGTTTAGGAGTGAGATAGGCCTATAAGACGCACAGCAATCACGCGGCTTGCCCTCTTTATGGATCACCACAATAGTCGCTAGACGTTGATCACGCGGAAGGGAGCCGGCCTCTCGGGATGCAATAAACATCTCGCGGAGATAAGGTGCCAGCCTATCTGGACGAAGCTTGTAAAGCTCGATCGGAAGGCCGTTAGGGCCGAGAGCCTTTCCTGAACGGACCGAGCGAATCGCCGATGCTATCTCATCGTTCGTCAACGCCGCATCCAGCAATTCTTTATCATCGACAGAGAGGCACGGCAATGCAATATCTCGTAGCAGTTGACGAGAGTCGTCTTCTGGCCTCTCCGAGACCGGAGAGTAGACGTCACGCAAATGGTCCGCAAAACAGCTCACAATCTCCCCCGGATCCGTAACACTCACTTCATCAGCACGCACAATCACCGGGACCACACGACTCGCTCGCTCTCTCCTCTCCAGCCATGCAATCAACTTTCCAGCCTTCTCACCAACATCATACAAGCGCCCCTGTTGTTACCGACTAGCGAGCTTGGCCGCATCCGTAACCAACGCCCTATAATCCGATTGTTTAAGGCAAAGGGCATGGAGTTTATCCCGTGTGACCCTCCGCCCGAGATCCTCTTCCAAGTCAGTTATGTCAGACTCCAGGCGTACCACCTTCTCAGTTTTACGTCTCTTAGCAAGGGAGATCAAGAATAGGGCCTGCCCACGGATGACCACCTTGAAAGCCTCCCACAATGTTACGGCCGATGAGACTGAACCCTGATTTTCTACAAAATAACGGTCAAGAGACTTAACCAAAAGGGCACGAGTTGTGGGGTCATGCAAATACCAGGGATTAATCGGTGCCACCCTCCCCCCTGCCCCCAAGACCACATCTAAGTGTAGCAGGACCGGGGAATGATCAGAGATGCCACGAGCCAGATGTCTGACCTCCCCGATCATTTGAGCTTGGGCGGCCGGCATCAGCACATAGTCCAATCTAGATAAGGAGCCGTGGGCGCCAGAGTGAAATGTAAATTGGGCGAGCCCCGGATGCATCGATCTCCAACAGTCCACAAGCCCCATAGTGTCGATAAAGCCACCCAGCCAAGAGTGCGCCCCGGGGAGGTCTCTGGGAGGGTGCCGATCCTCTCTACCCGATACCACAGAATTGAAGTCGCCACCTACCAGCAGGAGGCCCTCCGGGAGCCCAAGCAGCAACCCTCCCAAGTCCGCAAAGGTGGTGGTTTGCAACCCAGGGGGGACATAAACTGAAACCAAACACAAAGTCTGTCCTTCCCACCGGCCAACCAACACCACGTAACGCCCCCGGTCGTCGTGCATCACCTCATCAATTTCCAGTGGGAGAGAGGATCGAACCAAAATGCCCACCCCTCTGGAGCCGGTAGTAAAACCAGAGTGGGCCACCAAACGGTAGCCCCTTCTATTCATAGCATGGCATGAGTGTCCCACCAAATGCGTCTCCTGCAACAGAACTACATCAGGAGAGAGACGTTTCAGATATTGTAGCACCACCCCTCGCTTCAATCGGTCCCCCAAACCATTGACATTCCATGTTAAAATGTGCAATCCCCTACCCCCCATTTCCACCACAACGGTCACCTCACCCACGTTGAGAGCAAAAAGCAGCACACTGGTTGCCTGGTACAAAACAAACGCCACACAAAAACAACTCCCCTACCACCACCCCCCCAACTCCCATTACACACCCCCCCACCCTGCACCCCTGCACAAGACCATTAAGCCACCCCAACTCGCAGTGTGCCTGTCGCCCCAACATGAACCTACTCTACGGAAAGAAAGAAAACCCCCCGAGGAGGAAGAATCTCACCAGATACCCCGCAGCCTCCCAATGATGAAGGAAGGGTGATACAATCCTAAAGAAGAAAAAACAATACATCAAACCCAAGTTGGAGGTGAACACAAAATTGTCTAGGAACCACCAGTCATTCGTTCACACTTGATCCGCTGATCCACCACCCTCATCCTCGGCTCGTTCCTCCCCGCCGCGCCGACGGTGCAAGGTGTCAAGCCAGTCCTCAACCGCCTCGGGCCGGTCGAAAAAATAAGTCCGTTCCTCCAGTTCAATACGTAGCTTGGCCGGGAAAAGCATAGAGTACTTCAAACCCATGTCCCTCAGCCGCCGCTTGACAGTCGTAAATCCCATTCGCTGTTTTTGTACCGATTGTGTAAAATCAGGATAGAAACTGATGTCCACACTTTCATACTTCGTCGGGCCATTCACATGGGAGGCCTGCAGGATTGCGTCACGGTCCCTGAAGTTGAAGATCCTGGCAATGATAGGTCGCGGTGGGGCCCCAGGCCTCGGCCGGCCCCCCGGAACTCTGTGTGCCCGCTCCACCGTAAAGAATTTGCTGAGGCCTTTCGGCGCTAGTTTGTTCAGGATCAGATCTTCCACAAAGAGATCGACCGGCCCATCCTCCGACTTCTCCGGCACACCGATGATGCGCACGTTATTCCGCCGGGCCCTGCTTTCAAAATCCTCCAGTCTCTTAACAGAGAGGTCGCTGAGGGCCCGCAAACTGCGGATCTCCGTCTGCAGTTCAGAGACATCCGTCTTGAGGCCCGATGTCGTGAGATCGAGTGATTTGACCTTTTCACTGGTTTTCGACAGGTCTGCCCTAAGCAAGTTGACATCGATCAACACGGTGTCCAGCTTGTGGGCCAGCGAGTCGAATTGCTGGCCGACCGAAGCCTTCATGGCATCGATGGCACCCATGACATCATGCAGTGTCAATTCCGTCGAGGGTGACGGGCCCTTCTTGGCCGCATCCGAAAGCCCACTCGAACCGGGAGATCCCTTCTGCTGGGCATAGCGGTCCATGTTGTTCGTTTGCACGTAGCCACCCCTCTGGGTAGCTCTAGACTTTTGCCTGTCACCGTCCAGCCGGGCCGCCATTACACAGCAGGGAGAGCAGATCCAGTATACCTGTTAGGCGTAGCGATCACCCTGGGGAGTCCACCTGAGTGATGGACAGCCCCCTTTGTCAATGCCACTCGACAGCCCCAGATCGGTCCAAACGTAGAGCGACTGCGAGCGCCCGCCACCAGACTCGTAGAGGAAAGTCAAAAACGAAAGTGAAACCAGGGGGGGACGGGCCCGCCCAAGACTCTGGAACCGTTGTTGTTCGATTGGAGCTCGGGGACAGTGCCAACCCGAGTCCGGGGTGGCGCCACGGGGCAGGCCTCTTTCTGGAGTACAGAATAAGTCGAGTTCCCAAAGTCCGATTTAAGTTCCGAAAACGGGAATCACCTCAGCTTCGGTTCACCCGTAATATTCCTTCAAAATAGCAGGATTATAGCCAGGATAGACGTGGGAGGCTGCGAGGGTCTCGGGAGCCCTGTGCCTACGCGTCCATCTTGGTTGCGCGCTAGGCTCCTCCTCCGAAATGGTTTATTTCTTTTTTTATTTGCAGCTTTTATGGTGAATTTTCCCTCTTGACGTGGGAATAACAAGCCTGGCGCTGCTTATCATTGATATTTTTATCGCTGTTGGGCCCATCGCAACTTTTTTCACGTTCGGGTTTCCTTTTTTATCGGCGTCCCGGTAATCTTAACGCTGACATTTGGCGCGTTATCGGGGAACTATCACCTGTTGCCAGCGTGTTGAGAATACACCGTTAACACGGCGTTAGTTTCCCACGATAGACGGCGTTATGTGAAGTTGCGTTAGCCTCGGTTGGCGATGATTATCGCACGTTCTTGAGAATATTCCCTAATGTCATTTACCCATGTGTTTTGGTTTGGAGTGGAGTGGATGTATGTGTTGTAAATGACAATGTATTTTACACATGTTGTTTGGTTTGGAGTGTATTGGAGTGGATGTATGTGGTGTACAGTGGAATTATGCGGGTTGTATTGGAATTGTGTGTGGTGGAATTATGTTGTCTGGTGTAGAGTGGATTTATGTAGTGGAAGTATGTGGTATGATGTGCAGTGGAATTATATGGATAATGTTTATGTGCTATTGAGGGTCTTGGAATTATGTGGAATGAGATTGTGTGTTGTGGAGAGTAATTATCTGGAATGATAATTTGTGTTGTACAAACACAAATAATCTTTCACCACACAGTCTACATACACAACTGACCGAGCACAGGCTCATTTGCATAGTACCATGGCCCTCTCCATTCTACACTAGCAGTGTGTGCTCATGACTCAGGTCCAAGACACTCACGGAGCTCTCACAGTGCGTCTATATCCTGACTAGTAACATTGGCACATCAAGAATTAGAAAATCAGAGATTGCATGAATAAATTTGAAAGGAGAAGGTCAAATGGGGATTTGAATTAATAATTAATAATTAGGTATATCCAAAGTATGCTAGAAATAACATCAAAACTCTTTCTGGACCTGCGGAAGATCAGGAAAGGACTGGCCCCTGCTTGCTGTAATCCGAAAAGGGTTCTAAAAGACTGGATTTGTACTCTATTGTGTCCAGGAAAAATATGTGGTCAGTAACCTTATCTCCTGTGAGCTACAGGGACACGAAAAAGCTTAAGACCCTCTTTTTTCCCTGGTTCCTTAGCTGCCACGTCCTAAGTGGGCCTGCACTGGACCCTGCTCAAGGTTGTTGCTGGTTCAAGCGCTGTAGTCTTAAGAGCCTCCCCTAACGTCTGAGAGCCTTAGGTAAATAACTAAGGAAAAGGGTTTACCTGAGCAAAGTTTTGGGACTGATACACATTATGACCTACATTCATCAGGGGACTGGCAGCAACCCCCAGAGACGCTCCGGCAAAAGAGCAACTAAGGTGGGCTGAAGAAACCGATTTATCCTGCTTGAAACCTCTCAGCAGCAGCAAATCCGTTTCAGCGGCCACTCAGTGAAAAGATATTGGGCCTCGTACAGCCCTCATCAGAGATAGTCTCCTTTCATGCCTCTCTGGAAGAAAAGGAGCTCCATTTCAGAGACTAAGGGCCATATTAGCAAGGGCAGTATCGCCGCTTTAGCTGCACTTTTTGCCGATAAAGCGGCGATATTTTTATCGCCCTATTAGCAAGCTATTGCTAACAACTGTTAGCAAAAGCTTAATGGTGATAGCTGCCGTTTTTTTACCGCTTTGCATGTCAGCGATATTTATCGCTAATGACATGCAAAGTGGGCGTTCCTCACTAAAAGTAATAGGAAGAAGTCGCTAAAACAACTTCTCCCTATTAGCAATAACTGCAAAGCGATGAAAAAACTCACACTAACCGTGATTATCGCTGGATGTTAACACCTGCTAAAATCCTGACTTAGCCATTGTTTTCTATGGGAGGTGGATTCTACGGCTGAATCCTCACCTGCCTATTAGCGACCTTTTTCTTAGCGATGAGAATTCATCGCTAGAATTCCCGCGTTATTGATGGAGAATCGTCGCTATCGCTGGCTTATTATCGCCTTGGAGATAAGCGTTGATAATACCGCGTTATTTCCGTGATCTAAACCAGCGATAGCCGGCGATGAAAAATACAGCGCTAAGCGCGCGTTGCAATGATTATCCAATTCCTTGCTAATATGGCCCCTAGTTCCAACGAGAAAACTTTGACCAGCTGAAGGCTTGAAAAGTATGTGAGTGAAGATAGGCCCTCGGTGGATGAGAAATTGATTTTCTCCTGCTCTAAGCTGTTCATGCCTAAATCAAATACTACAGCGGAATTTTGCCCTACGGCTATCCAATTTCGCTTTGAATTGACGTCTCAGGATACAGTCTGCTACCTTGCCCCCCCACACTAAAGACTTTCTTCTCCATTTTGCATATTAAACAAAAGGTAAAATGCTTGAACTGGCGCATCCAGCTTGGTGTATCTGACATTGTGATCCATAGCGGTAGGACTCAAACTGTACCTAGGTCCCAGTCTACTGTGAATATAAACAATCATTAGCTCTTAGTGCTATTTGGTTGTATTTTTACTTAAAACATTTTAAAAAATCATATCCCCAGTTCCCCTTAGTAGAGTTTTACTATTTTGGTGCCAATTTCCTCAAAATGTACTATGTTTTTCAAATTCAGTTTAGTATTTGTATTGTTTTATTGTCGGACTTTTTACTGTTTTGGCACTGAATAAATACCTTACTCATTGCACTTCGTTAAGGCTGTCTGCTCTGTGCCATATCTACTATGGGCCGAGCTCAGGTTAATTTTGTTACTTTTGGGGTTTACCACGACAAGCTAGTATTTCATTCCTTGAAGTGGGAGACCGCCCATTGGAAATAATAACCCACTTTCTTGCAATGTGCATGTCTGCCCGAGGCTCCTAAAAAGTAAGTTGTGCTGTAGCACTTTCTTTTACACTTTTTAAAAGACTCACTTGCGATATAAGTATGTTTTCATGGCTGTGTGGCAAAGGCTGGTTTCGTCAGGAGTACATTGCCCCTCTGCTGCACCGGAACCAAAAGATACATGCCTCCAACTCATTTAAATGGCTTTGATTCCATGTTCTGGTAACCTTGCATCAGATCTGACCATTTTAATTTTCATTACACTAATTGGATAGGCTTTTCACTTTCACTTGGAAACTGACACTGTGCACCTGTTGAACATCTGTCCTTGGGTTCAACAACTCAAACTGAGTTCATGTTTTAAGCTCTTACTTAATCGTCCTGCTGTGAAGATACTCGATTTCTGTTTTACAAAATATCAACATCATAAAAGGGCCTGTTGGTGCACTGCATTTCAGATTTCTAGAATCCTCTTTAGCAGTGCTGCGAAGTGGGTAGTTTGCTGACTGCGACAATTCAGCGTTTGTTGTGTGTCTAATCGTAACATTTCATGTGCTATCTGGTACCTTTTAAGTAATTGTTTAAATCAGTGAGCAGTGGCCACGTGGACTGCAACCTTTCCCACTCTACAGATTACCAATCCGGGGCATTGTTGGAGCTGTTTGTTAGGGATCGAGTTCAGGAACAGCGGAAAGAGGGTTCTGTAGGCCATGGTTGAGGGGCATGGGCAGGCTCGCTATTTCAGTATTGGAGAGGGGCACTATTCATGCCAGCTGGGATAGCATTTTCCAACCCTAGACTGGTAATTTAATATGTAATTCATTCTCGGGGCTGTAATCTTAAACCCCTTTCGTTTTCAAAGGTCTATGTCAGGAAAGGTTGCCCCTGTTGACAAGGGCCATCGCGTGAGGCGACAGCACATATCTGGATTCCAGGCCTGTTGTCTGGGTAACAGGTGGTGCAATTTTCCATGAAGATATGACAGGGGAACAGGTCTAATTATGTTGTTTGGGATTTCACTATCATGACGATAATGAAGGATTTTGAAACCTGAAAAAATCTTCTCTCATTTTGGTTACAGAATGATGGCAAGTGTGAATATATGATTTTTTGGTCCTACACTCTCCAGGGAGAGGCCAGAACAAATAATTAGGACGACCAGGAGATGTATTTAGAAGGTGGCAGCAAAGAGCAGACGCAGACTAGTGAATAACAGTGTGTTTGATATGCATGTTTAGAGCAACTGTGTACAATGAAACATAACGTTTTAACCCTCAACATTAAAGGGATACCACCGGCGATTGATAGTAGCCAGTGTGATGATGTCTACACTGACCATCACCTAGGTACTACCGATAAGATAGTTAACATTGGTCAGCTAAGGACATCTCAAAGAGCAATGGATAAGGAAAAAGAGATAGAGATGGAGGAAGTATGCTCTTGTAATATCTTGAGCTGGAATATCGCAGGCTTAGCAGTTAAAGTACATGACCCTGAATGGATACTTTTTGTGGAAAAGTACGATATACTATGCTTCCAAGAAACATGGCTGGAGAGGGATATTCATATTCAGGGCTTTAGTACATTCCATACTCCAGAAACTATTACTAATCATGGCTGTAATAAGGGGGGGGTTGTGTATCTATATTTCAATGGAGGCTGGGGTATCTAATGTTAGGATTAAGCATTGTTCTGAGTTTTTTCAGATTTTAAAATTGAAGTTAAAATGGAATGAGGAGGTAGTTATAGTGAACTTTTATAACAATGTTCCAACAGATCGAAAAAAGACTGTCTTTAGGGAATTAAGTAACATGTTAAAAACTATAGAGGAAACCATGATAGGCGATATGCCTTTATTATGGGTAGGGGATTTCAATTGCTCCCTTTGTGTGAACTGTGAACAGGGCATTTGCGGTCTAGGGGAAGACAAAGAGGATAATTCCTCGCATTTTATGCATAACAAAAGCAAGGAGATGTTTAACGATATATTATATCAATTTGACCTAGGTTTTGCCAATGAGCTTTGTATGAACTCCACACCTTTTTATCCAACTTTTAATGGGAGAGGTTGTACTTCTACTATTGATTTTGCTGTATTTTCTAAGCGATATGCTTCCAGTATTCAGGGGTGTACAACAGAGGAAATCTCCATGAGTGATCATTATCCAATTAGCCTAAAGCTGTCTGCTCGGAGAAATTATATAAAAAGCAAGAGCCATGCATCTTATGATTATGGGGTGCGATTGGCGACCACAAATGGTTATTCCCTAAAATGGGATAGTGTAGAACCTGAAGCATTCCTGCATAGTCTCATTACTAAAACTCATCCTGAATGGGAAATATGCCTCACACAGGGAAGTGCTGCTCCCGATGTCTACTTTGCCTTCTTAAAGATATCAGAGGAAGCCCATAGACTCCTGAGGAGGGAAATAAACTGTGGGAGACCGAGAGCAAAGGGTTGGTTCGATAGTGATTGTTCTAGAGCCCATACACATCTTAAAAGGATCTTGCATGCAATACCAAAATGTAAGGAGGACATTAAAAACGCAAGGACTGCCTACCACTTAGCCCGAAAAAAGCGTAAAACCCAGTTAAAGAAAGGAGCTTGGGAAAATTTACATCAGGCCTGTGTAAGGAGGGACAATAATAGCTTTTGGAAAGCTGTAAACGCTCCTTTCTATCAGGATAGAGTAGCAGATGTCATAGATGTGGCTATTAGGGGTGAAAGGTGGGTGGAATTCTTTGGGGATCTCTATAAATCTACGGGAGCTGTTTTGGATAGGCAAGCAGTGGACGATCAGGGTGCTTTCCCTCTTGAACTGAATTTTACCTTGGAGGAGGTGATAAGGGCCATTAGGGAGAGCGCGGCAGGAAAGGCACCTGGCCCCGACCGGGTACCAGTGGATGTCTACAGATCAAATATTGACCTCTGGCACCATTATTAACAAGGGTATTAAACAGTAGTTCCGTGATTAAACTCATTCCTACGTGGACAGATGCGATAGTGGTACCGATTTTTAAAAAGGGGAACAGGAACAAACCTAGCTGCTATCGGCCTAAATCCCTCCTGGATGCTTTGTTGAAAATTGCAGCGAGAATAATCCTTAATAGACTCCAAACCTGGGCGAGTGAGGCAGGATTTTTAACAACCTACAATATGGTTTTCGTCCAGGCATGGGAACCATGGAGCAGGGATTGAACCTAGCCCGGATTATAGATAAATACACTAAGGCAAAAAGGGGGAAACTTTTTCTTACCTTTGTAGATTTGAGTTCAGCCTTCGATGGAGTTGACCATGGTATGTTGTGGACCACCTTAGAAGATCTTAAGGTGGACCGGGTTTTAATTCTGTTTATAAAGGAAATGTATAGAAATGCAGGGGCGAGGGTCCGTTATGGGAATACGGGGGTGTATATTGGCTCCTTTTCTTTTCACACTTTATATTAATAGTTTGGGCCATCACCTCATTAGAGATCAAAATGACTATCCAACCATTAGGGGCACCCCCGTCCCTGTTTTACTCTATGCTGATGATGCGGTGATTATGTCAAGGACCCAACTAGGCCTTCAAAGAGCGGTTAATAGTTTTGTCATTTACATGAAAGAGAGGGGCCTAAGAGTAAATATAACAAAGACATTCACCATGGGTTGTGGTAAAAGTAGAGGTACAACATGCAATATTTTTATTGATAATAGAAAGGTAGAAAATACTGGTACCTTTTGTTATTTAGGCATCACTTTTGACAAAAAGGGAACATGGAAATCAGATAATAAGGCCAGAAAACTGAATTTTAGCAGGGCAGTGGGGGCAGTTATAAATTTTGCTAAAAAAATAGGAGGAAGACCTGTACAAGAACTCTTGGAAGTCTATAAGACCAAATGTGTTTCTACCGGGCTGTATGGGGCCGGTTTATGGGTCATCGAAGAACCTGATATCATACAAACTTGTGAAAATAGTTTTATCCGCTATCTTTTGGGAGTCCCTATTTCTTCTGCCACCTATAGTTGCCATCAGGAATTGGGACTCTCTTATATATCGGATACCATTAAGATAGTTCCATTATTACTGTGGCATAAGGTGTGGGTCACAGATGAGAAAGGCTTCAATAGCAAGGTAATCTTGGACTGCCTTAAACTGGAGAGAGCGAAAGACATGGTGTGGTTTAATTATATAAAAACGATAACCAACACCATTGGGCACCCTGCATATTTTACGGACCCAAGCAGCTTGGAGGATATTTCTAGGAAAGATTTGAAAGCATACTGCTTGAAATTCCTCGAAGATCAAAGATGGTCTAAAGAGAGAGCAAAACACACTGTAATGGCACATCATCTCATCCTGAGTGGCTTGGGTCTTCAACAATATTTGCTGTCAGTACAGGATAGTTTTAGCCGTATGCCTTTGGCTCGTTTTCGACTTAGCACCTTTTTTAGAATGGTTTTATTTCCGGTGGTAAATGTCTGGCCATCTAATATACCTGCATGCCTTTGTAATGATGTTTCATTACAATCAACAATGCACTGCACTTTATTTTGTAAATATTTTTCTATACCCAGGCAGATGTACCTTAGACCGATTCTTAAAAGCTGGAATATTAGATACTGCAGGGTAGCACTTTTAAGATTACAGATGTTGGAAACACCGGCAACTATTTTGGCTGTTACAACCTATTTGAAGGCGATCATTAGGTCCCGGGCTACAATGTAACTTTTGTAATTTTATTACATTTTAAAACCTTTTATAAATTTTTGTAGATTGTATTTTAAAGGTTTTTTCCCATGTGTATATCCATGATTGCTGCTAGACACTTTTATGATTTCTCTGTCATGAAATCGGATAAAGTAAATTTTGATGTAATCTTGATATGATGTGACATGTTGCACTTTAGGTATTACTACACACCTTTGTGCACTAGCACTTTATATCCCAAGATTGGATGTTACGTCCCCTGATTAGCCTATAATGCTCTATTGCCTTTAGCCCTCTAAGCATGCTTAATGACTGTCCCATGGTTTTTAAACATTCTATAAATGTATTTTTAAATTATTTTCACTGTATTTGTATGAACTAGAAATGATAATATAAATGTAGGAATATTTTTATGCTTTTATGGTGAGATTTGTTGCACCGAATAAAGCTGATTTTGATTTGATATGATTTGATTTTTAACCCTCAACAAAGACGAGATAGGCAAGGATATTAGTATATTTAAAATGCCTTCAAAGAAATCAAAAAGAATGAAAAGGCAGTAAACAAAGATGGAAAATAATAAGGATGCAAAGGGATGGTTTTTATTATAACAATTATTGGAGAAGGTGATCATTTCTGAATATATATGGAAGTAGGTAGGTAAGTATGTGATATCTGTAAAGTGCAAACCAAGGCAAAAGGCAGTGGAGCCCCGCACAGGGTCAATGGCAAGCATACAGTCAACAAGTGAAAGGAGATGTAGCTGGGTTTAGGGAGCAGAAGTGAATAAGGTGCATTGCCCTAGAAGCCACACAAGGAATGATTAATCAAAGTGCAGAGCGGGGCTGCAAGAAGCTTGTATAGTGAATGGAAGGATAGTGGGACCGATAGTTAAGGTGAATAGAGCTATATTGAGCAAAATAATACATAGTGAAAACCATTTCCCTATCTATGATGAAATCAACTCGAAGACTGGAAGTGACCCCATACAGGTTTTTGGTTAATTCTCAAAGAAAAGTAGGAAACCAGACAAATTCTAATTGAGTGGTGACATAAATATCACTATTGCCATTCGCATGCTTTTTGCAGGAGGTTATCATTCTCAACCAATACATTTGCTTATTTGCTACATGGAACATCTAGGTAATTCACGCAGGCATTTTCATTGTGGGTTGAAAGGATATATTACATGTTTTTACTAACATCATAAATAGCTCTTAATAAAGTGGTGACCATTCCCATATCCCAAAGCCCACTATGGGAAAGTGTGAAGCCAAGTAATTTTATTTATCTAGAGTACACTTATTTCCTGGAAGAACAATGAATATTATCTGTATTCTGGTAATTATTGTTCTTGAGCTAAAATCTGCAGTTTGCAGCAATCTACAAAGCAATTGACTTACAAAATTAAAACCTGGAGGAAAATATGTTGTAAGCATCACACAAGTGTTGGACTTGGTTCACTCTGCAGCGTCACCCCCAAACCTTTTGCCTTCACCACTCCTGTTTTCTGAACTCGTTTTTGCTGGCTTTTAGGACACTGTGAACTTTACCACTGCTAGCCAGTGCTCTCTCATTTATAATTTACATGTAACTCCTTAGTAAAGTGGTACTAGAGGTTCCCAGGGACTGTAAATGTAATTCTACTAGTGGGCCTGCAGCACTTATTGTGCCACCCACTTAAGTAGCACTTTAAAACATATCACAGACCTTCCATTGTAGCCTGTGTGTGCTGTTTTATACTGCAATGCCAACCTGGCATAATAAACCTTTTGCCAGGCCTAAACCTTCCTTTTTAATACATATCAATCACCCCTCAGGTAGGCTCTAAGCAGCCTGTAGGGCAGGATGCTTTGCATTTAAACGGTTGGTTTGTCATCCTAAGTGGGAAGGTTATGCCCAGATGTAGGTTCCGTGCTTGCTATGCCACCGGATTCAAGTTAGACCAGCTGATGAGGGGGAATACCCCAAGACCGGTCCTAGGATGCTACTTTCTAGTTGAGGGAGGACCTGGCCTGGCAGTTCGGGCTGAACTATTCCGATGGGGAGCTGGGTCAAGACTTATTTGCAAAACTGAAGTTTTGGTGTTGGGCAAAGAAACTCATCTTTGGGGAGACGATTGGTGGCCATCGGAGCTAGGTCCTACTCCTACGCCGGCAACCCAGGTGAAGAATCTTGGGGTTTTGTTTGACGCCAATTTATCATTTACACCCCATACAAAGAAAGTGGCGGGCACCTGCTTTGGCGTTCTTCAAAGTTTTAGGCCTATCTTTAAATTCTTCGACGCCCCCACTAGGCAACTTATAGTGCAGGCAATGATTCTTTCCAGATTGGACTATGCCAGTGGCCTCCTATTGGGCACCAATCAAGCAGAGCTTACACGCCTTCAGCGTGTGCAAAATGCGTCCGCCCGTATGCTGATTGGTTTGCCTAAGTTTTGTTCGGCTAGGCACTCTATTTCCGATCTTCATTGGTTGCCCGTTAGGCAGAGAATAAAATTCAAAGTGCTGTGCCTGGCTTTTAAGATTCTGAAGTTTGCCTCCCCCCCCTATTCTAGCCCAGACTATCTCCCTTTACACTCCTGCTAGAACACTTCGCTCAACGGGTCAATTTCTGGCTGAAGTTCCTCGTTTTAAAAGAGCCAGAATGGGCGGCCGTTCATTTGGTGTTCTGGCAGCTGGCCTCTGGAATACACTGCCTGTCAGTATTCGGTCTATCTCAGACCTGTTTCTTTTCAGAAAAGCTGTGAAAACATTTTTGTTTCCTTTGGCTTAGTGGTTATGACTGGCACGATACATCAGCTGTTATGTTGCTTGTCCTTTACAGCGCCGGGACGCCGCTTGGCTGTGGCATCTGTGCGCTTTATAAATACAAAATAACATAACATAACATAACATATGGCTGGGTCCAAACTAGAATTGAGAAAAAAAGTTTTTCCTAATTTCTACTTAACCATGCCCTCATAGACACATAAGGCACAATTACTTGTTAAAATGTGCATAATATCATTCAGTACAATGAATAGATTTCTATAAAAAAAATAAAATGTTCCTTATTTGGTTTGCTCTGATATTTAATTTGTCAGGTATACAGTTTTATAACTGAGGTGAAATCTTTTTCAATTAAAAAACAATGTTGCATTATAAAGAAGGCAAATATTTAAATGTGTAATTCATTATATTCTTATTCGCAGGTCCACTACCTTATGGTTCTCTCTGCCAACTGGGCCTACGTCAAAGATGCTTGCCGGATGCAAAAGTATGAAGACATTAAATCGAAGGAGGAGCAAGAACTTCATGACATTCATTCTACTCGCTCTAAAGAGCGGCTTAATGCATACACATAAGAAATGCTTCTCCTTCCTAACCTTTCAATACCTTCTTGTTTAAATGAAGACCATACAACCATAACAAATACTGTGTTTTTCACATAAAAGATAATAAGGGTGACACTTGTGTCTCCACAAATTCTAATCTTAGTGGAGGACCACTAGACTTCTTAATTGGTTGTCAATTAAGTCTGTGACCAAATTAATTACAATGAAGCTTCCTCATTGACTAATTTGGCTGTGTTCAACTACAATTATTAATTAATGGTATATAAAGAAATGTGTTTGATTTTTTATTCACTTTATATATGTTATGTATAACACATTTTGCATCATTTCCTATGTGTTTTTCAACAAAAATAACTTTTTTACATGTTTTAGTTTTGCTTTCTGAACTAATTTAAATACAGGTGCGTGTTTTGAAGTGATGGTTTTTAGAAGATCACTGTGTAACATATTGATGAATTTCATTGGCAAAAGCTAACTGTGGATTGGCAACGTATGGACCATAATGAAAGTTTGAATTTGCGGACATTAAAGCCAGTGGTGCAATGCCACACATTAAAATTGGTAAATAGTACTTCAGAACAGTCTAGGCAATGCTGTTATTTATGGGCACTTGATAAAAATAATCTTCATCTATAAGGTACTAACCGTTGAGCAATTTCATATTGTGAGCTACTGGCTCACTGTGATGCATATGCATGTTCAGCTATTGTCTTTTCTGTGAAGATGTAACAGAGCAATCATCTCCTGTAAACATTTGACTACCATTTCCAGCTGAGTGATACTTCTTTTTGAGCTTCACTAATGACTTGTCAACTTGTTGCTCAATTGCTTCCTCTATGCTGAATTGAGTCTGCCTATATGTTGGTGGCGATACCTATCTTTACTTCAGCACATGTAAATGATGCAAACTAATGGGTACATCTATTGGGATTTCCACTGGAGCACCATTTGGAAAGTCAGAAATAATTTCTAAAATAGTAAAGATCCTTTTAAATTTGCTAGGGATATATTTCTTAGGATATTTGCCAGTAAGCTTAGGGAAACTGTAGAGAGAATATTAGCTGTAGATGAGCATCTCTGAAGTGGTGACATTTTCTACAAATGTTCTCTTGAGAAAACTTTTTCAAGTAAGGTCACTGTACCTGAACAGACATGCAGATGTGAGTACCATTGCCAGACATGCATCCAAATTATGGTGAAAAAGGTTTGACTTTAGTCTCAGAAACATTGGGCAACTTCAATCATGCACAATAAATATACAATCAGAAGAAGTCATTTTGACTTGCTTTAAGAAATGGAGAGCAATTGCATCTTGCTAAATATACACATTATTTAAATGTATAACATATTGGCAATAGTTTTCTCAGTGTAAAAGTGTGATTAAGAACTTTCCTGCCAATAAGTTCAACAGGTGCGTGCAGGAAGGATCATCTTAAAGTTTACTGTCTAAAAGTGAAGTGATATGTTTGACTTTGTTTTTCAAGAAAGGTAAATTATATGACTTTAATAGAAGTACCTGTATAAAAGGAATGTTGAAAATGTAATAGAAACAAACAAAAACAATCAGTATTATTGGACCAAATTTGGTGTTTCTTTAATCTACTTTGCTTAACTGCTACTATTGCAAGAATGCTGTAAAGTGTCTTTACATTTATGTAGCCTGACAAGACAACATTGCCAGTGTTAAACATCATCTATAGTTTTTTGCACTTATTGGACCATTGTGAATTCTCTCAGTGTAAGTGCATTCCTAATACAATTTTGAAGTGAATTTCTTCTTTGTACTATGACTGATCATGCATCCTTGGTAATCTTTAGCAGCCCTTGCAATGCACAGTGATATTACTATAGTTCTTTGTTGCATGATGATGCATTCAGTAGGTTTAGATACTTTGAGTTTCACACACGCTGGCTGTCTTACTGGTTCAACAGTTTTTTATGTGCAGTATTACAGTTCTTTTGCAAAAAAGTAATATGAATCTCAAAATTATGTAATGTAGTGTTTCAGTTCTGTGTCAAAGCAGTGTGTGATGAATTTTAAAATAATGTCCCTTTAACTCATGTAATGATAATGTTAATGCTTTTGGCTTTTTTTCTGGTATTAGAGTTTGTATTTTCACAAAGAATGCTTTGTAGCAGGCATTACAATTGATCTGTTTTGTAAATACTTGTGCCAACAGCTTGATGGTGGCGTTTTTGAAATGTAGAACAAAGTGCTTGCAAAATGTAATAAATACACTTGTGTACTTTGTGTACTTACTAGTAGTTGGAGAAGTATTTTTTGCTATGCATGACTGACATTCTAACTAACGTATAAATTATATTTCAGATATTTCATTAGAAGATTATTCACATTGACTGGCTGTTCTTTTATTTGCAGGATTACCAAATGGTTATAGATACATATCTAAAATGTGTTAAAAGACGTTCATGTGGAAGCAGTCTTTTCCCAAGGACTCAATAAGTTGTCTTTTTTCTCCCACTCTTGTGGGGTGTGTCCAGAGGGTAAACATGCTGTTCAGTGTGTCATTGAAACTCTAAGAGGAGAATAATAGTCTTGGTATAATAACCCTGTTGCTGTGTTAATAATTGTAGCACATCAACAGAGTATCTGGATAAAGTTGTATCTTGGTGTATAGAAAAAAATATTTAATTATAATGTACATTACAGACTTACACATTGCCTTGGTTCTCATGAACTTTAGTGGAATGGTGTCTGTGCACCAATATTTACCATTTGCGATGATTTCTAACAATAACAAAGTGATAGAAATGGATGTGCCAAACTATTGTTATGGGAAAAACGATGTCATTAAAATACACATGGATTTTGATAATTGACCTCTTGTCTTTCGGTCTCCTTCCATGTTAGGTTCCCTAGCAAATGTAGACCAGTAATAACTTTTCATGTCAGGTGAATATGTTTTGGACATATCAAAATGTCAAACTAGGTGTACTTCATTTTATACCCATAGGATCAATAATCTCTAATTTAAGAGAAACAGCAACCCAGGAACATTAATCTACACAATGTCCTGTTGGTGGCTGCTTTTTCATTTTAATTTAATTTAATTTATTTATTTGTAGAGTTTTATATAGCGTGTGCTTGACCCAAAGCTATCAAAGCGCTTTACATAGTTGGGGATGTAACAGTTGCACTAGTTACATAGGATAGGAGCGAATACAAAACAATAGCATACAAAGAAGTATAGTGTGACAAATGATAGATTATACATATGACTCAGTTCACTCCATAGTACACCTTTCTCCCAGTATGCTTTGTACATTAAAAATTTATCTTTTCTCAGGTAAATTACAACCAAATAATATTTTACTGCGTCTTTGAATACCTCACTCTATGTAGTGCTATTGTCATGGTGCCTTTCGATAAATGATGAAAAACAAGAAAGTCAATTAGCAACTGAATTAATAAACTAGGGGCTACTCCCCCAAGTAAAAAAAAGCTGCAATAGCCAGATGATTGACTGTCCAGCAAACGAGAAACAATCGATATAATCCTAATAATAATTAAATAAGAAACTTCAATTATTAAATAAGTCTTTGCCATTAAGTAGGTACTTTATATAAGAACAAAGCATGTAGGAAACTGTCAATGCCATTTATCCTTGCCATGTTCTGTTTGCCTATTGCTCCAATCAGTTACATTGAGAAGAAACCAGGAAGAGCACACTTTTTAGGCCCACATGCTGCATATCTAAGGTAGGGCAGTATGGTCTAGGAAAAACACAGGGGGCAGAAGCAGGATCTGAGCTCAAAACACATATTCAAAGTCGTCAAGAAACAAAAAATGAATACAAATGATAAGGCAATGTATAATCAGCTGACAGTGGACAGAACACTACCATAACCCATACTGGTACCACCCTGTGGAAGCCGATACCAAACATTCTTGGGAGAAAAAAGCTTAGCATCACAAATTGTAATAGTTGCAAAACTGTCTATCTCACCCTCAGTCACTTCCTTTAATCATAGGAATACATGGCATGGTTTTATAACAGATTTAAACTGTAGAGCTATGATATTTTGATTCACACATGAACATGATGAGAAAAAGACAGTGCCATTATTTTTAAAGTTCTATGACTGGTGGGGATTCAGCTATGCTTTGAAAACTATCACAAAATATAAAGGAGGCGACTTAGGCATTACTGCAAAAGCAATGTGCAATAGTAACAAGCATACCTAATTCATATTGCTAATTGCAAATTGTTTTAGGCACAATGTGATCAGTGAACATATAGAAGATGTTTAGCTAATATCGCACTCTTAAGATATTAAAAGGCATCTATGAATGTGCATTCTCCCAGAGGTGGTTTGAAAAGCAGCAAGAAAAATGTTCTATGTGAATCCAGGGTGGCTCTTCCACTATGGCGGAGGAGCGCTGTCCCCACTCCAGCAGCAGCAAAATTTGAAAAATAAAACGATAATAAAACATGTTTTTTATTGTTTTATTTTTCACCTACCTTGTAGTCTTGGGGGCAGTGCCACAGGATGACAAGCACAGAGTGGGAGTGCTAGGCACTACCTTTATTGCGCTTGTCAGTTTCGCCGGACGTCTGAAGCCAGCCAAAAGGCCATGCGCATTGAAGCTCCTTCCAACCAGGCTACTTTGCTGGGCAGGAGAGAGCAGGCACAGGCCCCCAGTCTCCCTGGGAGCACACATTGAGCGTGGTTAGACCACTCCTGATGCTGCTCTCCGGCTGTGAGAGCAGCATCAGGGCAGGCTGGGAGCCTGTGCCTGCAATGGAGCAGAAGAGGGACGATGTGGCATGATTCAGGTAAGTTTTTTTTAACCTGTTTATTTGTTTTGTCCCCTCGGCCTCCCCCCACCCTGCCACTTTCCCCCAACACCAGCCACGACTGGTTTTAGGAATATTGTCTGAGCAATGTCAAGGTCTTAATGTTCTCCATAACTGTTAAACATATGACGGTAACTCAAGGATCATCAACCTGTGAAAGAACCCACTGACATAGCAGGACACATCTAGATTGAGTAATGTGTGCCAGTGAATATTTCTTCTGATTTTCTAACATTTCAGTGTGGAGCAAACACCCACAAGCTCTCTACACCTGAGTGTACCTTATGGAGATTTGTGTGTTTTTTATTAAATTGGGGTGGTTTCCTCAGTGCCTCGTCTCTCCTCCCCATTCTGCGGGGGCAGTACGGAACCTCCAACTGCAGCATTACGTTAGTTGCTGCAGTACAGCTGCAATAATGTCTGTCGTCACAATGAATGCGGCACACAGCCAGCATACCATTCCGTCTCCATACAAACACATTTCAAGTCTTGTCTTCAGATCACCATTTGGTACCTTTTTACATATTATCATCAAGTGTAGTAACCTTGCTTGTCACTCCGCAGTTGATTATGTGAACTTGCACATTCCAAGTGAGAATGCATTTTTTGTCACACAGTTAATAGCCAACTGATGGACGTTACTCACACACATTGGCCGTCCCCCTAAAATACATTGGGGCTATGTTTTTAAACATTAAGATGAAATGGAATTCACCAAGAAAAGATTAATATAATAACTAACTATAAGTAAAAAATATTATTTATGTATGCACTAAATAATTGATATAGACCATTTATTGAATAACTGTGCTAGTCACTTACATTATTTCTTAATGAAAATGGATTATGATTTATGATCATTTACTTTTACATGGCACTATCGCCCATGAATGAAAGTTTTATTGTACAGCAGAATTTGTTTTTTTTATAAAACCTAAAGTGTAATGTCCTGGGCCGAGTGGAGGTGTAAAAAATAAACTGCGCTCATCAAGAGAGTACTTACCTTCTTTTTTTGCAGTGGCTGCAGGCTATCTTTGAAATTAGCGGTACATAATACTTGCCCTAAATTGTAGCTAGTGAACAAAGAGAGTGATCCCAAACTCTTCTAGAGAGGCAATGGGCCGAGAAGGAGATTCTCACTCCAAGAAAACTTTGTAAAAAATGGGGGCCCTAAAGTGGATTTTAAAGCACACATTTTACATACATATTTTATAAAGCAATAGGCTCTGACATGCTCACATTAAATATTCAAGTCCTTTCATGGTGTTACAAAACTACATGAGATCGTAGGCACACAGGATGCTCCGGACCCCATTTAGGGTTTGTTGGGTTACGTAAAAGATTCGCCAGCAAAGAATAGGCAGCTACAAGCTGTACTGCAGCTATTCGCTAAAAGATGTGTGGCAATACATTGGGGAAGGAAACGGATGCCCAGCATGAAAGAATGGCTAAATGGCTAAGAGATATAACATTCGAACATTCACAATTAACCACATTTTGGGATTAATGCCAAAAGCGTCCAGACCTAAAGATATGTGGGAACCATTTGTGTCATGGGCTCGGGTACAGCAGGGGGAGAGTGGTGAGATACAGGAGACAGCAGTGTATACGCAGACAGATGCTATGGAGCCCGCAGGTAATGTAGGCCATGAGATAGGTATTATTACAAGCGGGGTAATCTAGACAAATGAAACGTGACTAAAGGCAGGAATGAGATGGGAGGGAGGGTTGAGCTGTGTCCCTTTCTGTGTATAGTGTCCTTTGAATGTATCGTCATATAAGGCTTTGCATTGAGTGGACGACCTACCACCTGCTCACAAATGGAGGAGAACAATGCACGTATGCACTACTCACTGTGATGTTGGATATACATGGATGTACCAAACTTGTTGTATTCATTAGCAACCGGCACGTTGTTTGTAATATTTATGACATTGTCTGAAAATACCAATAAATAAAATAAAAAATAAAAACATCAATCAGCAGAACTGGCTGGTAGCTTGCCCAATCTAGCGTATCTTTGTTGGGCTTGGGCTTGACAGATATTCTGGCTTTATTAGCTTCGTGAGAGGGAAGTAACCATCCCAAATTTCATTGAGCACATTGCGCAGGAGGGGAACCAATCGTTTTTTGATGTTTTATAGAATTCAGCTGAGTAGTTGTCTATCCCTGAAGCTCTAGAAGCAGGTAGGTAATCAATGACCTGTCCTATCTCTACAGCAAAATACCTTCAGAAATGTATTTTTTTTTAAGGGAGTGGAACACTGATACAATGTTAGTAGTATGTGTTAGCAATTCTCATTTCAAGTTGCTGTAATTGTGAGAGATGCTTCTTGCTGCCACAATTGATAAGCAAGTAGGTGCCCTTCCTTCTCACTCATTTCATAAGCCCTCTGCTATAGACTAAAGATAGATTTTTATGCTTGTGAGGAGTAGATAAATTTAAGTTCAGATTTCTTTCAAAGTAGTTCCTGTAGAGTGTCCTGGGAATACATTTTAGAATAATTCTTGTTGAGATGGGCGACCTGTGTTTCTAACTCAAGGTATACCTTATGCACCCATATTTGCTGAAGGGCTAAGTGTATCAATAATTCCCCTCTAAAGGTTGCCTTCCCCGCTTCTCATAGCAAAAGGGAGAAGGATACCGAGTGGGTGTTGCCTTCTAGGAGTTTGTGTAGTAAGGCCTGCACTTTACGTTTTGCTTCCTTGGTCCTGTACCTAGTGGCAATAAAGTTCCATTGGCTTAACAGGGGTGTTGGGAGTCTCATGACTAGGCAAATACACAAAACATTATGATCCGAAGTGTAATTCAGGGTAATCTCTAAGTCCTGCATGTATGGAAGAAGGGTAGTTGTTATGAGATAACAGGCAATCCTAGTACGTGTGCAATGCGTACAGGAATTGAAAGTCTTGGCTGCTGGGTTGAGAGAGTCATCGGGGGTCAGTGAGTGAGTGGCTGGAAATTAAATCAGTAAGAATATGTTCTTGTTGCCTCTAAAAAGCACTATAGGCAAGGAAAGGAGGATTCAATCAATCGCTCTGAAAAATTGCCCTTTGTCCCTAGTCGGGATATTTACAGAGCCATAAATAAGTGACATACCCTTAATGCTTGATTAAGAAGTAATAAGTGACCCTTTGTGTCAACACACGTTTTTTGGACCCGCTACGGTAGTCCATTCCAAGCCAGGATTGCTACGCCTCCTTTACGGCTGGACTTAGAGGAGGAGGTGCCATTTCCTTGTCGGTAACCCTTACAAGTATGGTACTCCCTGCCTCCCCAGTCAAGGCAGAGTTTCTCACTCTCTGAGTTGGAGAGGTGTGTTTCTTAGATGAACATTTTGTCTGGGTGTAAGAAGGACAAGATTTTCTCCGTTTCACATAGTGAGTGAGAGCAGTTACATTAAGAGAGAGTACAGTAAGATGTCTGGAGGTGGGCATGTAGCAATTGATACAAGATAGATGTAGTGAGTTGAATGGAAATGCCTTCGAGTCTAGCTAGTGGTAATTTGAGAAGGTGCAGATAGGGCAGAGAAGATGTAAACACCACAAATGTAGTAGACCATCTGAAAAACAAAAGAGTAAGTGTTGTCCGCTCAAGTGATTCAATATGTGATGGAGTGAGAATGAAGGTATAGATCGTCGAGCACGTGCCAAGGAGAAATAAGGGGGAAAGGGTAGAAGGACTAACTACATTTCTCCAGGTAAAATGGTAGTCGTCAAAGGAGTGGACCTACCCAATGATGCTTTTAATGCTAAGAAAATAGCTCTGGATGCAACAGAACATGAACAGCAGCAGCTAGCAGTTGCTTGCACTTGATCAGTTCCTTGTTCCTGTGCTTCTGTGGTAGGATTGTTGTGCCCCATTACACATAATAAATCAAATATTTGTAATTACTTAATTTTCAGTAATTTCACATCAAAAAACAAAAGCCCAAAATGACTCCAATTACTCCAGCTAAATTAACGTTTTGCCCAGGCCTACATAATACTAAGGCTATGCTGGGGGGAGGGGGGGGGGGAGGGTGTCATGTTGATCTAATTGCACAATTCAATTGTGTTCAGTGCTACCAATATTGTCTCAGCCAATTCATAAATCGTTTTGGTAAAACTCAATTTACACCTAAAAAAGCAACTGAAAGAGTGCAATGCTGTTAATTGGACAAATCAAAAGTTATTAGAAAATCTTGGAATTTGGTCAACCCTACTGTCACAAATCGAGCAGTTGGTGGCACTAACAACTTCCCTCCCGCTAGCTGGTCACATCATATAAAGAGGCTATTTCTGAATTTAAAAAAATCAAGGAGTTACCTTGAATTTGAATAATTTTTTATTGAAGCAAATCCCTCTGATGACACAGATTTTTTTTAAATGCTACCTGGAGTACTGTGCACCCATAAGTCACTCCATAGCAATGCCGGCATTGCCCTCAATGACCTTTTAGAAACCATGTTTAAATTACTTGCTTATTTTGCTGTTGCATAATTACAGGAAACTCATTTAGTGCTATTTTGTAATCACAAAATGAATCCTCACATCCAAAATCGACTCAAAGATGCATTATGCGTTAAAAAACCTAACACTAAATGTAATAGAACACAAACAGCAGCTGCTCGCGCTTGCTGCATTCCTTGTTCCTATGCGCTTGCCATAGGATTTCTTTGCCAAATTTGTCATAATTATGTGAACAGGCATAATCGTGTAATTATTGGTAATTTCGCTCAAAAAGAGCAATGCAAAACTACCAAAATTATACTGATTACTCCAGCGTAATTCGGGGGCATATTAACAAGCGGCAGCGATAATTATCTCTGGCCGCTCTTAGCGAGAAAAATGTTATCGCTGGCTATCGCAGGAAATTATCGCCATGCTAGTGTTGTATCAACAACGCATAGCGCAATGGCGATAATTTCTCAGCGATAGCGATGTTTTCCATGGAACATCGCTGGTTTTCCAGCGATGTTCCATGGAAAACGGCGATAACCTTGCTGATCCGACTAAGGGTGGGCGTAGTGGGGCTACGTGAAGCAGCACGTAGTGTGCCCAAATCTACGCACACTATGCGCTTCGCGTAGCCCCACTACGCGCCACCCGCCTCCCACCCGCCCTCCTTTTAAAAGATAACATTAATTTATAATAAAGAAAATTAAAAGCCACTTACCTGAAGCGCGGCGTTTCTTGCGAGAAATGCGCATGCGCGGGCGTCTGCGCATTTGTCAGAAAAGTTGGAAACCACCAGCAAGAGGGAGCCCCGGAGACGCCGCGCTTCAGGTAAGTGGCTTTTAATTTACTTTATTATAAATTAATGTTATCTTTTAAAAGGAGGGCGGGCGGGAGGCGGGTGGTGGGCAGCAGGCAGCTACGCTTCGCCCTGGCGTGTGCGTAGGCGCTGCCTGCTTCGCCTACTTCGAAAACTGCGAAGCAGGCAGCGCTACGTACACTACATGGGCGAAGCGTAGTTGTCAGCCCAGGGTTAGATACGACCCTGTGGTCGTATCAGCATAATCCACCCCCAATGGTAAGTATAGCTAAATCTGCATTTTAGCAGTCGTTAGTTTTTGGAGAAAGCAGCTGTTTTCTCCAAAAACTAACGTCTGCTAAAATGCGTTGGCAGCCTTGTAAATATCACGATGTGTACATCAGCGATATTTACAAGGTTGTACTGCCCAGTGACGCCCACTTTGCATCTCATTAGAGATGCAAAGGGAGGCGTCGGGTAAAAGGGTGCTAACATGCGCTAATGCATGTTATCACCCTCTTGTAAATAGGGCGATATTTTTATCTCAACTTTTTTGGCTTTAAAAGCCAAAAAAGCTGAGATATGGCCCTTGTAAATATGCCCCTTAATTTTTTCGAACAACACAAAAGAAACCCTGTTTTATAACTTTACTTAAAATAGCTATTATGGCCTTGACCATGCCAACTAGCTACTTACGGTTATGGAAATAAGATTAGCTAATTAATATTTGGTTAAAAAACACATGGCATCGTTTCTTCAATCGGAATTGAAAAGACAACATTTGCGATGCACGGGACTAGGAGACACCTCACTGTAGCAAATGCAAATGAATGTTGGATAACATATTTAACTGACAGTGCTTCTTATTCATGGAAAACTCCTAAGCATGCATGGACATGGGGCTAGTAGTTAAAATGTATGGGGCATATTATCAACCACGCCGTTAAAATTATCGCCACTTTAGCGGCAGAAAACTGCCGCTAAAGCGGCGATAATGGGCTTGATACTATGCTGCAGAGAATTCCAATAGAAGCCCATGTTGACACCAGAACATGGGCTTCTATGGGAATTCTCAAGGGCATATTATCAAGCCCATTATCGCTGCTTTAGCGGCAGTTTTCTGCTGCTAAAGGGGCGATAATTTTAACGCTGTTTCTTGATAATATGCCCCCTAGTGTTTCAGTATCAATTGCTACTGTACAGAGATACAGCATTAATCTCAACCCATATGGTCTTATGACAAATTGAGCTAAAATTGTACTGAATGGACTCTTTAAAGTACTTTAATAGTACAGCCCTCGGCACATGATTTTAACAACAATGTACATGCTCTGACCAATATGATATGAATGGGCAACATGTTTCATTGCCCAGTGATTTTATGGCAATTTGTTAAGGGCTGAAGGACCTGGAATTCACCTATTTATTTACTGCACCTGAGTAAAAATAAATAGAAAAAGGAGTGACAAAATAATCTGTGATGATAGTAAAGGCCATTAATAGTGATTATGAGCACAAAATGCGGTTGGCAACACAAAACGAGGCAATTGTAATGCATATCAGCTTGTTAAAGTTTGAAAAATGGACATCTGTAGGAGCGGAGGTGGCTATTTTCAAACCAATGGTCTTGAATAACGTCTCAGCCTCAGAACAATCTGGAATGAGGACTTTTCATAACAATACCTAAGATGGGAGAGATGCAACAAAAAAATGCTGGATAAAATGATACGATAGTAATTATGCATGCTGACAAAGGTGGAGCTCAAGTTATCATGAGCAACAGTGATTACGCAGCTGAAGCGCAGCATCTATTGGCTATTAGAAAAACTGTATCCCTCATCAAAGGCAGCCTACCTCAGACCCTTTGAAAAACAATCTGAGTTGCGGTACAGGCAGCTGGAAAAAAACAATAGATGGCAAAAATGAGAGGGAGTTTTTGATTGACCTGGAACCGCAGGTCTCTGCTTTTTACATCTACCCAAAAAACAAACAAGCACCAGTGACCAATCCCAGAGCAGACCCATTGTCTCTGGGATAAAATCAGTCTTGGAACCATTATCACAATTTTATGATTTCATTTTACAGGAGAGTGTGATGACCTCGCTGGCCTGTCTGAAGGACCCCACTGATCTGTTGCATGTGCTCCAAGTACTGGAATTTGGTCCCATCAATGCAATGTTTTTGACTTTCAACATTGAGTCATTTTATATGGGTATCCCCCAAGATGAGACGTTGGATGCAGTTGCTGAGACTCTTGCCAAATGGTTTTAAGACACACCCCAGACTTGTTCTGCAGTGCATAGAACTGGATTTTTTCAGTTTCAAGGACCAGAGGTATCTCTCGGTATCAGGGACATTTATAGGTATGACTTTTGCTTCAAACTTGGCCTGCATTTATGTTGGATAACTACAATACGTACCATTCAAATTAGCATGTGGAAGAGGTACATTGACAATATCGTGTGCATTTCGACAGGAAAGGAAAGTGAATTTTCTTCTTTCCTTGATTGGCTGTACCACAATAATCCACATCTACATTTCACACACAGGGGCCGATTCCGATCCTGGTCGGAAGGGCACCGAACGCGATCCGGCTGGATAAACTACGAGCCGTACGCGTGTTTTCTGGCCGACTCGTACAACTGTACGAGCGAGCAAGTACGATGCGAGCTACATGAAATTCACCAACTGAGTCGTTTACGGGTCTGAACTGCTCCATACGTCTCGGTCGTAAGCTAACGGTGGCGTGCAATGGATGCGATTCATCACCGAGCCACTACGATGCACGCGTCGGACAGCCTGTGCGAGCCGGAGTGTCTGGTTCGCAAATTGTCTGGGTGGTTGCCTTTGGGGGTCCGCGTCAGACCCTCTGTCACCCGCAGCCCTACGACTCGGACACATCTCCTCCACACAGGCATGTACGGTGCGAATGGCACCGACGCGTACCCACTGTAGGGGGCGCACTTGTCCGCGACGTACCCATTCAGTCAATGGGAGCCCATGTACGTGTCGTACGACCGCCTCCCATTGACTTCTATTGGAGTCCGACCAAACCGAGTCTGGCAGCATACGGCCGCATCGTACTCGCTCGGTCGGACTGCAGGATTCCGGCTCGGTAGGAAAACACTCCGGATCCGGCTCGGTCGGTGTGCTTTCCGACCCGGATCGGAATCGGCCCCAGAATGTTAGTTGCATCTCTATGACTTACCTGGATCTGAAGATTTCATTTGAAGGGGACTGGCTGGTCACCTCTTTACACCAAAAATTCACTGATAGAAATGTGTTACTACTACATTAAAGTTCTTATCACCCAAAGGCACTAAGGGAAAACGTGGCTATGGGAAAGTTCTTTCAATACCAAATAAATGGTTCCCAGAACAGAATTGTAGAACAGTCCACAGATTTAGTACATTAACTGAGCGAAAGGGCTTATCCATGATGCGTCATTAATCATGCATGAAAAAGAGCCTTGAATAACCCTAGGGAAGGTCTTTTGGAGAAACACCAGCGATCAAAACCTGACTGCATCACATTGGTTATGACCTTCAATCCTGTGGCCATACAGGTCCTTAACAACATAAGAAGAAGTTAGAACTTAATACATTTGCTGGAAATCAGGGCCCCTTGGCCATGTTTTGCATTGAAAAAAGCACCCTATTTAAAGAATAAAATCGACCAAACATGTTTACAACATCCTCCTGTAAGTTCTTTTTTGAGTACTACCAAAAGTAATTTCCTTTGCGGAGGTTGCAGTGTTTGCAGGTTGACTAAGCCATCAAAGAGTTTTACACTGCATGAGGGATGGGAGTGGTAGCAAAACAAGATGACCAATTGCAATTCAATTTTTGTGATTCAAGGAATGAAGTGCCCTTGCAAATTGTTCAACAAGGAAAGCAGGGAGACTGACTATAATGCTGGTACAGCAGTTCAAGGATAGGCAATATGATCCATCCCACTCACTTTGAACTGACAGTATTGGAGAGACTCATCCAGAAATTGGAGAAAATGTCCTTATTAGAAAGGAGGCCCATTGGAACTCTTCTGAGAAGACTGATCAATAGGGATTAAATGATTCGGTGGAGTGGCAGAAAATACATAGCGTCTGAATACGAGTACATCAGTCCTTAGGACCGACCACTGCCACACTGCATGCCCGCCCGCAGTATTACGAGTGTGGTGTCGGACTGCCACGAGACCGCCAGCTCTGCCGGGATCAGGGGTCCTGCGGGGTCAGCAGTCTGCAACTTGCATGAATATGCATGCGGTGCTGCTGCTGGCACTGCTGCCGGCACTGCCAAGCATATTCTGAGTTGCCTTTTCACCACCCTTTCCATGACAGTGAGCCCACCATGAAAAGGGTGGCACAGTGCCCCCTGCTGGATTTGGGCCTGGGTTCGTATGCTGGGGGAGCACAAGAATGCCACACCATGCGGAAATGTGCTGCAGGTGTTGTCATGGTTGCGGGTTGCATTATAGGCTCTCCTATGAACCTAACAGTCCACTGCCGTGAGACCACCGCAACACCACCCACACAACCCAGATAACACTTGTGAACTGGCAGATGGGCACACCATGGCTTTGGCATCCCTCCAACGGGCTGCACAGTGGCTGCGCTGCTGGAGTACCGCCAAAGTTGTAATAAGGACCATAGATAACAAGGAAACAGGAAAGTCCGTGTATATAGAATTTATCCTCCTGAGTTGCCTGCCCTTATTTTACTGGGATCACTGACAGAATATCGACATCCAAAATATTGAGGTACAAAAAATATCGAAGCAAAAATATCATTGTCCAGAATATCGAAGACCTATCTACATAATGGTAAGAACAAAATTATCAGGAAAAAAAATATTTTGGTAAAAATATTTTTTTTTAAACGTTTACAAAATAATGTTAAATAAAGGAAATCATACATATAATAAAAAAACAATTAGAATTATTAGAAAATGTTTACAATTATACGTAATACATATAATATAATTAAGTTAAACATACATATATAAAATATATTAATTTACTGAATAATATTGTTAAATAAATATTTTAATAAATTATAAATCAAATCAACTTTATTCCGTTTCAAAGATGTAAAACCATAAAAGTTATCAATACATCAAGATTTCATAAAATATCACACAGTTCGTCATTAGTAAAAATACATTCCACAGCGGTCCATGGTCAATCAATCAATCAATCAATCAATCAAGAAATTTGTATCGCGCACTACTCACCCGGAAGGGTCTCAAGGCGCTTGGGGGAGTGGGGCTGCTACTGCTCGAACAGCCAGGTCTTGAGCTGCCTCCTGAAGGCGAGGTGGTCCTGGGTCAGTCGCAGGTGGACGGGCAGGGAGTTCCATGTCTTAGCCGCCAGGTAGGAGAAGGATCTTCCTCCGGCGGTGGTTCTCTGGATTCGAGGGACGACGGCGAGGGCGAGGTTCGCGGATCGTAGCTGGCGGGTGGGCGTGTAGAAGGTCAGTCGGTCGTTGAGGTATCTTGGGCCCAGGTCGTGGAGGGATTTGTGTGCGTGGGTGAGGAGTCTGAACGTGATCCTCTTGTTGACAGGGAGCCAGTGCAGGTCTCTTAGGTGGCTCGAGATGTGGCAGCGTCGGGGGACGTCCAGGATGAGTCGGGCGGAAGCGTTCTGGATACGTTGAAGTCGTTTCTGAAGCTTGGCTGTTGTACCGGCGTAGAGGGTGTTTCCGTAGTCTAGTCTGCTGGTGACGAGGGCCTGGGTGACCGTCTTCCTGGTCTCGGTCGGGATCCATCGGAAGATCTTGCGGAGCATGCGAAGGTTGTGGAAGCAAGCTGAGGAGACGGCGTTGACTTGTCTGGTCATCGATAGGGAGGAGTCCAGGATGACGCCCAAGTTGCGTGCGTGGTCCGTTGGTTTGGGTGCGGTGCCTAGTGCCGGGGGCCACCAGGAGTCGTCCCATGCGGAGGGCGATGGTCCCAGGATGAGGACTTCTGTCTTGTCCGTGTTCAACTTCAGGCGGCTGATGTTCATCCATTCCGCGACGTCTTTCATTCCTTCGTGTAGGCAGACTTTGGCGGTGTCGGGGTCTCTGGTGAGGGAGAGAATCAGTTGGGTGTCATCGGCGTAGGAAATGATGTTGAGGTTGTGTTGGCGTGCGATGGCAGCGAGGGGTTTCATGTAGACGTTGAAGAGGGTGGGGCTGAGCGATGATCCTTGCGGGTCGCCGCAGATGACTTTGGTGGCTTCAGAGCGGAACGGAGGGAGGCGTACTCTCTGTGTTCTGCCAGAGAGGTAGGAGATGATCCATTCCAGGGCATTTCCTTGGATGCCAGTGTCGTTAAGGCGTTGGACTAGGGTGCGGTGGCAGACGGTGTCAAATGCTGCGGAGAGGTCTAGGAGGATGAGTGCCGCTGTTTCGCCGTTGTCAGGCAGTGCTCGGATGTCGTCGGTGGCTGCGATGAGGGCGGTCTCGGTGCTGTGGTTCGCTCTGAATCCGGACTGCGATGGGTCGAGGGATCCGTTCGTCTCGAGGAAGGTGGCTAGTTGCTTGTTGACGATCTTCTCGATGACCTTGGCAGGGAAGGGGAGGAGCGAGATGGGGCGGAAGTTCTTGAGGTCGGTCGGGTCCGCTGTTGGTTTCTTCAGCAGTGCGCTGAGCTCGGCGTGCTTCCAGCTCTCCGGGAAGGTGGCTGTGTCGAAGGAGGTGTTGATGATGTTTCGGAGGTAGGGTGCGATGGTAGAGGCGGCCTTGTTGAAGACATGGTGGGGGCACGGGTCGGTCGGAGATCCGGAGTGGATGGTGTTCATCATGCTTGCCGTGTCTTCGGTGGTCACCTTGGTCCATGTCTGGAGGGTGGCGGCAAGGTGTGTTGGTTCGACCGATGTGTGCGGGGGTGGAACGCCGAAGCTGATGTGGATGTCGGCGATCTTGCGGTGGAAGTACGAGGCGAGGGAGTCGCAGAGGTCCTGCGAGGGAGTGATGTCGTTGTTGCCGGTGCTGGGGTTGGAGAACTCTTTGACGATGTTGAAGAGCTCCTTGCTGTCATGGGCGTTCTTGTCCAGTCGTTCCTTCAGGGATGTCTTCTTGGTGGTGCGGATGAGCTGGTGGTGTCTCCGGGTGGCGAGTTTGAGGGCGGTCATGTTGTCGGCTGTTTTGTCGATGAGCCAGGCCTTCTCGAGGGTGCGGCAGGCCTTCTTAGAGTCCTTGAGTTCGTCGGTGAACCAGGGGGCCTTCTTGCTTCTGGGTCTGGTGGGTGGGTTCTTCATCGGGGCGAGGTCATCGGCACAGGATGTCAGCCACTGCGTGATGTCGAGGGCAGCTGTGTTAGAGTCCGTTGTTCTGCCTGGTGGGTTCTGGCTGAGGGAGGTGGTGAGCTGGTCGACTGGTCGAGATGGTAAAATGTATCATGAGGTGCGAAGATCAAATACAAATAAACTTAACCCTTAACCTGTCCTATAACCTTTCCTAAAATGTATGTATCTTAAAAATAATCTTAGAAACCTAACCTTTGTTAGTGATTAATCAAGAAGGCCATGGACTTCACCACTGATTTCAAATAACCAAGAACAAAGAAAATACATTAATCCTTCAGCATTTGTAGATACAGGAGGGCTGGACGAGCCTGCTTAAAATTAATCCTCCTTAGAACAATAAAAAACTCCCGGGTGGACATCATACAATTTACAGAATAATACAAAGGGGCCGATTATAATGGCAGGCGGATCACCACCGCCCGCATGGCGGTGGCGATCCACCCGCTTCAATCCACCGTCCGCCTCCCATCCGCCCCACCACATTACGATGGCGGGGGGGGGGGGGGAACCCGACGGACAGAAAGACCATCAGCTGTTTTTCCGCCAGTCGACTCATCGACCAGGCGGAAAAGGTCATAACATGTGAGACACCGCCATCCATATTATGATAAGTGCGGGAATGAGCCTTTCCATGGTGGTGTTGCCGCCATGGAAAGGCTTGCGGTCTTTGCTGTTGGGGGCCTGTAGCGGGCCCCCAGGGTGCTGGGGGGGATGTGGGTACCCCCCTCATTGCCATGCACTACATGGCAGGCACCACGTGGTGCTTGCCATGTAGTGCATGGCAATGCCGTGCACAGTTCATTTCCACTGTGAGTGGGTCTGCAGCCAGCAGATCCACCCGCCATGTAAAGGGGCCAGGATGCGCCCGCCAGTGTGGCGGGCGCATCCTAATTTACATGGCGGGACCGCCGAGACTTTGGAGGTCGGTCCCCCATCGTAATGGACCCCAAAGTGTAGCAAGTCCTGTGGAGACTCTCCGTCGCAGCCACAGGGTGCTTACAACTGGCCTCTGCTTCTCCCCCTGGGTATCGCAAGCAAGAGGTGGAAAAGGTCCAGGCGAAACCTGGTCAATAAAAAAGGTTCATAAATAGTTAAAAACCCCAGAAGATAAGGCTCAGGTCTTTAGCATAAAAAATTTGTGGACACAAAGGGGCCGATTCCAATCCTGGAAAAAGGCTGTACGAATCGTTGTACGGAGCGTTTCTCCGTACGACTCGTACCCGGTAAACTTTCCGTGCAACCTAGGAAGTACGATTCGTACAGAAAGCCTATTTCCGTACGTTTCGTACAAAAGCCCGTACGGGTAAAAAAAAAAACGATTCTGATCCAGAACAGCTTGTACGCGACGTCCGTACGTAGTCAAGCAGCGGCTTCCGGCCCAGCAAGTATGATCCGTCCCTACGTCACTCTTTTTTTACGGGAGCCCAACACAGCCGGAAAAGCAGAGTCCTACGCGAACCGCTACGCAACGGAGCCCCGGTACGCGACATACACGCCATGAACCCCATCGTATGTGTCATCCCAGTCCTCCTAGCCTACGACCTGGTGCACCGGACCCGACGCACACACCGCAGAAGGTGAGAACAACACCCAGGGGCCAGGTTGGGGGTGAGGGGCAGGAAACATACCCCATACCCAAATCCAAACCTATAATATGGAACCCATACAGGGTCTGGTCACTTGGGGGGGCGTGGCCAGCAACCCCTGCGTACCGCAACTACGGAAGTGGACGTGTACGGTGCGTTGCACACGTACCCCTACGGCCCCAGTACAATAGTGATACGGACTGTACACACGCAATGAATGCGTGGGTACGGTGCGTTTCACACGTACCCCTATGGCACAAGTACAATAGTGATACGGACCGTACACACGCAATAAATGCGTGGGTACGGTGCGTTTCACACTTACCCCTACGGCACCAGTAGAACAGTAATATGGACCGTACACATGCAATGAATGCGTGGGTACGGTGCGTTTCACACGTACCCCTATGGCAACAGTAGAACAGTGATACGGACCGTACACACGCAATGAAAGCGTGTGTACGGTGCGTTTTACACGTACCCCTACGGCACCAGTACAATAGTGATACGATGCGTACACACTCAATAAATGCGGGGGTACGGTGCGTTTCACCCTTACCCCTATGGCACCAGTACATTTGGGATACGAGGCGTACACACGCCACGAATGTGGGGTTACGGTCTGGCCCTGCATGTTACCTTCATATTGGTGTGTGTGTAGGTTCAGGCCAGCAGTGTACTGCTCCAAGGGGGTGGGTGGGTGGGTGCAGAGGACTCCCAGCAGTGGCCAGCCATATGGGGGTGGCTGCAGATCAATACCAGCAGTGTCCAGACATGTACGGGTGGCTGTAGAGGACTCCCAGCAGTGGTCAGCCATATAGGGGTGGCTGTAGATGAATACCTGCAGTGTCCAACCATATGGGGGTGGCTGCAGATGAATACCAGCAGTGGACACACATATAGGGGTGGGTGCAGATGAATACCAGCAGTGTCCAGACATATGGGGGTGGGTGCATATGACTCCCAGCAGTGGACAGGGACATGGGGGTGGGTGCAGAGGATTCCCAGCAGTGTCCAGACATATGGGGGTGGGTGCATATGACTCCCAGCAGTGGGCAGAGACATGGGGGTGGGTGCAGAGGACTCCAGCAGTGTCCAGACATATGGGGGAGGGTGCAGAGGACTCCCAGCAGTGGACAGAGCCATGGGGGTGGGTGCAGTGGACTCCCAGCAGTGTCCACCCATATGGGGGTGGCTGCAGATGAATACCAGCAGTGGACACACATATAGGGGTGGGTGCAGATGAATACCAGCAGTGTCCAGACATATGGGGTTGGGTGCATATGACTCCCAGCAGTGGACAGGGACATTGGGGTGGGTGCAGAGGACTCCCAGCAGTGTCCAGACATTTTGGGGTGGGTGCATATGACTCCCAGCAGTGGACAGAGACATGGGGGTGGGTGCAGAGGACTTCCAGCAGTGTCCAGACATATGGGGGTGGGTGCAGAGGACTCCCAGCAGTGGACAAAGACATGGGGCTGGGTGCAGAGGACTCCCAGCAGTGGACAGAGACATGGGGGTGGGTGCAGAGGACTCCCAGCAGTGGACAGAGACAGAGACATGGGGGTGGGTGCATATGACAACCAGCAGTGGCCTGCAATATGAGGGGTGGGTGCATATGACTCCCAGCAGTGGACAGAGGCATGGGGGTGGGTGCAGAGGACTCCCAGCAGTGGACAGAGACATGGGGGTGGGTGCATATGATTACCAGCAGTGGCATGCAATATGAGGGGTGGGTGCTGAGGACTCCCAGCAGTGGACAGAGACATTGAAGTGGGTGCAGAGGACTCCCAGCAGTGTCCAGACATATGGGGGTGGTTGCAGAGGACTCCCAGCAGTGGACAGAGACATGGGGGTGGGTGCATATGACAACCAGCAGTGGCCTGCAATATGAGGGGTGGGTGCATATGACTCCCAGCAGTGGACAGAGACATGGGGGTGGGTGCAGAGGACTCCCAGCAGTGGACAGAGACATGGGGGTGGGTGCATATGACTACCAGCAGTGGCATGCAATATGAGGGGTGGGTGCATACTGCATAGGACTCCCAGGAGTGGACAGAGACATGGGGGTGGGTGAAGAGGACTCCCATTAGTGGACAGAGACATGGGGGTGGGTACATATGACTACCAGCAGTGTACAGAGATATGGGGGTGGGTGCATATGACAACTAACAGTGGCCTGCAATATGAGGGGTGGGTGCAGAGGACTCCCAGCAGTGGACATAGACATGGGGGTGTGTGCATATGACTACCAGCAGTGGCATGCAATATGAGGGGTGGGTGCAGAGGACTCCCAGCAGTGGACAGAGACACGGGGTGGGTGCAGAGGACTCCCAGCAGTGGACATAGATATGGGGGGGGTGTACATCATTATCAGATGACCATACCTACATGGTGGTATGTACGCATCCCTAACTTTGGACTATGATGACAGTGCTATAACAACACATCACTGACAGCAGTGTCCCACTCCCAGGAGGATGGATGTCTTTCACCCACTGCATGGCACACCACATGTGGGTGTGAGGACAAGTGACCCATGCATACCCACCCATCGCACATGCAGCACAATACACACCCTGATATCATGCAACAAGACTGTATAGTCATGTAACTGCCTACAAAACTAAGATAGCCAAAGGGAACACACACTGTCACGCACATCCCAGGACCGATAGGAATGTCCAGGTGTTGGTCCAGCCACCAAGATGTTGTCTCTCATGGAAGGAATAGGGTGGAAGTCCCCTAGATACAATGACCACATTTGTGAGTCACGTGCCCAAATACCCTGCATAACAAGTACCATTTGTGTGGTAGGCTGTGATTACACACATGCATAGTGCTGAAAAGTGTGAATTTGTCCCTGAAGGCATTTCGACATACTCAAAACACAAGTACAGTGACTAGCAAGGATGGCACAGACGATTCAGCAGGAGACATCATTGAGCAGGGATGGCCATTGTTGAAGGGATCCGTCACCAACCAAGGAAATGTTGACACAGGTCAGCACAACAATAGTGCAACTGGTTGCAGGGAAGATGTCAGGTGCCACAGAGGAAGGAACACTCCTTGGGACAATGTCTCAAAACAAAATGAACACACACTACCAATGATTCTTTGCAGAGGCATTGTGATGGCACACAGATACCATAGTCCACCTCATGACCATCATACAAAAACATTTCTCAGAACCCTAACACATTACCAGAACACCAACTCCAGAAGCCTCAGCACCAACATCAAGTACCTGAAATGCAATAGTGTTGAAAGTAAAAATAAAGGCTTTATTCAGCACAAAAAAAATATAAAAAAATAGACTATTTACGTAGGCCAATGGCCAGTCCATACGTAAAGTCCAAGGGGGGACATAGGGGACCACGTCTACCCCTAGCTTGCCTGCACAAATGAACCTCCAGGTTCGTCGGACGGGGGGCATCATCTCTGGCAGTACCAGGCACGGCAGGGACAGGAGGGGGAAGGGTAGGTGTGGTGGGTGCAGGGGTGGACGTCTCCACCACAGGGGGTGGGGCAGCGCCGAAGGTGGAGGTGAGCTCGGTGCTGCACACCGCTGCCAGTACCTCCATCCGAACCCCTGCACCTGAGGATTCCCCAGGGTCAAGGGAGGGTGTGGTGGGAGAGGGATGGGGTGCAGCGCTCCTGGGGGAGGGGGTTGATGTGGTGGGGGACTCAACTCCCGTGCCCGGGGACTTCCTCGCCCGCTTGTGGGGTGGTGGCTCAGCGGGGGCGAGGTCCAGCACACCCAGAAAGAGCTCCTTGGGTGACCGTTTCTCAGGGGAGCCAAGAGGAGTGGTTTTGGAGATACTGGGTTGTGAGGACTGCGGACTGAGACTGTGGCTGTGTGTATGTCATCTGTCCCCAGACCATGTGGATGTGCCTACATCCCCCTGAGTGTGCGTGCCAGGAGGTGTGTGCTTTGCCTTACTTGGGGGTGTGCTGCCTGTGTCTGGTGGGGTGCGTGATCGTGACTGTCTGGGTGTGCGTTGGACAGGTATGGGAGAGGAAAGTGTGGATGGGTCCGGGGTAGAGGGGGGACGGAGCACTGCAGGAGAGTAACTGCTGCCGTCAGGGAAGAGTCCATGGACCGCAGAATCCTGCGTTGGTCAGACATCGTTGCTGACATGCCCTCCATGAACGACACCATCTGGGTAAGCAGTTTAGTGTGGCCATGGAGGACATTCAGCACCGATGCCTGCCCAACCTGCAACTGCCGCAGTATGTCCACAGACTCTTCACTGAGGGCAGCAGGGGTGACAGGGGCAGGGGGTGCGGTGCCTGGGCCGAAGGAGACATGATGGGCCTCTGCACAGACAGTAGGGACGGGAGCAACTGGGAGGGCGGAGATGGTAACGGAGGAGGCGGGGACAGATGTGGGGATGCTGCCAGGTGTTGTTGCAGCCTCCGCCTCCTCGAGGAGGTCAGCGTCGGACCCGTTGGCATCGTAGCTGATATCGCTTCCAGACAGGTCCTCGGACTGACTCCTCTCGCCCTCCGTGCCACTGCCTCCTTCTGACTCTACAGCACTGGTGGCACTGTCACTGGGTCCCTCCTCCAGGTCCGTGCAGGTGTCTCCTTCGGTTTCCGATGATGATGCTGTGGGCAAGGAGAAGAAACAGAAATGCATCAGTCACCTGTATACATCTGACACATGAGCACAAAAACAATAGGTCACAGTGCATATCAGGCAATGCATCATGAGTAACAGCTAGATTACTCCGCACATATGTAAGCCCTGTACTGCCCAGTTGGTAGACCCACTATGCCACTTGTACACAAGGAAAAATACAACACACCAGGCCACAACTTGAATGAGAAATACACTGAGAAGCTAGTGTCTGTGAACAGGTGAGCACAGCAATACAATAAAGTCATGCCACCTCTTGTTTACCCTGAAAGAAACAGTAGTGGTGCACCCAACGTAAACTAACACACCTCACTACTCAAGGTGTCACCACACTCAGAGACCTGTAAGTACTTTGGAACACAAAACGGAAAAATGTTGTTACCTTGGGACTCACAATACTTTACACAATCGACATGTATTGAATATGGCAATTCGCCATTTTGTGAAAAGAACACTCATGTGCCTGCCTGAAAGATGTCTCCCAAGGAAGTGCACACAAAACGACATTTACACTGTCATTGAAGAAGCTGGCACCTTTTTCAAAGAAGCCACTGTTAGAAATAAATGGTGTTGCAGAAAGTACATATACATGGGCCCACGGAGGTCTGGATGTCTTGACACACTTTAGTTTGTATCACCAACAACAAAGGAGTTTCACAAAATCAAGACCACTGTGGGAACAAGTATACGGAGAATCTGAAACACCATTTAATTCTAACAGTGGCTTCTTTGAAAAGGTGCCAGCGTGTTCCATCAAAGTGGAAATGTTGTTTGGTGTGCACTTCCTTGGGAGACATCTTTCATGAAGGCACATTAGTGTTCTTATCACAAATCATCAAATTACCACATTTAAAACATGAAGAACTGTCGACAAGTGCTGTGAGTGCCAAGGTACAAACATTTTTGACTAACAACTTGAATTATGTCAGTTGTCACATGGCCATCTGTTACCTGATGACACAGTTGGCTACACATATGACCCAATGCTTGTCATGTAGAGTGGCACACATGTCCAAACCCAGGACAATGCATAAGCTAATGGGCCTGCAATTGTGTTGTAAAAAAACATAGCTGTGCTGTGGAGACACCCTCATGGCAAGCCAGAATGTCCACACAGATGTCAGCACACAGAGACCAAACTGCGTTGCATCTGAACCACACACACGTGCCAATAATTTATGAGCAGCATTCATGTTGTTAAAAAAATGACACAGGCTGCAAAGCATGAACATTAAGCACTGGCCACCATCACAGGGGCACTGCACGGTGATTCTTTGTACAGCCAATTCTCACACACAGGTCAGACCTGGCAAGGAGAAATCAGGGGGGCCCATGTAGGCCTCTTCCGCACAACCCCCCTATACCTGAGTCATTGTGATTAATACAGATCAAGAAGTGACACCTCTTAATCAGGGTTTCCAAAACTGTGCAGCAACAATTGCTAAACTGACACAACATCACCTCGTGGGGCTGGCAACACATATTTGTGACAAACAACCATCAACAGCTTGTTGTGAATAGCCACACAGGCACTGTCCAGTGTGATTATGCACAAGCCAAATGGTGTATCCCTGTCCAGTGGACACATGTAGCACACATTGGAAATATGGCCAGGGAACAATGCCACAGAGGCAGACCTATGCTGAACCCACAGAGAATGTGCACAGTGTTGGATGACACACATGATTAGGAGACCAGGGTGTCTCAGTGGATTGTAGTGGGCACACTGCTCCGTGTTCCTGGAATGAGCTGACTGTACCATGAGCAACCGTCATGGCACTATGCATATCTCCCACTCATGCACATCATGTCTGAGGCCACAACATTGGTCATGCATGGTGCAAGGGTGTTCAGTTGAAACCTCACACTCCTATGTTGAGACTCATCATCAGTGCCAACAAATATGGACCCCCAACATAGTGAACAGGTCATGGCACACGCAAGGTACCAACACATGTCACAGACCACCCTCCCACATGATGCGGAAAGCAATGTGCACTTTGATTTTCTGGCACCCTAGATGACCATGTGCAAATGTGATTACACACAGACCAGGGGACACATGTCAAGGAGGGGAAGGGATGAAAAAGAGCACTAGGTGAAATTGGGTAACAGAAAATGCACTGCACATATAAACTCTGGGAGTGTATACAGGCTACAGAGCACTTCCAAAAGCTGGTGACACATAACAGCCATGTACCTACCTCCTCCTTGCTGCAGTCTCTCCTGTAACTGCCTATCGAGGTCAGGGAAGACCACCACCAGGACACGGGTCATGTGGGAGGTCAGCCATCGGCACCCGCCGTGGGGGCGAGGAGTGTCGAGCCCCAGCTGGACCCTGGTGATCCGCCGGGTCCAGCACCGGATGTCCTGCCACCGTTTTCGGACCTGTGGTAGGCACCGACTCCGATCCCCCGCCGATCTCACGGCCCTGACGATGTCCTGCCAGATCACCATCTTCTCGTAGGCAGTTACCTGTCAGGATGACAAAGTGAGAAAACATCACTACACCTGCTCCATGTCCCAGAGACACACATTTGAAAATCTTTGATATGTTGAATAGTGCATAGGATGCTGACAGGAATGGCATCATTCTCAATGAGAAATTGGCCTGTGTGCAAGCCCCAATGCACTACATGGCATTGAAAGTCAACAGGTGGCATAAGGGGTGCGACACACTCACTGATCATGGCACACACTGTGCAGCACATGCAACAGCAGGCTGATGGACAGCATGTGCCAAGCAGTCACATGTCCAACTCCACTGACGCACCCTCAGCAGACTAGACAGACACACCCAGGCACAGATCACTCGCCTGTCAGTCACAACAGCGGATACAACCCTCACTCTGCACATGTGCCACTTGCCTGTGGGGTGTCACAGGTGTTGTGCTAGCTATGCAAGTCAGACACACAGCACGGCTTACTTGTCACATCAGATGGGTAGAGCTGTTACCTCCTCCATGCAGCTGTGGTGCAACACTTCACATAGACACTCACCCACATGACAAGGAACATTCACACACATCAATGTCCATGAGGTCGTACACATCATTTGGACACTCTCACCACAGGTCCACTCAACTCATACACATCTGTGGGGACAGTCACCTGTCACACCGGGGAGGACCACTGAATCACCTCAGGACAATAGGAAAAAAAGCCACCAAGGATTTGCCAGGCTGAATGTGTCATGCACTATGCAGTGAATCACAGTAAGCACAATGCAAGTGAGGAGTGCACAGAGGAACTACCTCATGCTCTGCATGAGAGACATAAGCATGTCCCCCACCCTGGGACCCACTCTAAACAACTGTTCATGTCTGTCACACCTGGACACAATGCCAGAAGTGACAGTCACACAACAGGTGCATAGGGAAAAGTAGTGGAGTCAGCACTCACCTGCTCCCCTGGTCTCCCATACAGCTTGGGGTGCTGTGGGAGGAGGACATCCAGCAACGCCTCATTCTCCTTTAGGGTGAATGGCTGGGCCCTCTCCACAGTACGCGATATGGTCCAGAGGAAGCAGAGACAGCAGCAGTGTGGTCGACTGGAAAGTTGTGCAGGCAAGTGCCCTCTCATGGGTTCTGGCTGCCTTATATCTGTCTTGCTGAGGGGCATTCATTTAGAGGAGTACATAGTGATTGGTCAGACTCATTCGCATCATACGTTTACTACAATCCCTTTAAACATACACCAATGACACGCATTCGCATCGTTCAAATTTTGAACATCATGTCAAGTCAACAACCACTTTGCAACATTGTATTATTTGGCCAACTGACTGTTCCAGGACACGTGATGGACACATTGCAAATGAAAACTCTGTATTCATGACAACCAGCATGCATTTTGGGCCTAATACTTGTCCCCTATGTGTCCCCGATGTAAATTTGAAATCCACACACATGTACAGTGCGTTTCACACGTACCCGTACGCCACCAGTAGAACAGTGATACGGCCCGTGCACGCGTAATGAATGCGGGTGTACGGTGCGTTTCACACGTACCCCTTTGGCACCAGTAGAATAGTGTTGGAATTGGCCCTTCTGGCCAGTTCACCCCTAGAACTTTTTGCATTATCTTAGCCTTTTTCCTATGTTGTACTAGTGGTTTTAGGCCTCTAGGCGCTTTCACACTGTGTCCCAGTGGAAAGTGTGTGCGCTCTGTGTATGTTTAGTGAGACTGACCTGCCCTCCCATAGGAATGCATGGGGGATCTGAGTGACCGTGTTAAGTCCTGATGTGAGAGGAGTGCAGGGTCGAGTTTGGTATGTGCAAACTCGTGAGAGTGAATGCTGCGCAATGATGTGTGCGGTGTTACAGTGTCTCGTGTAGAAGTGCCACTTCTAGAAGCTGGCCTGTCTGTATAATAAATGTGCAGTGACTGTCTGGCTTGCGATTGGCTGGTGTGTCTGGCTCCAGGAGTCAGGATGGGTCTGCCCCGGTGGTGAATGGAGAGAGCTGCATGTTGATGGCAGGGAGGAGGACACCTGGGACCTGAATAGGGCTGGGCTTTCCCCACACAATGCTGGCTCCACCCCCTGTGGTGCGTCTAATGTCCCTGGCCTGTCCTCTGAATAGGGAGAGGGGCTGAGCAAAACAAAGTGCTCAGGAACCAGTTGCATCTGGTTCACCCCTTCCCTGCACCTTTGGAGACAAAGGATTCTGTGTATAAAAGAGGGGCTGTGACCCCATGAAAATGTTCTTGTTCTTGGACTAGAAATGACCAGGGGCGTGCTGCTGCTGCTGGGGCCCAGGGGAAGGCTTGCCTCCCTGGGCCCTGCCCAGCCCCTGGATGCCTGGAGGACTTCTTTTGGGGGACCCTTCTGCCCTTAAATCCCTACAGGACCTGTTGCTGTACTAGCGCCATGAGAGCGCTTTAGTTAATCTGGGAGCCCTTGGTTTTCTCTTTGGAGAAGGAGCACCTCTCTCTGCCGCCTGCAGCGCTGGGCTGTGATCTCCTTAGAGGAATCCCCAGCGTAGGGATTCCCCCCTCATTGTGTGCCTTGCGGGTGCCCACCCCGCTTATCGTTTGCTTTTGGTGCGCAGGTGCCCACCCTGCGTCTTCGGGGTGTTAGCGGGATTAAAGCGGGTGCCCACCCCGCTGATGTGAGCCCTTGCGGGTGCCCACCCCGCTGCTTTCATTGTTTCATGCGGGTGCCCACCCCACGTTGTGTGCCTTAGCGGGTGCCCACCCCGCTGCAGATTTTTAACCTCTAGGGAGCCTACCCCTCGCTTGCCGCCGATAAAGAAGAATCACCGCCGCGGCCCGAGCCGCTTTCGAAACGTTACCGGGCCGCTGCAAATTCAACCCGGAAGTCAGGCAACCTGAATGGGACAGGGGCGTGGCCTCGTGAGGACTGGAGGGAAGTCCTGAGGAAGCCAGGGTCAGCGGAAGTGCGGGGCTCCCGTGTGTGGAGAGAGCCCCGCCTGCACTGCTGGATAGACAGAGGAGGCCTTGTGGGGCTCCCGTGAGCGGTTGGGAGCCCCGGTGCCGGACGAGAAATCCTGCGAAGTCCCGGGTCCCAGGAGGGGGCCCGGGTGAAGGGAGAAGTAACAGAGCCTCCAGGCTCCCTGGTGAAGTCCCGGTCCCAGGAGGGGGACCGGGCGAAGGAAAAGCTGAATCGGAGTCCTGCCCCTAGAGCCGGTGAGTAAGGGCTTGAGGGGGCGGGGTGGTGCCGGTCGAGGCACAGTGCCATTTCCCCATTTTTGAGCGGCCCCGTCTTACAGCAGGTCGCTCCCACGAGAAGAGGGCACGTTGTTGTTTATAGAGCCTAGGTGGCTCAACCAGTTAAGGCATGTTTGTTTTGAGCGCTACTGCGCTCCAACGTGGGCCATCTTGGTTTAAAGGGCCCCAGGGGGGGTCCCGAGGGCCCGCGTTGCCCCATATTGGCCAGTGTTCTCCAGCTGCCCCACTTTGCAGGGGTCAGCTGCAACGTTTGGGGGCATGTTATTTTTAGAGCCTCCGTGGCTCCAACAACTGCACATTTCATTCATTAAGAGCGCCAGTGCGCTCCCCAGTGCTTGGGGGGGCCAGCGCTTACTCTAGCTTGCGCATATGAATTTCAGGAACCTGCACGCTCCCTGGGGACATGTTTGTTTTCTGAGCCAGATGGCTCCAACGCGGGGCCCATTGGTTTCCTAATATTTGACTTCCACAGCTGCGCAGCACTTAGTGCCAGCGGCAGCGTTTAGGCCCTGTTCTTGTCCCCAGCTGCCCAGCAAGTAGTGGGCAGCTGCTACGTTTAGGTTCTGGCGCAACCTAGACCCTAATGTGATTTAGGTGTTATTGTGATTTATATACTAATGCGTTGGGTGTTGGGAAATGTACTGTGTGTAATATGTTTTGCGCACCCTGTGTTTTATGCCTCTAGATATGATTTCTGCATAGGAGGTTGTTTTACCTGTTTAGGTTTATGTTATGGAGATTATACTTCCCTGTGTGATGTACGCCCCTAGTGTAATTATACTTAGGAGGTAGGGTCTAATGCGTTAGACTTGTGAAAAATTGCATAATGTGTTTATGCCCCTGTGATGTATACAGGATATGTTTTATACCTGATTCTATTGTGATAATGCTGAGGTCATTATTGCGCCAGTAGTTACTGGTTGTGCTCTACAGTTATAATTTGTGTTACAGTTGGTATATGTTCTACATTTACAATTGGCGATTTGTGCTAATTCTGACAGTGGTCCATGTGGCCCTGTCTTGTGTAAATAGTCCCCTGTAAAATTCTGCCCAGTGCCAGTTGGAACAGTGTAAATTATGCGATTATCATCTAATGTGTTTATTATAATACAAAGGCTATTTTTTATATATAACCTTGTGTGGAGTTTCTTTTGTGGTGGGCCGAGGGTGTTGTTGCTGTGTGCGCGCGCAAACGCTTAACACATTGCCTCCGGGATAAGCCTGACTGCTCGTGCCAAGCTACCAAGGGGGTGAGCAGGGGTTATCTTTGGCGTGTAACTCCCCAGCCCTGACTTAGAGTGGTGGTCTCTGCCTGGCTTTGGTGCAAGCTCTAGCCAACCAGAGATCCCATATCTAACAAATAGTGATACGGACTGTACACACGCAATGAATGCGTGGGTACGGTGCGTTTCACATGTACCCCTACGGCACCAGTAGACCAGTGATACGGACCATACACACGCAATGAATGCGGGTGTACAGTGCGTTTCACATGTACCCCTACGGCACCAGTAGACCAGTGATACGGACCGTACACATACAATGAATGCGGGTGTACGGCGCGTTTCACATGTACCCCTACAACACCAGTAGAACAGTGATACGGACCGTGCACATGCAATGAATGCGTGGGTACGGTGCATTTCACACGTACCCCTACGGCATCAGTAGAACAGTGATACGGACCGTACACACACAATGAATGCGGGTGTACGGTGCGTTTCACACGTACCCCTACGGCACCAGTAGAACAGTAATACGGACCGTACACATGCAATGAATGCGGGTGTACGGTGCGTTTCACACGTACCCCTACGGCACCAGTAGAACAGTGATACGGACCGTACACATGCAATGAATGCGGGTGTACGGTGCGTTTCACACGTACCCCTACGGCACCAGTACAATAGTGATACGGACCATACACACGCAATGAATGCGGGTGTACGGTGCATTTTACTCATACCCGTACCGCACCAGTAGAACAGTGATATGGACCGTACACATGCAATGAATGCGGGTGTACGGTGCATTTCACACGTACCCCTACGGCACCAGTAGAACAGTGATACGTACCGTACACACGCAATGAATGCGGGTGTACGGTGCATTTTACTCATACCCGTACCGCACCAGTAGAACAGTGATACGGACCATACACACGCAATGAATGCGGGTGTACGGTGCGTTTCACACGTACCCCTATGGCACCAGTCGAACAGTGATACAGACCGTACACACGCAATGAATGCGTGGGTACGGTGCGTTTCACACGTACCTCTATGGCACCAGTAGAACAGTGATACGGACCGTACACCCGCAATGAATGCAGGTGTACGGTGCGTTTCACACGTACCCCTACGGCACCAGTACAATAGTGATACAGACCGTACACATGCAATGAATGCGGGTGTACGGTGCGTTTCACACGTACCCCTACGGCACCAGTACAATAGTGATATGGACCGTACACACGCAATGAATGCGGGTGTACGGTGCGTTTCATATGTACCCCTACGGCACCAGTACAATAGTGATACAGACCATACACATGCAATGAATGCGGGTGAACGGCGCATTTCACACGTGCCCCTACGGCACCAGTACAATAGTGATACGAGGAATACACACGGCAGGAATGGAGGGCTACGAGTCGCACAAGGATGTCCATCAAGTACTTGTCATTGCATACTTTCATGTGCAGGCCCTAGGTGTGTCAGCCAGTGATATTGCACAGGTCATCTCATCTAGTTTCACAATTGATGTGTGATGACCTGTGGACACATGTCATGTGTGATGGGGAACTATGTGGCACACATCACCTTGACACTTGCCACCTGTGTGTCTGTAGACCAACTGTGTCATGCACAGCAGCAGTGGGATGGCACAGTCATCACCACCCGCACCTGTCTCCTGATGCCAGGGACAGGGACACTCTATCAACTGCCATGTCACGATCAGCGTGCCCCTATGTGACTATGTCAGGTGTGTGTCATGTGTTCACATGAGCTTGCTGTTAGTGTTCCGTCAACTGCATCTGCTGTTGGTGCATCCAACATGGGTTTGTGTGGAGATGGGCATGGCACACATTTACGCACACCATGCCTTATGTGGATTCCCACGGCTGTAGGGTCTGTGTGCATTGGACATCATATTTTCCCAGGCATACATGTCTGCGTCGTCTCAATGGCTGTGTTTATTTGTTGTCACGTGTACCCCTTCATTGCAATGTGTTTCATATGTACATTTGACATTCCATGTGACCTGTGCGTGTGCCTTGCAGTCAACTGTCTGGATGAGATGACATCCTTCCAATGCAGCTATGTGGATGTGTGTCACTCCGGTGATATCACTGGCTGTTCACTCAGACTTGCCCCCAGCTCATTTCAGGGCATGTCATGTAGACTTGACAATCAACCGGTGTATCTGGCTTTTCATAGCTGGCATATGTGTCCTGGATGTATTGCACACACCAGACTCCATAGTTTCCTGATGTTTAATAGCAGTTTAGTGTGTGCTATGTTCATTGACATTGATGTTGGCAGACTCTCAATCTTCATTATTCCTAACAATGTCTTGCAGGGCACCGCCTGTCCCAAGACCAATGCCAGACTTGGCTGCCATGAGGGAACGTGCCTGCATCCGACGTTACAGATTCACTCAACAGTTGATTGAGGACTTGACCGACAAGCTGGCACCACACCTCCAACCGCGACACAGGTATCCTACTGCGCTGACCCCAAAGATGAAGGTGATGGCAGCCCTACATTTTTGTGCCACAGGTACGTTTCAATTGACCATAGCTGATGTTGGTGGGATGTCACAGACAATGTTCAGCCGTGTCCTACGTGATGTTTTGGCAGCCATGTTGGAGCACCTTGATGAATTCATCAAATTTCCTACTCTTGAGGAGTTGACAGATGTGAAGGGTGATTTCTATGCCCTGGGAGGGATGCCCCATGTCATTGGGTCCATTGATAGGACACATGTGGCTTTGGTACCACCACTAGCACAGGAGCAAGCCTATCGCAACCGTAAACATTACCACTCAATAAATGTAGTGTGTCTTGCTAACATGCTGATTTCCCATGTCTGTGCACGTTTTCCAGGATCAGCATACGATGCCTACATCATGAGGCATAGCAGGGTGCCACAAATGATGCTGCGGCTGCACAACGAACAAGCATTTCTTGTTGGTGGGTTTACTCTGTTGGTCCTGTGTGTTGCGGTATCTTTGGCTCTTACGGCATCTCCTGACCCACTTATTCACATGATGGTTCCATGTAGGCGACTCTGGATATCCCAACATGCCATGGCTAATGACACCTCTCCCCAACCCAAGAACAGCTGCAGATCACCGGTACAACAATGCACACGGGCAGACCAGGCGAGTGATTGAGAGGACGTTTGGCCTCCTGAAGAGCCGATTCCGGTGCCTTGACAAGACAGGCGGGTCCCTCCCATATGCACCGGAGAAGGTGTGCAAAATCTTCATTATGTGCTGTATGCTGCACAACATGGCCATTGAGAAGGCAGTGCCACTCATCCTTGATCCTGATGAGCAGCAACACCCACCCGTGGAGGATCCAGGGCTTGGTCACGAGGCAAGTGATGAGGAGGAGGACGATGATATCTGGAGTCAGCTCATACGCAACTTCTTCTCATAATGGTGAGTCACTGGGTATGAGTGTGCAAGCTTGTAGCATTGAGTGGCATGTGTTGCAATGTGTGTGTCCAGCTGACTGAATGCAAAGTGACTTTGATGTGTGTACTGATGTGTCACTCGAGTGATGATGTCATGCCACACAGTTTTGCGGAGAGACTTTCTTTGAAATTTGCATGTGTCCAACATTGTTCATGTTTCGTAACTGACCATGTGTGTGGCGAGATTTGTTTTAGGTGACTTCTTGTGTGTCTGTCATTCCCAGGTTTTTGCGCATGTTGTCTGCTCGTGTCATCTTTGTCCTCCTGCTATTCCTCATGAGGATTGCAACGTGTGCTGAATCAGTGTTCCATGCACGGACATGTGGAAATGTCAGTTTGGGTAAGGATTGCAGCAAGGCTTTATGGTGGTGGTACGGGTTGGGAATGTGTCAGGACTGCTTCTGTGCATGTTGTGGTACCATGCATACATGTCTTCTCACCATGTAGCATATAACATGTGGCATCAATCCCATGACATGATAGTCTCCCTTCTTGACAGTCATCTGTAGTGGAGTGTGGAGTCTCATGAAGGGATCAGTGTGCGTAAACCTTGCCTCTGAAACATTGCGGATGCTACGGGTGGACATAGTGTGGGACATCACAACAACAGGCTCTATGGTGAATTGCAGCCTCTCCGTGTGCAGCAGGATGTGTTTGGCTCATCCCCTTAACTTGTGTGCCAGTTCATTGGGATTTACAACATGCGTGTTGTGAAGGGGTGGTCCAGCGTATGTCCCACGTGTTCTGTCAACTGACCTGTGAGTCTGTTCATATGGATACATTTCCCTTTGTGTGAGTTTGTGCAATAAAGGTGTTCAGCACAATCCAAAGTGCCTCATCTCTGTCACTGCATCACCTGCATGCGTCATCTATGGCATCATTGTCAAAGATTGAGCATATGAGTCTATGTGTACTTCGGCAACATGCATGCAGATCTTCATGGTTAATAATCTCTATTGTGCATGAAGTACCTGGTTGTGTATGTATTTGTGCTGGTTGCTCCCCACAATGGGACGTCAACACCTGCTGACGGAGTGTCTCCTGTGCGCAGCTCCGCATTTTGTTGCCTGATCATGTGGCCGTCATTTTTGTTGATTCTTCATACATTTTCTCGGAGTGACCCATGAGTAACTTGACACTCCTTCCTTTACATACACCTGTTGCACTGTGCGTTTCTGATCTCCTTGTCTTTGTGTGCTACTTTTTGCCTAGTTTCTCACCCCTTCCGCCTGCTGCAGCCTCACCTGCAGCACCGCCCCACCGAGTGCCCTGATTCTGCAACCCACACGCCTCCAAAATGCTCCTCCCTTCCCCCCTCCACCCATTCTTAATGAAACCAGCAGCTTGTCTGTGCCACTGTTGCGCCATCGCCGTGCCAAAGGTAGGACCGTCTGTGCCTGCAACATGCACAGTGCACGACCCTCTGGTCCTTGCATGACCCACGTCACACAACAGGCTCATGCTGCAGCCATCCCTCCAATGCGGTACAAAAGGGGGTGGTGATGGACGGAGCATCAGAACCAATCAAACGCTCACACCCAGTCAACAGATCTGGGTTTGATCCATCACCATTCTTTAGCCCACTCTGCCACCCCAGTTCAGACATGGCCATATGCAAATCAGTCTGACCCTTTGCCTCATGGGAACAGTCCAGCCCGAACTGCCAAGCCTTGCCTTCCCTGGACCGGAAACAAGCTTCCTAGGACCAGTTTCTGGCATTTCAGCCGTCTTCAGCCAGGCTTGCTTGAATCCAGTGGCAAAGTGAGCAAGGGACTCACGTCTGAGCATACCCTGCCAACTTATGGCGAACAAAGCGGTACAAAAGGGGGTGGTGATGGACGGAGCATCAGAACCAATCAAACACTCACACCCAGTCAACAGATCTGGGTTTGATCCATCACCGTTCTTTAGCCCACTCTGCCACCCCAGTTCAGACATGGCCATATGCAAATCAGTCTGACCCTGTGCCTCATGGGAACAGTCCAGCCCGAAATGCCAAGCCATGCCTTCCCTGGACCGGAAACAAGCTTCCTAGGACCGGTTTCTGGCATTTCAGCCGTCTTCAGCCAGGCTTGCTTGAATCCAGTGGCAAAGTGAGCAAGGGACTCACGTCTGAGCATACCCTGCCAACTTATGGCGACCAAAGCGGTACAAAAGGGGGTGGTGATGGATTGAGCATCAGAACCAATCAAACACTCACACCCAGTCAACAGATCTGGGTTTGATCCATCACCGTTCTTTAGCCCACTCTGCCACCCCAGTTCAGACATGGCCATATGCAAATCAGTCTGACCCTGTGCCTCATGGGAACAGTCCAGCCCGAACTGCCAAGCCATGCCTTCCCTGGACCGGAAACAAGCTTCCTAGGACCGGTTTCTGGCATTTCAGCCGTCTTCAGCCAGGCTTGCTTGAATCCAGTGGCAAAGTGAGCAAGGGACTCACGTCTGAGCATACCCTGCCAACTTATGGCGAACAAAGCGGTACAAAAGGGGGTGGTGATGGACGGAGCATCAGAACCAATCAAACACTCACACCCAGTCAACAGATCTGGGTTTGATCCATCACCGTTCTTTAGCCCACTCTGCGACCCCAGTTCAGACATGGCCATATGCAAATCAGTCTGACCCTGTGCCTCGTGGGAACAGTCCAGCCCGAACTGCCAAGCCATGCCTTCCCTGGACCGGAAACAAGCTTCCTAGGACCGGTTTCTGGCATTTCAGCCGTCTTCAGCCAGGCTTGCTTGAATCCAGTGGCAAAGTGAGCAAGGGACTCACGTCTGAGCATACCCTGCCAACTTATGGCGAACAAAGCGGTACAAAAGGGGGTGGTGATGGACGGAGCATCAGAACCAATCAAACACTCACACCTAGTCAACAGATCTGGGTTTGATCCATCACCGTTCTTTAGCCCACTCTGCCACCCCAGTTCAGACATGGCCATATGCAAATCAGTCTGACCCTGTGCCTCATGGGAACTGTCCAGCCCGAACTGCCAAGCCATGCCTTCCCTGGACCGGAAACAAGCTGCCTAGGACCGGTTTCTGGCATTTCAGCCGTCTTCAGCCAGGCTTGCTTGAATCCAGTTGCAAAGTGAGCAAGGGACTCACGTCTGAGCATACCCTGCCAACTTATGGCGAACAAAGCGGTACAAAAGGGGGTGGTGATGGACGGAGCATCAGAACCAATCAAACACTCACACCCAGTCAACAGATCTGGGTTCGATCCATCACCGTTCTTTAGCCCACTCTGCCACCCCAGTTCAGACATGGCCATATGCAAATCAGTCTGACCCTGTGCCTCATGGAAACAGTCCAGCCCGAACTGCCAAGCCATGCCTTCCCTGGACCGGAAACAAGCTTCCTAGGACCGGTTTCTGGCATTTCAGCCGTCTTCAGCCTGGCTTGCTTGAATCCAGTGGCAAACTGAGCAAGGGACTCACGTCTGAGCACACCCTGCCAACTTATGGCGAACAAAGCGGTACAAAAGGGGGTGGTGATGGACGGAGCATCAGAACCAATCAAACACTCACACCCAGTCAACAGATCAGGGTTTGATCCATCACCGTTCTTTAGCCCACTCTGCCACCCCAGTTCAGACATGGCCATATGCAAATCAGTCTGACCCTGTGCCTCATGGGAACAGTCCAGCCCGAACTGCCAAGCCATGCCTTCCCTGGACCGGTTTCTGGCATTTCAGCCGTCTTCAGCCATCCCTCCAAGCAATGTCCACCAGACAAGCAACCGCCTGCTATCAGGCAACCCCTAAGCGCACACACAACACCTTTGCATGCTGAGTGTGCAACTCCAACTGCACACACAGTGCTGCCCCGCCTACCAGACCCTGTCAGAACAACCAGGTCATGTGCCTCCCACTCCACACCCGCTCCGTCTACCAGCACGCCATTGAACTCTGTTACCTCCTCAACACAACAGCCCCACACATCACCTTCATGACAGTAACCTGGATAAAAGCATCCTCAGCACACACCATTTCTCCATTGCCATCTCTGACGGATACAAGATCACCCACAGGGTCGGCACCAACAATCCCGGTGGATGACTTGCAATTTATTCACAAGTACACCCTCAGAGTCACAAATCCGGTTTTGCCCCAACCCCCTGGCAACCCTCAGAGTAACTCTCATCTACAGATCTCCAGGCCTACATCCACAAATCCCCAAAGCCATCAACACGTACATCTGCACGCACGCCCTTACCTCCACACGCTACATGTGGCTGGGGGCCAGTAACTTCTTGCTGGAGGAGAACCACACCACCATCCATCATTGGTCCATTAACATTTGCATGCACGTCTCTGACAAGCAACACACTGCCCCACACCCAACTTACGAACCCCCATAGATGCTTGATGTAAGTTACCACAGACAAGCTGTGTGGGACACTCGGACCAACAACCCCGCCACACCCTGCAACCTCACACACTGGATCAGCAACTGATCCAACAATCTTGCCACATTGACGGACTTTCCTGTGAAGCACAACAACAGTTAAGCCAACTGGGAGAAGGCAGACCTACTGGACTCATACAGATCTAGCCGGACTCTTGTGCAACACAAAGAACCATCAGTTACCTTACAGCCCTGGAAAACGCCACACACAGCCATCACCATATCATCAGCAAGGACAAGTGGAGATCCTTCAGATAGGGCCGAGGCACCAAAACACACGACATAAAGGAGCTCATCAGCATTGTGAGTAGACTGACAGCAGCTCTCCATCCAAAAGACACCCCACCCTTGCAAGGCAGATCAAATCCCTTGCAACTTTCTACCACTGCAAGCTCATGGACATACACGACAGCCTTGGCACACAGAGGCAGACAGCACTATTATGCGCGGGACAAAACCCCCTAAGGTTCTGGACTCCCAGCAGCAGCAAATACACTACCTGGCTCATGTGCACCATCCACTCTGGCTCTCCATCAGGCCCCTTCCCACACAACATCTCAACCACATCATTCCCCATCCTTGAAGCCCATGTCCAGCATGTCATGAATGTCTCCTTTGAGTTAGCCACATTCCATGGGAGCTGGAGGCATGCAGAGACCCAGGCCCTTCTTAAACAACGTACGGCAGTACCGCAGGAACTCCTGGAACATCACCCTGCTTCCCTACCCAGCAAATGTCTTCAGGAAGACACTCAACGAGCAACTGACAAACTCCCTCCACGCAAACAGCTCCAGGCAACCGGCACCAGACCATCTTCCACATTAACCACACCACTGCAACCGTCATAATTGCCACCACCAACGACAACTTTGCCCTGCTCAACAATGGTGAGACCACCCCCTTTGACCTGTGAACGGCATTGTACACCATGTGCTACCACACTGTCAGCTCACACATCTCCAACACTGGTATCCAGAGGAGGGCCCAGGATTAAATCAACTAGTAGCTCACCAGCAAGGCCCAGGGAGTCGGCCTCCACCCTTCCGCATGTGATACACTGGGGTCATCTGGCCCATGCCCCAGGACTCATCTCTCAGCGTGACGATCTTCAATGTCTCCATGACCCCCCTCTTCACCATCACATGCGCACACGTCCTCATCATCATCTCGTATGCCATTGACACCCAGCTGCTCCTCACCCTCACCAAAGACCCAGCCATTGCCAGATCCAACCTTCAAGAAGCCATGAGATCCATTGACGAATGGCTGAATATCAGCCACCTGAGGCTGGACTTGGACAGGACTGAGGTCATCATCTGAGGATTGTCCCCTTACAGCTGGGTCAACTCCTTGTGTCCCACCGGCCTGGGCACCGCACCAGCAACCAGTGGCCAAGCACGCAAGCTGATGTTCATCATGGACTCATCACTCACAATTACCATGCAACTCAACACCATCTGTACCTCATGCTGCTATACCCTCCGCATGCTGCAAATGATCCACAGATAGATCCACTCTAAGGCAAGACAGACCATCCCCCAGGTCCACGACACTAGCTGGGTCAACTACAGCAACACCCTGTACGGAGGGACAACAAAAAAACTGCAGGAGGACTTGTCCACATCCAGGGTGCATCCGCACACCTCATCTTCAACATCCCCCGCCCAGCCACATAACCGTCCACCTGAGATAGCTACAATGGCTCACTGTCTGCTGCAGGATCACCTTCAGACTCCTCACACACACTCAGGAGGCAGTCCACAACCCCAGACCCAAAACCGACCTTGGACGTCTGTCATTCAACACCCCGTTGGCCCAACTCCGTGCAGACAACCTTGCCCTGGCCACCATTCAACAAATCCACAGAACAACTGCATGCAGGAGATAGTTCTCCCACCTCGCCAAACTGACCTGGGACTCCCTCCCCGGGCACCTCCACATGACCCACGACCTCTACGCCTTCATGATACTCTTCCAAATTGATCTGTACGAGCAGTATTGCAAGCCTCCCCTCAGCAGCTTGAGGCCATCACAGGTGAGTATTGGGCTCCATGTCTGTATTTGATGATACATTGTGACCCATGTGTGTCCTCCACACTCAGGCACACTTTGACATATCCCCACACTTATGTTGTGGACTCATGCGAAATGACTGCAACATCAAATTAAAATTTCTTTTTTTATTATAGGTCTGGGGCGTGATTTGTGCAAGAAAAAGGTGCAATACAGGGACCATAGAATCCAAAGTTCCCAGGGGGAGGTGGGATCCTTGGCATTTGAAAGCAGCAGAGTCCAGACCACAGTGTTTGGCATCATTGGTCAGACTGTGACCAGCAAGTCCATGTGGCAGAGAATGTCAGTCAATGAGGTGATGCTGTTGCATATGAAGGCCAGGTGCCAGGCCAGGTGACTTAGGAGATGTGGATGGCCAGCTGCCTCTCACGGTCTTTTTCGTGGATGACCCACCTTCCTCAGGGGACCCTCAGATGCAGGCCTTGATGATGCTTGGGACGCTCCGTTGGACAAATCCTCCTCCTCCTCCCTCCCTATGGCTGGTGGTGGTCCTCGCCTGGTGGCACAGGGAGGGTTGCCCATGTTGTCTGCGATCCAACAGAGTGAATGGCTTATGTCCCTTTGCACCGCCAGGAGCTCAGCCAGTCTTGCCTCCATCCGTCCTTGGTGTTCTTGTTGACTGGCATGTTGCTCGGCCTGCTGATTCTTCATCTCTGTGATGGTCCCCTTTATCTCTGTGAGTGTCCCAACTACCTGGCTGATCTCCCTGGTGTCACGCCGGTATGCCTCCATGATTTTGTGTATGTGTGACATACCGGTCTCTTCAGCTGGCTGGTCAGGTTCTCGCCTCTGCCTGCCTCCACTCCCACCACCCCTGCCCACACGAGCCTGGCCTGCCGTTGGGGGCACATCGGGTCTATGGGACCCCTGAGGGATGGCAGTGGTGGTGTTGTCTGCCTCCTCCTTGGTTCCCGGCGAACCTTGTCCCTCCTGGTCAGACTGGCTCAGTTGTTCACTGCGGGCAGGGCTCCTTGGTGTCTCCTGGGATGTGGCAGGAATGGGGGTGGTGGTTGGCACAGATGTTCCTGAACCAGGTGCTGCAGGGGCTTGGACAGCAGAGGGTCCAGGTCGGTCGGGGTCATCCACGGAGTGTTGAGAGGCATCGCTGCCGGTGGGCTCAGGTTCCTCCCGAGCCCGGGACTGTGAATCTTCACCCCCATTGTTGGGGAGAGATTCCTCACGTTGCCCTGTGTGTGAGAGACAGTCAATGTTAATGCTGTTTCATGCAACATCCATGTTTCATACAAATTCTAGTTGGCACTGTTCCTCCAGGTAGTTGTATGTGCCTAGCACTCTCCTCAATGTTCACTTGTGGATGGGTGTGTTGCAGGGGACAGATTGATATGTGTTCCTGAGTCTTTGACTTGTTGATTTTTGGCTTGGATGCTTCTTTGGCTATGTATTGGTCTTGTTGTGTTACATGTCCATTGTGACAGTGGGTAAATCCATTGCCTGTCCCGGGGGTGTCTGCTTGTGTAAGGGGTGTGTGTGACAGGGCCTGCTGGTGGCTGTAGTGTGATTTTGCACTGGTGCTCTCAGGTGATATAGCTGTCCCCCCATGGAGCATGCTACCATGACAGTGAGTGTGAGTTCCTGTCCTAGATATCTGACCTTGTTGTCTTGGTGTTTGTATTTGCACTGGTCACAGGAGGGCCTTGTGCTGCCTACACCAGGGCCCAGTGTCAGCTATCTTGTCAGTACTTTCCCAGTCCCTTTGCATTGAGCATGGTGCATGGGTATGTACCTGGGCCATATGGGATGAGGGCAATTGTGTCTGATTTGGTGTTCAACAATGCGTTTTGTGACACCCACCCTCCCAGCATACCGGACATCCATTCTTGGGTTAGTGCTTCGTGTAGCATGGGACATAGCATGGCCTTGCTTTCTCAATGGGGCATACACATGTTAGTGGCATTGGCGTTGTTTTTGAGTATGGTTCTGGCCAGTGAGTGTTTGGAGGTAGTTGCGTGCATTTTGTGTAGTTGGGGTGTGGATGCCATTAGCCCCATGTTACATAAGTTGTTTGTGTACTCACCAGGCTCTGGAACTCCTTGAAGTCCATGTACTCCCACCGGCGGAAGCAGGGCCATCACCTTCTCCTCCCAGGGATGGAAATGTACTGGTCTGCGGGGCCCACCACCTCCAGTGATGTTGCTCTGGGCGTAGTCGTCATTCATTTTTCGCTTGACTGCCCTCTGCAGATCGTACCACCTGGATTGGCATTCAGTCCTGGTCCTTCTGATGGGTGCAGCAGCATTCACCCTATCGACAATCCTCTGCCACAGGTGTGATTTTTCGGCTATGCTGGTCTGTCTGACCAATATTCTAAACAGCTGTGGCTCGACTCTGATGACTTCATTGAAAAGGATCTCCAGCTCCTCCCTTGTGAACTTTGGATTCTTGTCTGTGGGCATGGTGTGGGGTGAGGGTGTGGATGGTTGTGGGTGTGTGGATCTGAATGTGAAGTTGTGTATCTGAATGTGAAGAGGGGGTATGTGTGAAGGAGGTTGTGTGAAGGTGTATATGTTAAGGTGGATGGGTGCAGTTGTTGGTGTGTGCTCTCTAGCTGCAGTGAGTCTGTTGCAAAGGCTCATGGTTTGTGTGTGTGGGCCCTTTTTATTGGTCCATTTGTGGGTGGGCCTCAGTTTGAATTTTTGGTGGGTGTGTTATAAGGGGTGGTTGTGAGTTTGGCCCGCTGTTTGCCTGTTTGGATGTGGCCAGGTCAGTCATTTCCATGTTTTGTGCACTGTAGACGTGTTTTGTGGTGTTGTGCGAGTCGAATAGACCCTCCTTGTGCTGTTTTACATTGCCTATGTACGGTGCGTACATATGCGATGTTGTTGTGAGTTGCGTACATATGCGATGTTGGGGTACACACCGTACATAAGCGATGATGTTGTTCTAAGGTGTGTACATACGCGATGTTGTTGTGAGGTGCGTACATATGCATGGGGGGGCCTGTACGACTCGTACCCCTGTACGACTTGCACCCCGGGAACTACTTTTCCCAGGATACGAGTCGTACAAAGTTTGCTTTGTAGCGGGTAAAGTCATTCCCCGTGTACGTTTTCCGTACGAATCCTAAATGGGAAAGCCGGTCCGGATCGTACTTGTACGGTCGGACTGTATTTTTAGGATTCATACGGAAAAGTGTCCGGGTCCGTCTCGTACAACTTTTCCCGATCAAATTCATACGGATCGTGCCGATCCGTATGTATTTTTCCCGTACGAATTATACTTCACGGGTGGGACGGGACTTGTACGATTCGTAAGGGGAAAATTACGGATACGAGTCGTACGGAAAAAAAACCATACAGGATCGGAATCGGCCCCTAGGTTTCTGCAGTTCCAGCTCTTCCCTCTCCAGTTTCCTTAAATTGCTAAAGGACTCCCTTATTATCCCCACATCCTTCTTAGTTATTAATTCAGGGTTGATGTACAATTCATCTTGTCCTCAGCTTGCACAGCTGCTCTTAATATATCTAAGCCATGGTATACTGAGCGCGTGGTCAAGGGTCATACACTCTTTTAAAATGGACTGGGTCAGCATTAATCCCTCACTCAACCAGGTTTTTAACCAGAACGTTAGAGGACAGAGTGCCTAGATGTCATTTAAATAAGGCACCCCTAGTTCTTCATGTATCGACATGTTAGAAAAGCCATGAGGAACATCCAGTAGGCGCTTCAAAAATGTGTTCTCGACTACCTGAGGATCATCTGTGGGGACATGTCCCCATATTTCGCTTCCATACAAAGCGGTTGCTACGCTCTTGGCTTGGTAAATCTTCAACAGCGCTGCAAAAGGCCTGTTTCCCAGTTTAGGGGCAAAGTTAAAAATGGCCGTGTTCACCCCACCAGGGACCCCTTCTTTCTTTGTTTGAGAGGGCCCCATTTTTTATGGTCATCTAATAAGTCCCCAGGTATGAATAAACGTCTGTGGAAGGTACCTTCACCAAATCTACCCTGAATTGGAATTATTTTTTGGGGCGTATCCCCACTTGCATAACATAAGATTTCGAATCATTTATGGATAAATCCCGATCCGACATAAAAGCAGAGAAGGTATCAAGCAGGGTTTGTAGCCCCCTGGCAGTCATCGATATTAGGACTGCGTCATCTGCAATGAGTAGTACGGGGAGACTGCGTCGGCCCACGTGCGGATAATCTATCCCTGTTGATAAGAAGGCTTTATCTAGGTCATTGATATAAAGGTTAAACAAAAAGGGGGCCAAGATGCACCCTTAACGTACACCTCTTTTTATATCAAAATTACGTGACACACGTAGGTCCTGCGAGAATCTAATGTTAGCCTTGGTTCCGCGGTGAAGGTCTTCTAAAAAATGGACAATGTTACAATCTAACCCGATATCTTTCATGGACTGCCACAGTTTAGCCCTATTTACGCAATCAAAGGCAGAGGATAAGTCCATAAAGGCTAAGTAAATGGTGCCAGAACGTGCAACCGTGTATTTTTTGAGGATCATGGTAAGGTTGAGGCACTGGGCCACAGTGGACCAGCCTGGGCGGAACCCATACTGTACGTTTGATAGTATATCATGTTCCTCGGCCCAGCTGGACAACCTATCTAAAAGTACCCGGCCCACCAACTTAAGCACCCATAAATTATAAATTGTTCAAAACATTTTAAAAATTATAAATAAATATACATATAGACATACACCAATAACATAAAAATAAAACTATAATATATATATAATAAATAAAAATATAAAAACATGTTTAATTTTTAAAAAATACATTTTACACTACATTAACTGAAACAGTGGAGAAAATGTTGGATAGTGGAGGGGATAAAATTACTATTCCCACTCCAGAGTGTGCAACAGTAGGGAAAGTGTTGGATAGCGTAGGGGTAAAAACTACTATTCCTACTACAGAGAGTGTAACAGTAGGGAAAGTGTTGGATAGCGGAGGGGTACAAATTACTATTCCCACTCCACTGAGTGCAACAGTAGGGAAAGTGTTGAATAGCGTAGGGGTAAAAATTACTAATGCCACTCCAGAGAGTTCAACAGTAGGAAAAGTTTTGGATAGCGGAGGGGTAAAAATAATTATTTCCACTCCAGAGGGTGCAACTGTAGGGAAAGTGTTGGATAGCGTAGGGGTAAAAATTGCTATTCCAACTCCAGAGAGTGCAACAGTAGGGAAAGTGTTGGATAGCGGAGGGGTAAAAATTACTATTCCCACTCCAGATAGTGCAACAGTAGGGAAAGTGTTGGATAGCGGAGGGAATAAAATTACTATTCCCACTCCAACAAATAAAACAGTAGAGAAAGTGTTGGACAGCGTAACAAAAAAAAATACTATTCCCACTCCAGTGAGTGCAACAGTAGGGAAAGTGTTGGATAGCGTAGGGGTAATAATTACTATTCCCACTCTAACAAATGCAACAGTAGGGAAAGTGTTGGATAGCGAAAGATAAAAAATTACTATTCCCACTCCAGTTAGTGCAACAGTAGGGAAAGTGTTGGATAGCGGAGGGGTACAAATTATTATTCCCACTCCAGTGAGTGCAACAGTAGGGAAAGTGTTGGATAGTGTAGGGGTAGAAATTACTATTTCCACTCCAACAAATGCAACAGTAGGGAAAGTGTTGGATAGTAGAGGGTTAAAATTAATATTGCCCAAAAATAAATATTAAAAGAAAAAAGAAACAACATAGCAACTACAATACAAAGATGGTTAATACACAAAAATAAAAACCATATGAAAATATACCTAATTACAAAACATAGAAAAATAATTTAATAATAAAAAATGTAAAACAGCTACAAACATTGATTTATAAAAGTTTAAAAAGCAACATTTTACAAACAAATAACTATGTTTAAAATAATGTTTTTATAATTAAAAAAATTATTTATGATCTCTAAATAAATTTCTTCCCACCATTTTCCCCTTTAAACACACAAACAACTCCTACAAATGTGACACAATTAAAATATTTATCAATTAATTATTTATAATTTACAATTAATAATTAATTATTAATAAATACATTACCACAACACTATAAAATCGAAATATAAAATAAATGCTATTAAATTAAATATATGAATTACTTTATTCTAATTAAATTACTTCCCACCCTATTCCCCTATTCACCCACAACCTGCTAATTGTTTTTTATATATAGTTATCAATTAATTAATTAATTAAAATTAATAACCAATTAATAATTAATAAATAATACATTAATTATAAACACTAATAACAAAAAAAAACGTTATTATAACTAAATTACTTCCCACCCCATTCCCCTATAAACCCACAACCCGCTCCTGAAATAAATACATCAATTAATATATTAAGCAATTAAATAATTGATAAAATTAATAACCAATTAATAATTCATTATTAATAAATTAATTATACATACTGATAAATAAACAATTATAATTACTTTATTATAATTAAATTACTTCCCACCCTATTACCCTATAAACCCACAACCCGCTCCAGAACTAAAATACGCAAAAACTATTTAACATAAAATGAATTACTTGTAAAAATTTCACACATACAGTAAAAAAAGCTATACTAATACAAGGAATAACATTACATACTTTTAACACACATACTAAAATACAGAACACTAATATAAATATCGATATTATTAACAACAATATTTTTACTAACGATATTAAAAAAAAGATATTTCTTACCTTCAAGTCGATATTCTGGTCACTGATATTCTTGCAGTCTCGATATTGTGCCACTTCGATATTTACAACTCGATATTCTGGCACTTTGATATTGTTACTTCGATATTCTGTCTGTGCTCCGTTTTACTGTACTATTTACCTTCTCCTGTCTGGTAGTGGACATCTATATCTATTAGCGTCACTAGGTGCTGTTGACTTTGTGAAAGATCAGAGAAGGCTGTTCATGGGAAGGGGGTTGAAAATATATCTTTAAGGGTTCTTTCTCCTCATACCCCCATCCTGTGGTTAATAGATTCAATCTAAGACAATCCCAGGTCACCGCTTTAGGCACTTGATCAGGTCTCCAGCTTGTGAAGTTCATTAAGAATATTTCTATGCACCCAAGATGGCTGATGACACTTGTTGCATGTCCTGTCTGTTACACCAGCAGGAAGTGCCGATACTTTAACCATTTTTACTTTGAAGTCTGCACTATGGACGTGTTCATCACCACAGTCTAACCTATGATACTACAGGTGGATGTGCTGTACTTGTTGAACCCCTTTTCCATTTTACATCTTTTGTGCAATGCTTACTTAGCAGGGATGTCTTTCTGATGTTCTTCTGTTCACGATAACTTGCACTGGACACAATGGGTGTATGTGGGTCATTCATATATTCCTGTGATTGAGCTTAACATAGGGTAATTGAACACAAAATTACTCATGTGGTGTTCCGACAATGATTGTAGTAATGCTTTTGTTCACTCATTATCGATACTTGTCTTGCCGGTATTAATGAGTTCTTCCCATTCTTACAGGGGTGGTGCTGCTTAATGGTGTTTGAGCAGTTTGAACATTGAGTTTATGAAATATATTTGATTGGTTAATTTTTTTTTATATTTTTGCCATTATCCATATCAATATTGGTAGAAGAGTATTTGAAGCGGCATTCCCTTAATGCACCATGAACTACAACATAGGGAAGGTGGCATTAATATACTTTTTCTTCAGCCGAGCGAAGTGCCCAATTGTCTTTGCTCAGTCGCTATCCTCATTGACGTTTGTCAAATATCTGATATTAATTATATTAACACCCATTTTTCAAACTTTACAAGGAGAAAAAGCCTTTACCATACAATGCCTCTGCCACACATCCTTTACCATGCACACCTTCACCACCCAGATGCCTTTACCATGTATGTCTTTAGCACGTGAGTCAAGTATATAAAGGTAAGTCTATCTATCTATCTATCTATCTATCTATCTATCTATCTATCTATCTATCTATCTATCTATCTATCTATCTATCTATCTATCTATCTATCTATCTATCTATCTATCTATCTATCTATCTATCTATCTATCTATCTATCTATCTATCTATCTATCCATCTATCTTGGGTATAGGGTAGGAGAGTATAGGGTGGTAATGGCTGTTTTAGGGTTTAGGAGTGGGAAGGGGAATAGGGCATTAAGGGTATTTTTAAGGATGTAGGGGTATGTAGGAATATAGGGTGGTAGGGTTAATTTTAGAGATTAGGGGTGGAAGGGATATAGGGTGGAAAGGCTATTTTTAGGGTTGAGGGATGGGTACTAGTATAGGGTGATAGGGATAATTGTAAAAAGGGGGGTTTGTGAGAGTTGGCCTCGTATATGCTGTCCACTAGTTATAGTGGGCACCTTGTACCAGTCCAAACAACCCTTATTGATGAATAGGTTTAAAGACAACCTTTATTGAAAGCTATCCTAGTGGTAGCTATGGAGAGCAGCCTTCAGGCAAAGTCTTGAAGGAGTGTAAAGCAGCTTGGTTTACCAGATTATAACCTTTTGAATTACTAAATGAAAGGAGAACCACACAAGGTATATATAAAATAAATGTATTTATTTCTAAACACTCACTACTAATCTCTTTATGCCATTAGAGTCCAAGATACACGATAATACAGTTCTAAAACAACAGTAAATAGCATAATATACAATGGTCCTAGGGGCGGACCAAACCATATATTAAGAAAGTGGTATAAGAACCACGACTTGTTTAGACACAGTGCCTAGAGCACGTAGAATTCCTGGGACCCCAAGGAACCACCCAAGGTAGTGACACAGGAGACCCACGGGGGACGCGTGCAGTGTGAGAACACAGGCGCGAGCCCCGTACTATTCTATGGGAAAGATGCAGTTGGAATTTTAGAAGTTAAGGACACTTAGGAGAGGACTTTGAGCAAACCCCTTTAGACTTAGGGGGTTCTGGGCCAGCACCCATGGGAGCACTGGACTACTCGATTTACCTCACCCAGGGAAGCCGGGTGCATAGGTGTCAAATGGTGTTGGGAATCGTCATTGATTTCAATGGCGATCTGTTACAAAGTAATGCTGCTGGGAAGAAGAAAAGTGTCCAGTGTGATCCAAGCCTGGATCGAAGATCAGAAGAAGCTGAAAGCAGAGCGGAGAGAGTCTGGGTCACTTGCCAGTGACCAGGGGCACGATAGATGAATGCCCACCAATGTCGGGTGTTTCAGGTGCGTAGAAGTGAAGTTTGACTCTGCAGCCACGAGGGAGAGGAGGTGTCAACAACAACCAGGAGCTGGATTCGAGCTGTTCCACAAAGGATGACGAGTGCTGCGGTGTCAATGCTCAGATTGAACGCAAAAAGCCTTGGCAACCGCAACCCACGCAGGAAGGGAAAAGATGCTTCGGTGCGGACCAGCAAGGTCCTGTGGACTCCCCAAGCAATGGAGAGTCAGGGAGTGTCTGGGGAAACCAGATAAGCCCAATTAAATTTAGAGTTGCCTTCACAGAGACCCCCAGTCGATGGACCAGGGATCGCAAAGGGACCACAAGAGGAATCACACAATACCCGCCCACGGGACACTCGGTGAGTGTAGGCCAGTAATTTTCGATTAAGCCACTGCTCGGGGTGTGGACTACAAGTAGCCCAAACCACAGCCTCAAGCATTAACGAGAAGCATATGCACTTGCAAATGTGCTCAGTGTCCAGGGATTCCAGTTCCACGGTCCCCATGAGGGCTACGGGTCTCAGCTTTGCTGGGAGCTTGGGTCAGCCTCTGTGAAGTCTGGGAACCCACCTCCTGTGTTGCAAATTCTTCGGAGTCCGGCGGGAGTTTCAGAGATGCAAGCCGGTCAGATGCATCTTAGGTGCCTGCCTTGCAGGGGAGTAACTCCCTTTCTCCAAGGGAGATTCTTCAGTCATCTAGCGCCTTGTAGATCGTCGAAGTTCCAGGATTCTGTATCAGAGTTTCGTCCAGGTGTAATTTAAAGTCCTGTAGCCAGGGGTTCCTATCTTATACCCAAGGAAGGGGTGAGACAAACTCTACGGACCCACCTATGGGAGGGTCAGGATAGAGGGGTGGCTACACCCATTTCCTTTGTCCAGTTTTGCACCCCTGCAACCGGTTTGAGCTGGACTATGCCCAGGGACACAAAATGTGCCCCCCATGCAGACTTCAAAGCACTCTTGGAGTTCACCCATCCAGCCCCAATACACTAAAGCCTGTCTGGGAGGTTATCACACCTCCCTGTGACAGGAAACCTATTGTCCAGGCCTCCCCTGCCGGAGTTTCATCCAGCAGCAGGAGGGCAGACTCGTGTCTGTGGCTGGCAGAATCCATTTTGTGATGCTAGGGTCTGTTAAGCTGGTACCGGGTTTACCGGTGCTGTCATGTCTCTCCCTCTAGAAGGGTGGGATCATACTCCCACACCAGTTACTGGTGTGGGGTTATGATTCCAAGGTGTTTGAAACCAAACACGACATGCTTCCATGCAGCCATTCCAAAGTTAGCATTTATCGTTTGGTTATAATGCACTTAAGAGTATATGGTTTGGCTGCATCACAAACAACCCCGGAATAAAGGTTCCAAAAGCTGCAGAGGGGCTCTGCTCATGCATGGGCACCCTCTCACATGAAATCCAGCACACTGCCTTCAGGATTGTTAAGGCCTGCCATAGGGGTGACTGATAGGTTTACATGTGCAGTGATATGGAGAGACATAGGTAATCTATATATATTGTAAGGGGTGCATACACCGCCTTACCCAGGCTGCAGTAGCAGACCTGTGGTGTAATTTTGGAAGGCTTCCCAGGGGTGGCATAATACATGCTGCAGACCCTGGTAGGCCTCTGGGGAACCTATGCCCTGGGTACATAGTATACCATATACTTGGACTTGTAAGGGTACCCCAGAATCCAATTTGGAGTGTACCTAAAGTACTTGTAATCAATTTAAAGGGGAAAGTAGATAGGCTGGGGTCCTGAATAGCAGGATCCCAGCCAAACTAAGTCGAAAACCAGCAAAACACCAGGAAAAAAGTGAGGGCAACCATGCAGTCAGATTCCACCTTCCTACAGGGTTCCCCTCATAAAAAAACATTAAATTTAAAATGAATTTAAAAAAAATAAGGGGTTGGGGAAAACCCCCAAAAAGAATTTTAAAAATGTAAAGTTAAATGAATCTCATACATACTTTACAAGCTGATACTCATTAGCATTGCCTCATTTGTGTTACCAATCACAAATTATGCTGATAATCACTGTTGATGGTATTTACTATTACCACTGATTATTTTGTCTCCCCTTGATCTATTTATCTTTACATAGGTGCAGTGAATTAATAAGTGAATTTCTGGTCCAAGAGACCTGTAGAAATTGCCATAAAATCACTGGGCAATAAAACAAGTCAGTCGTTTGTAATATATTCGTTAGAGCATGCACTTTGTTGTTTTATTCACGAGCTGAGGACTGTATTATTGAAATACTTAAATAGTTCTTTAGAATTTTTTTTATCTGAATCGGTCATGAGACCGTATGGGTGTAGATTAGTGCTCTATCACCAGGGACCTACCACGATTATCAGTAGCGACAGATACTGAAACCCATACAATTTAACTCCCAGCCACACGTCCCTGCATGCAGACGAGCATGGCAAGGATGAGAAGCCGTGCCAGCTGGATTTGCTAACCAACAGGCATTTTGTGTTGGCTGACACAAGGCATCTCCTAGTCCCTTGCATCGTGCATGTTGTCTTTTCAATTTTGATTGAAAATATTGCACTGTTTTGTTAACCAAATCTTGATTGGCTAATCAATTTACTGTGAGCTAAAGTTGGTAGCTGCCTTTGTCATAGTAGCTATCTAAGGTAAGGTGAGTACAATATTAGTTTGTTTTTGTGCTGAATTGATTGAGTGAAGGCACCGCTATTTTCTTTACTGTCTCAGCTCCTCCTTTTGAAGAGAACTAGTTTAAATTAGACCACTCCTCAAGGGTCAAAAATCTGTTACCTCTGTAGAAAAAATGCATTGCCACCAACACAAAACCAGTAAGCTGGAAAGACCCCTCTTAGTACCTATCCACACAAAGGGGCATCCAGAACCCCTGCAAATACTGCCTCGCTGCATTACTGGACATTAAGGGAAAAGGTTTAGAAAAATTACTAAATGAAGAGCTGAAACAGTGGCCGCTGTAGAAGAATCTTTTCTCTTATTTCCAAACGTGCTTAAAAAAAGGCTGTTACCTAAGGGACAATCCACTATCTTAATAATGTTAGCAGGTCAAGATGGGCTGCCTTCACTGATGGTGCAAAACGACCAAAGAAGGAGGCTATGGGTAAATTAACAAGATGGCATATCAACCCGTCCCTACTCGCAGCCATGATAAACCAATAAACTGACACTTGGTCCAAAGATGAGGTAAGGTCGCTATGGGATTTGGAACAAAAAAGATTCACACTAACAAGGGACTTAAATAAGGCTGCGTCTTAGCCCCTTTCAGGTGGACCTACACTGAGCTGACAATGACAAGGCACTGCCAATCACAGCCGGATTTCCATCGAAACAATGCATCAATGTCACAATGATAGTGGATCAAACCGGATAGGCCTCTAACGGGCTCTGATGTGCTAAATGTATACTGTATCACCAATAGCATCAGCATAAATAAAAACAAGGGGGCATATTAACAAGCGGCAGCGATAATTATCGCTTGCCGCTCTCAGCGAGAAAAATGTTATCGCTGGCTATCGCAGAAAATTATCGCCATGCTAGCGTTGTATTAACAACGCATAGCACAATGGCGATAATTTCCCAGCGATAGCAATGTTTTCCATGGAACAACGCTGGTTTTCCAGCGATGTTCCATGGAAAACGGCGATAACCTTGCTGATACGACCCTGTGGTCGTATCAGCATAATCCACCCCAATGGTAAGTATAACTAAGTTTGCATTTTAGCAGACCTTAGTTTTTGGAAAAAACAGCTGTTTTCTCCAAAAACTAACGTCTGCTAAAATGCGTGGGCAGCCTTGTAAATATCGCGATGTGCACATCAGCGATATTTACAAGGTTGTACTGCCCAGTGACGCCCACTTTGCATCTCAAGAGAGATGGAAAGGGAGGCGTCGGGTAAAAGGGTGCTAACATGCGCTAATGCATGTTATCACCCTCTTGTAAATAGGGCGACATTTTTATCTCCGCTTTTTTGGCTTTAAAAGCCAAAAAAGCGGAGATGTGGCCCTTGACAATATGCCCCAAGATTGGCACTTTAAACTGGAAAATTCACGAAAACGGCCGCTGGTAATTCGATGGCATCACATTTGAATGGGTCAAAAGCTACAAGTATCTCGGAGTCTGTCCTGAGGAACGGGGGTTTCACAAGTGCATCAATCAGGCCGCTTTGGAAAACACAGCCCATACATTAGACATCACCTTCATATGCCTATGGGGCAACCTGACTGGCCCAGACATCGACTCCAACCTCTGGGAAGCAAATACCCCTAAATAAACGATCTCAAATGCTAGACACGTCACAGTGAGACCGCTTTTAATTCTCCCAAAATACACCCTACAATCTCAGCTTCGTCAAGAATTCAATTTAGCAAAACGAATATGCGAACATACAGAAATATTGTCTACGTCCAATATTTGTAAAATTGAAAATACGCACCTAAGAAAAATACTGTGGAATGGCAGCTAAAGGGAAAAGACCTTCAAATAACAGTGCGTTTTCAGAAATACATGACTTTTGTAAACAAAAGATTAACTGGTGCTGACCACGAACTAAGATGCAGCCCACCACCTGATTTAATACAGGACACAAGATGATGTGAAGAAAACATTTTAACAGCGACTGGCAAAAGCTCCAAGAAAATGATAAATATGGTGCATCCCTGTGTTTTTAAAATATTGGGACTCTGCTTATTTGCTCGCAGCGCTACGCCATTTCCTAAATATACTCCCATGTTTTCTCATGGATGGTTTTCTTGCTCAGGTCTTAGGTAGGATTTAATTAGCAATTGGCCCCGCATGCAGGGAGATACCTTTCTGTACACCAGGACTATGGAATAGGGGTTTGCAGAAATAATTTCCTAATCTAGAGGTTTGTTTCTGCAGAACCAAAAATGGATGATTAGCCACCTTACTGTGGCATTTGATTGGAAGTATTTTTGTTTGCTGTGAGTGGTACAGCCGCATCACTTAAACTTCCAGAAAATGGATCCTTGACAAACCTGTGAATATCTCTAAGTGGGGTGTTCTTCACCGGGACTATAGAGATGATACCCCTACACCAGAGGTAGCCCACTGAACTTTAGATAACTCAATTAATGCGGCCATCGACATGAGTAAAATGGCCGGTTTTTCAACGATGAAACTATTTGTAAATGACACACCCAGGGGCATATTATCAGGCACAGCGTTAAAATTATCGCCGCTTTAGCGGCAGAAAACTGCTGCTAAAGCGGCGATAATGGGCTTGATAATATGCCGCAGAGAATTCCCATAGAAGCCCATGTTGACACCAGAACATGGGCTTCTATGGGAATTCTCAAGGGCATATTATCAAGCCCATTATCGCTCCTTTAGCTGCAGGTTTCTGCCGCTAAAGCGGCGATAATTTTAACGCCGTGTCTTGATAATATGCCCCCCAGTTCTCCCACATCCCCATCCCTACCACCAAAATGTGTAAATGCACTCAGCACATGAAATGCCTGACAATCCTGTCCACCGAATCAGGATTTGGAATTTCCATCTTAAAATGAGAATTTTATGTACATAAGTTCATTATAGGTTTGCAAAATGTTTAGGAATATGTAATTTATGACTCCGCTCTTATGCTTATTTTTTACCTGACAAAGCTGATCTCTTGGAGTAACGAGAAGAGAAAAGAGTGCTGGCGAAGGCGTGCAAAACACAATTGTTGAGCAGTGTGGTTTCATAAAGGGATGTCTTTTTAGGGTTCTTAGGGGCATATTATCAAGCACGGCGTTAAAATTATCACCGCTTTATGCGCGCGGTGATAATGGGCTTGATAATAGGCTGCAGAGAATTCCCATAGAAGCCCATGTTGACACCAGAACATGGGCTTCTATGGGACTTCTCAAGGGCATATTGTCAAGCCCATTATCGCCGCTTTAGCGATAATCTTAACGCCGTTTCTTGATAATATGTCCCTTAGTGAGGATAAACTCTCGTGTCTCGATTACTTCTATGTCACGAGGAACTAACACCTGCTATGTTACAATTCTATTATTAGAATCACTGCTTGAGTAGTTATAGGTCATTCAGCCATAATAACATCGCTTTAACTGTAGGAAGTAGTACATTGAAGACGTTTCTAATCATTATCGACGTCCATCTGCTAAATATGCAATGACAATAATACGATTGCGTTAACATTAATGTATAGTTGGTACATGCAGTCATAAGAACAGTATTTTGAACCGGTATTGTAGAAGGATGGAATCTAAAAAAAAAAAAACTCACATTTTAAACCATGCACAATACTGACATCTGGTGGATCTTACATATAAAGTCCATTTTATCTCTCAAAATTGATTTGTTCGCCTCTCAGGTCTCTTAAGTGAGGCATGGAAGTACAGACAGTACTGCACTTGACACTAACTAATGGTTTGTTAAAAAGTCAAACAGTATATGCAACGTGTTTCTGTTTACTTTCAAACCAAAATGTTGAATGATATCGTTGGCAGGACTATTTTCCTTCATCAAAAATTAAGATTTCAGTTTTTAATGGCATCTTTTTTTATTAATTCGCTTATGCAGCTTAGGAACTATTACCCATATTCATGTCCAAAGATATTTACTGGCAATAAATTATCGCACAATATAAAATAAAACTTCTAGTTCCAGAAGCCACATGAGTTCATTAGTGCTTGTACATTAACCCTTTATGTACGGAGACTTTTCCTGCTCCAGTAACGATGCCTTTTTAGACAATTGGGGCTCTTCGCACTTAAGTCTTACCCTTTTCTCACAAAAAATACTCAGGCCAGATTTGTGTACTTTATTCTAGATATGTTGGGCATTCTAAAGATACATAGGTTTTATGGATTCTCTTAGAGAGAATCAAGAAAACAGCTAAAATATAGCATTTTCTGGGGGAAAATGTGCAAAAAGCACTGTGTTTGAAAGAACATTATTTTCTCCAAATTTCTTCAACAAAAGGTTTGTAGTGCTAACATCACCAACTTCCAAGTTTTAAGTAACAACCACAGATGCTAAAAAACTTTTTTAACCATCTTTTACAAATTTGTAAGTGGTAGTCAATTGTTTCAATTTTTGGTGATTTCAATCTACTTGCCATATGTAGTGGAAACAGTTGTAAAATGCACGTTTGAACCCAGAAAACGAGACGGGGCATATTTATTAAGGGCTTGGGTCAAACTTGACTGACATAGTGTGACGCAAAGGCGATGCAAGCAATAAATCAAATTTAAGAAATGATACAAGAGCATAAATGCGGCATTTTCAGGAAATTGCGTGGTGCAACTACTGTGCTGAAGCCAGCTATGTCACGCAGGAATTCATTATGAAATGTAGGCATATCTGTGAAAAATTCAATGCGAACGTAATGCAGTTGTATTTCACATCATATTACTGCATCTCCCATTGTGGCGTAGAGCAAGCCAACAATAGAACAGAAATGTGTCAGATTGCTGTGCATCAGCAACTCAGGTGCAGGAAATGACGCAGTGGCTGGAGATCAAAGTTTTCACCATCACAGTACACTATGGCAAGCTCTAGTATGCCAAAGAGACAACCAGGTAGACAATGAAGGAGGAAGGAACTTGTTTTTTGTCAGTGCATATACCTCATTGACCTCAAGGAAGAGGAGCTCATACAGTTTTACAGACTGAATAGAGAGTCTATCATGGAATTGTTGGAGAAGATATTACCAAGTCTCCAGTCAGCAACTGCAAGGACAGATGCCATCCCTACACATGTCAAATTGATGTCTGCGCTACACGTTAGCCTCAGGATTCTTCCAAATCATGTGGGCCAAATATCTGCCATTTCACACAGAGCACTTTCTACCTTTCTCCCATCTGTGTTGAATGCCATCATAAAACTCATGCACCTCAATGATCTCTTCCCGAAAAGGATGTAACGATAATTAGATACCAAGCAAGGCTTTTACAGCATTGCTGGATTCCATCAAGTGCTTGGTGCCATTTATTGCACACATGTGAAATTTGTGCCCCCTTGCAGCCACATCTCACCTGTCCAGAAACGACATGCAAAAATACTCGATAAATATCCAGGTAATAGTGGGCCATCATGGAATGTTCATCAATGTCCATGCAAAATATCCAGGAAGTGCACATGATACATACATCTTTCTCCACAGTACCATCAATGTGCGGTTTGAGAATGGCAGATATGGGAATGACCCACTCACTGGAAAGGAAAGCAGAACTATTCAAAAAACCAACTAATAAGTTTTAAGGTATGAAATAATAGCCATCTATGTGTTTGTGTCTAGCTCTTGTTTTATGTGCACAAAGTGGTAGTATCTTACTCTAACATGTAGCAAATGATTTCCCATTGTGTGATTCCCTCACTGATTCTGTATTGGAATTATTGTGTCATGTCACACTATGTGAGAGGACAGAACCACAATTTCTGCAATGTGAAAGACATCAACTGACAAATCATGTGGTCCACGATTAGAAAAGTTCAGTGTGGGAAGTCCAGGTTATTTGCATATTTCCCACTAAAATAACAGTTGTTGACCAAATCTTGTGATTCTAAGCATATGTGTCACACATGGCAGTATATCTGTAGGCTGATCAAAGTATCAGGAGCACAAATGGAAAAGAAAATCTTAAATTCTACGTATGTTATGTACTAAAAGTGTAGTATCAAATATTGTTTAAATTTGTAGTCTAGGTATATATGTGATACTGAAGATCAAAGACCAGCTAATTCCCAGGCATTCCAACATTCAAGGTTCAAATATACACATAGATGATAAGCCACATAACATACTTTATTAATATCATCGATGAATAATTTAACGCCTCACATTAGCTACATTTCCTGCAACTCAGCTCATCAATGTAAAACTGACACAGTGAATAAACAGTCTGTGAAAGATGGTATACCCTAGGAAATAAGCTAGGTGAAAATGTAACCAAGGTAAGGTGTCACAGTGTACTTACAATCAAAAATGTAACCGTCTCATAGTAAAGAAATTGTGTAAGTATGAAGGCATATAAGTACAAATCCACAAACAAGGCAAAATCACATACATGCATGTAAATACAGAAAGTGTTGTGGACAGGTCTGTAGTATAAAGTCACTTATTTCAACATCATTTTGTCTCACACGAAAAAGGGCTACATTGCAACACATATGTGTCTTTGTAAGTACAGCAAGACAACTTGCCACGCAAAAAGCATTAGCTGATGTATGAGTAAACCCAATTTAAATATCCATGTTATATGTCGAATATTGGTTAAATTTACTAAGCAACTAGCTATGCCCACGTATGTTAACTAATCTAAGGCTGTGCAACTGGTATGGAGCCAAGCAAGGACATCATAGGTGAAAAGTAGACAAATGTATGTGCGAGTGTCAAACTTGTTGCCACTGTCACTACCTATATAGTTCAAAATGTATGCAAGATAATCTGTTCCAAAGTTGGATACATTGCATACATACTGAGTGCAATTCTCATGTAGCCGATACAAATATCCTAACTTACTTATCATAGTAAAGCTTCTTGTAAACATGAAAGTTAGCATATTGTTTTGTTGCATGTCTTACACTATGTACAATATGTGCAGTGACCCATTTATGTTAAAAATACATGTATAAAGCAATGGTCAACAGTACCTAGGACATATCAGTTAAAAGTAAAAGAAATGTGTCTAATCTTTACTGCATACATAATACTCATGGTTAGTTATGTCTAAGTAACAATGAACTAATTCACTGAATGTTGTTTTTTCCTTTTTTCAAGTGACCAGTGATATGGTTTGTAGCCATGGATCATGACCTCATGTCAAAATCCCCAAACGGATGAGCAGAAAAATGAGCAAAACTTAAAATGTTGTGGAGCAAATGTTTGGGGTCCTAAAGTCCCATTTTCTATGCCTCGACAAATCTGGTGGTAGACTTCTGTACTCACCTCCTATGATCTGTTACATTATTTTAGTCTGTGCAATATTGCATAACATCTGTCTTAAAACAGATGTGCCATGGGACTATGAGACTGCAATCTTGCCTAAAGATGAGGAGGATGATGAACCTGAAGCATATATAGAGCCCACAATGGCAGGTTGTGTGAGACAGGACCAAATTGTTGGCCATGATTTGTGAATAGTAAAAATAAATGCATCTTCACACATCAAAAAATATTCACATTTGCATTATATAATTTTGTTTGAAAATGGTGACCTAATCACTGCCACAGTCATCAAAAAGATGTGAAGATGCAGCAGACATCTACATGACATACCATGTTATTTTGTACAGACAATAGTTTGAATTAATTAATTGGGTATGTGTGACATCAGATCCACAATCAAGAAATACTGATTGGAATGGCCATATATGAGCCAACATAAATTCATTACCCTCAAGGTACAGATCTTAAAACATGTAACCCCATCAGATCACTGTGATTGTTCAGCCGTCAATGCTTCAACATACAAGTACCATTTGCAGCATGTAACTCCACAATGTAAAATGACTATGTAATGACTGGCACTTTTTCAAAGGGTGACATGTCTCTAAAATAAATCCCTATGTGGCCTATCAAACAAATGACATTCATAGAAAATCATGCCCCACTCAGGTTGAGATATGCAGCAATCAGCTTTGTACTGTAGTGATTGTCACAAAAATGCTAGATGAAAAGGCCTATCAATCAATGAGTACTGTTGATGTGTGCGCATCCATCTGTACATATCCATGTTGAAGGAGATGATGTAATGGATACCACACTAAAGTATGGGGTCAATGTATTGTGGGAATTCTACACTAGTACATCTACTTAAAAACACAAAGTACCACTCCAGCTGTATCCTGCAAAGACACTAATGATCAGTGTAGTCAAGAGCAGACAAACATGTATGTGTACAAAGTTCTGGATACAGCATTTTGTGCATACCCACTGACTCACAATCAAGGACAATTGTATACTGGTATTCACACTGAACTCAAAAGGTTGAGACACAAACATGTAATCTGAGTGAAGAGAAGGCTTGGAACTCAGAAGATTAAAACAAATATATTTTAGTCTTTAGTCTGGCAACTGTAGGAAGCTGGCTTTCTATATAATGCACCACTATGTGGTACACTGTGCAGAGAGTGCAGGCGACCCTTACTGGTTTTCAGGGGTTAAAATAATAATCACAAATGTTCTCTGTGTGGGCGAGCAGTTTAGGCTTATCATAGGATAGTGTTACGCATTTATTGAACACACAGAGTCAGTAAGCAAGACACACACACAATGAAGGAATATGACACCAATTTATAAAAATAACACAGATTTTAAATAAATTAAAGACACCGAAATCATTGTAATGAAGTACTTTTCGAGATAGTGATTTTAAAAAACTTAGAATTTGCTCTATAGTGTATCTTTAAAGCAGTAATGTTATCCTATGGGGGAAAAACGTATACTGCATTCAGTCACTTGACAACTACTTACAGACTGTTCTTCAGGACTTAAGGTAAGTATGGAGCAAGGGCCAAGGCAGCACCAACAGGTCACCTCAGTTGGCTCTGTAGCATCCTGGGGCAGAGGTGAATTTCTGTCTCGGGTGCCTCATTTAAGTCAATGGGGAGCAGCACCTGTCAAAAGAGGCTACAAGCTGGGACTGGAGGTGCAGACTGGTACAACCCACGGGGGGGGGGGGCTCCAGTCTTGAGGGTCTTGGGCACACAGGGGTACTGTTGGTCCACTCAAACTCAAGCTGGGATGCTCATGTGCAGTGGTGCTGTGTCTGGCAAGGTAGAGCTGCTGAAGTTTCTCTTGGTTCATGCAGAAAGAGGCTGCAGGCGGTGACTGGGGGACAGGCTGGCCAAACCCAAGGGTGGGCTCAGCTCTTGAGGACCTCAGGACCACGTTGGCACTGTCGCCTCCCTCAGCCTCAGGCTGTGGGGATATCGGTGCAGGTGTGATTTTAGGCATTTAGTTGTGTTTGGTTAGAGACTCACTCTGTGTCTTGCTGACCTGGAGAGGAGGGGAAACAGGGCAGCAGGGCCGCTCTTGGTGCTGGCGTTTTGGAACCTGATGTCCCTTATTTGTAGGTCTTGCTTTGTGCTCTTGGAGTCTAGACTGGACAACCAACAAGCCTTGGTTGCTCCAACTGCTCCGGTACCCAATGTATTGATACTAGGTGGCTCCTGGGGGTGCTGGCACTTCCAGACTTGGCAAGGAAATGGATCTGACCACCTGGAGTATGAAGACAATTCTCCTGTCATGCTGCTCTTTAGGTGAGCCCGGTGGTTAGCAACACAGTGGACCGTCAGATGCTTTGCAGTGACTGCAGACGCAGGGGAGCAGCTCCTCTTCTCCAAGGAAGATCTTTCCCAGCTGCAAAGGTGCTGGGCAGTCCTCCTAGGGTTTTGGGAGGATGTCCAGCTCTTACAGAAGTCAAAGTACAACAGCCCTGCAGGGTTTTGTGCCAATCTTTGGTGCTGGTCTTCAGTTCTCACTTCTTCTTTCTTTGTCGGTTCCCACTAGTGGAATTGAAGTTCCTGGTGGCAGGGGGCAACATAAATACACAATTGAGGGGTGTTAAGGGGAGTGAAGGGTAGTAGCCAATGGGCTACTTTCCCCTGAGGTCACTACACCCCCTAGGTGACAGGAGTGGGCATCACCCTGTCCCAGAGTTCCCAATTTCACCAAAGCCAAGATGGTGAAATGCTAATTTCGGTGTTCACTTTACGTAGCCCACCCTAGGAGTGTGACTAGGCTGGAGGTGTAATATGCCTCCTTGCATAGCTAATTTCCCATCTGCCCTGGTGCCAAATGAGGCCCAGGTCTAGCATATCAAAGGTGGTGAGCTCTTTGAAGCTCCCTGCCCTGACATGCTAATTTACTAGCCATCCTGTTGTAGGAGGTGTAAACACTTCCTGCCTGAGCAGGAATTTAGTTTCTGACCTCTGAGAGCAGGCTATCACCTCCTAGGGGTCAGAAACCCATCTGTGGTGGCAGGCAGAGCAGAACCAGCCAGCCAGCGCACTAGAGGGCTAGTAGGGTTCAGAGGGTATCTCTAAGGTACCCTCTGGGTGCATGTATTAATAAATCCATCACTGGAATCAGTGTGGATTTACTAATCTGAGGTGTTTCATACCAAACACCATAGGTTTCAGTGAAACCATTATGTAACTGGGAAATTCGTTTTGACCAGTGCCCAGGACATACCTTAAGATGGCTTCCTTACTCACTTGTAATAATCAGCAATGAAACTAGACATTACAAGAGCATATCTGCTCATGCAGATATGTTCTCATATGTGCTATAATGCACTCTGCTTTTGGGCTCCAAGGCCAGCTCTAGGAGTGATTTACATATAGTCCATGCAATGTCTTTGGCATGGCACACTGGAGTGTGCCATGTCATGTTTTCAAACATGGTGAGCATTATGTCACAGAGACTACAATGGCGTATGTGGAATTTGTGTGTGAGTCCCTTAGGGTAGCATAAAATATGCTGAGCCCCTAGTGACCCTCTTTAGTACTCATGGCCTAGGTACCTGGGGTACCATTTACTAGGGACTTACAGGGGTGCTAATGTTCTTGGACAATTTTAAAACAATCATGCATCACTTTAAGGAAGGAGAACTAGCACAGAGGCCTGGTTAGTAGGCCTCAGTTCACTGTCAGAGTCGAAATCAGCACCCAGTATTAAAAAGGCGGCAAAAAATGGGGGGACAACTGCAGCAAAAAAGTCAATCTCCTATAGCAACAAGTCACGTTTGTAAAAATTACATATACCACCATACAGGTATATCATCAGAAGTATGTCCACCAATAACAAACCGTCCTCAATTGTGTGTGAGTGCAAAGGAGTCTGATGTCTAATAGATGAAGCTATCTAGGTCAATTATGACAATCTACACACATCCTAATCCTATTTTATGGCTCATAGAAGTTCACCTCAATCTATGCTGTATCATGCCGTAGGCTTCAATTAAACTATCTATTGAGACATGTTAATGTCACACAACTTATGATGTTCAGTTTCATGTTATACCCGGACAATACACGTCAGCCAAGGGACTTATATGTGAGCCCTCAACATAGAAAGACTGGTCTTAGTGAATGTTGTTAGGTCCACTTGACCTAAACAAGGTGATGGAGTCGATCTCAACCTTACAGTGATCAAGAACCATATACATAATCCAGCCATGTGTGGGTGTATAAGGGCAGTAGAAGGTAAACAAACACATTTGAAAACATCCTTAGCCCCTGAGTCACAGAGCCCTTCCAAAGTGGTAACTGTGTGTGGATTGTGAGATATTACACATATGCACACATTGTCAAAATAGCATTTGTAACTCCAGAAACTCTTGTAACCATAAAATGGCCAGTTACATAAATACCTGTGAATGATGGATACACTTGTGCACAAAGGATGGCAACACTTTGGGGCATAATCATTAAGTGTTGTGTCGCAGTTGATCCACAAAAGAGGGACAAAAGAGCAATCACAAAACTAAATGAGGGTTGTCAAGCCATACAAGCCATACCAAGGCACCTCCTGTGGCCCTGAGTGGCTTAAAGAATCTAGAGGAATCCAAGTCTGCACAAAAAGCAGATTTGTGTTGCTCACCAGCAGAGAGGTCTGCCAAAGGTGACCTGCCATGTGACTACCCATGACTTCGGACTCATCATCAGATTGACAAATAATGCTAGACCATTGGAATGCATCCTAGTTGTACAAACCCTCACCAGAGGTACATGCGGGTAACATATTGCATTCAGTCCACCTTGTGTGCACTTTCTAAGTGTGCTGCAGTTAGTAGCACATTTACAATATGCCTCAGAGGGTTGTGTATATGCTGGAAGGTGTACCTTTCCTGCACCAAAAAATACCAGCCTGCAAGCCAGGCACCCTAGAAAAATGATGGAAGGGAGGCTGGGTTAGCACAAGGTAGAAAAAACTTTACCAGCCCTAGGAAAGGACAGGAATTTTACACATAAGGAGGATTATGGAGCATTCCAGCCCCTTCACTTTCACACAATGCAGGCTAGCAAGGGGCTTTGCTGTGTTGTGCTGCATGTATGTATCAAGCATATGGCTCTTTATGTGCATTACTGTGTGGGAACACATGTGCATCTGCAATATGTATCCATATCCATATATGTCACAGTTTTTGCCATTACTGCTTAACTATCTTGATGAAAAACATCAACGCATATTACTGGATCCTTCCATGTGATGGTAAATCGGACATCATTAACCTATGAGCTGCGTGGTCCTTTGTGTTGCTATAGTGCATGACCCTTTCCCTTCCGTTAGTTGGACCACTGCATGGCCCTTTGCACTGCATGGCCCTTTGCATTGCTGTATTTGGGCCACTGCATAGCCCTATGCCTTGCTGTAGTCAGGCCACTGCATGTCCCTTTGTGGTTCTGTAGTCGGGCCACTGTGTGGCCCTTATGCAGCAATGCAAAGTGTCATGAAGTGGCCCAACTACCGCAATGCAAAGTGCTACTGCATGGCTATGTACATTGTATTGTATAGGTCACTGCATAGGAAACATACGCTTTGCGTTGCTATGTGCGTCACACTATATAGTCCACTGCATAGGTACATAGGTATAGCATTGGCCCTTGCGTTGTTTGGGAGAGAGTAGTGCATCATGCAATGTACATTTGAATAGCAATGCATTTGAAAAATCAGTGAAAAATATGACAAACTGCCTGTAACACCCAGGAAATGATGCAATGGGTGTAGCTGGATACCAGGAAGCATAAATGTTACTTTTAATACCTGCTAGTGTCTGTTGGTTGGTGCTGATGGTATGAGGAGTCCTGAGAGTGTTTGGTGGATTGTTGGCTATTTCTGGTGGAGTCTGTGACTGTTACGTCCCTGGAAAGTGTTTTTTTCTGTAGTTTTTGTGCCTGTGTTGTGTTTTGTATTTGTTATTGTTTCAGTATTGAAGGGTGTTTGTCTATTTTGGGGCAGTATTTACTTAGGTATAGTCATGGGTTTAAGGGGCTTTTTTGTAGGGATGATTATTGACAGGGCTTGTGCCATTGTGGCCATGTCTGAGAAGGGGAGAGGACGTAAATTTACAGAGGGAGAAGTTGGTGCACTGATTTGGATATTCGTGCACTACTTGTCAAAGATGCTTGATGCTGGAGGAAGGGACAGCCAAGGCTACAAAGCTGAGGATTGGAAGTACACTTTGGAGTGTGTGAGGTGGCACATGACAAAGGTGGCCATGAAGACCGCTCGGGTGTCCCAGTTGAAACATCGATGGGCGGACTTTATCATATGTGAGGCTGATGTGCTGGACCTGCTGGGTTTGGAAATTGGAGGCCCTGTAGGTATGTCTGAAATACCATCAGCATGAAGTTATGTAGATAACTTAGTTAAAGTACATATCACCATCAACATTTAGTTGTGATGTGTGGATGCCTTGTGACACACAAGGCAAGAAAGAGTAACGCCAGGTGCCAGATGTATCAAACTTTCACCCAAAGCAGCATACCAGGCATAACTACTTTGTTGCATTACCTGTAGCTAGCACTCCTGAAGCTAAGTATGCAAAGCAGTCCTTTGCCCAAATGATGGTTACTAGTTCGCAATCTCCAGCACTGAAGCAGGTTTGGGCTTGTAAGTAAAATTGGAATTTCTTATTTTGTGCTGTTTTCCCTCACTCTTGTGAGATAAACACTACACAATATATAACTAAATGTGCCCCAAGGCTAGATTCCCAATACATATTATCCGCGCTGGTCAAGTTATAAGGTATGTCTAGGTGGCAAGGCTAGTATTTATGTACCAAGGGGTACATTTATCAATATTTAATGTAGGGCAGTGCAACAAGTCATCTTGCTGTCTACGTGAAACGGAAAGGGCAGGAATGTGCCATGTTTAACATAATACGGAACATTCCTGTCCTTTCCCAGCACTGGCACCCTTTTGGCTGCCTAGTGCCAATGCTTGAAGCCTTGCGTCATGTTGCAAGGGGGCCTCTGATGAAGCTGGGCAGCAGTTCTTACAACAGCAAATGCATGGAGCAAGATTTTGGCAAATGATGTGAGACATTTCTGGCCTTTCACATACAGGCAGACCTGAGCTGAGTTCCATGATGTGTAAATGTATACATATGTGTCTAATGGTGTTGAAATGTGCCATTACACTGTAGTGAGGTCCCTGTGGGGCCCACTGTAGTTGTTCCCCTATGTTAGCCTAATTGCACACGTAGTAGGCCGCTTTTGCTTTGCACACGTTACAGAGTAACATGCATATTTTTGTGCCACACTTTTATTTTCTAAATAGGCTGTACATGTTTTGTTATTTAGCTTATTTGCTGGGATTCAGCCCGAATATTTAGTACAAGGCCAAACAACATTATGCCTGTTTTTCTTTGTGGTTGGATACTAACACCTAGACATAATAGAGAAATCCAGGTGCTGTTTTTCAAACAAGACAATTCTTATCATAGAAGCCAAGATAAACCAGAAAGAAGCTAGGCTTGCAGGAAAAAGGTCCTGAGACAAAAGTTTTACGTGTCTGAGATGTAGACCAACTGATTATGACAATCAGGTACTGGGCTTGGCACTAATTCCAGAGTTTTCTAATATTTTACTGTGCTCCCATAGTGATGGTAGACTTAGGCAGATTAATCAATCGCTAAGAAAGGCTTTTTCATTGTGTACAGCTTCTAAGTCATGCTAATCATATTGCTGACTTGTATATGCTTTCTAATTGCAGCACAATTGCTTCATGATAGAGCACGATAGTTTCAATAAATATTGTAAGCTTTCGACATGTCTCTTTTCGGTTTATTGTGGACACGTATGGGTGTGAAAACGAAAGGTGATGACCTGTTACCGTGACTCCCGAGAGAGTTCAGATTGTTGTGTTCTGGAGTGCCGACTTACCTGTCACTCTGGAAGGTTAGAAGGGAAGGTAAAGCACTATGAGTTAGTCTGGATTTGGGCCCATAGTTACTGAGGTGGTATGGTGACTAAATCCATGCATTCTGATGTTCTGTGATCCCAGGAATAGTTCTATTTCTATGCGGAATCCTTGCAACAACACTGGTATGTCTTAGTGCTTCGTTTAGATTTAGAACTGTGAGTAGTTGCTCTATGTCAATGCAATTTTACCATACTTGTTTTGCAGGTGGACATTGCCCTTTTCGCAAAGTGAAATTGATAGTTTCCACATCAGTATGCCTGAATCTAAGTGTCTGAACAACATGGCTGTAGCTCTGTAACAATTGTGTGGGATCCATTATAGTAGTAACAGTGCAATGTGTATGGTGAGGTATTCCTCACCTGGCAACAAATCATTCACATTTATTGAGCAAAGACCAATTCACATGTTTCGACATTGTCAAATAAATAAGGAGCTGGGTTAATGTGAATGAAGTGTCACTATAGGTTTGGTAAGTATTTCTCCCTTACCCCAGTTGAAATATGGGCATGTTATACCTGTGGCAGTACCTGGGTGTCATAATTAACTACACTTTGCAAACACATTCATGACAGTACCACCAGGTTAGCCCTCACATTGTAATCAATGTACAACCGATAGATGCTTCAAAATGTGGCACTAGCATCCCAACTTAAGGGGTATCTGGATTACAACCTATAAAAAGTACAATTGGCATCTCACAATGCGTTGCCACAGGGGTGTGAGACATTTCTATGTCATCCAAACACCCCCTCACTATTACCACTTACCTAAGGTATAGCTGTTGAAATCCTTGTTTAACCCTCCATCTGAGGTGCCCATGTTAGACCGATGCCGAATGGAGTGCCAACGGCCCCATTACACTAATGCCCTGGAGGCTGCGTGGAAGTAGGGCAGCTAATGTATCAATCCAAAGTTTGCTTCAAAGCTATAGCTCTCAACCAGTCTTATGCACATTGTGTGGGTAGACGTCCATATAGTAAGGAAATTGTGCTTTGGCCTAGGAGATGTACCGTGGATAGCAGCCTTCATATCCAAGTTATTCTAGTATCTGATAGAGCACAGAGTGGCAATATCATTTTAGAAAAAACCTTTGCAACTCCAGTAGTGCTCAAAGCATGGTTACAAAATTATTGGCGTAAGTTTGGCCAGCAGGACATATGCACTAGATTTCCGTTATATAGGCAAATCACTGCCAGCCTCATAAACAGTATATAACATATGTGGCATTTATCTCAAACTTTCATGCAGTGCTACACAGCAACCTACCTTGCTTCACTGCATGAAGTGGATAGGGCAGGAATACACAGTGATCCCATTATATGGTGCATTCTTGTCCTTTCCTAGTGGTGGCATATTTTTGCTTGCCTAGCGCTAATGTCGGACCCTTTGCATCATGGTGCAATGGGGCCTGCGTTGTAGAAAAGCTAGTTTTGGGGGATACCTGGTATGAGTGAAATGTGTGGTTTTAGATTGTGACAAAAGAGCTTTTTTTTACATCTACACTGACCTTACTCTTGTTAGATAGACATTTTGTAATTGGAAATGTCATTGTAATGAAGGTATATTGAACATGTATCTATACCAATACTAGGTGTATGGATGGGCTGGCAATTTCCTAACAATGTCAGTTAGATTTTGATGTACATACAAAACTTGGTCTATTATGAAGTGCGATTTTCTCCCTCGCTCACGTGTCAGCAGACATAGCTAAAACTGTAGCCTTGTTAGGGCAGGCTATGGACACATCCAAGAAATTGCACATGCATTCCATAAGATGCACATGCGTACCTATGAGAAGGAGAAGGCAGCAGGCATATGGGGAAATCCACCAGGTCAAAGCCCAAGTGGACACCCCTGGCAATATCAGCTCTGGAGGCAACTCAGCTGCAAAGCAGGTCTCGACCCACCCCTGAACCCGCAGATAGACAGCAGCTGCAAGCTACAGGGCTAAGGAACAAAGGAGGTGCTGCATCCTTGTCAAAAGGTTGCATCGTATGGACCAGAGAATTGCCAAGATGGCAAAGGAACAAAAAAAGACAAGGGCTGCCACACAGATCTGAGCCAAAGACTTTCCCTCAGAACATCCACTTCCCTGTTTTTTCTACCTTTCCAATTAGTATTTTAAGTGTTCATAGTTAGTGTTTAGTGTAGGTTTTGGTATAGTGTAGGTTAGTTATACTATGTATGTTTTAATGTAGCATTTATTTAGTACGTTTTTATTATGGTAAGGTATTTAGTGGTTGGGGTCAATGTTTGTATTATAAAAAATGATTCTTTAAAAAATGCAAAAAATATATATTTGTTTAGGCTTATATGTGTAGGTAGTATATGTTCAGGATTTAGTTTATGTTTGCATTGCATTGAACTATGTGAATTAAGGGGGCTGGGGTGTTGATGTTTATCTTGTCATGTGTCAATAGTAGTTAAGATTGGTTAAGTGTTAGATTGGGTAGTATAGGATAGTTGTAATGCTTGTTAGTGTGGACTAGATAGGGTTAAGCAGTGTTTTTAAATTTTAAGTTTTCTATTTAAAGAAATTAATCATTGTTCTTTAAATGAATATTATTTTTTTGTTTTACGTTCCTACTAGTGCGTTAGGTGAGAACATGATGTTCAATTAGTCCTGAGTATATAGTAGGAGAATTATGCATTGTCAGATTTCTCTGGACATCTATAGGTCTTCCTTACATTAGAGTAATGTGTGGACCCATGTCCATTCTTTAGACACTGGAAGTGGGGCCTGTATTTGATTTGACACATAGCACAATGCAGTTAGTATCCTTACTGTAGACCCCTGAGTGAAAGGTAGAGGACAGGTAAGTGTTGGATTTGACATGATACTAGAGATTGCTGCTATATGCCTGCACTGGGCCACAAACTGCTGCCTTGCACTAAAGGAGACATCCTTGCACCATTGTGCAATGGGGGCTTGCATTGTTGGCTGGATATTTTTTGTGCAGAAAGCCAAACCTTGATTGACAAAATATATCATCATAGGCATTTACTTTTTGCCAAGTGTGCCACATAGTGCAGTTCACTTTGAAAGAGTACACATCAAGAAGTTTTGGCCATATATCTTCTAATTTGTCCTCCCCTCAGGAGGTGTAGCATTGTTACAGGTTTCCCGGTCTGCCATTTATGCAAAATTTGTGTGTGTGAATGATTTCATGTGTTGATGTGTGGATGCACTCACACTCAACATGTAATGCCTTTCTGGGGCATAGTAACATAAGTCTGCTATTTTGAGCTGTGTTGCATTACTCCACATTTATCATGATACGCAGGGCCACGCAAGGTGCCCTTGTATGTCTTGACAACTGTCATTCAAGGTACTGCGTTATCCTTGTGTGGCACAAGTTCAATGCAAATCCATATATTGGCATGAGTCTCTGGCTAGTATTGGTGCATCCATCCAGAGTAATATATTCCTGATAAATAGTTATATAATCAGTGAGCTACTCAAATTATGTAATGATGTTGGTATATTTACTAAGCAGCATTATATGGATCAGTGGAACAGTGTTTTGAGTTCACATACCTCACACATCCCATTTAGAGGTGCTAAGTATTTGTGTACAATATTCTCACTGTGTGTCCACCAAGAAGATGTGGCTTGTTGATCCACTCTGACTTTCATAGGTATACTACACATTGCTTGTTATACCATTGTAATGGATGTCATAGTTGTAGTTGCACATACATTATGTGTGAAGACTTTTGAGATTCAACAGTAGAAATCTGGGAATGTGTTTCGATATTTTTTATTATTAACCAGGTTCAGCTACTCACATTACATTATGTGAGAAGTATGCTTTTTAACAATCAACACATAGTGCCAAATTGCAATGTTTAGTGCTTCCAAACACATGTTGGTAGAAATGTAACTTCACATTTACATGGGTTACAAGTGAAAAGTGTGGAGAAACACATTTACATTAGCAAATTTTCAAATTTTTGATGAGAACAGGTGGACAAGATCAACTATTGCACAAGCACAGAGTACTGTACAGGGTTCCAAAGAAGGTGGCTTGATGTCCTACATTGGACGGATCGTAAAACTGTCCAGAGGGTCTTCACAAATGCTTATCGGGAAGTTTTGGTTCCGAAACTGGGGCCCTGTACATCTTCCTCCTCTGATGAGTGCACTCTGCTTCCCATGGAAGTTGTGGTAATTTAATGGGAGGCATATGAGTAATGTTACGTGCCTCTGAAAAACAAACATCAGAGGCAGAAGTTGTAATTCCCAAGTTCCCAATAACATTTGTGAATGCTACTAGTAAGGCAGTATGGTGGTGCCTGGCAAGGGTTTCCCTGTTGGACAACAAAGCAATGACATTGCTATTGAGTGCACTTGTTGATGCCATGAAGGAATCCATCTTGACCTGCAAATGATGACCTATGGCCTCCAGACTTCTTTCCAAGAACTGGATGGATGAATCGACGGATCGCCAAAACCCTTTCAAAAATGCCCCAGAAGCAACCGACCACGGATGATGCTCTATCCCGCTGTAACAACCTGGTGGAGTTCTTCCACCAGAAAATACAAAATATATAATCCACCTTTACTCCTAACCAGTCTGAATTAACTCGGGCCCCCACTAATTGTACAGGATGTGGAACTCAAACTGCATTGGGGCTACTCCCCCCCTGGACCTCGTAACTTTAGACTCCATCATGCACCGGGTAAAGTCGGGCTCCCCCTTAGACCCAGCGCCCCCCTGCCTTGTTACCAGTCATAGCAAACATCATACCGACTGTTCTCGACTTGCTGAGCGCCTCCATTTCCTCTGGAGTGGTCCCCGGGCATGGAAATATGCTATGGTAAAGGCTCTCTTAAAAAAGCCCACTCTTGACCAGAACAACCTGAGCAGCTACTGCCCCAACCCCCTCCTTCCCTGGCTGAGTAAGATTTTGAAAAAATACGTCAACTCAGTGCTGGTAGAGTGTCTAGAAACCAACTACCTACTCCATCTTTCACATACCGGCTTCCGTCCCCAACACGGGACCGAAACTGCCCTTCTTGCAGTAACGGAGGAGGCAAGAAGGATCTTGGATCATGGAGGTTCTGCAGCAATCATTCTTCTCGACCTCAGTGCCGCATTTGACACTGTAAACCACGAGACGTTGATTCTGAGACTTGGGAACCTGGGTGTGTCAGGCAATGCCATCGCTTGGAAACAATCCTTCCTAGGTGAACGATCCTTCCAGGTCTTTGAAGGAGATGTTGTCTCCAAACGATACGGTGAACCACCGTGTCCTTCTACATCGCCTGGCCAGGGCAGGAATTGTGGGAACTGCACGCGCATGGTTCGACTCCTTCTTATCCGGCCGTTCATTTCAGGTGTGGGACGGCAACTCACGTTCGGACCCACTACCACTCACGAGTGGTGTTCCCCAGGGGTCATCGCTTAGTCCCACCCTGTTTAATGTTTACATGGCCCCCCTTGAAGATGTTGTGACCCCGTACGGGATAAAAATAGTAAATTATGCAGACGACACTCAACTCGTTGTCTCTCTTTCCCACCTGGATAACCACCCAGACAGCCTATTGAACTGTCTCCAGGATATTCACACCTGGATGTGCGAATCCTCCCTGAAGCTGAATGGTGCAAAAACCGAAATCATGCTCTTGGGCAATAAATGGACTTCGATCCCATCATCAGTCTGGCCGGACGCTTTTGGTGACATCCCTACACCAAAAAAAGAAATTAAAACACTAGGAGTATGGCTGGAACCTGACCTCACTATGAAGACTCAGGCAGCCAAAACAGCTGGAACATGCTTTGGCCTCCTGCGATCTATTCGCAAGATCCTCCCACTCCTCCCCCCCCTATCCAGGAAACTACTGGTTCAGGGGCTCATCTTAGCCCGGCTCGACTACAGCAACGCCGTCTACCTTGGCGCACCTGAACTCACCTTGGCAAAACTCCAACGCACCCAAAATGCGGCGGCGAGGCTCATTATGAACCTTCCACCCAGAGCCTCAGCCAGGCCTGCTCTTATGGCTCTGCACTGGCTTCCTGTTCGCCAGAGAGTAGAGTTTAAGGCCCTGTGCACCACCCATAAACTCGTCAACGGTGTTGGCCCAGCCGCCCTGAAAGACATGGTCATCCCCTACAAAGCCCCCAGACCCCTTCGCTCTGACGGCGAACATCTGGCCACGGTCCCTAAGTTCAGGAAGGCTCGCACCGGTGGTCGACGCTTCTCGGTCAAAGCTTCCGCAGGATGGAACTCACTTCCACGCAGCTTGCGTATGGAACCCTGTCACGCCCTCTTTCGAAAAAAACTAAAAACCTTCCTTTTCCCCAAATAGTTTTTCCCCTCTCCCCCTCTCTCGGTCTCCACAGATTTACAGCGCGGGGATGCCTACGGGTCACCAGGCGCTTTACAAATCGCAAAATAAATAAAATAAATAAAACGGAAGCCCCTCAGCTGTGGTGTGCTTCAGAGCTCTTCCCTGAGCCCCACACTATTCAATATTTACATGAGTGCCTTGGCAGAGATTGTACGTCCATTTGGCATAAAAATTATTACCTACGCCGATGACACTCAGCTCGTGGTGGCATTAAACCACCCTGAAAAGTCACCAAGCAACCTAGAAAACTGTCTTGAGGAGTTTGCCAAATGGATGGAACTCTCTTGCCTAGAGCTCGATGGGGACAAAACCGAGCAAATGCTTCTCAGGAACTCCCCCTTTTTTAACTCAGAGCAACTCTGGCCGAAATGTCTTGGCCCCGCTCCAGTCCCCAAAGACCAGATCAAAAGCCTTGGCATATGGCTGGACCGCTTCCTCAATTTTAACTACCAAGCGGCAAAACTCTTGGCTGCCTGCTACGGCCGGCTGAGGATGTTACGTAAAATACTCCCCCTTCTCCCATTTCAAGCAAAAAAATCATGGTAAAAGGTCTTATCTTATCCCGCCTGGATTATGGGAATGCCCTGTACCTAGGGGCCCTGCAATCCACCATATGCAAGCTCCAGATAATCCAAAACTGTGCAGGCCGCATACTTCTCCAGACTCCCCATCGACAGTCCGCAGCTCCCACACTAAGGAGCTCCACTGACTACCGGTCAGGGAGAGAATCCAATTCAAAGCCATGTGCATTGCGCACACGGCTTTCTGGAAGACAGGCTCTTTGATCAGCCGGTTCATGATAACTCCCTACCAGCCCAACAGGCACATCCGCCCAGCATCCTCCTCCCGCGCCCTATTACCTAGAATAAAGAGAGCTAGATGCGGTGGACGGTCTTTCACCTACAACTCCACCAAGCTTTGGAATGCTCTTCCCCTATGCATGCGGATGGAGCCCAATCTCCTACCCTTTCTCAAACCTTTAAAAACTCTACTTTTTAACAACTGCCTCTAAACCGCTGAGTCCTTTCTTCTGTTTGCGTCCGTCTACAGCGCTGGGATGCCTCAGGGTAGTTGTTGCGTTATATAAATGTTTTTTTCATTTCAGCTGCCTGACAACATCACTGGTGTCAGATGTTGAAGACTCCACAATACCAGAATCCAAGGACCTACTCTCAAGAGGATAGCATCCTTCCTAATCGTAAGTATGCAATGTGTCAAACTCCCTGCCTTCCTCTCAGAACCCAAGGAACTCACCTGCAAGTCCCGCAAGGCTTTTTACTTAGCCCCAATCTCTTCAACATATATATGGCTCCTCTAGCAAGCATCATTCAGAGTCAGGGACTCAACATCATCTCTTACACCAATGTCACCCAGATAATCCTAAACCTCTCAGGAAACATCACCTCCAGAGGTGTACACAATATATTATTGACTCAAACGGCTAACTCTGTGTTAGATAACTAGGCCATAGGATCGGGAACAACTTACATCAGTGGGTTTGTTATAACAGAGTCCAATAATATCGCGTTTATTTACACAGGTAACAAATATGGGGTTTGATGAATCTCTTTGGTATTAACCTCAGGCCCCTTCAACAGATTGAAGATCTAGGGGCCGATTCACAGAACTAATCTGAGACAAAATCCTAAATTTGCTACTTTTGGTATTCACAGAAGGCACCTACTACTTTTGGTATTCACAGAATGCACTTACGACTACTAACTTTACGTCCGCAATCAGGCCAGAATTTCCACACTCGGGCCGGAGTTTCCGCACCTGGAGCGGGAATCTCGAATTTGTGCCAGGAATCCTGCTCCCGGGCGGGAATTTCCAATTCTGGGCCGGAATTCTCGATTTCGGGCCAGAATACCCGCATTCTGGCCGTTGATCATTTTCCTCAAGGGTAAACACCTGTCCAAGTGCCCACCATCCTCCCACCATGCATCAGCTGACCCACTGCAGCCAATCCCAGCCCTGCAGCATGTATGAATGCAAAGCAGACACACACAAACCCTTTCAACATGTCGCTGAATGTGTTTGTTGCTCTGCCCCATGCCATGTGGTAAGAAGACTTGAGGAGGAGAGTAGAGAGGATCTTTAGACAAAGGATCAATCTATTTGGGATGTCCAGCCATGATGTCAGGGCCATGTACCGTTTCCCTCCAGAAGTCATCTTAGAGATGGTATGTGAGTGGGAGCAGGACCTTGACTCTGTGACCTGCAGCTCCCATGCCATTCAAGCCTATCTCAAGATCCTTTCTGCTCTCCATTTCTTTGCCACTGGGTCATTCCAAAGGGTCTCCAGTGACCATGTGGGCATTTCCTAGGCAAGCCAGTCGCGGTGCTTGCATCAGGTACTGAGATGCATCATTACAAGAGCCCACCACCACATACGAATGCCCCATACACTGGCCATGAGACAAAGGGCAGCTAGAGATTTCTATCTCATTGCTCGCTTCCCACGTGTGCTGGGTGCAATTGACTGTACCCATGTGGCCCTTCAGCCACCCCGCCACATTGCACACCTCTTCTGCAACAGACACCTATGGCATTCCATCAATGTGCAAGCTGTCTGTGATGCCAGTGGGAGATTAATTGTTATGCATGCAGTGTTCACAGGCAGTACACATGACAGCTTCATATTCCGCATGTCACCTCTTGCCTGGCGGATGGCTGCAGGAGAATTTGGCAACATGTGGCTACTGGGTAAGTACCAAGCACTAACAATGAGGGATATGTGTAATTGAAATATCTGAATGCCACCTTACATTAACAACTATTGCACAATAAGAATCATAAAACAACAGACACAGTCTCAACAGACACTGCATGTACCAAAGTATAGATCATGTCCTGTGTAAATCAAAGAGGGAAATGTAACCAATTGCCCTTTCTTCCCTCTTCAGGCGATGCTGGGTATGCACTCTCCCCACAACTCCTCACCCCTTACAGACATGCAAACACTGTAACTCAGCATAGGTACAATAGGGCACACATATGGACTCAAACCGTCATAGAGCGCACTTTTGGTCTGTTGGAGTCACGATTCAGGTGTCTTGACCATACAGGGGGTGTGCTACTGTACTCCCCCGAAGTCGTGTGCAAGATCATATTAGCCTGTTGTGTTTTTCACAGCATAGCTTTAACGCATGGCTTACACATACCTATTGTAGCTAGGCTAGCTCTGAATCTTGGAAACCGGGCCATTGCACATAATAGGGGTCAGGGTATAGAAGTCCGTGATCAGCTGTTTGCCACATTTTTCACATGCGCAACCTGTGTGTCATGGGCAAAATGTGGTTTGCAGTCTGTTGTCAATGATGAAAGTTGGATATTTACGACTCTGTCCAAAAATTCCATCCTGAGACTACTTTGCAATCCACACTAACTGCACGTAAACCACAGCTGTTGACAGTAGTCAAAAGAATGTCCCTAAGGAATACATTGACGCAGAGTAAAAACTGTACATGTTCTGAGAGACCTTCCTGGACCTTATGAGGATGGGTTTCTTAATCACAAAAGGGCATAACTATTGCATTCTTAGAGCCTTTGCCCTCAACAGATTTGACTCCCCCAAAAATGATGGGCCCACAACATGAGTGACGATGTTATGGGTGAATCTGGCACTATGTGTCTGTGATACACAGCACTGCTTACCCCCCAATGTTCCGTAACGCAACACACAACTCTTGTGTTGAGCACTAAATATGGGCTACATGTACCATAATGCAAAGTAGGAGAAAACTAAACTGGGGTTTGATGTTGTGTCAGCCCCCCCCCCTTGTCCAAGCCAAAATGTCATTAAATGGTCTGTTCTTCTTTTTGTTACATGTCTATGATTCTCTCTTGCACTGTCATTTCAGGGTTTTCCACTACAGAAAAACAGGATGGCAGTGGATTTTATTTGTGATTGTGGATGGATCAGAATGAATACAAAATGGCTGTCAACTACTTTCTGTGAAGTATTTCATGTCCCCCACTTCCTGTATATCATTTCCTGTATGAAATAATGAAATCTGGTTTAATATCGGAAGTTACGGCCCGAAAACATAATTTCCGGTTCCGGAGTGTAAGACGCGCATGCAGACCCGACACTCCGGAACCGGAAATTACGTTTTTGGGCTGTAATCTCCGAAAATGAACCGGAACACATTATTTTAAACAGGAAATAATATACAGGAAGTGGGAGACAGGAAATACATCACAGGAAGTTGTCGACACCCATTTTGTGTTCATTCTGAGTCATCCTCTCTCACAGATCAGATCCTCTGCCATCCCTCTGCTCTTTTCAAACTTATTTCCACCAAGATGGCTGAGGGTTATGAGGAGAAATCACCCCCTTTCACTTAAAGTGAATTATACATCTTGCCTGAGGGGGTGCTGTCCAAATTTCCTCAGCTATATGGGGGGCCAGAGTACCAGCTAAGCAATTCAGCCCGGGCCAGGCTATGGGCCGACATTGGTGAGCGCTGCAGTGCAGTGGGCGTTCACACCAGGAATGCGAGGGCATGCTGCAAGTGCTGGGAGGACCGAAACGCTGGGCTCGGCACAAGGCTGAGGAGCTACAGGGCCAGTCTTCCCAGCACGATGTGCATCATCCTCGCCTCTCCCCACTGTACAGGAGGGTCCTGCGTGCAGCTTGGCCGACCCTCCATGCTCAGCTAGAGGAGCATGAGCAGCAAAGACCTGGTAAGTGCATTATATGCAATATGTGTCTGGAAGTATGGTGTGAGTGAAGACAGAGCTCTACCATTGTGTGTCTCATGCCTCCATTCACCTATTCTGTGTCTATGCAGCAGTCATCATGAAGCAAAAGGCTCACTGTGGCATATGGACTGTACAGGACAGAGTGCATTCAGGGAGTTGTAGTTTCTTCATGACAATTGGGGAATTGAGCCACACATGTGCATTTGGACTGACATTTTCACCACCAGCACCACTAACAGTGAACCAAGGGAATCATAACTGATGTGTGCATTGGATGAGGAATGGTACAGACACTGTCCAGTGTGTGTATGAGAGGCAAATGGTATTGGATGCTGTAACTTGCATTGCATTTGTTGAGTTTGTGTTCTGATTGAGACAGATCATCATGTGCCATGGAGTCAAGACAGACTTTGAGATCCTTGCCTCACTCTTAAGTGTTTCCAATTTTTCCAAGTGTGTCCACTGATACACGTCTTACCCTCATTGGCTTGTATGCCATTTTTCATGTACAGGTAGCTGTAAAAACAACCCAGTACTGTTCACCGGTGCACTGCACTACCTTATCAGTCACCAAAGCCAATATGTGGCACTGTATTGTCAGCTTTTGTGAGGGAATATCAAAAGGCTAGACTCACAACATAGCAAAACAAATAGCCCAGACCCTATGTGGATTTGTGACCCACAATCGGCATTTGTCTTGTCTCATATAATCTTACATAGCAGATAACATTTGTCCATACATAAAAGTGCTGGGACTCCATTTCACAGGCCCTTTTCAATACCATCTGGACTCTCTCTGATCTCCTTTTGTAGACTGGGTTTGGAACCTGCCCATTTAGCAGTGACAGGACACACAGATCACAAGAATGCCAAAGTTGAGGGTTGGCCAATACAGTTGTGTAAGCCACAAATATTCTTCTGCGATGCACATGTCAGACTCACATCAGGAGATGACAGTGAACATACACATAATGTAAGCTCATAAACACTGACAAATGTATAGTGTGATCAGAGGAAAACAGGTTCGGAGCAGGAGATCTTCAGTGCGCCGGTGGCTACGACCTCTTTCGACAAGTGAGGAAGAAGAAGATGAGGCGGGACCCTCAACATCAGGAGGCAGGGAAATTGCGCACACCCGGACAGACCAGGAAGACAACTCTGGTGCTATGGATCAGGTGGAGGCTGTAGACATTGAAGTGTGGGGGAAGATTTGGACACCTCTGGCCGGGGGGTGGAGAGCTGCTCTTTCACAGACCATTCACCAGTAAGTTCTGTCAAGGTGTCCCCGGGGGAGGCCACTACCCAACCTGGACCTGCCATCACCCCATCCCTACCTCTAGAGGCCCCCATTCCATCGTAGCCTCCAGCTGCATCCCATGCAAAGTGTCCCCCTCTTCTTAGCTGCCAGGTCGACTCCAACATTGGCTCCAAACCTGAGACACCACACCCCTCATGTTCCACCCAAACCCCTCCCTGTGTTGTTCCTTCTGTGGCTGTCCCAGAGGACTTGATGTGGGTATGTGTGGGTCAGCCAGATATGTCCGCTCGCATCATGCTGCATATGTGTCTAGAGATACGCATGATGTGAGGAAATTATCAGAGCTCTGGCGACCCTCACTGCCAGTGTCAATTCCATGGCTGCAGCCATGTTGTCTTTTGTTTCCCAACCTCCTTCTGACACCACCGTCAATGTCTCCCCCTGTCCGTTGCCCAACACTGACTCATGTGTCCCAACCCCGTGTGGTGCCTGTTCGAGGGATCTGGACATGTGGTATAAGATGACCAGAAGGACACATGACCTGTTGGACATAATTTTCTTTGTGGACAATTATTTACTTTTCCCCTTGTAAATAGACTGATTCTCTTGACGCTCCCTGACGTGTTATATATGTGTTGCCCCACCCCAATACAAGTTCCCTTCTCCTTCTGTATTAAGATCATCATTTGTTTTCCTTTCTCCCTTCCAAACGGACTGTTCTTGTTTTTCAAATCACACACTTCTATTTACATAAAATATATTTCTGAATCCTACTTTCTTTAACTTGTTTGACTTAATTGTGAATGTCTTGTACAAAATATGGACATGTATTTTGTGAGTCATCTGCTATGCACATTATGGCATGTTGCAATGATGGGGTTACACTTGTAAATGTGTCACACACACACATACATTCTTACATCTCTAGGCCACCACATTTGGTATACTTTTGCCTATCAAGACATGATACGCAACAGAACCTTGACTTGTAAACATAATTACTTTTTATTTACACATATTCACAGTGGTCAATTAATTTTTGGGATGTTGGCAATGGGGATCATGCTTGCGAATTCGCAATTTCGGAGGTGATGATCGCTGTGAGGGATCATGTCTGGCTTGTTGCTTACATGTAGGTGGGTGTTGTGCAAGTGCTTGTACAGGGTAAAGTTCATGTGCAGGGGCAGATGGTGTATGTACAGTTGGTGTTTGTGCGTGGACAAGGGCTGGTTGTGCAGGTGATGGGATTGCCTGTTCAGGGAGTAGTGGTGGTTGTGAACGTTGTGGGAGTGCCTGTTCAGGACGCAGTTGTGGGTGTGTACCCTTGCTGTGGTCCTGTGCAGTTGGTGGTACAGGTGTGTGGTTGTGATGTGCTGCATGCAGATGTCATGGCTCCACTCCCTGTGTTGACCATGAAGGGAGACTTTGGAACACTTTCAGCATGCCCTCCATCATCTTCATGGCCAAGGCATGGTGTCTTGCACTCTATTCCCTTTGGATGGATATCATGTCTCTGATATTCTTGGACATGTCTTGCCAAGTTCTATCCATCCCATCCAAAACATGGGTCAGTCTGTCCACCACCTGAGGGAATTGGAGCATGTCGTGCAGGGACTCAGACTTGTCTGACAGGGTAGCCCCTATGGCACAAATGTCCTGCCTCACATCTGACTGCTGTTGGAAGAAGTCCTGCTCTCACTGGCCACCATAGCCAGGTGCAGGCCCTCTCTGCAGGGGTTGGTCATGGATGAGACCAGCAGGTTCAGCAGCAGGGGGGGTGGCAGGTGGAAGCCTGTGGACAGGAGAATGGTACCCAGGGGATACCTGCACCACAGGAGGGTTGGTACTTCCCCCAGATGGTGGAGAGGATGCCTGGGCTACACTGTATAGGGAGGAGTGTGTAGGGGAACCACTATGTCTGTCCTGGATGTGAGGGCTGTGTGGGAGTGATGTCTGTGTTGGGATGCGTGTGAGCTATGTCTGGTTAGCTCTATGCTGGGGACAAGCAATCTTTCATTTTGGAGGAGGATGAGGCACCAGGCTGGGCGGAGGGTGTGATGCTTTGCAAGATTTGGGAAATGTGGTAAGATTTCCGTCCATGGCATTAGAATAATCATCCCTGTAGAAGATGGACATGTAGTTACTATCTTCTTCCAATCCTTCTTCCTCAGGTACTTCCTCCTCCTCCTCTTGCGCAGTACTTGTATGTGACATAACAGCTTGGAGGAGCTGTGGATTTTCCCCTCTGATTGCCCATTGCCCAACACTGGTGGAAGGTCCGTCCTCCTCATCGTCATTATCCCCTGGAACACAGGGGTTGCAACCGTATTAGTAATTGACCTAGCATAAGATGTGGTGCAACACGAGGGTTGGATTAACTGTACTTTGCATCAACAGATGACGTACATGTGCCCTGTTTTGGGTACCCCTACACATGACAGCTCACACCATAGCACTGAGGTGTTAAACCGAGATGTACATGCACAAGCAAACTCATCAGCTCCAGCCATAACTTTCTGTCCCTTTGTGATCCCCCCTGATTTCAACTGCCATCCCTGATCCAGCAGCTGTGGAGGGAAGTGACACAATTCTCAATGATCTGCATTACTAATTTACAAACAGGCACATGTGACACTTATAATATGTATGTAACAGTGAATGCAGATTCTATGCAGAAGGGGATTTTTATCTTTGTCATTGTTTAGTAATCTATGATAGGAAAACACTTCACACCACAATTACCTGATAGACAGGTGCAAGAGGGTTTCACTGCTGCAGCCAGGATGTCTTGCATTCCCCGAGATGGTGTTGTACGCTGCACTGGTGTCATCCTGTCAGCAGCTGTGATGAGACATACATGCCCATATTTCAGTACAACAGATGTTAGCTATGACCTAACATGTATATGTCATTCTCAATGACCATTGATAGGATATTCTTGGACAATGTGCAGCATGTTTACCTCATGGACTTCACATGTGGTCCCCTGCTCACATGCAGGAATTGCCAGGTGTTACCTCCAAACAGCACTGATATCAATGTGATGACACATCAACAGGCAAACTTGTATGAGAAAGTTACTGATATTTCAAGGAAGGGGATAAATGATCAGGACTCCTCCACATTAGATCGGTTACAACTTCACCATTAAGACTAACATGTTTCATGAGTATGATGTTGTCTATTGACAAGTCGAAAGGAGTGTACATCACCAGGCTGACCATTATCACATTTGCACATCAGTTCAAACATTGCATTGCAGAGTTCATGTGTGAGATGTACAATAGTCAGGTACATAATGTGGCTCATATGTGCTTCCCTACCCATGAAGTCACAAAGCTCATTTTGGAATGAGAGATCACACATTTGTTATGTCCATCCTTTGAGTGTCCTCTTTTCGCATACTCCATTTCCAACATCATGGTAGTACTTAGCTCAAAACGGATGGTGTCTTGTACAGCAGACATCCTAACCTCATATGTCAACCACTCACTTATATAGATGAATACAGTAGAATAGGAGGCAAGCAGAATGCAACATTTGACTGGGATCCCACATTGTGGGTAAGTTGAGAAGTTTCGATGATTGCCGCCTACACTGGATTTGCCTTGTGCTTTTCAGCCAAGTGATTTGAAAATTCCACTTCCTGAAGAGTCACATTAGCAGCCCATTCACCCATCTCAAAAGAACCCAACTGGCATCAGTGCGAGCCTCAACCACACCAATTTCAATTTGATTTTTCTATTTTATTTTGCAAGAGAGTTTTCATATCATTGATTTACATTCCAGTTGTGTGTAGGACACTTCATATGACACAATGTACTATTTTAAGTCCATTCTGCACTGACTTGGCATACATTATATATCATCTTCTCAGTAGCCACCATGGTCTGATCTTCTATGTGGTTAAATGCCACATGTGAGTACATTGTGATGCAGGACAATAGTGTTGTACAACCCATAGAACATACAGGGGAGATTAAAGGCACATTTCATGAGCATTCAGGTACATTATTCTTGGGTTTACTTACCATGGCCCAGCACCTGCCCAGTGTGTGGTCCCTGACCAGATGTCACAGCCAACCTTGTAGCAGAGGTTAATGTGGGTGTTGAAATCTAGGAGGACATCATTGGACCTACAATGATAAGTGTGTTTGCAACTTTACATTTCTTCTGCCACATGTGATGCACTCAATTTCAGGCACAAAGGATAAGCACAAGCAGTTGTGGGCACTTCTGTTGCAGAAATGTGTAACACTAAATATCATGAGTGATCCCACATTTAACTTATAATGGCCCCACTGCCTAGAAGCAATGTCTATCAAAATGACATGATTACAAATCCTGAGGTAAGGTCCACTATCGTGTTTTGTTAATGGCCAAAAAACAAGCCATCCAATGAAAACATATATAACCAGCTGGGTGGACTGGCAATTTCATGTATAGTAAAAACATTCTATGTTGGACAGTGGATACATTCTCAAAACTCCTGACAATAGTGTCTCACTTCTTGTTCGTCTTTGTCATATTTGTTATCATTGGATTTCTTGATTTGGTCTACAAAAACAATTACAATATAGTGGGGACTCTTTTTTGACTTGTTGTGGTACTCGATTCCAGGATTGAGCTCCCACTTTTGGAACTGTTGGTGGAATACATGTAATGTTTGCAAATTACAAAGGTATGATGAGCCAAGTTATATTATATTTTGTCTTTCGCTGTTCACAAATGTCATTTGCTAAAGGTAAATGTCCATTAAGAACTCCAATAGTTGTAAAGCTAGTGTTTTCAATCCAGTTACCTTTGATAATGGGGCCTTATATGTCCCTCTGTTGTCTGCTGACAATGTAGGCATTTTGACCATCTCCTGACCAATTTGACTTACCAGTTAGTGAGGGTGGTAAGCGTTGCTCTGGATGATGTTGTTTTCTCCCAGAAAATGAAGGAACATCTGCTATTGTGGTTGTCTGTGCTCTGGCTGAATGTGTCAATAGGTGAGAAGAGAGAAAAGTCACCAAATGGAAAATTTACATGTGAAACTTGTCAGATATTTCCTCATATCTTCTGCATGCTGACAGTATTGTGAAGTACTGCCACGGCCGGTACAGGTAAGAGCAGTGGGGCGTTGGGGATGTAATGGCGTGGCAGGGTTGCGAATAGACAACTGAATATGTGAATGAAACGTTTTGAGATAAGGATTCTCACACCTTCTGCTTTGTGATTTTGGCTGGCAAAAGGTGAATTACTTTTTGGATAATTTGCATTTATTTTCCCTATTCCGTTGTCAGTTTATATTCCCTTGCACCGCAACCCCCACCCCATCATGTTCTTGACTGATACAGCCGCATCTGGATAAGTGGAAAGGGGCACTTTGTCAATTGCTACTTATCAGTGTTAGGTATATACAACAGTAGTATTGGGCCCATGTTTTCAATAGTGGGAAAGGGATTTGCCATTTCTAATACAAAGGATTCTGGGACTTGTGGTGTAACATACAGAGGGTAACACATGATCCTCTGACTGACTATATTTTTATATAAACTATGGACAACTTCTTTACTCACAATGGCAGTGTAACACAGACAATCTTTTCATATACTTATTCTTGTTATCCCATTTACCTGGCACCACGTTGCGGACATCACTCACTGGCAGCCCAAGGAGCATGTAAGGGTGGAGTGTAGTGAGGACATCTTCCTCTAGTGGGGTGAGACAGAGGTGGGGTCCAGAGTGTGGGACATGGAGAATCCTGTTCAACTCAATCCTGGATTACTTCTCCTTCACCCTTTGCTTTTCATCCTGCCACTTCTTATTGATGTCCTTGACTGTGTGCCTCTCGTCCCCCTAAGCTGTGACAGCAATGGCTAATTGCTGCCATAGAGCTGCATTCTATGTGCCACTGGTGCAGTAAGGTGGGAGACCATATAGGTGCCTCACAATGAACTCCACAATCATGGTGGTCTCCTCAGTAGTGAAGTTCTTCTTCCTCCTCATTTGGTACATTTTCCTCTAGCGATGAACAGAGAATGTAAACAGGAGCTCTCTGTGGCCAAACCTGTTCCTTGAATGTGTGCTGCTTTTATATTGTTTGTGGTGCTGGTCTTGCAGTTAGTGTTCATTGACTTCAGCTAGAGCATGGTGGGGGATGATAGGCACTTGAAATGATCATGAGGCCCAAATGCGGGAATTCTGGCCCGGAATCGGAAATTCCAGATTAAGAGCGGAAATTCCGGCACAAATACGGGATTCCCGCTCCGGGTGCGGAAATTCCGTCCTGAATGCAGACGTAAAGTTAGTAGTCGTAAGTGCATTCTGTGAATACTAAAAGTAGTAAGTACCTTCTGTGAATACCAAAAGTAGTAAGTTTAGTATTTTGTCTCTGTGAATCAGCCCCCTAATGTAGAGGACAGACTTTTTTATATTATATGGATATTATATGGATGGGCTTTCAAGTTATACAGTTAGAAAATAATCACCATACTTAGTTGAGAGGTGAGAATTTCCTTACAAAGAAAATGCAGATGTACAAGTGTGAGCCTCATATGTTGTTGGAAACAAACTATGTGTAGCTCATTTACGTGCAGCCTGTCACAGTAATTGATGTTGCTGAGATTCAAATACTTGTGTACACTTGTTTGTTTATGTCCTTATTTATGGTGTACAATCTGAGATCTGTTGTGTGCCAACCTATGTAATGGGGGTAGTTATGATAAGACTTCTGTTCATGGAACCCATGCTTTGTGTGTTATGTATTAATTATATATCTATATGTGTATTAGTCATTTGTATAATGTGTGAATTGTGTATGTCTACATATTGGTTTGTGTATTATGGCCTTTTATGTTACTGTTTTTGTGTAATTGATGTCAGCCATGATGAAGTTCCAAGAGTATATTGAACAAAACGCATTGGCTGGATTTTTAACCTTTTTACATCGAAGACAAATAATAAATGAAATACTTTGAAATTTATATTGGAAGTTGACTTCTTTCTGGTGCACCTTCCCATATTTTGTAAACTAGCTAATACTCAACCTGACAAGACAGAAGTGATGATATTTGGCAACATTAACTCACCCTGGGACATAATTGCCCATATAACTAGGCCTGACCCCCTCACCATCTAACCACCCAGAAAACAAGTCCATCATCCTGGACTCCAACCTCAACATGAGACATCAAATCACCACTCACAACTCCACCTACTTTCACATATATTGCAAGCTCAGACATTTTCTTCATATGGCTACCTCGTGACACCTGTAAGCCCATCACCCAGGCCCTCCTCACATGGAGACTGACTGCATCAATGCCCTTTACTACAGCATCTCAGCACACCTGCTATACACGAGGCAAACCATCCAAAGCATTACTATCAGACCAGTACTTAACCTTCCTTGACGCACACACATCACACCTCACCTCAGAAAAACACAATGCCTCCCCATACAGAAACACTGCTGGTTCAAGATGCTCAGCCACGCCTACAAGGCACTACACTACCAGGGTCCCACCTAGCTCACCCACCATCTACACTTCCACCAACCAATCATGAAACTCACCTGGAACAACCTCCCCCAGCACATCAGGACAGCTGTGTCATTTATGAATCTGCACAGGAACCTGTGCACCTGGCTCTTCAACTGATCCTGTTTGTAGAGCATGCACCTACTCATCCCCAAAATACCCTCTCAGGTGACAAGTTGACCTTCTACAAAGCATTATTAAATCACATTACACTATTGGCTGCCGAGCCCTAATGCAAGCACACCTGTGTCATGGTGGAAGGGGGCAGCATTGGCACTGAGCTACAAAGACAGTTACTGCCAAGGAAAGGACAGCTATGTGAAGGAAGAGGTTACATATGGGGCATTTCTGCCCTTCCCTTTCATGCAGATCAGCACAGTAAGGTGTCTTGTTGTGTTGCGCTGCCTGAAAGTTTAAAAAATATGGCTACTTGTTTTTACTCACCTTGAACTTCTTGCTGCTCCTCTACATCAGCATTGTCCTGACCTTCCACTCCAGCTACTAACTCTGTTGGAATAAGGGATGCCACCTGCTCCTCCCATGGGTCCAAGTCTTCCTGGACATCAGTTCATGCTCTGGTCCAGTTTTTCTTTGGTCCTACATTTGTAGTCATGCCACCTCTTCTTGCACTCCAGTACTGTCCTTTTTGTTTGTGCAATGTAGTTTATCTTGCCCACTATGGATTGCCAGATCGCATCCTTCTTTGCTAATGGCAATTTGGATGTGACAAGTGCTGATTTTTTGTCACCTCACTGATAAGTATGTGGTACTTCTCCTGTGAGAAGGTAGACTTCTCTTCATTTTCCCCTGGGGTGTTGGACGATCTTCAGGGTTAGAGTTGTTGCCCTCTTCGCTTTCTTAGGATCTTTCCATGCTTCTAGATTTTGGGGGAATTGGTTGAGTACATTGCGGTACTCTTTTTGCTTTTCCAAACATTTTCATGACGCATTGCACTCCTGCATGTAAAGGTGTTTTACGACATGCAAAACAACTTTGCAATACGTAGGTAGTAGTTGCGTTACAGCACTTTGCGTCAATTCTCAACAACTTTGTGTCATGAATTGTGACACATCTTGGGATCCTGCACCATGGAGCGCTTTGCCATAAATGCTGCATATCCATGGTGTTTGGAAATGCTGCGCACAGCGCAAATATTTCTGATGCAGGGTTGTGTCAAGAATGATTCATTTGCAGCTACATTTATCAAAACTAGACAACATTCCAAATTTTTAAAAGGCTCATTTGTGTAAATTGCTCATGGTTTCCTCAAAGAAAGAAATGATGTAAATACAAATTAATAGACATATCTGACAGCTTTTTCATCTATGATTTTGCAGCCTATACTGGTGTCAGGATCGCCAAAACTCCACGTAGAATGAGACTCCCTGTGGGGCTAGGAAGGCGATTGTTAATGGTTCCTAAAGATGGCAGCCAACGAGCGACATTTATGGATGCAGGTTCGTGCTCTAGTGTGAGGCAGCAATCTGGAATGTCCAGGTGCTGAGCTCGCCCTGTGGCGCACTTCACCATAATGAGAAGAGAGACGGACGTAGGTAATTTCAAGCAGTGAAGAATTTCGAGAATATTAAAGCAAACCAGAACCTTCTGACTACAGAGCACGGAGAACTTGAAGAACATATTGGCAGTAAGACTGTTCCTGTTGAAGTTTGGGCATTCACTAAGAAGTTAGAGTTTCTGAAGGGAGCGTGCGCAGTAGTTAGTCCAGTACTAGCGTCAGGCATGCGCAGCTCTTGAAGAATAGTTTTCTTTATCGTGAGGGAAAATTAAGAGGCAGCACAATTCGAGAACCAGAATAATAACGCACCCTACATGCAAAGAGAATACAAGTTGCTTGAATGAAGGCGAAGCGAAAGACAGAAAGATAGTCTGGTGTACATATCGGAAGAAGCAGAATTAGTTCCACAGAATAGAAAAGTAATAAGAGTTAAGAAATATTAGAATTAAATAAGGAAATAAATAGTTTTCTGAAAACACTTACCTGAGAATTCTTCAAAGCAGCAGCTGTGATACTTGAGGTGAGGAATCTAAAAAGAAAACAAAATAAATAGGAGAAAATAAAATAAGACTAGAACAAGAGAATTGACACGCTTATTTATTTAGTTGCAGCATTCAACAGCCAAGCATCACACATAAGAAGAGGAGCCAAGGTCACACCACTTCAGGGTAGGTTTTAGATCAGTGGGAGAGGAACGGGAAGAAGGAGGGCTTGGGAAGCTAAGAGTTTATAATAATTTATTTTCACAGCAAACAAGACAATTGCCGAAGGAAGACGAGTATCAGGAGTCTGAAGCTGAAGGAAGAATCAGACGAGTGTGGCCATCTCTTCTCTGTCCCATCCCCTTTCCCCCCTGAGGTTTCTAAGCACTGTGTATCAAGTATTGCGTATTGCTCGAAACCTTGGAGGGTTATTGGGAGCTAACGACATTCTGCTCCCGTGCATCGTGACAGCACAGCTTCTGACAGAGTGAAGTACCCACGTTTAAACTAGCACCTGAGCAGAATGGCGGAAGGTTTAGATTTTAAAAAGTTAGGTGAAATATTAGAAGGTATTCAAAGAGAATTAATCTCAGTCAGGGAAGAAAATAGAGAGCTTAAAAGAGAAACTGCAGATCTGACTGTAAAGATGAGTAGTCTAGTGTCAGGACCCAGTTTAAAGTATTCAACCACTCAGGAAGGAGTTTCAGGTGAAGCATCTGTTCCTCAGCCTAAAATTACTACTCAAGTAATTCATTCCTTATCACCTGTGATTCCGCTAGCCCCTCCCGAGCGCTTTAATGGAGACCCACAGAAGGCGCAGGTCTTCCTGACGCAGTGTACCTTACACTTTATGTGTCGCCCAGCAGTATTCCCTGATGCGCAGTCTCGAGTGGCATTTATCCTATCATATTTGAGTGGTGATGCAGCGTCTTGGTCAATGCCCTTAGTGACAAGAAATGATCCCATCTTGTATGACCTTGATGAATTCAAGAAAGAGTTTCTACGGATCTTCAACAGGCGAAGGGCTACGCAAGCCACTGACAATGAGTTATTGGAGCTTCGACAGGGCAATCGAGATCTAATTTCTTATTTGGCCCAGTTCAACAAACTGGTGGTGGAAACGGAGTGGCAAGAAAATAAGAGAGCCGCCGTGTTCTATAGAGGTTTGAAAGACGATTTAAAAGATGCCTTGGCGCAAGTGCCTAATAGACCCTCAGAGATTTCTGCATTAGTCGATTTGGTACTAGAAATCGATTTTCGACAAAGCGAGAGGAGAGGTGAGAAGAAAAGAGAGTTTCGGTCAACTGTTCCAAGATTTGATCGAGCCAGAGTTGAAGGTGTTAAAGAAAATGATACAGCCCGTGGAGGAGAACCAATGCAAATTGGGACAATTCGAGGCCCCCTTTCAAAAGAGGAAAAAGAAAAACGGAGAATAAACAAACGATGTCTCTACTGTGGCGGCAGTGGACATTTTGTTCGTAATTGTACAAAGAAACCACGGCAATCACCGGCGGAAAACGCTCAGCACCACCATTGAACAGAGTTGGACTGGTGGTTGCAAAAGCAGAAACAGCTCCAGACAAACATACCTTGACGAACACGTTACAATCAGCCTCTCCGCATTTAGTTATTCAGATGACCCTACGATTCCGAGAGAGAAAATTGACTCAAGTAGCTGTAATGGTGGATTCCGGAGCTACGGGCAACTTTTGCGACTTGAAGTTTGTAGAAAAGATTGGGTTAAGAGCGATTAAGAAGGATCGAAGCGAGGCTGTTTGTGCTGTCGATGGCACAAATCTATCTTCTGGGCCCATTTTGAGCCATACTGAGTTAGTAGAGATGGAATCTAAGGAAGGACATTGTGAAACTTTACAGTTTAATCTAATCGATGCACCACAGTTCCAATTGATACTGGGTTTGCCATGGCTTACAGAACACAATCCTGCTATTGATTGGGAAGCCCGAACAATTGCTTTGAACTCAAAATATTGTAAAGAGAATTGTTACAAGAAATGTCAGAGTGATCATATGAAGTCACCAGCGTATCATTTAAGTGAAGGTGAAGCCACAGTTTGTGTAATAACAACAACCGAGTTGCCAGAAGAGTACACAGAATTTCGAGATGTATTTGATGAGAAGGAAGCTGAAAAACCTCCCCCTCATAGAGAATTTGACTGCAAGATAGAATTGGAACCAGGCGCCAATCTTCCCTGTAGCAGAATTTATGCTTTAACTGAACGAGAAGATGCCCACCTGAAGGAATATTTGCGGAAATACCTTGAAAATGGATTTATCAGGCAGTCACAATCTCCTGTCTCTTCGCCACTTTTTTTTTATTCCAAAGAAAAATGGAGAGTTAAGAACTTGCATAGACTATAGGGCAATCAATCGTATCACTATCAAAAACAGATATCCTCTGCCATTGATCTCAGTCCTCTTGGATCAAGTAAAAGGAGCGCAAGTTTACACAAAATTGGATCTGAGGGGAGCATATCACCTTGTGAGAATTCGAGAGGATGACGAATGGAAGACGGCCTTCCGTACCAAGCAAGGACTTTTTGAATATCAAGTGATGCCTTATGGCTAATGTAATGCTCCAGCGGCATTCCAGCATTTTATCAATGATGTGTTGAAGGAGTTCATTGATCGGAATGCGATAGTGTATATTGATGACATTCTGATCTATTCAAACACAGTGGAAGAACATCAATTGCATGTTAAAAAGGTGCTACAAAGATTAAGGGAAAATAGTTTGTTTGTAAAATTGGAGAAATGTGCATTTAATGTATCCTCAGTGGAATTTTTGGGGTTTGTACTCTCCCCAGGCGGAATCACCATGGATGAAAATAAAATCAAGGCGGTGATAGATTGGGAGTCTCCAAAATCTGTGAAGGAAATTCAAAGCTTCATTGGTTTTGCAAACTTTTATCGGAGATTTATTCAAGATTTCTCCAAGAAATTAATTCCTTTAACCAGATTACTGAAAAAGGGAGCAAGGTTCGAATGGACCAAGGAAGCAGAGGAGGCTTTCACCCAATTAAAAAAGGATTTCACCACAGCACCCATTTTGCTTCACCCGGATCCATCCGAGCCATTCTTTGTTGAGACTGATACCTCAAATTTGGCGTTGGGGGGAGTATTGTCCCAAAGACATAAAACAACAGGACAATTGCATCCAGTGGCCTTTCGCTCTAGAAAACTGACCTCAGCAGAAGTCAATTATACAATAACTGAAAAGGAGTTATTGGCCATTAAGGACGCATTTAAAGAATGGAGACATTACCTGATGGGTGCTAAACATGTGGTCACAGTTTATACCGATCATCGAAATTTGAAATTTTTAAAATCAGCCAAGACTTTGACACCGAGGCAATTGCATTGGTCTTTATATTTCGCTGAGTATGATTTTATCATAACTAATTGGCCAGGCTCACAGAATGGTAAAGCGGACGTCTTATCACGATTAGGTACAGAAGGAATTCCTGATGACATCCAAGAACAGGAAATTATCCCAGCGTAAAGAGTGATCAGCGTAGTTTTAAAAGAGACTACGGAAAAAGAAGATCAGGCAGCTATGACTCAGGAAGAAATAAGGGCTTGGTTGAAAGAAGATTCCAGATGAGAAATTCGAGGAGGGTTATTGTATCATGATCAGGCTCTCTATCTGCCCACACAAGAGATGCAGAAAAAGGCCTTAAAGGAATGTCACGATAACATAATGGCAGGCCATAAAGGAATATTGAACACAGAAGATCTGATCAGGCGACGTTTTTGGTGGCCAAATATGATCTAGGATGTGCGACAATATGTAGCTACATGTGAGACATGCGCAAGGGGAAAAACTGAGAGGTAAGCTCCCAAGGGTCTATTGCAGCCACTGCCCACCCCACCATACCCGTGGCACACAGTCACCTTAGATTTAATAGTGGAATTACCATATAGCCAAGGGTTTGATACGATTCTAGTTTGCATAGATGCCTTCTCTAAAATGGCCCATTTTATTCCTTTAAAAGGGATACCTACTGCCAAAACATTAGCACACATATTTATTCAAAACATAGTTAGAGCTCATGGCAAACCTAAGGTTTTGATATCCGACAGGGGCTCTCAATTTGTTTCCCATTTTTGGAGGTCCTTCACTAAGAGGCTGAATATTGAGTCTAGGTACACAACTAGTTATCATCCAGAATCAGATGGCCAAACAGAGAGGACTAATCAGGAACTAGAACAGTACCTTAGATTGTGCTTGCTGGATCAAGAGGGGGACTGGCCAGATTATCTGTGGGCAGCAGAGTTTGCCCATGATAATGCTAAAGATGTGTCCACAGGACACTCTCCCTTCTATTTAAACATAGGAAGACATCCTAATCAATCCTTAAATTTTCGAGAGGCAGATGTACCAGCAGTTACAGATCTAGTGGAGCACATGATGAGAGTGCATGAGTTAGCTGTAAGGAACTTATACAAGGCTAAGGAAAATTATAAGCATTATGCAGATAAGAGAAGAAGAAAGGAACCAGAATTCCAAGTAGGAGAAAGAGTTTGGCTAAACACAAATAATTTAAGACTCAAGGGAAACAGAAAGTTACAACCACGGTTTGTAGGCCCCTATTTGATTGAGAGAAAATTAAGTGCCCTAAATTATCAGCTAAAACTACCCAAGGGGTTGCCAGTGCACCCAGAATTTCATGTCTCTTTATTGAAGAAGGCATCAAATGAAATGCGAAGTAGTAAACCACCTAGGCCTGTTCAGACTGAGCAAGGAGAGGAATTTGAGGTGAAACAGGTCTTAGATGCTAAGGTTCGTAAGGGGCACTTATACTATTTGTTAGATTGGAAACGTTATGGACCCGAGGAAAGATCGTGGGAGGTGTCATCAGATGTTCATGCTCCCAGATTGATTAAGGACTTCCACAAGAAATTCCCTGACAAGCCCAAGCCGGGAGATTTCACTTTGAGGGAGGGCACTGTCAGGATCGCCAAAACTCCACGTAGAATGAGACTCCCTGTGGGGCTAGGAAGGCGATTGTTAATGGTTCCTAAAAATGGCAGCCAACGAGCGACATTTATGGATGCAGGTTCGCGCTCTAGTGTGAGGCAGCAATCTGGAATGTCCAGGTGCTGAGCTCGCGCTGTGGCGCACTTAACCGTAACGAGAAGAGAGACGGATGTTGGTAATTTCAAGCAGTGAAGAATTTAGAGAATATTAAAGCAAACCAGTACCTTCTGACTACAGAGCACGGAGAACTTGAAGAACATATTGGCAGTAAGACTGTTCCTGATGAAGTTTGGGCATTCACTAAGAAGTTAGAGTTTCTGAAGGGAGCGTGCGCAGTAGTTAGTCCAGTACTAGCGTCAGGCATGCGCAGCTCTTGAAGAATAGTTTTCTTTATCTTGAGGAAAAATTAAGAGGCAGCACAAGTCGAGAACCGGAATAATAACGCACCCTACATGTGAAGAGAATACAAGTAGCTTGAATGAAGGCGAAGCGAAAGATAGAAAGATAGTCTGGTGTACATATCGGAAGAAGCAGAATTAGTTCCACAGAATAGAAAAGTAATAAGAGTTAAGAAATATTAGAATTAAATAAGGAAGTAAATAGTTTTCTGAAAACACTTACCTGAGAATTCTTAGAAGCAGCAGCTGTGATACTTGAGGTGAGGAATCTAAAAAGAAAACAAAATAAATAGGAGAAAATAAAATAAGACTAGAACAAGAGAATTGACACGCTTATTTATTTAGTTGCAGCATTCAATAGCCAAGCATCACACATAAGAAGAGGAGCCAAGGTCACACCACTTCAGGGTAGGTTTTAGATCAGTGGGAGAGGAACGGGAAGAAGGAAGGCTTGGGAAGCTAAGAGTTTATAATAATTTATTTTCACAGCAAACAAGACAATTGCCAAAGGAAGACGAGTAGCAGGAGTCTGAAGCTGAAGGAAGAATCAGACGAGTGTGGCCGTCTCTTCTCTGTCCCATCCCCTTTCCCCCCTGAGGTTTCTAAGCACTGTGTATCAAGTATTGCGTATTGCTAGAAACCTTGGAGGGGCATTGGGAGCTAACGACATTCTGCTCCCGTGCATCGTGACAGCACAGCTTCTGACAACTGGATATTAATTTTCTTTTCGAATATGCTTCAATTCGTATGGCAAAATGTATTAATGAAATTTTTTGTATGAAGCAAACCTATACATTTTTAAAAGTGCCCATAGATGCTGTGTTTAGGAATAGTGGTTATTTGTACAACTCAAAATGTTGGGTTCCCATGCTATGATATAATTTAGAGGGCATTCTGCAAAATGTATTCTTTCTTGCACATTGGCTTAAATATGAAATTCAAAATGGAGAGAAATTTTGTAGATAATAGCTAATGTTCTATTCTGTATTTCCACACTTCTCCAGATAAAAGCAGTGCCTCGGCTCTGTAGGTAGGCGTAGTGCCACGAAAGGTAAGGTATCAAAATGCAACATGCAGACATCAAATTTTTGCCATGAAAATCAACCAGTTTTGGCAATATGGTTAACAGTGGTATCCCCTGGATAGCCAGGGGAGTCCAGGGTGGTGTGACATCTGTGCATCCTACAATGCAATGACTTTGCATGGTCTCAGGTTTGATCCATTGCTGTCCCGGGCGCTAGGTCCAGCCAAACATGTGGGGTAATGTTTTTATTAGGTGAAGTGTAAGAAATTTGTGTGACATGAAATTTGTGAATCCCCACAAATTCTAGAAGTTTCCTCCACAGACATATGAGGAAAATGTATGATTTAAGCAAAAATTTGAGCGATGCCAGCACTCTGAGTAAAAAAAAACATAGAGGCATATTTACAAAGAAATGACGCAGCATGGTGCTGCAAGCAATTTAGCAGCTCTGTGCTGCGTCATTTACAAAATGCAGGGATGCAACGTATTCACAAGAATATGGCGCACCCATGTTTCTCCCTTGCACCAGCACTAAAAAAGCTGTCCAGTGCCAACGCATTCACCCTTGCACCATTGTGCATTTCAGGGATGAGTGTTTATGTGCAGGAAGGGACACCTTCCTGCACATAAAATCATTAAAGGTGATTTGCTTCTTCTATGTGTGCTGCAGAACGCAACACACATAGAAAAAGTAAGAAAGGAGGAGAAATAGAGGTATTTCTCCTCGTTGCCCAACTCTAACGCCAACTTTTCGATGGTGTTAATTTTTGGCACTGCCTCAGATTTACAGAACCTTGTAAATCTGGGTCAGCATCAAAAGCAGTGGCTGTTGCGGTGAAATGCCAACAGCAACAACCATTGCACACCCCTTTCAAGCAAAGTGATGCATGAAAAGGGGCCTGTTGGACTTGGCCCTTCTGGCAGGTTCACCCCTGAACTTTTTTTCTTTTTACTGATGACTTGGTGTGGTAATTGTTTGGTCTCTGCGCACTTTCCCTGTGTCCCAGGGTAAAGTGCGTGCGTGCTCTGAGTGCATGTGGTGAGATAGGCCTGCCCTCCCATAGGAATGCATGGGGAATGTATGTGTCCCTAGTAGTTCCTGATGCGTGGGGTGTGCAGGCCCGAGTTTGGTATGTGCGGACTCGTGGGAGTGAATGCTGCGCGATGATGTGTGCGGCGTGCATGTACCTAGTGTGGAAGTGCCACTTCTAGAAGTGGGCACTTCTGTGTGCAGTGTGTCTGTCGCGTGATTGGCTGGTCATGTCATGTGACGGGCTAAGGATTCCCCAGTGTCAGGATGAGTCACCCAGTGGTGAATGGGGAGATCAGCAGCTAGATGGGTGGGAGGAGTCCACCTGGGTCCTGAATAGGACAGGGTTTTCCAAACACAATGCTGGCCCCGCCCCCTGTGGTGCGACTGACGACCCTAGCCCTGCCAGTGAATAGAGTGAGGGGCTGAGCACATCAAGGGTGCTCCCCAACCAGCTGCGACTGGTTTTCCCCCTCACCCTGAACCCAGAACAAAGGGGTTTGCTGTATAAAAATGGGGCTGTGTCCCCACAGAAACTGTTCTCTGCCAGGATCCTGCCTGAGGGGGCTGCTGCTGTTGCTGGGCCAGAGGACCGCCACTTGGACTACCTCCCTGCCTGGAGGCCCAGTGAGCTGGCTCTGGGCCCAGCCTTGCCCCCTGCCTACCTTCTTAAAAACTTTGCCAGGACTTTGTGCTGGACTTTTACTTACAGCGCCTGGGAGCGCTTTTATCATTGACAGCGCTAAGAGCGCTTTATTTTGTGGCCGGCAGCGCGAAGCTGCATCCTAGGGATTCCCCCGCTTTTCGATCCTCGCGGGTGCCTACCCCGCTTATTAAGGAGATTAATATCCCTAGCGGGTGCCCACCCCGCCAGGGACCTTGCCGTTTTGCTTATTGGCTCAAGCGGGAGCCTACCCCGCTTAATTCATTATTTTTCACTACGGGAGCCCACCCCGCATTGCCGCCGTACTGAGGAGCTCACTGCCGCGACCAGGAAGCCCGGTGAGTCTGCGCGTTGGTGGGCGGGGCCTGCCCACGTCATAGAGCCGCGAGGGCTCCCCTTGCATCGGACGGAGAGAACGGGTGTCCAACCCGCTTCCCTGTTGTTCTCGGAGCGGGTGCCTACCCCGCCGAGCACCGCGAGAAGGAGAAACGGGAGACGTCCGCCGCGATCGCAGGACAATCAGGTGAGCCGGTGTGTTGGTGAGCGGAGTCTGGCCATGTCTGGGAGCCGCGAGGGCTCCACTCCCGCATTTGCCCCGAGGAGAGAGGTCCCGCCTGGAGGAGCGAGTACTGCCGGTGAGTAGAGGCCTGCATTGTTCCTCTAGAGCCTAGAGGGCTCCAACCCACGCCAGGCATTGTGTCTTTTAGAGCCCCAGTGCGCTCCAACGATTGGGGCATTTTGATCAAACTGAGTCCATGACCAGGACTCCAACGACGGGGCACAGTGGTTAGAGCCCCGAGGCTCCAACGTTACGGGGGCATTATTTCTCGAGCCCACGAGGCTCCAAGGGGGCATATTAGTTCCAGAGCCCACGAGGCTCCAACGTCACGGGGGCATTATTGATTCAGAGCCCAGACAGGCTCCAACGACTGCCATAATTGTTCTAAGGGCCCAGAGGTGCCCAGGCCCCAGTCCCTACAGCTGCCCAGCACTTAGTGGGCAGCTGCAACGTTTAGGTTGGGCAGGGTGCGCCTGGCTTGCGCAGCCTGCGCAAGTCGCGCCCTGATATTATTGGATTGGGCATTTCTGCACCCCTGAGAGGCCAGTTGGCCTGGGGGACAGTTTTTCTGTATTGTGCCCTCCCCTAGGGTACCTGGTGATTTTCATATATGTACTTTTGCGCCTGCGCAATGCCTTCATGATATTTTCTTTCCTAAACTGTGTTTACACCTCTAAATGTATTTTATGCATCCTGTGTTTATGTGCTTAGACCCCTACAGGTAGAGTGATACTTAGGTGGTTGTTTTCTCCCTAGTACAGGTGGTACTAGTAAGGTCCTAGTTCCCTGCGTGATATTCCTAAAGGTGGTTAGGGTTGCGTAGGTGGTACTTTCTGGTTACCAGTAGTTACTGGTTGTGTGCTATATGTTCTATTTTTAGTGCTACAGTGATTGTATGTGCTATGTTCTAAAATATGATTCCTACGTTCTAAGTGCTATTTCTACAAAGTGCTAATTCCTGACAGTGGTCCATGTGGCCCTGTCCCCTGTATATATAATCCCTTGTAAATTCTGCCCGTGCCTGTTGGCACATTGTAAAGTGTGTGTTTTTATCTAATGTGTTGTGTATAATACAAAGGTTATTTTTATATAAAACCTTGTGTGGAGTTTCCTTTGTGGTGGGCCTTGGGTGTTGTTGCTGGGTGCGTGCGCAAACGCTTTACACATCGCCTCAGGGATAAGCCTGTCTGCTCGTGCCAAGCTACCAAGGGGGTGAGCAGGGGTTATCTTTGGCGTGTAACTTCCTTGCCCTGACTAGAGTGGTGGTTTCTGCCTGGCTTTGGCGCAAGCCCTAGCCAACCAGAAATCGCCATTTCTAACATTGGTGATCAGCGGTGGGATTTGGACTTGCGTTTGCGCTGTACCGCAGCGGCAACTGGCCGCACTACAAAACTCTGCATTTAGATAAATCACATGGTATAGGGATTATTGTTTTAAAATTGTTTTTAATTGTCATTTCCTTGGAAATGTGGTTTTGTGCACTGTGAGTTAGGTGTCCCTAGCTCGGGAGGGTAGATCATCCCCCTTAGTGCATTGTGTTTCTGGATTCACCAGAGGGTGGGATCCAGTGGTGGCAGCGTAATAGTGTCCTGTACATTTGTCCCCCGCCCTGCGCCCAGAGTTGGTACCTGTGTCACGTGGTGGTCAGGTTGAGGAATCAGGGGTGGTAGAAACTGCCTTACCAGTCCGAGGGGAGGGTTGTGTGTGGATGAGTGGTGAGTGGCACTAGGCAAGTGAGTGTGAGTTCTCTGGGTTAGAGAGCTTGCTGAATCTTTTTGTGAATTGAGTACTCCTGTTAAGCTCAGACCCCTAGGTTCCCTGTGTGATCTTTTCTCTAGAACGTCTGCCAGAATGGAGCCTGCTTTTGATCTCAGTGATCTAGTTTATTACAGTATGCAGGAGTTGGAAAGGTTCTGTAGAGAGAGAAACATAGGGGTGAGCGAGTCAGACACTGTGTACGAATTGAGGAACTACATGATTGGATGGCAGGCAGATGAATGGAAACGTGAGCGCAGTGAGGAAGAAAGGGCCCGGGCCTCACACCTGGAGGGTGGTGGGTCTGTGGGGAGCCCTGAAGACTCAGAAGAAGATGACAGTACCTGGACGCCAGTAGAGAGTGAGGACCCCGTAGGTAGGGAGTCCCTTGCTGGGTCCAGCGTAGAAGATAGCGCCTCACCCCTTTCCCTGTCCCCTGAGCGCAGTGGTAGTTTTCTGGATTCCCCAGTGAGGGTGGAGTCCAGGGGGGGCAGCAATATAAAGTGCAGTATAGAGAGTCCCAGCCCCAGTTCCCCGAGTGTGGTACCTTGTTCCCGAGAGGAGGAATGTAGGTTGAAGTTCAGGGGCAGTAAGAAGCTGTCTCACCAGTCTTGGGAGGAGGCTGTGGAGGAATGTCATGATGCCCTGGTGGACTGGTTGGTGTTTAACCCGGAGCAGGATTTGGATGGAGTACTAAATATGATTATCAAGGAGCAGATGCTCAGTAGTTGTTCTCCAGGGTTGCGCCAACACCTGTTGAGGTATAACTCTTTTTGTCCATTTGAACTTGCAGAGGAAGCAGACCGCTGGGAAAGGGCCAGAGGTTCTCTAGTGTCATTAGTGAGTGATTCCAACAATAGTGGGTCAGAGATCCTCCAGCCCAGCGTGGTGGAGGAGGCTCAGTGTAGCCCAGCTAGGTCCCAGGATAGCGAGGAGGGTGTAGGGGCTCGCTGCCTGGCTCAGTGGAGCAGGAGTGAGGGGGTGACCGAGGGTCCCCAGACGCCCAAAACCCTGCCTCAGGACTTGGATGGTTTCATGAGGGAACACCAAGTTGGGGACCTAGGCTGTCCTGTTAGTCCACTTGAGGAAGATCTCTTAGTGAGTGGAGGACCTGGGGCACCTGTAACCAGGGCTCCTGTGGTTCTGGAGTCTGGCGGTACCGCTCCGGTAGGGAGGGTACAGGAGTCCAGCGTGAGTGATTGGGGGATGAGTTCCCCAGTGGAAGAGCCGGTGGGTCAGGGACTTCCCAGTTGGGCTAGGTTCCCGTGTAGTGACCAGGGTGACACCACTTCTGTCCTGGGGGATCTCCGCGCACTGTCAGGTGGACAGGGGACGGGAGATCAGCGCCAGACAGACAGTCGCTCGACATACGTGTCATTTGATAGCCTCAGGGGGATGGAGTGGAGATCCCCAGAAGTCCTGGAGTGCCAGGCAATTATTCCACCAAAGGTTCTAGGCCGGAGGTTGGAAGGCCAGGTTCGGGATCAGCCTGACCTGAAGGGTGGGACGTCTGTAATCAGCGTCCCGACCAGTTCTTCTTCCAGAGGTACCGCCCCAGTTGGTAGGGAGCAGGGTTCTGGAAGGGGGTGCAGAGGGTGGGAGAGCCCACCTCTGCCCCCGGTACAACCTGAGGGGTTAAACCCTGGGTTGGAATGGCGTTCTAGGTGTACCCCTCGCCAGAGGAGGAGGAACCCTAGGAGAAGAGGTAGGGGGAGGAGAGCCTTCCCTGAGACTCCTGGTCCGCCTGAGGGTGTAGACCCTAGGCTGGAGAACCAGTGGCAGTCTAGTCCTGTCTTTCAGAGAGGAAGAGTGGAGAATGGCCGCTATGTGCCAGGGGTTACTACCCCCCACTCTGTGGTTAGGCAAAGACCAGTGGCACCTGGGTGGCCTAGGGCCTGGTCTTGGCCGCGGACAGCTTGGGAGTACCAGTGGGGTAGCCCAGTTGGTCCAGACAGTGGTGTTAGAAAGAATTCCATGGGTTCACCGTGGCGTAGAACCGGAGGGTGTCCCTGCAGTTGCGGGCCCGCGTCCATGTTCTATCGCCCCAAGCAGGGAAGTCCATCACGGTGGTGATTGGGCTGCCCTGCGTTTTGGCTGGAAGGGGGTTGTGTTGGACTTGGCCCTTCTGGCAGGTTCACCCCTGAACTTTTTTTCTTTTTACTGATGACTTGGTGTGGTAATTGTTTGGTCTCTGCGCACTTTCCCTGTGTCCCAGGGTAAAGTGCGTGCGTGCTCTGAGTGCATGTGGTGAGATAGGCCTGCCCTCCCATAGGAATGCATGGGGAATGTATGTGTCCCTAGTAGTTCCTGATGCGTGGGGTGTGCAGGCCCGAGTTTGGTATGTGCGGACTCGTGGGAGTGAATGCTGCGCGATGATGTGTGCGGCGTGCATGTACCTAGTGTGGAAGTGCCACTTCTAGAAGTGGGCACTTCTGTGTGCAGTGTGTCTGTCGCGTGATTGGCTGGTCATGTCATGTGACGGGCTAAGGATTCCCCAGTGTCAGGATGAGTCACCCAGTGGTGAATGGGGAGATCAGCAGCTAGATGGGTGGGAGGAGTCCACCTGGGTCCTGAATAGGACAGGGTTTTCCAAACACAATGCTGGCCCCGCCCCCTGTGGTGCGACTGACGACCCTAGCCCTGCCAGTGAATAGAGTGAGGGGCTGAGCACATCAAGGGTGCTCCCCAACCAGCTGCGACTGATTTTCCCCCTCACCCTGAACCCAGAACAAAGGGGTTTGCTGTATAAAAATGGGGCTGTGTCCCCACAGAAACTGTTCTCTGCCAGGATCCTGCCTGAGGGGGCTGCTGCTGTTGCTGGGCCAGAGGACCGCCACTTGGACTACCTCCCTGCCTGGAGGCCCAGTGAGCTGGCTCTGGGCCCAGCCTTGCCCCCTGCCTACCTTCTTAAAAACTTTGCCAGGACTTTGTGCTGGACTTTTACTTACAGCGCCTGGGAGCGCTTTTATCATTGACAGCGCTAAGAGCGCTTTATTTTGTGGCCGGCAGCGCGAAGCTGCATCCTAGGGATTCCCCCGCTTTTCGATCCTCGCGGGTGCCTACCCCGCTTATTAAGGAGATTAATATCCCTAGCGGGTGCCCACCCCGCCAGGGACCTTGCCGTTTTGCTTATTGGCTCAAGCGGGAGCCTACCCCGCTTAATTCATTATTTTTCACTACGGGAGCCCACCCCGCATTGCCGCCGTACTGAGGAGCTCACTGCCGCGACCAGGAAGCCCGGTGAGTCTGCGCGTTGGTGGGCGGGGCCTGCCCACGTCATAGAGCCGCGAGGGCTCCCCTTGCATCGGACGGAGAGAACGGGTGTCCAACCCGCTTCCCTGTTGTTCTCGGAGCGGGTGCCTACCCCGCCGAGCACCACGAGAAGGAGAAACGGGAGACGTCCGCCGCGATCGCAGGACAATCAGGTGAGCCGGTGTGTTGGTGAGCGGAGTCTGGCCACGTCTGGGAGCCGCGAGGGCTCCACTCCCGCATTTGCCCCGAGGAGAGAGGTCCCGCCCGGAGGAGCGAGTACTGCCGGTGAGTAGAGGCCTGCATTGTTCCTCTAGAGCCTAGAGGGCTCCAACCCACGCCAGGCATTGTGTCTTTTAGAGCCCCAGTGCGCTCCAACGATTGGGGCATTTTGATCAAACTGAGTCCATGACCAGGACTCCAACGACGGGGCACAGTGGTTAGAGCCCCGAGGCTCCAACGTTACGGGGGCATTATTTCTCGAGCCCACGATGCTCCAAGGGGGCATATTAGTTCCAGAGCCCGCGAGGCTCCAACGTCACGGGGGCATTATTGATTCAGAGCCCAGACAGGCTCCAACGACTGCCATAATTGTTCTAAGGGCCCAGAGGTGCCCAGGCCCCAGTCCCTACAGCTGCCCAGCACTTAGTGGGCAGCTGCAACGTTTAGGTTGGGCAGGGTGCGCCTGGCTTGCGCAGCCTGCGCAAGTCGCGCCCTGATATTATTGGATTGGGCATTTCTGCACCCCTGAGAGGCCAGTTGGCCTGGGGGACAGTTTTTCTGTATTGTGCCCTCCCCTAGGGTACCTGGTGATTTTCATATATGTACTTTTGCGCCTGCGCAATGCCTTCATGATATTTTCTTTCCTAAACTGTGTTTACACCTCTAAATGTATTTTATGCATCCTGTGTTTATGTGCTTAGACCCCTACAGGTAGAGTGATACTTAGGTGGTTGTTTTCTCCCTAGTACAGGTGGTACTAGTAAGGTCCTAGTTCCCTGCGTGATATTCCTAAAGGTGGTTAGGGTTGCGTAGGTGGTACTTTCTGGTTACCAGTAGTTACTGGTTGTGTGCTATCTGTTCTATTTTTAGTGCTACAGTGATTGTATGTGCTATGTTCTAAAATATGATTCCTACGTTCTACGTGCTATTTCTACAAAGTGCTAATTCCTGACAGTGGTCCATGTGGCCCTGTCCCCTGTATATATAATCCCTTGTAAATTCTGCCCGTGCCTGTAGGCACATTGTAAAGTGTGTGTTTTTATCTAATGTGTTGTGTATAATACAAAGGTTATTTTTATATAATACCTTGTGTGGAGTTTCCTTTGTGGTGGGCCTTGGGTGTTGTTGCTGGGTGCGTGCGCAAACGCTTTACACATCGCCTCAGGGATAAGCCTGTCTGCTCGTGCCAAGCTACCAAGGGGGTGAGCAGGGGTTATCTTTGGCGTGTAACTTCCTTGCCCTGACTAGAGTGGTGGTTTCTGCCTGGCTTTGGCGCAAGCCCTAGCCAACCAGAAATCGCCATTTCTAACAGGGCCACATTTACAAGGCCATGAAAAGCCACGCAGGGTGGCTATGCGTGTCCTTGTAAATATGGGCCAGCACACAGTGCCACCGGAGCGTCCAAAAAAGTGATGCTCGGGTGGCGCTGGGGGCTTGACCGTGAGTCTGAATAGTGCAGCCGTTCAGCATGACAAGTGAAAGAAATGTTGAGTGTAATACTACTATTCATGCATATATTTCAAAACTACACCCAAAATGAGAGATCACACATGTGTTATGTCCATCCTTTGAGTGTCCTCTTTCCGCATACTCCATTTCCAACATTATGGTAGTACTTAGCTCACAACAGATGGTGTCTTGTACAGCAGACATCCTAACCTCATATGTCAACCACTCACTTATATAGATGAATACAGTGGAAGAGGAGGCAAGCAGAATGCAACATTTGACTGGGATCCCACATTGTCGGTAAGTTGAGAAGTTTTGATGGTTGCCGCCTACACTGGATTTACCTTGTGCTTTTCAGCCAAGTGATTTGAAAATTCCACTTCCTGAAGATTCACCTTAGCAGCCCATTCACCCATCTCAAAAGAACCCAACTGGCATCAGTGCAAGCCTCAACCACACCAATTTCAATTTGATTTTTCTATTTTATTTTGCAAGAGAGTTTTCATATCATTGATTTACGATCCAGTTGTGTGTAGGACCCTTCATATGACACAATGTACTATTTTAAGTCCATTCTGCACTGACTTGGCATACATTTTATATCATCCTCTCAGTAACCACCATGGTCTGATCTTCTATGTGGTTAAATGCCACATGTGAGTTCATTGTGATGCAGGACAATAGTGTTGTACAACCCATACAACATACAGGGGAGATTAAAGGCACATTTCATGAGCATTCAGGTACATTATTCTTGGGTTTTCTTACCATGGCCCAGCACCTGCCCAGTGTGTGGTCCCTGACCAGATGTCACAGCCAACCTTGTAGCAGAGGTTAAGGTGGGTGTTGAAATCTGGGAGGACATCATTGGACTTACAATGATAAGTGTGTTTGCAACTTTACATTTCTTCTGCCACATGTGAGGCACTCAATTTCAGGCACAAAGGATAAGCACAAGCAGTTGTGGGCACTTCTGTTGCAGAAATGTGTAACACTAAATATCATGAGTGATCCCACATTTAACTTATAATGGCCCCACTGCCTAGAAGCAATGTCTATCAAAATGACATGATTACAAATCCTGAGGTAAGGTCCACTATCCTGTTTTGTTAATGGCCAAAAAACAAGCCATCCAATGAAAACATATATAACCAGCTGGGTGGACTGGCAATTTCATGTATAGTAAAAACATTCTAAGTTGGACAGTGGATGCATTCTCAAAGCTCCTGACAATAGTGTCTCACTTCTTGTTCGTCTTTGTCATATTTGTTATCATTGGATTTCTTGATTTGGTCTACAAAAACAATTACAATATAGTGGGGACTCTTTTTTGACTTGTTGTGGTACTCGATTCCAGGATTGAGCTCCCACTTTTAGAACTGTTGGTGGAATACATGTAATGTTTGCAAATTACAAAGGTATGATGAGCCAAGTTATATTATATTTTGTCTTTCGCTGTTCACAAATGTCATTTGCTAAAGGTAAATGTCCATTAAGAACTCCAATAGTTGTAAAGCTAGGGCCCGATTCACAGAACTAACTTAAGACAAAATTCTAAACTTACTACCATTTTGGTATTCACAGAAGGCACTTACTCATTTTGGTATTCACAGAAGGCCCTTACTCATTTCGGTATTCACAGAAGTTAGGAGTCCTAACTTTAGGTCTCCTAAATGCCTTCTGTGAATACCGAAATTCTTAAAATTAGGATTTTTCTCAGTTTAGTAGTAGTACAGTTAGGACTCCTAACTTTAGGACTCCTAAATGCCTTCTGTGAATACCGAAAGCCTTAAAATTAGGATTTTTCTCAATTTAGTAGTCCTAAGTTTAGGACTCCTAACTTTAGGACTCCTAAATGCCTTCTGTGAATACCGAAAGTCTTAAAATTAGGATTTTTCTCAGTTTAGTAGTAGTATAGTTAGGACTCCTAACTTTAGGACTCCTAAATGCCTTCTGTGAATACCGAAAGTCTTACAATTAGGATTTTTCTCAATTTAGTAGTCCTAAGTTTAGGATTCCTAACTTTAGGACTCCTAAATGCCTTCTGTGAATACCGAAAGTCTTAAAATTAGGATTTTTCTCAGTTTAGTAGTAGTATAGTTAGGACTCCTAACTTTAGGACTCCTAAATGCCTTCTGTGAATACCGAAAGTCTTAAAATTCGGATTTTTCTCAATTTAGTAGTCCTAAGTTTAGGACTCCTAAATGCCTTCTGTGAATACCGAAAGCCTTAAAATTAGGATTTTTCTCAGTTTAGTAGTTGTAAAGTTAGGAGTCCTAACCTTAGGACTCCTAAACTGAGAAAAATCCTAATTTTAAGGCTTTCGGTATTCACAGAAGGCATTTAGGAGTCCTAAAGTTAGGACTCCTAACTTCTGTGAATACCGAAGTGAGTAAGTGCCTTCTGTGAATACCAAAATGAGTAAGTGCCTTCTGTGAATACCAAAATGGTAGTAAGTTTAGGATTTTGTCTTAAGTTAGTTCTGTGAATCGGGCCCCTAGTGTTTTCTCTCCAGTTACCTTTGATATTCGGGCCCTATATGTCCCTCTGTTGTCTGCTGACAATGTATGCATTTTGACCATCTCCTGACCAATTTGACTTACCAGTTAGTGAGGGTGGTAAGCGTTGCTCTGGACGATGTTGTTTGCTCCCAGAAAATGAAGGAACCTCTGCTATTGTGGTTGTCTGTGCTCTGGCTGAATGTGTCAATAGGTGAGAAGAGAGAAAAGTCACCAAATGGAAAATTTACATGGGGAACTTGTCAGATATTTCCTCATATCTTCTGCATGCTGACAGTATTGTGAAGCACTGCCACGGCCGGTGCAGGTAAGAGCAGTGGGGCGTTGGGGATGTAATGGCGTGGCAGGGTTGCGAATAGACAACGGAATATGTGAATGAAACGTTTTGAGATAAGGATTCTCACACCTTCTGCTTTGTGATTTTGGCTGGCAAAAGGTGAATTACTCTTTGGATTATTTGTATTTATTTTCCCTATTCCGTTGTCAGTTTATATTCCTTTGCACCGCAACCCCCACCCCATCATGTTCTTGACTGACCCAGCCGCATCTGGATAAGTGGAAAGAGGCACTTTGTCAATTGCTACTTATAAGTGTTAGGTATATACAACAGTAGTACTGGGCCCATGTTTTCAATAGTGGGAAAGGGATTTGCCATTTCTAATACAAAGTATTCTGGGACATGTGGTGCAACATACAGAGGGTAACACATGATCCTCTGACTGACTATATTTTTATATAAACTATGGACAACTTCTTTATTCACAATGGCAGTGTAACACAGACAATCTTTTCATGTAATTATTCTTGCTATCCCATTTACCTGGCACCACGTTGCAGACATCACTCACAGGCAGCCCAAGGAGCATGTAAGGGTGGAGTGTAGTGAGGATATCCTCCTCTAGTGGGGTGAGACAGAGGTGGGGTCCAGAGTGTGGGACATGGAGAATCCTGTTCAACTCGATCCTGGATTACTTCTCCTTCACCCTTTGCTTTTCATCCTGCCACTTCTTCTTGATGTCCTTGACTGTGCACCTCTCGCCCCCCTAAGCTGTGACACCAGTGGCTAATTGCTGCCATAGAGCTGCATTCTGTGTGCCACTGGTGCAGTAAGGTGGGAGACCATATAACTGCCTCACAATGAACTCCACAATTATGGTGGTCTCCTCAGTAGTGAAGTTCTTCTTCCTCCTCATTTGGTACATTTTCCTCTAGCGATGAACAGAGAATGTAAACAGGAACTCTCTGTGGCCAAACCTGTTCCTTGAATGTGTGCTGCTTTTATATGGTTTGTGGTGCTGGTCTTGCAGTTAGTGTTCATTGACTTCAGCTAGAGCATGGTGGGGGATGGTAGGCACTTGAAATGATCATCAGGCCCAAATGCGGGTATTCTGGCCCGGATTTGGAAATTCCGGACTAAGAGCGGAAATTCCGGCACAAATACGGGATTCCCGCTCCGGGTGCGGAAATCCCATCCTGAATGCAGACGTAAAGTTAGTAGTCGTAAGTGCATTCTGTGAATACCAAAAGTAGTAAGTACCTTCTGTGAATACCAAAAGTAGTAAGTTTAGTATTTTGTCTCTGTGAATCGGCCCCCTAATGTGGAGGACAGACCTTTTTATATTATATGGATGGACTTTCAAGTTATACAGTTAGAAAATAATCACCATACTTAGTTGAGAGGTGAGAATTTCCTTACAAAGAAAATGCAGATGTACAAGAGTGAGCCTCATATGTTGTTGGAAACAAACTATGTGTAGCTCATTTACGTGCAACCTGTCACAGTAATTGATGTTGCTGAGATTCAAATACTTGTATACACTTGTTTTTTTAGGTCCTTATTTATGGTGTGCAATCTGAGATCTGTTGTGTGCCAACCTATGTAATGGGGGTAGTTATGATAAGACTTCTGTTCATGGAACCCATGCTTTGTGTGTTATGCATTAATTATATATCTATATGTGTATTAGTCATTTGTATAATGTGTGAATTGTGTATGTCTACATATTGGTTTGTGGATTATGGTCTTTTATGTTACTGTTTTTGTGTGATTGATGTCAGCCCTGATGAAGTTCCAAGAGTATATTGAACAAAACGCATTGGCTGGATTTTTACATTGAAGAAAAATAATAAATGAAATACTTTTAAATTTATATTGGAAGTTGACTTCTTTCTGGTGCACCTTCCCATATTTTGTAAACTAGCTAATACTCAACCTGACAAGACAGAAGTGATGATATTCGGCAACATTAACTCACCCTGGGACTCTACATAATTGCCCATATAACTAGGCCTGACCCCCTCACCCTCTAACCACCCAGAAAACTGTCCCTCATCCTGGACTCCAACCTCAACATGAGACATCAAATCACCACCCTCAACTCCACCTACTTTCACATATATTGCAAGCTCAGACATTTTCTTCATATGTCTACCTCGTGACACCTGTAAGCCCATCACCCAGGCCCTCCTCACATGGAAACTGACTACATCAATTCCCTTTACTACAACATCTCAGCACACCTGCTATACACGAGGCAAACCATCCAAAGCCTTACTATCAGACCAGTACTTAACCTTCCTTGACGCACACACATCACACCTCACCTCAGAAAAATACAATGCCTCCCCATACAGAAACACTGCTGGTTCAAGATGCTCAGACATGCCTACAAGGCACTACACTACCAGGGTCCCACCTAGCTCACCCACCATCTACACTTCCACCAACCAATCATGAAACTCACCTGGAACAACCTCCCCCAGAACATCAGGACAGCTGTGTCACTTATGAATCTGCACAGGAAACCGTGCACCTGGCTCTTCAACTGATCCTGTTTGTAGAGCATGCACCTACTCATCCTCGAAATACCCTCTCAGGTGACAAGTTGACCTTCTACAAAGCATTATTACATCACATTTCACTATTGGCTGCCGAGCCCTAATGCAAGCACACCTGTGTCATGGTGTAAGGGGGCAGCATTGGCACTGAGCTACAAAGAGAGTTACTGCCAAGGAAAGGACATCTATGTGAAGGAAGAGGTTAAATCTGGGGCATTTCTGCCCTTCCCTTTCATGCAGGTCAGCACAGTAAGGTGTCTTGTTGTGTTGCGCTGCCTGAAAGTTAAAACAATATGGCTCCTTGTTTTTACTCACCTTGAACTTCAAGCTGCTCCTTCACATCAGCATTGTCCTGACCTTCCACTCCATCTACTAACTCTGTTGGAATAAGGGATGCCACCTGCTCCTCCAATGGGTCCAAGTCTTCCTGGACATCAGTTCATGCTCTGGTCCATGTTTCTTTGGTCCTACATTTGTAGTCATGCCACCTCCTCTTGCACTCCAGTACTGTCATTTTTGTTTGTGCAATATAGTTTATCTTGCCCACTATGGATTGCCAGATCGCATCCTTCTTTGCTAATGGCAATTTGGATGTGACAAGTGCTGAGTTTTTGTCACCTCACTGATAAGTATGTGGTACTTCTCCTGTGAGAAGGTAGACTTCTCTTCCTTCTCCCCTGGGGTGTTGGACGATCTTCAGGGTTAGAGTTGTTGCCCTCTTCGCTTTCTTATACTCTTTCCATGCTTCTAGATTTTGGGGGAATTGGTTGAGTACATTGCGGTACTCTGTTTGCTTTTCCTAACATTTCCATGACGCATTGCACTCCTGCATGTAAAGGTGTTTTACGACATGCAAAACAACTTTGCAATACGTAGGTAGTAGTTGCGTTACAGCACTTTGCGCCAATTCTCAACAACTTTGTGTCATGAATTGTGACACATCTTGGGTTCCTGCACCATAGAGCGCTTTGCCATAAATGCTGCATATCCATGGTGTTTGGAAATGCTGCGCACAGCGCAAATATTTCTGATGCAGGGTTGTGTCAAGAATGATTAATTTGCAGCTACATTTATCAAAACTAGACAACATTCCAAATTTTCAAAAGGCTCATTTGTGTAAATTGCTCATGGTTCCCTCAAAGAATAAATGATGTAAATAAAAATTAATAGACATATCTGACAGCTTTTTCATCTATGATTTTGCAGCCTATACTGGATATTAATTTTCTTTTCGATTATGCTTCAATTCGTATGGTAAAATGTATTAATGAAAATTTTGTATGAAGAAAACCTATAGATTTTTAAAAGTGCCCATAGATGCTGTGTTTAGGAATAGTGGTTATTTGTACAACTAAAAATTTTGGGTTCCCATGCTATGATATAATTTAGAGGGCATTCTGCAAAATGTATTCTTTCTTGCACATTGACTTAAATATGAAAGTCAAAATGGAGAGAAATTTTGTAGATAATAGCTAATGTTCTATTCTGTATTTCCACACTTCTCCAGATAAAAGCAGTGCCTCGGCTCTGTAGGTAGGCCTAGTGCCATGAAAGGTAAGGTATCAAAATGCAACATGCAGACATCAAATTTTTGCCATGAAAATCAACCAGTTTTGGCAATACGGTTAACAGCGGTACTTTGGCACATCTCGGCTGCCGCTCAGGGAAATCTACTAAACCAAGAAATGTCTGAAGGCTAGACAGCCAGGCGAGTCCAGGGTGGTGTGACATCTGTGGATCCTACAATGCAATGACTTTGCATAGTCTCAGGTTTGATCCATTGCTGTCCCGGGCGCTCGGTCCAGCCAAACATGTGGGGTAACGTTTTTATTAGGTGAAGTGTAAGAAATTTGTGTGACAAGAAATTTGTGAATCCCCACAAATTCTAGAAGTTTCCTCCACAGACATATGAGGAAAATGTATGATTTAAGCAAAAATTTGAGCGATGCCAGCACTTTGAGTAAAAAAAAATACAAAGTACAAAGAAATGACGTAGCGTGGTGCTGCAAGCAATTTAGCAGCTCTGTGCTGCGTCATTTACAAAATGCAGGGATGCAACGTATTCACAAGAATATGGCGCACCCATGTTTTTCCCTTGCACCAGCACTAAAAACGCTGTCCAGTGCCAACGCATTCACCCTTGCACCATTGTGCATTTCAGGGATGAGTGTTTATGTGCAGGAAGGGACACCTTCCTGCACATAAACAATCATTAAAGGTGATTTGCTTCTTCTATGTGTGCTGCAGAACGCAACACACATAGAAAAAGCAAAAAAGGAGGAGAAATAGAGGTATTTCTCCTCGTTGCACAACTCTAATGCCAGCTTTTCGATGGTGTTAATTTTTGGCACTGCCTCAGATTTACAGAACCTTGTAAATCTGGGTCAGTATCAAAAGCAGTGGCTGTTGCGGTGAAATGCCAACAGCAACAACCATTGCACACCCCTTTCAAGCAAAGTGATGCATGAAAAGGGGCCAAATTTACAAGGCCATGAAAAGCCACGCAGGGTGGCTGTGCGTGACCTTGTAAATATGGGCCAGCACACAGTGCCACCGGAGCGTCCAAAAAAGTGATGCTCGGGTGGCGCTGGCGGCTTGACCGTGAGTCTGAATAGTGCAGCCGTTCAGCATGACAAGTGAAAGAAATGTGGGGTTTAACACTACTATTCATGCATATATTTCAAAACTACACCCAAAAGAATCAAAATTTCTTCTCGCTCACCATGGGGAAGGGCGTACTCTAGTTCCCATGGGGGAGGGGGGTCGAAAGACTGTTGGGGCTTTAGGGGTGCAGCATGATATCAAAATGGGTTGGCCCCCACACTGATATTTCTTGAACAAAATAGCCCTGGCATTCAGTAGGCTTCCAATCTTCCCCCAGGTCAGGGCAGAAAGACAGCTAGGCCTGTTTTCAAGTGGATCCGCCAACTCTCCTTTTTTGCCTTGTTTCTTTGGAGTCTAGTGGATGTTTTGCTCCTCACTTGTGGGGCAGATTAGGGGTAATCCTCCCTCTATCTGCCCACTGGGAGACAGAAAGACTGCTTGGCTCATTCTGCGGCTGGGACATGGTCAGATGCCTGGGTGGACTACCCTGCCCGATTTCATTTTTGACCATTTTTCCCTGGTATCTCATGTGCTTTCGTCTCCCTCTCCTAATATGTCCCAGGGGGCAGTAAAACTGTACAGTCTCTGTTGGGGAGAGGGCATGCCGGTTCTGGCACAATTCCAAAGCAGAAATACACTTTGGGGAGGTACCCTTGGAAAAGGAACATTGTCCCCTATTCAGAGGTACCCTTCCCAAAGAGGTAGGTGCTTGGGAGAGACAGCACTGATTAAAGTGAAAGCAGAACAGGTGGCCTTCTTTACCTCTCTGTTCTTGATATTCTATCGCACAGGCATCGCCTTCAGGAGGTTTCCAACAGTGGAGGCATCTGGATCTCTGCAGCCGAAAACTTCAGAGTTCCTTCACCTCTCAGTAAAGGAGAGCCACACATTTGGTGGGGGCAGGTGAACTGCTGATCTATAGCAGATTAATCATTCTGCCAAACGTTAACTGGCCCCCTTACAGGGCACCAACTAGTGCATCTTACTTTCCTTTTCAGTCATATCATATACCATAAGGAATAATGAGGATTGATGAGCAATTTTGTTCAAATACTTTAGGTCACAGTCAATAATGTAAAACCTCTCACTATAAATTGTTAGTAACCAAACAATAAATACATAACGAAAACATCCAGTAACACTAGGACATTGAGCTGAATATCCGCAGGTATACGTGCATAGCCTGTTCGCCTATTATTTGTAACTTACTCTCACAAAAGAAATAGGTCTCTAAGCCTTCTATTTAACAGCATGGACCTGACTTAAAATAAGTGAAGGCTCTATTGGGTATGTTCACAAGAACGTGTGATAACTACTGCAAGAGTAGACTAACGCAACTCTCAACATCGCAGCCCATCGCGGGAAAATTACGGCGTGCCAACCAAGTACTCACAACGCAGTGGTAGCATGCGATTGTCACCAGATAACGCTTCAAATGGCTGCGCAAAATCCAAGTCCACGCTGTAAAAATGTGAAACGTGAACGCAAAAAATCATGTGATGAGGCCAATCGTGTTATAAAAATTAGCAAAAACCAGCCACAGGCAGCACTATAAAAGAAACAAAAAAAAAACCCAAAACCAATTCAAACTGCGTAGGACAGGCCGTACTCCACAAGCCCCATGGAGGACCAGCATGGAACCCCAGGGTCAGGGAAGGGCAAGGAGAAGAGGAAGACGGGGTTCAGTCCGCAGGAAGACCGGATCATCGTCATGGAGGTGATAGAAAACTATCAACAACTGTTCGTCAACTCCCCTGCGGCACTGGCAACACAAACGGAAATATGGCAGTCCATTGTCACGAAAGTCAATGCAATCGGATTGTCGAGGAGGTCACTGGAGGAAGTCAGAGGCACTGGCATGAAGTGCACAGCCAAATGAAGGAGAAACTCGCCACCAACAGGAATGCAGCAAAGACGACTGGAGGTGGGAATCCTGCGACACAAGAGGAGCTGGATGAGCTGGAGGAAATGGTGGCCACAGTCAGCAGTGTGGAGACGGTGGCAGGAGTTGTGGGCCTGGACACAGCTCGAAATGACTTGACCCAACTGCAACAGGGTGAGTAATGACCAGGGACTGGGGAGACGGGGGGAGATGGGCACAATGACACACATGCACAATTATGTGTCCCACACTGCACACCCACAATGATCATGGAACATGTCCCTGACAGCCTTGGTACACTGCAGCACACATAGAAACACCAAGTAGGGCCCCGTCCACTATGTGCACAAAGGGGCCTCCCTCCCCAAAACCAGCATCACAACCTACCCATGCACATGTGCTGAATCCAGGAAAGTAGCGGTTCTGTGAGCCACACTGACTATGCAAGTGACACTGCATGACAGATAGCATGGCTGCAGTCACAATGCATGCCATGGCCCATGAATCGACATCGAGGTGTCCCAGAGCGGATCACATCCGTAAAGGAGCAGGTCACACTCTGACATATCCACGTGCACCCACAACCCATGCCGCACAACACTCGCTGCAGATGAACTATGCACCAGGCCACAAAATCTGTCCGGGAGCACATATGACCCAAGTCAAAAACAATACAGCCCTGAAAAGCACACAATTCAAAGGCACCCCACCTCAAAGGGAGAAGGGTACACAAAATCAGAGCTGTGGGGGCAACTCCCCCACAATGCAGCACACACACATAGCAATTACAGTACATCAGCAATGACGGCAACATGGTACAATGCGCAACACCAGAGGACAGAGCTCACAACATGTTCCGCTTGTGCGTAGCAACTGTCCACTCACATCTGGCATTGCCTGACACTTTGTGATGATAATGTACGGGTACTACCACACATCTGTCATTTAGACTACGATCAAATAACCAGCTCCACCAAAACAGTCACAATGTACATTTGCATGCAGTCTGAATGGAAACACCTGCAATCCTTCATCATACATGTGAAACACTGTTAACCTGCATCACCCCTTTACATTTCAGAGGGACAAAAAACATCTTGTGCAGAGCACACCACACTTCTCATCAGTGATGATGAAGAGGACAACCTGCACATATGTCACGACACCCACCAACGGAAAATGGACAGCCTTCGCACCCCATCCCCAGGAGCAGGGCAGGCCAGCTGCCTCGAGGTGACCCCACCACCTGCACAGACCACACAGCAGTAAACACACACCACCATGGCTGTCTCCCAGGACCCCCTGACCAAGACACGGAATTGCAACAGTGTGTGTGGGCATGCCAGGTGGAGTTGGCTGATCAGCTGCGGGTGGGTTTCGAGCTCGTGGCAGCCAAACTCGATGCCATACGTGGGTGTCTGAGTCCCATCAGGGACCACGTACAGTCCCTATCGGACACCAACTGTACGCACCATGCTCCGCCACAGACCTTGGCTGACCTTGCTGGGGCCATTAATCGGATACAAGAACTGTCTGGTCAGACAAGCACCAGTGATGACAGCACAGAGTTGGCACAGATGCGGAGGGCAATGGAGACCATGGAGCAGATGCAGGCTAGAATTCTGGCTGCCACGTCTGGACACCAGCGAGTAGTACCTGGGAACTTCAACGCCCTGCAGTTCATCATCTTGCCATTGATGCCACTGAGCCTTTCACAGATGGCTGCAGCTGGAACATCGACACACACAGCTCCGACCCCTGATGTGTCACCTTTGTAACCGGTATTTTGGCATCTAGGATGCAGCATCCCAAATGCAAAAATCGCTATTTAAGTAATCGCTAAAATTGCGATTACTTAAATTGCGATTGCATTTAGGGAATCGCAAATTACGATTCCCTAAATGCAATGCAACAACCAAAATAAAATTGCGATTTCGCAAATTAAGAAACGCAAATTACCATCAATTCAAAGTGGATTGTAATTTGTGAGAACTTTGAAAAATGCACAAAAGTGAATTTTTCAAAGTTTTATGTTGCACACACATGTCCTTGGGGCATGTGTGTGTGTGTAACATGTGTTGAAATTGCAATTTCAGGGGTGCACCAGGGTGTATTTTTGGCACCCTTGCACCCTTGAAATTGTATGCACAATTTGCGCATGCAATTGCCTTTGATTCCTATGGGCCTCTAGGCCCATAGGAATGATAGGAAGCAATTCCTTATTTGTGAATCAAAATTTGCGAGTCGCAACTAAGGAATGTGTAGGAATCAAATTTTTTTCGATTCTTAAATTGCAATTTATTAATAATCGCAATTTAGGAATTGCAAATGCATGTGGCCCTTTGATGTTAAAGAGCAAACAGATGATAGACAAAGCTTAAGTTTCAAAAGTATGTTAAACTAATTTGTGAATTTACAGAATATAATTCTCCAGTTCAGCTTTTAGGAATTCTATCCGAAATTTCGTAAAACATATAAATAAACTGAATACTACTTTCTCTAAAAACCAGAACACTGAATCTCAGCAGGGATCAACATTTTCAAAATGGTGAAATCTTCTTTTATTTAACTACAGCACCTAGAATCATTGTAGCAACATAAATGAGTCTTTTATATTGTGACTTGGGAGATGACTTGTAGTTTGGCAGACAGGGTACTCTGTTGCAAACACAATGGAGTACCCTGTCTTCCAAATGACGTTCTACCTGCCCTTGTTAGGGTCAGGCGGACTGTCAACAGAGCCCCCATTCGCTCCTTGAATGGAAGGCTTCTTCTGATGGCCAAGAGAATTACAGTCCATCAGATGAATGACATTAGATCACTCACCCTACTTAAGGTAGACGGTGCAATGCCCTCTTTTCTGTCTGCTTTGTTTGTACATTGAGGTGCAGAAACAAACAAATAATTGCCCCCATGACCAGTGAAAAAACTTCCTGGGTGTTGGGGGTCATTAGTTTCTGCTGAGGTAGTGTTTTTGAGAAACAAAACATTTGTTAATATTTGGTGGATGACTGTCTAAAGTGGCCTGTGGTTCCAGTCAAGGGATAGAGATGACCAATGGCCCAGCTGTGATCTCTAATTTTGGCAGAATTCAGCCCACCAGGGTGAAGAATGTAATGTCTTCCGCCACCATGATAGCCAGAGTACTGTCCATAAAACTGTAGATTTGGCTCTCAAATTCCTTATCACTTATTTAAATACTCATTCTTAAGAGTAAGCCAGTCACACCTATGCCAATTTTTAACAATGTTTATGGGTGTTTTTACACTTTGTGGAAGACAGAAGGTTGTTACATGTGGTAAGACGTGTTACTGACACCACCTGCTTCAGCAGCCGTTTGCAAGCAATACACTGGTCGTACTTCTGCATATTACACTGTTGCTTCTATGGACGTTTGGCACTTTGGCCATGGTTGCAAATAAACTGACTCATTTTGGCTTGTCAACTCAATTTTTTGTGGATATTTTTAATGTGAAAGGGGAGGGGTGGAAAGAAACAGAGTTATTGTTACTGCTTGGGGTCACTGATGTTCATCACTGTCTGAAAATACTGATATTCAATACTGCCTTGAGCTATTGATGTTCAATACTTCTAGGTACCATTGCAGTTGTTGCTACCTGCAACCATTTCTGTATGTGTCACCTGAGGTCACTGATTTTCATAGCTATTGGTGCAACTGAAATAGCTTTCGTTTGTGTGTACCTAAACCACTTGTCTTCATATAACCATGGACATATGAACGGTATCAGTATGTTTCTGGATATTGAGTGCTTGCGTGTCTTCATGAACCATGGAAATGTCAATCATGTTTGACTTGCCGATATTGGTTTATTCCTTAGGCCTTGTGATCTCAGTATATCAGAGGTCCTTCGAGTCAGTCTCAATTGATATAACTCTAATATCTCTGCCTCATTAGTCCATCCCTTTGAAGTGATTGTCAGAGTTGTTGTTTGAGAGCCAATGTACATTTCTCACTGGCACTGACAGTGGACATTACCTCTTGATACTTTAACTAATTATATTAAATTGGGCCAGCAGACATTTCTCAGGTTCGAAGTTGACACTGTGCAAGTTAGCTGAGAAGTGGTCTCCAGAGCACCCATGTCAAGTCTTTCTGTATTTCGTTCCATACTTGCTAACCTTCTTTGATTACACATTTTTTTGCAATCACTATATGTTGATCCTTCACATGCATAAATATGGTCTCTGTTATTCCACTAGAAGTTGTCATACCCGTAGTTGTCATTGTAGTTGGTGTAACAGTGGTGAAGGGGGTGATAGAACAGCCACCTAGTAGTACTATTTGTTGAACCTGCAGATAATACCTGTCATATTGGGAGCAATTACCCCCACAGCATTTGCATTAGTTATATTCATGTCTCTTTTCTGGAAGTTGAAAATCGCCAGTGGAACAAGGCTGGAGGGTGTAAACAATGAGGGCTCCACAAGGCCGGATACCAATTCTGCAAAGGACTGCTGATTTGCTGCTGCAGAGAAGAAAGTAGTGGAAGCTGCCAAAAAGTCAGGCCGACCGGCAATGTACTTTGGGCACTATAGACGAGCAGGTTGGTACCGATCTTCTTTCGGCTCTCAGAGCAGTTTCAAGCCCAAAAATTTCTAAGTCTTTACCATTAAAAAGGATTTAAAATCACTATTTCTCAGACACCAACCATGAGATCTTTATCAGTTCCCAATCAAAGGTTAGCACTTAATAAATGTAATAAGGCAACCCAATGTTATTTCATGGGAGAAGTAGACCTTGTAGTGAAAAACACATTTAGGAGTTTATCACTACCAGGACAGGCAAAACTTTAAAGTACAAGTCCATCCTTATCATTACAATGCACCCCACCCTATGGGCTACCTAGGGCACACCTCAGGGGTGACTTATACGTAATAAAACAGGAGTTTAGGGCAAGGCAAGGGGGTTATTTTACCAAGCCGGATTTGCAGTTTAAAACTGCATTCAGGCTGCAATGGTAGACCTGTGACGTGTTAAAGGGCTACTTAAATGGGTGGCACAATGAGTGCTGCATGTCCACTAGAAGCATTGAATTTACAGGCCTTGGTTATATGGTATAACACTTTACTAGGTATTTATAAGCAATTCAAATATGCTAATTAGGAGTGAGCCAATTTTACCATGTTTTAAGGGAGAGGGCACGAGTTAGCAATGGTAAAGTGCACAGAGACGTAAGGCCAACAAAAATAAATTAAGAAAAATAGGAGGGTGAAAGCAAACAAAATGTATGGGGGAGGACCATCCTAAGGCCATCAGGTCTAAAGTTGTGGTGCTAATTTTCAGTTTTCCATTCAGTAGAGTCTTTATTGTCACCGTTTGTCCTATTTTTCTGTCATCAAACTATGGGGACTCGCCACTATTACTTAACTTTGTGTTTATTTATTGTATCTCAAAGCAAGCTGTTGCATTGTGGGCAGCTCATTTTTACTAGATACCTCCTGTATGCACATGGCAGAATGCCACTCAAAATCAGCTCATAATTATTACTTCAGGTTCATGATCTGCAACGTTTTCTAAACACAATACTTATTTCTATTGGCAATTAATATCAGACACACAACAATAAACGTGTTACTTAATTACAGCAGCTTAATGTTATAAATAAAACTCCTTATAAACTCTGACATCCAATGTGTCATGAAAACTGAAACTTAGCAGAAATAATCTTGACCCACCATGAAATACTAGAAAACTGTGGGATAACACTCACTGCAGGAAGAGAAGAGATTTACCCGAAGATTCTAGAAGACTGTCAATGTGAAACATACAACCCTCCAATTGCTTATAGAGCAGTGTGCGGCCCTACTTCTAACTGGTTAGATCTTCTCTATAACCTAAAGTTCGAAATTCACCAGAGCAACTGTGATAAAATGCCCTAATATAAGCAGCATCAAACCACAGGTCTGGTGCCAGCTACCTGCGACATTCATATTAATCAGACATAGGAAACATTCTTAAATGAGACTGGCCTGCTATTCAGTTCAGTACTTAATTGGAACATAGCTGGGTTCATCTGAAAAAAACCAAAAACCTCAGTTACCTTTACAAAATCTCATAATATATGCTGTTTTTCAGAAACCTGGGCAACATGTGAAATTTAATTTCGTGGCTGCACTTCCCATTGAGTCTCAGAAATGAAGCACAATAAGGGTAGACCCAAGAGTGGACCAACTATCTGGGTCTCACCATCCCTCACAGTAAAAATTCAAATAAGCGCCAATATTATTAACAATTATTAGCAACATAATGGTAAAAAGAGATGAGTTGTCTTTTGACATCTTTAAGGTATACCTTCCTCCAGGCACTATGATGTGACAGGCTTTCTCTGTTAAATGAACTACAACTAATTAATCATAATCAAGGGTGGCGTAGCTAAGAGCCCAGGCAAGTGGCATCTCTGTTGTAAAGCTCAGCCGAGCCCGGCCTCCTGGGATGGCCTCAGTGGGGTGGAGGGTGCTGGAGACCTTCTGTGCCCTGGCAAGGGAAGCAGCACCCGGGAGAGGTGACCTCGAGCCATATAGAAGCTGAATGATACCGCCACATGAAGACCCATAACAGTGAGTGGTGGTAAGTGTGGCCTGCTGCGGCTACTGAGCTCCCCTGTGCACAAGTGTGGGCATGGGGCTTGGCTGCGACCTCCAATTCTCTCCCCATCTCACTTAAACATGCAAGCGCACATCAGTGCAGATAATAGGGGCGCCAACTTTCAACTTAAAATCCTTAAAAAAATCAAACCTTTCCTCCCACCATAAGACATCAAGCCTGCGGTTCAATCCTTGGTTATCTCTAGGTTGGAATATGGGCTGGTGACCCTTGCTGGACTTCCCAAAGCTTGCTTGGCCCTACTCCAAGCTACTCCGAACACTTCGGCAGACTCATCACGGGCTCTAGAAAGCATGACCACATCTCCCCTGACCTTGTGCAACTAAGGGGCATATTATCAAGCACGGCGTTAAAATTATCGCTGCTTTAGCGGCAGAAAACAACCGTTAAAGCTGAATTCCAATAGAAGCCCATGTTGACACCAGAACTTGGGCTTCTATGGGAATTCTCAAGGGCATATTATCAAGCCCATTATCGCCGCTTTAGCGGCAGTTTTCAGCCACTAAAACAGTGATAATTTTAACGCAGTTTCTTGATAATATGCCCCTAAATTGGCTATCTATTGAAACCAGAATCCGATTCAAGATAGCTTCCCGACCCATAAAGCCATACATTAAAACACTCTGATCTACTTAGCAAATAAGCTTGAACTCTCGGGCTCTGGCCAGAACCTTAGAACTACGTCCACCCTACTCTTGAAACCACCAAGATTCAAAAAGAAAGAGATCTTACAATCTTACTTTCTCTGGTCTGGCTCCAAGAATCTGGAACTCCTTGCCTCCTAAGATCAGATCCAATCCCCTCCACATTATCTTTGAAGAAACTTGTCAAACGGCTACTCTTGACTGAGCTTTAACAGCATCAACTGATTCTCATGCGCTTGTTTGTTAATATTTTGATTCTTATTGTAATACTCGAATGCGCTTTAGAGTATGCTGGTATGTTAAACTGTTTTCGTGCTCTAGGACTCCCTAAGGATACCCCCACCTCTCAACTGTTTCTTTTTTTCCCACTCTGTTGTAACCTCACTTATTGACCCTTTGAGTTTGTTACCCACGTTTTTGCCACTTATGTGCAGCGCTCTGATATACCCGTATGGGTCTTGTTCGCGCTTTATAAAACTTTTCAAATAAATAAAATAAAAACTTTGAATCATCGATAATTCGTATTTTAAATATGTTTACTTGATTCATTTGTGTCTATAATTTTTACATATTGCTTTTTGAAAGAATGAATCCAAATTTAGAATAAGAAATGAACGTTCTGTTAACTAAGTTATCAAAAGCAATTCCAGCTTTTAAACGTAGTTAGCAACTAGGGGGCAGATTTACAAGCCCCTTGCGCCACATTTGCGTCATTTTTAACATGGGAAAAGTGGCGCAAGAGGTTTGTAAATCTGCCCCTAGCTATGAAGGCACTCTAAAGGTGATTAAAAGAAATCTCTCAAATTAAAACTTGCACAATGCTGCCATCTAGTGGAATAAAACTGTAAAGATATTTGTGCATTCATTTCCAAAGCGAATATATCTCCCTGAAAACTGATGTTCGGCAATAATATGGCTTGCATAATGATTGTCTGATACGGGTAACCTGTGGTCGAGCATAATTGTTTACTGTGATTTAAAGCATATACAGTGGACACCTTCACAAGATAATAAAGAATTTTCTTACGTGAGGGTTTCTTTAGTTATACTAACAAATATAGATCACCCACTGTAATTCTATTATTAGCAGCGTTGTGAAATTAGATCTGCGTCTATTTTCTTTTTGAGTACGGTCATTCGTAGCGTGGACCTTACAAAACTGATTTTGTGGAGAATATAATACGGTTGATGAAATGACAACATGACAATTTTGATGCAGTCTGTCACAGATGCTGCATGGGCACTTGGACTGCACAATCTGGGCAGAGTCGTAACATGGAAGGCAGAGGCCCCCTTTCAGAATGTGATGAGGAAGGAGGAGACTTCCATCGCTGACTGATATCCATAGGCTTTAGACTGAGGCCTAAATTTATCAAGCAATTGTGTTGTTCATGCATCGCCAAGGCAAATGCTTAATATATTTGCTGCGCCTTTCATAGCTTTGTAAAGAAATGTAACGCAACACTGCAGCTTCTTCTGCGTTATGTTATATTCCAAGCTGGGAGGCATTCCATGGGTGGAGCTTGGGCGCTCCCATGCATCCACCAATAGACTTCGACAAATTCACAAATTTACTAATGCCAGTACACCTGGCAATATGTCAAAATGCTACGCCCTCCCCAGTGGGATATAAGGAGGAAAATATCTTTCTTTTACCTTGTTACTTCTGCATTCTTCATCACACATAGAAAGGGAAAAATACCTCTATGTATTGTTTTTTGTGCAGGAAGGGGTACATTCCAGCACATACACAATCCTGCCTGTAATGTAGGCACCTTTGCACTTTTAGCACGGGTGCCCATGTTGGCGCAGGGCTGTTCACAGTGCACCAGCGCAAGGTGGGAATAGAAATGCCCCATATCTTTGAATATATGGAGCATTTCTGCTCTCTCCTTTTCATGCAGTTCCACGCAGTGCAGCAACTTTGCGTAAGAGATTAGGAAATATGCTCTGAGTGAGGGGTCCATGGACCATATTATCAAGAACGGCGATAACATTATAGCCGGTTTAGCGGCAGGAAACTGCCGCTAAAGCGGGTATAAGTGGCTTGATAATATGCCCTTGTGAATTCCAATAGAAGCCCAGGTTTGATGTCCTTGACACCAGAAACTGGGCTTCTATTGGAATTCACAAGGGCATATTATCAAGCCCCTTATCGCCGCTTTAGCGGCAGCTTCCTGCCTCTAAACCGGCGATAATGGTATCGCCATTCTTGATAATATGGCCCCATGAGAGGTTACATTTTTGTTATGCCACTTCATTTTGGTGCAGATCCAGTGATACAGGAGGGATTACCGGGAACCTCCCATTAACGTTAGCCTCTTCACATAATAAGCAGTCTGCCCTGGCCTCCTTCTCTGCAGCCTGACTCCACTCTCTTTGTTTTATCCTTCCCAACCATTTGCCTAAATACCTCATCCTATGTATTCTCACGCCCACCCTCCTATACTTCAGTAGGTTACCTCCTGCTGCCTGTGACTTTTCTTCTCCTACTCACTTTCTTTATTCTCATCTTGTGCCATGCTCTGTGGTCATTTCATCCCAGTCCAACACCTTTCCTCCCCCATTAATGTTAATAGTCCCATGCCAGTGAAAGAGACACTCACGGCCCTATGATGCACTGGCCATGGTCCTACCTGTCAGAAATCTTGGTGTTTTGCTATGTTCCTGACACTTGTATACTACTCCATCTATGCTTGTGGCAGTCCAGTGAACGCTTTTCTGGGGTTACCTCTGGGTACATATCATCAATCTGCATGGTCGGTGGAGATACGTGAGTGGTGTCATGGCGGTGAATGCTATTGGGACAATGACATATCCAAGATGTCTTGGCTCTCTGTTAGGTGTTCTGTCAAATGTGTCCTGCTGTATTTTGGTGCGCGGAATATCAAGGTGGAAAGTGCTTTTGTGAGCACAGAGATAGAAGACATGTCTGTTCTATGTTATATGCAAGGCAGTCTGTCTAATGTGCCTGTGGCAAGTTTGTGTGCTATTTATTGGGTGATGCTATTGCGAGCCATGTGATAACTGACTAAATGACTATGGTGTGTGAATGAAAGGTGTTCTGAGTAAGTTGTTGCCTTGGAAGAATGTATTTTTTATCTCTTTGTGGAGTCTATATGTGATATATCTATAGTAGGGACATAGCCAAAAAGTTTCAGAGCACTATACATTGTCAACGAGTAATAGAAGAGACAGCCGGCTAGTTGCCTTTTAATGCACTGTATTGTAGTGTTCTTTAAAAAGGTGCATATCAACTCTATCAATTCTATCATAAACAGGGTGGTCCTGATGATATTTACGAGGTTGTTCTTCCAGATAAAGGGTGCATGAATGGAAAAGGTCTGCTGCCTTGTTCTTTTCTTTTTTTTTACACTTCTTAGTCTGCAGTCTGATGGTGTTGTAAGCTACATGATAGGTAGCTATGGGCATTATATTGGCAATCTAATGTCTTCTGATGAAGTTTGGAGTTTCTGTTGTTCGTGTTTGGGGTTACTCTGTACTCGTCTCCCAGGCATCATTCAGAATAACCCCAATTCCACCATCTCCTCCATTGTTAAGAGCGTACCGCTCTCTACAGTAGTGCCCAATTGTCAATAAGCAAGCCTCATAAATAATCTTTATGTATCAGGTCCATGATTGTATCAGTCCTTATATCGAAATAGTATGGGCATGGAATGGCCTGGTCATGGCTTTATATAATCATCTATGCCAGCATTTTACCACTACTCCCATTACTCCAGGCAACTGGGAGTGTTTGGTTTTGCATCGTAATAAGAAGGTAAGGAGGTCTCTATTATAATTGGTGGTCACCATCAAAGTTACGTTTTTGAGGTTATGCCCTTACAATCACCAAAAAACCACTAAAGCTGGTTAGATACTAAGGTGGATATGTTTGGCAACGCCGCGCTCTGACATTTGGAAAATGCAGGGATGTGCAGTATTTACAAAAATACTTTGCACTCCAGGATCCATCCTATTTTAACTTACAGATTGGACCCGTGAATAAAAACCTCGGTTCTGGGTTCCATTTAGTAATTTTAATGCACTCACTCCTTTTATAAGCCCACACACTCCCATGCACAACTGCGGCGACTCCTTTAAAAGATCTCCGTTAAAGTGCCCTCCAGTGGGGCCCGTGAGGGACTGCAGCGCCACACCCACGAGGAGCATCGCCCTATGATGAAGCATGACACCCGCTAGGGTGTGTGAGGGCATCACAGACTATAGGAGAAATTCCCCTATCATTCACACTAACTTATTTTATGTGTGAGCTACTCTTACCTACCTGGTCTTGATTTTCCATTTGAGGAACAGGTACCCCCTTTAGTTTAATACTCAAATCTGCACCCAGAGTGCCACTCTTTAAGTCTATGTCTGGATGGTATACCCTCACTCCTAAATATCTAAAAGTATGGTTATTCTATGCTGTACGCCACACTTTCAATTCTGGAGGGGAACACACATGCACTCCTCCAATTCGTTCAGAGGCCAGAGAACAATCTGAATTCTTCCAATAAGGATGACGATCAGTACATCAATTTTTTAAAGAAAATCAACATGTCGTAGGCACAGATTGAAATATAGTGTACATCATCCTTCAGCAGTATGCCCCTGGCTCTATCCTCAACCCCAATTATTTGTGCAAAAGGCTCTACTGCCAGTGCAAACAGCAATGGAGACAGTAGTCATCCCTTCCTCGTTCCCCTAAGTATTTCACAGGCCATGGATATCAATTTGCCTGTTCTCACTCTCACAGCTGGCTTTGTGTACACAATTTGGATCCATTTTATACAGGTTTTGTCCACATTCATAAGTCATAGGGCTGTCTGTAAATACTCCAACAAAGTGTTTCCTTTTCCAGATTCTTTTCCAGGTCAATCAACAATACCATCGCTCCTGCTCTCTCCTCATTTTTGTTTTCTTCAATTATTTGAAACATATTTTTGGTCTTCACTGAGGTATTTCGAGCTGGGATAAACCCAGATTGATCTGGGTGCACAATATTATTCATTAGAGGGAGGAATCTGCTTGCTTGGACTTTGCTCATCACTTTATATGCTAGGTTAGCATGCACAGGGGTCTGTAAGATGCATTAGCTAATAAATCTGTGTGGCTTAGGCAACGATATTATGAGGGCCTCTAGCATTGTGGGTCTCAAAATACCAGTTTTTATGCTGTTGTGTGCAGGTTAAGGTGAGGTGCTAGTAGTTCTGTGTAAAGGAAATACAACTCAGTTGGTAGGTCACCAGTCCCAAGAGGTTTCCTTTCCATTAGTTCCAGAGCAGTAAAATAAGCTCCCAGCGATCTTTGACCTACTCTGGCACGCTATCCATTGAGCACCTAGGTAGATACGTCATTATCCATGGGGACTCTACATTTCACGCATGTATGGTCCAGTAATAGGTCAAAAATATCTAATTGATCTAAATTGTAATTAACCATATAGATCCATCTGAGTTTTCAATCTGAGTGATCATTGAAAGTCTGCTCTTTGATTTAGTGAGCCAAGCTGATTCTCTCAGCCTTTTTCCCTTCATCCTGCTGCCTTATTAGGTAATCAGTATTATTCAGGCACTTTACACTTTCAAAAACGGTAGGATGACTCTCCCTTTGTGTTTTAAGTGCTTCTTTCAGGGTTGGATAATCTATGTCTGCCATCTTCAAGTTCGTCAAGTTTACATCTAGTCCAAATAATTTCCTTTATAACAATCTGCTTGCACCAATCATTTCTCTGATTCAATGTCCCCTCACCATTATCATTAAGGCTTCCTACCCACCTAATAGATTAAAAGCTGAATACTGGTTATTCTGAAATAATTGTTATTTACCTGTCTAGCATTACTCCCTGTAGCCTCCAAATGGATATGGGAGGCTATGTCGTTTCCCACCATAAGTGCATTATGGTCTGAAATTGAATGTTACAAGTGCTCTGAGGGGGATATTCTCAAGAACGTGTGATAACCATCGCAAATTTAGCTTAACGCAACTTTGCATATAGCAGTCCATCGCAAGAGAATAACACCGTGTTAACGTCCAATTCCCAACCCGGCGGCACCATGCGATAGCAACACGATATCGTGCCAAATGACCACGTACAAACCAACGCGAGCAACCATGTGGGAAAACTCACTATAAAAGCAACAAAAAATATACCAAAACCAATTCGAACTGCATAGCACCATGGATGCACCCGGACCGAGTGCAGATGACAAGCTGAACTCTAAAAGCCCCACAGAGGACCAGACAGGGTTCAGTCCTCAGGAAGACCGGATCATCGTCACGGAGGTGATAGAACACCATCAACAACTGTTTGTCACCTCCACTGCGGCACTGGCAACCCAAACGGAAATATGTCAGTCCATCGCCACCAACGTCAATGCAGTCGGAGTGTCGAGTAGGTCAATGGAGGAGGTCAAGATGGCTGGCATGAAGTGCACAGCCAAACCAAAGAGAAACTCGCTGCCAACAGGAAGGCAGCAAGGGCGACTGGAGGTGGGAGTCCTGCACCACAGGAGGACAGCGTGGAGACGGTGGCAGGAGTGGAGGGCATGGACACAGCTCGATATGACCTGACCAAACAGCAACAGGATGAGTAACAACCAGGAACTGGGAGACGGGGAAGTAATGGGCACAATGGCACACATGCACAATCATGTGTAGCACACTGCACACGCACAGTGACTATGGAACATGTCCCTCATCCCGGTGGCACACTGCAGCACACACACATAGCAATAACAGCACATCCGACGACAATATGGTACAAAGTGCAACACCTACACTGCAGAACAGAGGACACAACAGGTTCCGCTTGTGCGTAGTAACTGTCCACTCACATCTGGCATTGCCTGACACTGTGTGATGATAATATACGGGTACTACCACACATCCATCATGTATTCAAAAATCACACTGTCTACCATCAAATAGCCAGCTCCACCAAAACAGTACCAATGTGCCTTGTCATGCAGGCTGTATGTAAACATCTGCTAAGAATCAACATACATTGTAAACTCTGTTATCTTGCATCTCCCCTTAACATTGCAGAGGGACAATCAACACTTACTGCAGAGCAGACTACAAACCCCATCATTGATGATGTAGAGTACAACCTGCACATATGTCAAGACACCCTCCAACGGATAATGGACAGCCTTCCCACCCCACCCCCAGGAGCAGGGCAGGCAAGCTGCCTCGAGGTGACTCGCCCACCTGCACAGACCACACAGCAGGAAACACACACCACCACGGCTGTCTCCCAGGACCCCCACGAACAATACATGGAATTTCAACGCCGTGTGTTTGGTTGCCAGGTGGAGTTGGCGTATCAGCTGCAGGTGGGTTTCGAGCTCGTGGCAGCCAAACTCAATGCCATACGTGGGTGTCTGAGTCCCATCAGGGACCATGTACAGTCCCTAACGGACACCCCTTGTCCGCACCATGCTCACCGACAATCCTTGGCTAACCTGGCTGGGGCCATCACTTGGATATAGGAACTGTCTAGTTAGACAGGCGCCAGCGATGACAGCAAAGAGTTGGCAGAGATGCGGAGGACAATGGAGACCATGGAGCAGATGCAGGCTGGAAGTACGGTTGCTACGGCTGAACACCAGCGAGATGTAGCTGGGATCTTTCATGCCCTTCAGTTCATCATCTTGCCATTGCTGCCACTGAGCCAGTCCCAGATAACTGCAGCGGGAACTTCGACACACACATCTCTGACCCCTGATGTGTGACTGGCACCCAGTGATGCAGCCATTACACCGCCACACACACCGGACACACCGGGCACAGAAGAAGTATCAGAGGAGTAAGACGTGGATGGTAATTGCTGTATGAGGAAGGAGGTGGTAGCATCCATCACTGCCAGATGGCCTGTCCCTGTCTGGTTCTGCCCAATGCATCATGCCCTGGGACAATACCTTTCACTGACCCCCGAAAAACTCTGCGACATCCACCCGGACCCCGACATGAACTGCCACATCTTCACTGCTTTACAATAACACAGCAATCCTGCTGTCGACTGAACTCTCCCTCTTCCAAATCACCTTTCAATCCCCAAAGGACTCTGGTTGTCCACCACTGGGCTTCCATGTTATGTGGGCTTGTATCGTTATGTACAGCTCCAGCTCCGTCATTCACCAGAATGTGAATAAAACATTCAAAATCACACAGATGTGTCATGACTGTGTTCACTCACGTATGAAAGTATGGCTGGATGTAGAGACAATGATTGCACAAGAACGTACACCCTGTCGAATGACATCAATGCGCATGTTTATCCCTGAGACACATGGCCAATTGGATGACTGTGAAGGTGAGTACTAGCTGTGTCCCCATTGCACATTCACTACAATATCACAACCCCCCAACGTAGGCACACGTCAATGAATTGAATAGGGATGTGTGTAGGAATGAGCAGCCCAGGAGTGGTGTCATAATAATAATAATAATTATAATAATCCACATTTGTAAAGCGCGAACAATCACCCGTAAGGGTCTGTAGGCGCTGGGGGCCGTCGGGAAGATTAAGCAAGCTTGCCCAGAGTCACATGGAGCTGGGCTAATCTGCCGCCGGTGCCGGGGATGGAACCGTGATCCCCAGATTTCGGAGTCAGTCGCCCTGGCCGCCGTGCCAAACCTCTTCCATTACATCACATCACATATGACAACGGAACTTCACATCGCATACCTACTCACACACATCTGTGTGGACACATTCTGTTATGATTCATGACATTGCTCCACATGGTCAGAGGTTGGACACCATACTCACATTGCTGAAGACACGTAAGTGCACAGGACTGTCAGCAACTATCCCAAAACTATGTCTGGCTCACAGAGGTGGAGCTGTCAAAAGGGACTCACCCCCATTGTACATGCATCAGTCAGGCCCTCCCTCTGTAGGGACGATGCTCATTGTGGCACATGAGTGCTCAATCTAATCAACACTCATCACAGTTAGACACCAGTGAAGTTGCGTAGACTTTATTGGCATGTGCGTGTCAGTACGGTCAAGGCAACGGCCACACAGGGCCGTTTCTAGGTGTTTTGCCGCCCTAGGCAAGAATTGAAAAATGCTCCCCTCCCTTTTTCTACCATCACTGTCTCCCCCTGTCATCCAGGCTAGAAGAAAAGTATTCATTTGAATCTTTCAGCTGTGGGAGCTCCCTATCTGATCTATCCATCAGAGCCACGGTATTACGTTGAAATCTTCGACCACAATATTTAGAAAACCATGGGGCATATTTACAAGCACGTATCGTCACAGGCATGTCACTTTTTATGACATTTCTGTGGCGATAGGGGCTTCGCCTTACTTACAAGGCAGCGTTAAGCCACTTAATGCTGCCTTGTAAATAAGGCCTCTCTTACAGTGTGACGGGCTAGGCAGATGTATCCCTCTCTGAAATGTTGGTCCCTTTCTCCACAATTTTGTCATGTTTACTTATCTCCGGTCATAGGGTCTGCATATAAATTGCACACTGGCAATTTCCACTGTCAGCCTCTACTCCACTATCCACACTCCCTGGGGTCAGCACTTGAAATTGCAGTGAGCGGGATGGAGGGAGATACCCTGGAACTTAGAGCTGAATAAATCGGAGCGGACATTTGTGTAAGCCTCAAATCGCCAAATCTCTTAATTTTTTTTAAATAGGAACTATTTAGGTGTTATTTCTCGGTGAATCTGATATTTTAATATAAATCGATCTCTGTGTGACACAGACGGAAAGCCTTCAAATTGTCAGTAAACTGCCCTGAAATGTGAGACTATCGGAAGAATGAGAGCAGCCGGAAATGAAAGGTGTACATTCCAATTGTTTTTTCACGGAGGAGGACAGACACTGTTTTGGTCTTTTTTTCATATATTACTCCAGATTTATCCCGTCCGAATCCTTAGCTATTGATTGTTATTTAAGGGATTCCCAAACTCATGTTTTTTGGCGCCCTCCCCCTTTGCCGCCCTAGGCAGCCGCCTAGGCTTGCCTAATGGTAGAAACGGCCCTGCGGCCACAACATGCAGGGACATGCTTAAGACACTTACACGCAGCATGGGAACATGTCGAGGTGCAGGAAATGGGGAGGCAGAAATGAACACCAATCATTACGGATGGCAACAGTCTCAGTTCACCTTGCCTTGCTGAATGAGTCATGTGTTGTTTGGTGTCTGCCCATTTCCCCATGTGAGGGGGCACAACTCACAGCCCATGGGGTCTGCATAGTGCTCTGCCACAGGACTGTGCCGACTGTCTGCTCTGCTGACAGTTTTCAGGTGTAAGGGTCCGCGAAGGTCACATGTAGTGCTATGTTGCAACGTGTGTGCTCTCACCCCAGCAGTGTGTCCGAATTGGTAACGTTGCCAAACGACGCTGTGCTGCTCTGACCATGGAACTGCATCACCTTGAACAGGTGTGTGTACACATGCGTAGTTCCACTCACATGCATTCAGAGTCCAGACAAAGGCAGACATGTCCTCTGTTGTGGTGAACTATGTGAGCATTCCCCACAATGCAACAAGGTGTTGGGACCTGTGCTGTGAATGACAATCCGATGTGGCTGCAGGAACATGATTACTCGTCCATGAATGCCAGCGCAGTTTCATGGGCAATGTGTTCCAATAGTATGTCGTTGTTAGGTTCTAGGAACACCAGGGTGAGCCAATCCATGAACTGGTCTGGGCAGATGTGCTCAGTCCACGCCGTTTCCCCAATCCGTAACACAGCCCAATAGGGGAGCGCCTCGATGTGGTCACTGCATACGAGGAGTTGTGCAATCTCCCATGTGCAACTGCCAGCACATATGCCAAAGATGCATGGTTATCCCGGTGACACTCCTGTTCGTGGGCCAACAGGGGGCGCACTGTCAGGTTATAATCCAATTCAGCTACCTTTGCGTTGGATAGGCAGACCTCCATGGGCCACTCGAATGTGCATGATCGACAGTGGAACCAGGGCTGGACGCAGGTGATGTAGGCAAGATGGAAACTCAGACGAAAACTGATTCGCAACACTGCCAGTGGCAGTGAGTCCAACAGATGCAGCATTTGTGCACGGTACAGTTCCACGTGACAGGGGTTGTGCCTGTGCCCGGGAATGCCTGCCATTGCGTTTGTTGGTCTTGTGGCACTGGCACTCCTCAGACCGGCGGAAGTTCGGTGGACGATATGCCACAGCTCTGGGCAATGAGTCGTATGTGTGTGCAATGTTTGGATGTATTGGTAGTTTTTAGCCAATGTATCAAGGGCATCCCATGCAGGTGTAGGTCGTGCAGGGCCAAGTGCGTGTGGGGTGTTTTGTCACATTGGTGTTTCATTAGCGCAGTCCGTGGTGTGGGAGTCGTCGGAAGCTGGAATGGTATCTCACGCAGGGTGTGCCAACCGCTTTCAGGACCAAGGTCAGCCTTCAGCCTTGTGTGTTGAGACCAAGGGGCTTTCATTCCTGATTTCAGTCTGGCTACTGCTTGCATTTCCTAAATGTGATGTGAACTTCGTGCTGACTTTGATGCCAGGTGTGTGATTTGGAGTGCAGAGATTTCGAGACACACGCAGCTGTTGGCATGTTTGCATGAGCCAAGGGCCCGATTGGCCTTGCTCTCCTTGTTCAGTCTCTCTCTTTCTCTCCCTTTCTCTCTCTCCCTGTCCTTTGATGAGTGCCTGACACACCTTCTTATCTTGGATATTGTCTTGCAGGCTGTGAGTCACAGAGGGTCCAGGGATGCCCCGCCATGACTCTTCAAAATAGTTGTTTGGTGACAAATTAGGATGTGACATTTGGTTTGGTCCTTCAATGGTGAAAGTATGAATCAGGGTTTCAGTGCTCACATGTATGTTGATTGTTGCAATTGTGCAACATCAGGCAAGTGCTTTTGTTCATGTTTTTGTGCCGTTGATGTGCAGTGTCTTGGTCCGGGCGAATTGGGGGGTGCCCGGGGTGGGGCCCGGGGGGGTGATCCTGGGGGGGGTGACGGTGAGTGTTGTGGCCCTCTTGGGTGTCCGGCATGCATGTTCAGTGGCTCCATGGCATCTGTTGTTCATCAGGTGTGGCTCTGGGCTGGGCTCCCTTTTGTGGTGCAGGCTGCTGTCCGACTTTGCACCAGGTCAGAGCAGGTGTTAATTTGCTGCTGCTAACAAGCCTTATCGCATGTTTCGTGGTCTTTTCGCCGATGTGACTGGTCATTGAGAATGTTGTGAAGTGGTGTTGTCGCAGCTTTTTGCACGGAAACGCCTACTCTGCATCTCATTGCTGGGGTCATCTGTGGTGATGGTTTTTGCAGCTGCTATCGCAGGTAAACTGGTGATATGGGCTGTTAGCACCAGCTTGTGAATGGGGTGATACATTTATCGCAACTTTGGCTGCGATAAAGTGCCATTAACTAGGTGATAGCTCCTTGAGAATATGCCCCTGAATATGTTGCTGTGAGCCTGACTCAGCTTGATGCCATGAGCCTATCTTGTGAACATATAAATTGTGCTGCTGAACAAAAGAACTACACCTATGTGCCTGTCGCCATACATGAGTAAACTGCCAAACTTGTGATCATTTTGTAAATGACCGAGAAATGTTGGCGGCTGGAGCACCTGCTAGTGAGGGGATTGAGTGATTTATTATAACATCAAGCACAAATTTTTTCACCAATTTTGCAAGATGAAGAACCCCATCTTGTCTATATTTGGTGCATATATTCAGCCTAGCATTATGTCTACGTCATCAAGCTTGCCTGTGACTAAAACATACCTGCCCTTCTGTGTGGGCCACAAGAAATGGCAATCCTGGATGAATGCATACAAATACCCCTTTATCATAGGTGGAGTACCCCCATGTGTAAACTTGCCCTTCGACCTGCATTACAATTTACCAACCTCTTCACTTACTAAATGGATCTCCTGCAAGAATGCCATTTGGATGCCTCTTCTCTGCAAGTAAACATTAACCTAGCACCTTTTAATTGCTGACACCATTCCTTTGACATTCCATGTAGTAGGGAAAAATGTATTTGAGAAGACCAGGCCTTGCTGAGGCATATTGTTTTAATTGGTTTTTTTTTACAGTTTTATATAGCTCGAACTTGACTCGAATCGGGTATCAGAGCACTTTACATAGCACCAGTTGCATTATATGAGGACACATTCATGTTTTTTGTTAGGCACGGGGAGATTAAGTGATTTGCCAAGAATCACAGGATGTTCAGCGTCATTGCCGAGACTCGAACCCCGTTCCCCAGATTTGAGGTCGACCGCCCTAGCCGTTAGACCAACTCCTCTCTCCTATATTTGTAGTAGTCATCTCTTACCTCCAGTTCCTCCTCTCCTGCCCTGTCTCGTAATCAAGTTGTATACTCCCACACTCTACTTGCTTATCCATAGTGATCTTCCAAGAACTATTGCAAAGATAACTCAATAAGTAGCAATCTCTATGGTATCTGCCATTCTGGGAGGAATAGTGGAAAGAGTGGTCTCGTCCTGCACCGGTAAGTCTGTTTCAGAGTCCTCCTCAGAGGCTTTAGTGTTTGTGTTCTACCCATCGGAGCATTTTCAATGGTCTCTCATGGGTGCAGCTGCAGCCAACCTCCATTTTTTGAACTTGTGCCTTTGTAGGTTTCTTTGTTCCCTTGCAGCAACTTTAAGGTATGCGCTTCCATTTCAACATAAGGCGAGCTTGCTGCTGTTCACAGCTCTGGCCTTTCTTATAGGTGTCCAACAAGACCCAGCTTCCAGAATCTCTCTAAAGAAAGTAGATTTGCCGTAAAGCATGGTTTTGAGTCTATCTGGGAATAATAGCATGTAGTGTGTTTCAAATTACCTGAGGTCCCTCTTTTCTTCAACAAAAGATGCTTGCTTGCATTGTACAGCCAACGTGCAATCAGGGAAAATGGCTACCTTTCCAACCATGTAGTTGCCAGCCACTATCGCCTTCTTTAGAATTAGGTTGCGATCTTTATATTGAAGGAATAGGGCCTCCACTGGTTGAGAAGGTACACCCGGGGGTCTATTTGACTATACTCAATGAGATCTTTCCAGGGCAAAATTTAGTCAGTTTTTGTGGAGCTACCTCTTCACTTAGCCATTTCTCCAGGTATGCTACAATGTCAGTTCCTTCATCATCTTCTGGTAGCCCAATAATTCTCATGTTGTTTCTCTGATTGCGTCCCTCAGCATCTTCTGCTCTGTTTTCTAGAGTTCACACTCCACCAGTTAAGTCTGTATTCTTTTTGTCTAGGGTGGCAAATGCAGGGATGAGTTCCTCTGTTATCATTTTGCTGTTGGGTATCCTTTTCATTAGATTTGTTTGATCTCCAGGCAGCAGGCCCAGATTAATTACTATGCTGTCAATTCTTGTTTCCAGGGCCTCTCGAAAAGCTGTGATAACTTATCCACCTCAGTGCCCTATGAGAATTCCCTTGACTCCCTTTCAGTCATTCCTATCTGGTGTACTACAATTAGCAGGTTTTTATTTGAGGGTCTGACCCTTTGGGTACTTTATTGCGACCTCTGTGTTCATTTGGGTTCTGTGGCATTATCCTTTGTGTTAATTTCACACAAATTCAGGGGTATCACCCCTTATGCCTTCCTGTATTGCCTTCTCTGCAGCATTCCGACTGGGTAGTCTGGGGGGAAGGGAGAAACTGAGAAAGGGTGTCTTCCCACAAATACTGTGTTCATCGCTTTGGGTATATTTGAGCTATCTCCTCTTGAGTGCCTCACTATTAATATGTTTTGTTCACTGTTTTGCGCTTTTTTAAACACTCCTATCATTTATTCCAGCATTTTGTGCGGCATTTATCACCTCAGGCACAAGAGAGTTGTTTCCTCACTTCGTGCTCTGGCCTGAGGATGCATGTTTTTCATGCTTAAATGTGTCCTGGTGTCTGTACAGCTCAAAACTTAAGACGGTAATCATTGCATTTTGTTTGTTGGCACTATTTTTTACTCTGATCGGCTCCACGTCTTGGCCTCTTAGCCCAGCCAACCAGTGCAGTGATTCCGCCTCTCTGTGAGCACCCTTGAAGTGTTTGCTCCATTAGAGGGCATCCTCTGTGTGCTCTGGCCTTCCCAACCCCAGGATGTCCCCCAGGTTCAATCCTGCACATCTGGGCATGCCACATTTATTGTGCCTTCTGCATCTATTGATTCCCCATGGCCCACTAGGGCTTCTTTAATCCACTGTGTGTGCTATGTCTCGATCTCAGCAACTGCTCCTCTCTGTGGTGGGGCCCGAGCGGTAGCTTCTGTCTGCCACCATGACATCAGTTTGGCGATTTCAGAGCGTGAGGGAGTCCCAGTACCTGTTTGCCCAAGGACCAAGCCCAGGAGAGTGCGCTGCATCATATGCCATTTTTAGTTTGAGCCTAGATAGCGCTTGTACTGTTGCTAAATCGCCTGTTGTGTATGCTTTGTGGGGTTCAACACCGCCCGAATGCTTTCCATTTGTCTATGTCAGTGTCTTTTAAAAATCTTTGCTTGCTAGTTGTCAGTACTGCCTCCTTGTTCCTCCCACAGGAGCAGGGACCAAGAACTGAAACATTACAGTGTGGGTGTTTATCTGTTCTCTGGGGGGCGATTTGTTTCTAAGTTTCCTGTTCCTGTTTGGGGAAGCTTCCCTTTCCCTTTGCAGAGCAGTCTTCGCTCCAATCACACAATGTTCAGCATCTTACCAAGACTCAAACTCGATCCCCAGTTTAAAAGTCAGACGCTCTAGCCATTACGTCACATCCACATTGATGAGACTGATCTAGCAGCCATCTTCATGTTTTGTCATCAGTGCATCCACTGCGCATAGAAAGACAGCGTGAGTCAAGCATGGCCATGAAAGAAGGACGATAGGTGAGAAGGCATACCAATCATAGAAAAATAAGAAATGCGCTAGGGTCTACTCTCTCAAGGTTTTAAAAAGAGAAACAATCCGAAACACAGAACTCCAATGGTAGATAAAAACAAATTTCGAGGAGCGTTGCAGCTCTGTTTTACATCCAACAAGCTAGATTAATGTTTTTCTGCTACCCAAACTTGAAAAAAATGTTTCCCTTTCCTTGTTGGACCACTTAAATTACTTGGTTTTCATCTCATTTTAGTGCACTTAACTTTTAATGTTCTTGCAATCCTTCAGCAGTGACTTGCTCGCATAGGCAATGTCTCTTACTGGGTTCAAGGGAGGAGTTTCGGGGAAGGGTTACTAGCTCAGGTGTGCTGCCATCCATAGGGTGTTACTTCGCGACACCCACTCCTCACGTAAATCATAGTGATAGGGAAGATCATGTTAGTCAGCAGTGCAGCTCATGTACCTTGGGGGGGGGGGAAGCAGCCAACCATAGACACCGCAGAAAGGCAAGCAGTTCTAATCTTCTTCAAGTGGTGCTTGCGTCTCTCACTCTGAAGACAGTATGCATTGAGGCCTCTTGTAGGCACACAGACCCTAGCTTGTACAAGGCCTCTGATTCTTCGAGGCAATGATAACTTTTGGTGACAAACTGATTCTAGATTGTTGTACAGGTATTTGTAAAATGTCTAAAAGGTGGACTTTCTGCTCCGAAACTGTTTTTTGTCTTGCAGCATTCAGCGAGAGCAGGCACCCAGTCGTGCTTGGCACTGCGAAGTTTGCAAGGGGACTGCTTGTTTTTGCCTAGTGTTTTCACTGTGGCACCAACAATTTAAGGAGCTGCCAGGCAGAACAGAGTTCCGGAGCAGGGTGTTCACCTTTTAGAATCTTGGAGACTTTACAAATATCTTTACCATAATCTAGGATCAGTTTTTCATCTGGCCGTCCTCAATTTACGCATTTCAGGTGTGCCATTCCGGTTCCCTAAAGTGTTGTTGGTGAGCTTTTGTTGGGACATGCCAACAACAAAGGTCCCTTAGGGGCATATTCACAAGCCCCTATCGCCACCACAACGTCACTTTCAGTGACGTTGTGGTGGCGATAGGGACCTCGCCTTATTCACAAGGCAGAGTTAAGCCACTTAACTTGGTTTAATGCTTCCTTGTGAATAGGCCCTCTTTCACGCTATATTTAGCGTGAAAGGGGGGTGCATTAATTGTTTTGGTGGGCGTTCCACCACAACACCGATTGATATTTACGCTGCCTCCTATTCACAAGGGCAGGGTAAATAGGAGCTAACGCCAAACTTAAGACCAGGAAACTCCTGGTCTTAAGTTGGCGATATGAGGAGAAATGCTTTATTTCTCCTCATATTTTGCATTTTCCATGTGTGCTACCTTGTGCAGCACACAAGGAAAATGCAAAATGCCATGGTTTGTTTATTTACAGGAAGGGACACCTTCCTGTACATAAACAAAACTTTTTTTTTTAAATGCAGTTTTGTAACTTACATGTGTGCTGCATGAAGCAGCACAGATGTAAGTTACAAACTGGCATTTTATGTTTGTTCATGTGCAGGAAGGGACACCTTCCTGTACATAAACAAAACTCCGTGCTTGCAGACACCCTTGCAAGGGTGCCTGCATCGGCGCTAAGTTGTGAAAGGCTAAGGCATTTCATCCCGCATAGGTCCATATGCTGGTACCACGGGGCTGGATAGCAGAAACACCTTTCATTACAAGATGTGTGATGGTGATTGATATATAACAAAATTGCTCTCCTTTTTATGTTTAACTGTGCTTATTTTGCAGACATGAAGCACGGTACACACTAGTATGATTATAGCAAATTATCCATTTGTTTTTCCAACCTAATCCCTTTTCCACAAAACTCTTTACCTTACCATTCCTTGTGGTGCCGTTTAAGAAGACGGTGACTCTCTCTTCCCTTCAGTCCTCTACCACACACATAGGGTGGCTCGCACCTCCTGGTGTTTGGTGGTTGTTTCAGATGGGTCTGGCTAATGGTGCAGTATCAGAAAGTATCAAGAAACTATTGTGCCATATGAATGACAAGCCAAGAAGAAATCACCCACCTAAAAAAGGTTTCTAATTAATGTGCCACTATTTTTCTACTGAGTAACCTACTGTTATTCTAAATGATTTACAACCTTCCTCCTTATTTGTCACCTTATTCACACAGCTCCATATTGTCTTTTATACATGCTCCTGATGATGATAAAGACAGATTTATTAAGATCAACAACAAGTGGAAGATTACAGAGTGAATAGCCAAGTTTTTAACCCTTGCTTAAAAGCAAGTTCGGAACTTTCCTGCCTCAGATGCAGCAGCAGAGAATTCCATGCAGACAGCACTAATAAGGAAAAAGAGCGACGCCCAATCCTTGTCATCCTCACTCTCGGCACTCTAGCAAAAGCCAGATACAAAGACCGGAGGCTCCTGGCAGGATTGTAAAAATGAATATGGGAGTTCAGGTAACATGGACAAATATTGTGCAAAGCATGAAAAATCAACACCAGTGTCTTACACAAAATTATTTTCCTTACTGGTAACCAGTGCAAGAAAGAAGGATGCCTAGAAATCCTTGTTCTCCTTGGCAAGTTCAGTAGAAGTTGTGTTGCAGCGTTTTGCAAAATTTGAAGTTTGTGGATGGCGCACTCCCAAAGACTGAAACATAAGGTATTAGAGTAGTCCATGCAAGATGTTATCAGAGCCTGTATAACTATTTTCCAGGGTGGAAAGGACAGAAAGAAAAAAAAAATGTCAGATCCCGCAGGATACCAAAACACATTCCAGTCACAGCACAGATCTGGGGTTGGAAAGATAAGCCATTGTCAGACTTAACTCCCAAATTCTTGGCTATGTCCGTGCAAGATGCAGGTGGAACAGAGCCATCTGGCCAACATGCTGACCAGGTGGTAGGTGCCGTAGTGCCAAAAAAGGGTATTTCAGTTTTGTCTGTATGCAATCAGACAAACATAGCAGCTGGGCACAATTTAATAGAGTTGAAAGCCAGATCCTCACCATCTTTAAAGGAGAAGAGAATCTGCATATCATCTGCGTATGATACAATCTTGGCACCAAATGACTCAACTACCGAAGCAAGCGGGGTAAGATAGACATTAAACAAAGTTGGTCTGAGGGCAGAGCCCTGCGGGACCCCAACTGAGATTGCCCTATTACGAGCAGCAAATGGAAGAAGCCAGACCTCCTGTTCTCTATTCTCTAAGAAGGAGGTCAGCCACCTAAGGGCCAGTCTCTTCACTTCAATCCTAGAGTGTCAATCCAGCAAGAAGGAGTGGAGAACCTTATCAAAGGTGGCAAAAGATCTATCAAAATAAACATCGCCTTGCCCTTGACATACAATGTGCCTCACTAGCTCACACACACCTCAAGTAGGGCCGCTTCAGTGCTTAAATTCTTCCTAAAGCCCGATTGACTAAACTGAAGGAAACTTTAACACTCCAGATAATGAGAGAGTTGCCTGTTGACTGATTTCTCCAAGATCTTAGAGACTGCAGGCCACAGGGAAATTGGGATGTAATTACTATGTAAATTAGGGTCAGCCGAGGGCTTCTTCAACAGCGGTAGAATTTTTGCCTGTTTCCAGTCTCTGGGGACTATTGCATAGATCAGCGACTCATTCAGCAGCTTATTTACCCGCAGATTGATTACCTCTGCTGCCATGATTAGTACACTGATGGGACAAGGATCAGCAGATGAGCCTGACTTAAGACATAGGATGGCTGCTAGTGACTCCTCAAAAAAGATGGGTTTAAAGGAAGAGAGGAGCACTCTACCTCTTTGGTTGCTTCTCCAAGAGGGGAGAAGTCACTAAGTTCCTGCACAGAGCCAGCAAAGCTTAGTTGAAGGTTCACAATTTTCTCCTGAAAAAAATATAGCTATTTTGTTACGCCATTCAGGAGACTGTGGGGCTTCTCTAGTGCAGGCCACCGGAGACATAAAGATGTTCACTACCTTCACATGTCTTATTGCCTGCCCTTTCAATCTTGCTGCCAAAGTATTCCTTTTAGCAATCTTAAGCAAGGCATTATATTTCCTCAGTGCCATCCAATACTTCTCCTTCTATCTCAGGTTATACTCCTTGGGCAATGGTCTTTCGGCCTTTTCACAACGTTTCCTTTCTTCCAGCAGTGCTTCAGTAAGCCAAGGAAATGGAAATCGTCTTCTCTCAAGTTTCCTGATTTTAATAGGAGCCAATGCATTAGCCAAATCACGAATCCAGCTGTCCATCCTGCCAGTATCTATTTCAATGTTACCTGTAAACTTGGGTGTGGTCATGCCAAGGGATGCCAAAAGATGATCTTTTTAAATTGTGTTGTACGGCTTAAATGGCAAGGCTGCCCGAGTTGAAGTTATCAAAGTATGCTTGCGAAAATAGGCTGGCAACGAAATCTAATCAGGTAGTGGTCCGTCCAAGAAAGGGGGAGGGGATCGCGTGTCTTCAACTTATGACTGGAGGATATCAGATCAAATAAATGACCCACTACATGGGTAGGCTGGGTAATAAATGGAGTCAAGTTAGGGGAGGAAGAAATCTCCACTAAACATACCGAATCTTTATTAGTAGCACAGTCCATATGAATGTCAAAGTCTCCAAGAACAATGAAATTATAGAACTTCATTGCCCAAAGAGAAAGGGCATCTCCCAGAGAATTAGGAAATGCTCCAACCTGACCAGGGGGTCTATAAATTAAGACATTACCCAGAGATTGTTGAGGTGTTTAGGAAAGACAACAACCTAAAACCTCAGCACATTCCAGTTCCTTGAGCTCAAAGACGGAACAATTAATTTTGTTTGAAAGCAATGGTAATACCTCCAACACTCCCGCATGGGCGGTTCAAACAATGGATTGTATAATCAGAGGGAATGGCCATATCCGATACAGGGAAGGAAGAGCTATAGATCCATGTCTCCGTCATAAACAGAACTTCATGAGAGTCATCAGATGTATAAGTTTCATGTTTCTGCAATGAACCCACATTAGGAAGATAGGCCGAAAAAGACCCATACAAATTTACACCTGACAAAGGCGGTTGCAGGTAACAGTAGCTGTCGATCATACCAAAGCCACATGAGGTACAATTAAAAGTGGAAATGTCATTACTTAAAACAGATTACGATGAGCAAACTGACCTGATATGTAGAGCGCTCAGCGTTTCTGAAGTATAACAAACTCGTGCCCCAGGATTTGGCATGTTTTGGGCATAGTGGCTGGCTCTGGCAGCTAACGGGATTCTGATGGGCTCAGACGGGCTTGCCTTTGGCAGTGTTCAGCCCCTTTGAAGAGCAGGAGTGTGCACTAAACCAAAATGGCGCCTCCAGCTATGCCAGGGGTAAAAGGAAAAATGTCTGCCCTCAGCGTGAGGCAGAACAAGGAACCAAACACCCTCCCTCCACCGAACAAGGTAAAGCAAGTATTCAGATCATTAATTTGAAAGCCACAAATGTAAAAGGCTCTACTACACACAGTTAAAAAAGCTTGCCTTTGGAGGGGCGTGGCTTTGGAGCCGAGCGAGATGGCCGCGTCTCTCAGGGGCTCCGTGTGAGGGTGAGACGCCGGGAGCCTTCCAGCTCGCATTTTTTGTTTGTGCGACCACCACAACCACAGCGACTTCAACCGGAACATGTCCTGCCTTATTTGCAGCACTAGCGGGAACACGGGATGAGCGAGTGTTATGTTTATTTTACATTTACTTTCGTCTGAGGCCCGCGGCTGAATCGCGGCCGCAATTGTGTTTTCTCGCTGAATCCCGTGTCTCCCGCTTGACATCTCGTCATAGTGTGTTGTCCTGCTAACATGCTAATTAGCAGAAAAATCAACACTTCTTCACAATTTACCTGCCATTAAGTCCTTACCTGGAGTTTGCCTTTATTGCTGGACTCTATTTGCTCCTTCAGCCTGCCTCACAGGTCTCATCATATTTTTTGACCGCCATTTTAGGTCCTACTGTTTTTCTCTCAGCAATTTCTTCCTAACAAACCTCCAATGGCTACTCCACGCACTAACCGCAATAACGCTCAGCGCATTAACGCTAATTGCGCGTCACTGGAGGACAACAACCCTTTCAGTGTGCTACAAGATAATTTGGAAGAAGTTACTGATGACCCTGTTGGACTAAAAGGACCTTCCCCCTCTACTACTTTGCGTTCAAGTTCCAAGGTTAACTCCAAAATACCTTCCGCATCTACTCCTACATCAGGCAAACGAGTAAAGACACACCCTCCTTCTCCTCCCAGCTCTTTCTCAATCTCTATGGAACTTTTGCTTGGGGAAATTCGCTCGCTTAAACCTTATATGGTAGAAACAAATATTCGACTTCAAAACCTTGTGGATAATTGGTCCCATACGGAACAGAAAGTTTGAAATCTTGAACGACAAATTGCTTATAGTCGCTGAGCAAGTTCCTGGAATACACAGAGAAATACAACATCTCAAGCAGCAGGTTGAAAATTTGGAAAACCGCAATAGGCATCATAACCTACGCATTTATGGCCTTGTGGAAGGTCTCGAAGGGACTAATCCTATATCCTTCTGTCAATCCTTTCTGTCTAATCTTCTTGATCTTCCAGATTCCCCTGCATTGAATATTCAGCAAGCTCATCGATTGGGTCAGATCTCTCGCTCTTCATCTTCTTCGTCCTCCTCAACAAAACCTAGAGGTGTCATCCTGTACTTTCTAGAATATACCGATCTACTTAAAGTCCTCCAAGCTGCCAAACAGAAAGGGAAAATCATTTGGAATGGCTCTAACCTTTTCTTTGCCCAGGACTACGCTAAAGTTACTGCAGACCGTTGAAAACAATTTCTAGAGATGAGACCTGCTCTACGTTCCCTGAATGCTCGATATAGCTTATTCCATCCCTGCCTCTTCAAGGTGATTTATAATAATAAAACAACAACTTATGAAGATCCTGCGCTACTTCAACACTTCTTGAATACCTGCAGAGATGAATCCATGGACGTTTCTCGACCATAATTCTCCTGATCATTCTATTGTTGTCTGCCGTTATTTGTATACATCAGCTTTCCCATTGTTTTTTGTTCTGTTGTGAATCCCTCTGTTAATATTTTCTTTTTCTTTCCTCAGGTGTGGTTCTGTGGTCCCTTGATTTTATGTTCTCTTTGTTTTCTTCCTGGAAGTCGCTCCCTGCTGCGCCTCCTCCTGGAGTCTCCCGTCGGCGTGCTATCTCCCTTATGTGGCTTCACCATCCCCACTCTTATTGTCTTTTTGTGGTATGTCTTTTTGAGCTTTTTCTTTACCAGCAATTGTTTGAATTGTATTGTTTTTATGTTTCTCGCTTTCTTCCTTTATTCTTCCTTTTTCCTCTTTCTTTTTCTTCTTTCCCTTTTCCTATTCCTCTTCCATTTTCATCATCATACTCCATGATAGCTCTCTCACTACTTTCTCTTTCTTCATTTCAAATCTCAGACTCCATTTTATTCTGTTTATCTTTTTTTTATTTTCTCTGTTTTCGATTCTAATTTTGAATTTTTTACTGTTTGCAAAACAACTGTTCATGTTCAAGTTTATTGGTTACTTTCAGGGTTAATACATGGAAAGTTAAGGGAGTAAATACTCCTATAAAAAGACAACGGGTATTAACTCACCTAGCCAGATTGAATACCGATATTGCATTGATTCAAGAAACCCATCTATCTGATGTTGAAGCGTCTAAACTGAAACGCTGTTGGGTGGGTAATGTTTTCTCTTCCCCAGCTTTAGGTAAGAAAAATGGAGTATCAATTCTCTGTCATAAGAAATATCAGACAAGTTATTCATCAAGAATCAGACTCAGAGGGTCGTTGGATAATTGTTAAACTCCTTGGTAATCAGATACCTTTAGTTCTTTTTAATGTTTATCCACCAGTTCAGATTGACAATGTGTTTTGGACCCATATATCTGATAAACTTCTTCAGTTTGATCATGAGTATATTATTTTTGGCGGTGACTGCAATCAAGTTCTGGACCCCATATTAGACAGGCACTCTTCTGTTAAATTCTCAACCAAAAGGCACTCACAATTTACGGCCACCATATGCCGTAAAGTTTTAGCTGACATTTGGAGGCTTTGTAATCCAGATATTCAAGAATATAGTTTTTATTCCCCTCCACACAACTCACAATCCCGAACTGACTACCTCTTTTTTAGTAAATCCCTATCTCAACAGGTTTCCAAGTCCGAAATTGGCTCTATTTTAATATCAGATCATGCCCCAGTATCTGTTGACTTTGAGTTACTTCCTTATACTCCTCATGCAGGTAGATGGCACTTTAATAATACTTTATTATCTGATCCTAATTTTTCAAGCCAATTCACTTCCTTCACTTCTGAGTTCTTTTCTTTAAAATCTACTCCACATTCTTCTCCTGTAATGATCTGGGATTCTTTCAAAACTGCTGCCAGGGGTTTAATTATACGTTTTGTATCACAGAAAAAGAAATCCTATGAAGCCCAAAATTCCCAATTACTCGCCAAAATTAAACAACTTGAATATATTTACAATCGCTCAAATTCTGAATCTTCGTTAAAAAATATCTACTGAAGCTGCATTCTCCTATCTTTTAAAAAGTAGTTCTCGCTATTATGGGGGCCAAAATAAAATGGGGAAATTACTAGCTAATTAGTTAAAAATAAGACTTGAACGAACTAAAATAGAATCTCTGCAAAGTAATACCGTGCCTCCTTTTTTAAAGACAAAGATATCCTAGAAGAGTTTGTTTCCTTTTACAAGAATCTATACACCCCTGAACAGAAACCATCCTTAAGTAATATATCTTCTTATTTACAATCTATTGAACCTCCTCTCTCACAATACTGATTCTGCTTCTTTAGAAACCGATGTCACCTTACCCGAAATTACGCATGCAGTTTCCGTATTAAAAAGAGGAAAAGCTCCAGGCCCAGACGGTTTTACTGTTGAATTTTATTCGCACTTTGCTAATCTGCTTCTCCCAAACCTCTTATTACTTTTTAACTAGTTTATTACTGATGGCACTTTTCAAGAAGCTATGATATGTCTAATACCTAAAGAGAACAAAGACCCCTCCCTTTGCAAAAATTACCGTCCAATTTCCTTAGTTAACCTTGACTATAAAATCTTTGAAAAAATTCTTGCTCTCCGTATTAATCCTATTTTGCCTGACCTCATTGGCCCTGAACAGTCAGGATTTGTAAAAAGTCGTCTGTCTTCTGATAATTCCAGAGTCTTTTTTAACATTCTTAGTAAAGCTTCCTCTCTTGATTATCCCATTGCGGCCATAGCATTAGATGCTGAAAAAGCTTTCGATAGGATTGGATGGGATTTTATGTTTCAGGCTCTAAAATGGATAGGGTTTCCTCCAAAATTAATATCCTTTATTTCTTTATTATATTCAGGGCCTAGAGCTTCTATTTTTGTTAATGGCAAAACCTCAGACTATTTACCTCTTTTTAGACGGGTACGTCAAGGTTGCCCTTTGTCTCCTCTCTTATTTATAGTAGCACTGGAACCCTTCTTAACCAAAATTAGACAAGATACTCAATTTACTGGTTTTCAACTTGACACCTCTCATGTCAAAATGACTGTTTATGCTGATGACATTCTTTTATATTGCTCTAACCCTTCCTCATCCATACCTTCTTTTCTTTCTCAAGTTGATTGTTTCTCTCAACTTTCCGGTTATCGTCTTAATTCAGATAAATGTGAAATCCTTCCCCTCAACGTACTTTGTATCAAACAAGACTTCAATTCTACTGGATTTTCTTGGCAATCTTCTAAGATAAAATATTTAGGCTTATGGTTTTCCTCAAACATCCCAGACACACTAAGGCTACATTTTGACTCCATTCTTACAACTCTAACTGACTCCATTGATCGTTGGCACCCACTTTTTCTTTCTTGGTAGGGTTGTCTGGATTCTATCAAGATGATGCTATCTCCTTTAATTTTATACATTCTTTCTATGATACCTGTGAATATTCCTGAATTTTATTTTAAGAAAATCGATTCTCTTCTAACGAAATTCCTCTGGAAAAACAAATCCCCTCAGATATCCTTATCAGCTTTGAAAGCCGACAAAACGTCTGGTGGCCTTAAGTTTCTGGACTTCAAGTCATATCATTATGCTTTTTCTTTAAAACAATCCTCTCGTTGGCTCTCCTATGATCAATGTATTCATCCTCCTATTATGTTATCTCTAGAAAAGTCCTTTATCTCTCCTTTTGACTTTAGGGTCATATTATCAAGAAACGGCATTAAAATTATCGCCGCTTTAGTGGCAGAAAACTGCCGCTAAAGCGGCGATAATGGGCTTGATAATATGCCCTTGAGAATTCCCATAGAAGCCCATGTTCTGGTGTCAATATGGGCTTCTGTTGGAATTCTCTGCGGCATATTATCAAGCCCATTATCGCCGCTTTAGCGACAGTTTTCTGCCACTAAAGCGGCGATAATTTTAACGCCGTGCTTGATAATATGCCCCCTCTTGCTTTTACCAATAATATCTCCTCTTTTCATCACCCGGTCATTTCTCATACACGTAAAATTCTCTCCCCTCTTTTACCCTCCTCATATCCTTCTTCTTCCTCACTAGATCAACAGCCCATTTAGCATAATAAATTACTACGAATTCAAAATCGCACATTCTATTGGAAATCTTGGAGACTCAAGGGATTATTTTGGATTTCGCAACTTTTATTTAATAATAATCCTTTATCCTTCTCGGATCTTCAAATACAATTTTTCTTACCATCCTCTTGTAAAGCTCAATATGATCTACTATCTTTCTCTCTTTCCCAGTATCTTCTTTCTTTACTGTCGACCCCCTCTCTTTCCCCCAGATGTTCCACTCTCTTTCCCTTATAATCTACTTCTCCTTCAGCCTCTTCTCTATATAAGTGTTTATCTTTCTCCTCTGATAGGAGCAAATCAAAAGCTGAATTGGCTTGGGAAAAAGATTTAACAAACTGCTGGCCAATACCTCTTTGGGATAAGTTGTGGCTCAAAATTCACAAAACCTCTAGAGCAGCTAATACTTCTCAAACCCTTTACTTTGCCTATCAACAGCTTTTATTTACTCCTGCAAAATTAGCCTCCTTCTCTATGAACACTTCCTCTACGTGTTGGTCTTGTTCCTGTACACACGCTGATTTAAAGCACATGCTCTTCGATTGATCTCCCATTTTTCGCTTTTGGCAATTAGTTTGGTCCCAAATCAATAACATTTTTAACACCAACATATCATTCTCCCTTTGTAATATTTTCTTAGGCTCCTTGTCACCTCTCTGGCCTCAAACTCCCTCTAACTTTAAACTGATGGATTTACTATTAGCAATTGCCCTCCACTTAATAACTTCCAATTGGAAACAAGCCGATAAAGTTACTTTTAGAGCATGGTGGAATGCTGTTTGTTTCCATCACAGACTTGATACTAACCATGTTACTCCCATTTCTTTATCTATTAAAAGGGATCTTTTATGGCTCCCTCTTTCTCCTTGCCTAACATGCATTGCCTCTACTATTGCTCCTCCAGTTAATGTGCCTGATTAAGTCCAAAAAACAGCCATAATTCCTTTGTTGTCTTTTTATTTTCTTAAACATGCTCTGTTCGTACTCCTTTGATTACACTTCCTATTATAATATGCTTTTTACCTTGAAATGTTCTTTCTGCTTACAGTAAATATTTTCTTATGTTATTTACCCAGTTATTCCTATAATACTACAATGTTTTTTCCCTCCCCTGGTCCTCTCCCCCTCTTATCCTACCCCCCTTTTCTCCTTTTTTCCTTTAATATATATATATAACATGTTCTTTGCTAAAGATATATTCTGGATGTATTGTACTTGTTATAAGATATTCTTCCTTTTATCTTTTGATATTGCTTAATAAACTAAAACTAAAAAAAAAAAAAAAGCTTGCCTTTGGATGCACTGAAATGGACCAAGACAAAGTCAGTTTCCAAACACTGGAGATATCCATACAATGATGTGGCTGCTGTTCATAAAACATCCCAAGCGCTTCTGAGAGACCAGAATTTGCACAACCAAAATCTATTAAATTTATATTTATATCAGATCTTTGCAAAGTGCAAAACATCAGTACAAATCTGCCTTATAGCAATAGTGACAGAAAGAAGAGGTCCTTCAAGTTGATATTTTAGAAGTCCGATAAAGGATTTATTGGGTACACTCCCACACCTCATTCAGATAGAGAACCGTCCAGGAGCTGACAGACAGCTCCTTCATAACATTTTAACTTGCTTTGACATTCCTTCTGTTTACATCACAGACCCTATCAGCAGTAAGTCTCAAAAAACACTTTGGTTCACCAAAGAATAACTTTTATTTGGTCTCCCTTCTGATGTTTCATGTAAAACCACCTTCTTATTTAACATAGTTCTTTCAAACCTTCCAAATACACGATTACCTTTGGTGATGTCTGACGTCCTCAGGGTCCTCAATCTTCAAATCCACCTCCGTAGCACTTCACGTAAAACAAAATGCAATTTGTTTTAATGATGCTTCTCTCTCACCTGTCTCTACACTGGTTAATAATCTACTTTACATTTCATAGTCTATCCAAATCATGTGTTCCAATGTGTACCCAGCACGCTTTCTTACATAACCACAAAAGGCAACCTCTCTATAGTCATGTAAATTATCAGCACACACACACTCACTAGCTCATAACACATCTTGCCAGTCTAAACTACTCACAGCACCACCTGAATGCTTTCTTTAACCAACCATTCCACATAATTTCAGGACACTCAAAACCACATAATTTCTATCCACATAATTCCACTGCACACCATCTACTCCAGACAATTCCATGCCACACAGTTCCACAAACAAATCTAATCCAACCCACATATTTTCACTTCACACCACCTAAAAGGCAATGTCATCAGCAACGCCAATAGCTCTTTTGCTTCTGCAGCAGGACTCACCAGAAGTGTGGGTATGTACTGCCGGCCTCTTCGTGCCTGTGCTCCTCTTTTTGGGGGTTGCATCGATGCTCTGCCCTGGTTAATTCTTTGTAGTTCAGCCGGTATTCAGATATGTCACACATTTGCCATAAATTCTGAAAGTTAGCACTCTAGTTGCTCATTAGATCACTGTAGTAAAACTACTGTTCACCATGGAAGTCTGCTCCTGGTATTAAAAGTGCATGTTTCAGTCTGCATGTCAGAATTTTTTAATGAAATAGAAGAGGATTTGAGAAGTCACTCAAAATGTGCCCTCATTTTCTTTCTTCAGCATTAATCATAATCTCTATGGCAAAATGAACCCCCTCATTGTGTTCCTTTTTAAATTAAATGTTTTAAGTGTTACCAGTTTATTCCAATCAAGATGGCTTCAGGTGTGCCATACTTTTGTTATAATGAAGACAGTAAGCGCTCTAGTTGTTTTTAAGAAGACTCTGGGACATTCTGTCATTGGGCTATACTTGGGCTACATCTGGGTGATATTTGGGCTACATTTGGGCTCTTTTGTCTCTGGTGGCCATCTTGGGAGACTTATTTGTTATGAAGTTTCCTAATTACCTCATTTACTGCAGTCTCCTCAGTAGGAAATACTTTCAGCTTTTTACTTTGGTTCCATCAAGAAGGCATTCAGATGTGTCACACATTTGCCATAAATTCAGAATGTTAGCACTCTTTTTGCTCAGTAGATCACTGTAGTAAAGCTACTGTTCACCAGGGAAAACTGTTGCTGGTATTGAAAGTGCATGTTTCAGTCTGCATGTCACAATTTTTTAATGAAATAGAAGAGGATTTGAGAAGTCACTCAAAATGTGCCCTAATTTTTCTTTCTGCAGCACTAATCATACGTTTTATGGAAAAATGAACCTCCTCATTTTTTTCCTTTTTAAATTAAATGTTTTAAGAGTTACCACTTTAATCCAAGCAAGATGGCTTCAGGTGGGCCATACGTTTATCATAAGTAGGACTGTTAGCACTCTAGTTGTTCTTTGGAACACTCTGGGAAGCTGCAGTAGAACACAAAGGAATCAACTGACAGTCTCTGCCCTTGTTGGATGTACATGTTTTACTGAGAATGTCAGACTTCATTCTCACATGACTGAGAAAGATAATGTGAATTTACAGAAAATAAGCTCTCAGTTTAGCTTATAGATCACCTACCAAACCTCTGTGGGAAAAGCATGAGAAAATATTTTCTCTCAATAATTATATCCCAGCAGAAGGCTTTTTCACATGGTGAAATCACCTTAGAACATACCACAATTCCTAAAATGAGTATGGTACCATCAACAAATGATTTATAATGTAACTAAAGTCTTAAAACCTTCTATTAACTGCAGTGCTTTTTAATGAGGTGCTATCATGTATATTGGTCCCAAGATGGCTGCCAACACTTCTTGGATGAAGTGCTGACAGCCAATCAGATCTCAGGATGAGATGTGTGGTTAGGATCCGCCCACATATATATATGATTTTACTTTTGATTTTCTCAGGAACTACTGAACAGATTGACACCAGACCTGCAAAAGGCACATCCCTGACCTGAGGACTACCTCTTTGCCAAATTTAAAGTTATTCTGTTCAGCCGTTCGGGCTGTACCTTGGACTAAAGGTCCCTATGGAAAATTGCATGGGGAAAACGCATTTTGGGACCCCCCTTTTTTCTCAGCCCCCGCTTGACGAATCCCCCCGAGACTTTCAGGGTAGGAGCGGAGCGGAGCGCCCCACCTATTTTGAAAATTTCGCGAGGATTCGTCAACTGGCGCCAAAGTTATTCCAAATAGAATGTTGCAGATTTCCTATGGAAACACGGTCCTAACTATAACTATCTACTGGCGACCGCCAGTAGATAATATATGCAAAATATATGCAGGCAGTTTTCAAATAGCGACAAAGCACTTTTAAATTATTTGTTATCTTTATGTTTTTTTATCCAGTTGACCACTTGATTAAATGTTGCACTTAGGGGAGAGGATGTGGTGTTACTTCCAGAACTGCAGACTTTGCAACTGGGGAACCAGGTTGGAGTTTCTGCTTCAGCTCGACATTCTGTGATTCTGGTCAAATCACTTAGTCTCCCCATGTCTACAACCAAAATGAATTTGTTCTTGTGTGATGCAGGCATTTAATTGAAATTTAAGAAGTGCAGGTACTCACTATTTAGAGTACCCATTTAGGCCTGTGAAGTCCCATCAAAATTATTGCAGCAGTGCTGAGAAGTGCAAATACTCTCCCTTTCAAATTAAGGAAGTGCAGGTACTAAGTACAGGACAGTACCTGTCCATTTAAAGTGCTGGTGCTACGTATATGTTTAAGCTAATTGGTAAGTTTTTACATGCATTAAATGTTTCATATTCCTTAAATCCCCCTTGTGGTGTCAATGGCGCTCAGTAAAAGTCGACTACGCCTGTCCCGGTATCTAGTCTAGAAATGAGCGTGCATCATATGCCCTAGAGCGACGTAACTCCAAAGGCTGGAGCCATCCTAAAGCAGCGTGATCTGAAACGGACCAGAAAAATACACAGAATGACCACGAGATGTCAGCCTGGTCCCATCACCTGGAGTCTCAATTTACATTCGAACGAGGAAAATCATCATCTGGCTTCAGCGCACTTTCAGAATGTTAAAGTTTGCACCTGACTTTAAAATCTTTCTTGAAGTTACTTGCTTTGCGCTTATCAACACGTTAAGTGTATTTTTAAGTGTATTGTTAAAGCAATAACCAAAGCGTAGCATTTTATTTATTGTGCCTCTTAAAAGTCATGGAGCTCTTCTGTTTCCCTTAACCTGGGGCAGTCTTGCACGCAATAACAAGCTTTGAATAAGGCTCGTATGCAACCTGTCCTAAGAAGGGTGTGATGAACTGCATGTGCAACACCTATTTAGATCACTGTGTATGGACGCAATCACTTGTCTAGGCTCTGTTTTAAGAATTTCCCTAGAATTATAATCGCAGGGTTTTATGATCAAACTGAGGTAACCATTAATCCCTCAAACATCTCACCCGTAACAGTCCTTGCAAACACGATTGTCGCTTATAGAAATAAAACATGGCCTACTTGATTATTTTTTGTCCTCACCTCTTCACCTATCGAGGCGTGGTCAGCAGGGGAGGATCCTCCACTTAGGCAGCCAAACCGTCATGCTTACTTTGCATATTCTCCACAGGCTGTGTTATACATCCGTAGTGGAGAACATGCTCAGCCTCCAAGCCCCTGTCTGAGCGCTGAACCACGGCGCTCAGACCAATCATAATGCTGGTTAAGGCAGTGTTGTGATTGGTCAGGTGATTCTGGGGGGCTGGGTACTCCCTGCCTGAGAAGACACGGTGGCTGCGATCGCGAGCTCCAGGTAAGTTTTCTTTTTTTTTTCTTATTTATTATTTTGAATTCCTAGCCCCTATACTCCCCAACCCCTCCCCGCCCCCTATGTACGTTCAGTAGCAGCCACTACTGTTCAAGGGTAGTAATTCTGCCCCTTTCTGGTTTTCCTGTTGTTAACCAGAGCCGGACTCGTTTGTTATATGTGTGTTTTCTTATAATGATTGTCTTGCTGACATCAACCACATACAGTGCAACTATGCATTCCTTCGCATCGGTGGAGCTCAGCAACAGCGAACAAGGGGGCTGTGCCTTGGGGTCAAGTTGGAACCACTTGTTCTTACCAAAGCGGGTGTTCTGACCATAAAGTTGCTGAGTTAGACACTCAGGGGCATATTTATGAGAGGTTTGTGTCACGTTTGCCTCATCCGACGTGGTACATGTGTGCCACAAACCTCTAAATCAGATTTTTGAATACACGCAAAGCCACTTTGCATGGCTCTGAGTGGCTTTAAAAACATTGTGTAATGTAATCCAGCGCAAATCGCTGAGTTGTGTTACTCTGCCCTGGGAAGGCATTCCATGAGCTTTGCATGTGTGTTCCCACGCAACTCCCATTGATTTTGACACATCCCCAGATTTACTTGTGAACCTGGGAATGTGTCAAAATCTTACATCTTCTTCCCAGACAAGGCAAATGAGGAGAAATATATCCTCATTTCCCTGCACAAAAACAATTCTGAATGCAAACAGGCACCCTTGCAACATGGTGGAAGGGTGTACTGCATTGGCGCTATCAATCAATCAATCAATCAATCAATCAGGGAATTGTAGGCGCGCTACTCACCTGTGAGGGCCTCAAGGTGCTGAGGGGGGTCCGCCGGTCTGTTCAGCCAAAGAGCCAGGTCTTGAGGGTCTTCCTGAAGATGTTCAGGGAGGGGGCGCATCTGATGTCTGCTGGTACAATGTGAGAGAAGGATCTGCCGCCTTTTCTTGCTCTGTGGATGCACAGGGTTTCGGCCAGTGCGAGGTTGGAGGATCGGAGGTTTCTTTTGGGTACGTGGAAGTTGATTCTGTAATTGAGGTATTTGGGTCCATTGCTGTGTAGGCATTTGTAGGTGTGGGTGAGGATTTTGAAGGTGACTCTTTTCTCCACAGGGAGCCAGTGGAGTCTTCGTAGGTGTTGGTTGATGTGTGCTTGCCAGGGGATGCCGGAGACGAGTCTGGCGGCTGTGTTATGTATTGTCTGTAGTTTGTGGAATAGGGGCTGGATATGCCGGCTGCCACAGGGGTGCCAGCACAAGGGAAAGGACAGGAATGCACCATATTGCCTTAAATATGGCTCTTGGCTGCCCTTTCCCAGTCACGCAGTGCAGCGTAGTAGGGAGACTTGCTACACTGCACTACGTCACAATCTCATATTTGTGCTCCTCAATCTCTCTATTCCTAGGTAGCTGCAATGCCCCAAAATCGGGGCTCTTTCTTTAGTAAAATTAAAACTAATGTCTCCATAATGTTGAGAGATGGCATCTAGTGCTTGGGGAACATTTATAAACGTGTTTTGTCTCTCTGGGACTGCTACAGTAGATATGGAATTCCCCTACAGGAATGATACTGGTGAGAGTTGTGTGGGTGCATACACATTTTCAATAATTGTATAGTCAAAAACTGCATCCCCCTAGCCGGCACATGAAGCACAGGACCAAGTGGTGGTTGAGGCATTTCCTTTTATTGTAGTATATTACATTACTGCCCACTTATAAATGAGGCTCACTGAATTTGGGGCCAGATGTACAAAATTTGGCAATAGGGATTTTCAAATTGCAATTTTCTGTGAATTACAATTAGGGAATCGCTATTCCTAATGTATTAAATCTTTCTACTTTAAATGAGTTATTCCTAGTAGTTCACAAATTGACCTACCTCATGATTATTAATGAGGTAGCTCGCAGGTTGTGTCCCTTTAGGAATTATAGCCATCACAGGGATCGTCGCCTGCTGCGGTCATCAGGCCACCATGTCTGTGATTGCTTGTATACAAAGCAATCTTTTTTTTTTAATGTAGCCCATGGGATGCATCTCAAAAAAGAAAAAAATTTAAACGTTTAACTTACATTTTTTAAGTGTAAGCAGTGGTTTCTGGACCACTGCCTACTATTAGAAAATATTCTTAACGGGGAACGAGTCCCATTTATGAATGACTTACCACCTCCTTAATGAGGTGGTAAAATCGTAATGTTTTGTGACTGGGATTTGGTCAAAAAACATAAAAACATAGCACTATCATGTGGTATTTGGAAAAGATGCCATGAGCATGTCCCTTCCAAATATGGAATTAGTATTGGGTTTCAAATACAAATTAAGATTCAGTAACTTTTTACCAAATCACAATTTTAAGGTTTGTACATTAAAAAAATATATATTTTACGCCACTAAAGGCCTGATCGTACAAATTGGGCCATTTGTAAAATTAAAAATGCTTTGTACATCTGGCCCTTGATTCATAATCCTATCACAGAGGCACCATTTGGACACTCATTTCATAATCCTCCATAGGAAAAGGCGTCCTAGAGGATGTTACAGGCTCAGCTTCTACAGCTCCATTATGGACATCAAAATATGAGGGTTAGCAGAGGTGACATCCTACATCATTTGAGCACTGATCTCACAACAAAGAAAGATTACATGATATTTGACCACAGCAACTTAATGTAAGATGACCGCACAGTAGTAATACAATTTGAAAAAAGTTATTACAGCGAATATATTTACTTATTTACCATGCCTGTATTAACTTGGGTGCAGTTCGGACATGTCAGGTACTCTGCTTTCTGAGACAGATAGTCTAGGGAGTGGATATCATAGCACAACCTCTTGTGACCAATTAGTGTTAAATACCTAAGAAAGTCAGAAATCCACAGTTCAAACACAGATGCACAGGCACAGCTCCAAATGCACAGCCACTTGATGTCTGAAAGTCAAACTTAGGGACAGCTGTGAAGAGTTCAACAGACCGATTGAACTCTGAAGAAGATCAGAGACAGACTGGCACTCTGTCCTGATAAGATCCATGACTGATCAGCCCTACTCCCAGGACAGGGCCTGCAATAGTTGAGGCCTTGCCTTAGTTGGGGCAACTAACAGAAACTTGTTGAAGGCTTGCATGAAAAGGAGCACATCCATTTTTTCGATACTTCAAAACAGCAATGAGTGTTGCTTGGAAGTAGCCTTCGAAGCTGATGTTAGCTGTGAAATTGCTACTTTTGCAAGACAACAAATAACACCATGGGCGATATGTAAGAAAGTTCTGAATCGCGATTTCCCAATTAGCATTTGCAGTTCGGTAAAAGATTTATGATCTCTATGAAACTACTTGTGTGTGATTTAGCAAATCAGGATTTTTTTGGTTCCCTATTTAGGGAATCGCTATTAGTGATTCCCTAAATAGTGAATCTGTTCACAAATGGTGAGTGACCCTTTTGGCTGCATCCAATGACATCAAATCTAGGACGTAGTTCTCATTTGAACATTGGAGAGGATTACTGGAAAAAATTCCCAGGAGAATCCATTTTCAATCTTCTTCTGTGTTTGTTATCCACCCATAAACTACTTGAAAATGTCAAGAAAAGAGAGACAAGGAGGCTGAGGCTAGAAAAAGGAAAATCAAATATTCTGAAAAAGAACTGGAGATAGTGACTGAAGAATGTGTTTGCCACTAATATTAGTTATTTGGGAATTCATCCCGCATAGTGCTAGAAAGGCAGAAAACTAATTTGGAAGTCAATGCAAGGAGCAATTAATGCAGTTGGAGTCACATAGATATCATGGAGGAAATCTGAAAAGGTGATAAGACCTCAGATCAAGAACAAAGAAGAAGGTAGCAATCCAGGTGACTGAGGCCAGAGTAGTAGGGGGAGGTCTCCCCATAGACCCCCCGTTAGAAATGGGGGTCTCTAGTTGCCAATGGTTTGCATCGTTGTCCAAGTAGAGACCCTTCTTCCTAGTCTGGGTAGGGGGGATACACTTCTAAAAAAAACTTGCCCACCCTCTTGGTAGCTTGGCACGAGCAGACAGGCTTTTCTCAGAGGCAGTGTGTAAAGCATTTGTGCTCACATACAGTAATACAGTGAAAACAGTACAAATAGACACCACACCAGTTTAGAAAAATAAGTAATCTTTACAGTTTGAACTGGACTATGCACAGGGACACCAAGTGTGCCCCTAGTGTAGGACTTCAAAGCACCAGAGAGTGCTCCCGCCCAGCCCCAATATACATCTGCCTGTCTGGGAAGGTGGTTACACCTCCCTGCGACAGGGAACCTATTGTCCAGGCCTCCCCTGCTGGAGTTTCGGTCAGCAGCAGGAGCCCAGACCCGTGTCTGTGGCAGAGGCATCCATTTTGTGATGCCATGGCTGTAGTAAGTCCTACCGGGTTAGACCAGTGTGAACATGTCTCTCCCTCTAGAAGGGTGGAATGCTACCCCCGCCGCCAGAACTGGCAGGGGGATAGTATTCCAAAGCATTTGACACCAAGCACGATATGTTTCCGTGCAGTCATCCCAAAGTTAGCATTTACCACGAGGTTATAATGCACTTAAGAGTATATGGTCAGGCTGCACCACAAACAGCCTCAGAGGAGGTACTCCGAATGCTGCAGAGGGGCTCTGCTCATGCAGGGGCACCCTCTCACATAAAAACCAAGCACTCTGCCTTCAGGATTGTTAAGGTCTGCCATAGGAGTGACTTATAGGTTTTATGTGTGTGTGCAATGGTAGTGATATAGGTAGCCTATACCACTGTAAGGGGTGCAAGCACCACCTTACCCAGGCTGCAGTAGCAGACCTGTGGTGTCATTTTGGAGTGCTTCCCAGGGCTGGCATAATACATGCTTCAGCCCCTGGTAGGCCTCTGAGGTACCTTTGCCCTAGGTAAACAGTATACCATATACTAGGGGCTTATAAGGCACTCCAGAATCCAATTAGAGATGTACCTAATGTACATGGAAACAGAGAAAGCAGATAGACTGGGGCCCTGAATAGCAGGGTTCCAGTCCAACTAAGTCATAAGCCAGCAAAACACCAGGCAAAAAGTAGGGGCAACCATATAGTCAGATTCCACCTTCCTACATAACCCCCACCCCAAATGAAAGGAGATAAGGCTAACCTTGGCCAGTTGAGCCTTTATTGACTAAGTGGCCATATAAGGAAGCACCTGCACTAGCATGGTTGCCCCCTGTCTTATGGTCCACTAAGCTATTCCTCACCCTAAGGGCATTAGAGGATCCCCACCATGGGAATTACTACCTGTGATGTGTTTTGGCAAAGTAGAAGGCTGGTGAGGTGTCTGAGTAGAGAAGTTAGGCACTAATAAAGTTGGCCTCAGCTTCCTCAGATGACTTGTCACCATGGATGCCTTACTTTCCATGACTGAGTTGTACTTTGCTCTAAGGGTCAACCTCTGGCTGCCTACAGCTGGGGGTTGGGTCCCTTTGGGTGGAACACTGGAGGGGCTGGGTAGGTTTGGAACCTTTGGGGCCCATGTCTGCCCTTGCCCAACAGAGTCCTGCTGGGGGAGGTCCCTACACAAAGGTAATGGGTATCCCTCAGTGGGGTGAGGAATTTTTTCCTGGCTAGGGCTACTAGCCTGGGGCCCCTAATCTGCTGATGGGGGGTTCCTCTAGGCAGGGGCCCTCTTGGGGTCCACTGACCTCCCTGACCTCCACAGCCCTGGGCTGACTGAGGCAGAGTAGAGAGGGGCAGGTTACCTGCTCCAGACTGGGTACCACCTTGGAAGAGTCCACTGCTATCAGGGGTGTTGCCAGGCCAGGCCTAACTACTTCTGGGGCAGTTCCTTCACAAGGGGTAAGATCAGTTCCCCGAGGAGGCTGACCCTTACCTATCGTCTGGGGGAAGAAGACTTTTCTTAAACCCTTGTGCTCTCTTGTGGAGGCGAGTGGGCCATTATTTCAGGCTCCATCACTCCAAAATGTTTCTGGGGTTGGGCTGTGGCCATCACAGCCCCACTACCCTTCTCAGGTATGCCCAGCATTCTCAGATGGGCTTGGTGTTCAACTGCAGGCCAGGCTGAAATTTCCAGATCATTGCCCATTAGGTAATCTACAGGCAAGTTTGGGGACACTGCCACTCTCTTTGGGCCTGTGACCCCTCCCCAGCTGAGATTGACTATGGCCATGGGGTGATCTGTGCTGACCCCATCTATGTTGGTCACCTGATAACTAAAGTCAGGTAAAAGCTGCTGAGGGGGAACTAGTTTCTCTGTCACCATGGTGACACTAGCCCCAGTGTCCCTATAGGCCACAGCTTTCTGACCATTGATTATTGGCTCCAGTCTGTACTTGCCCAAAGTATTGGGACCTATGGTAAAAGTGGCAAATCCCACACCACCATCACAGACTGAGGAGGCCTGTGAGGGGGGCCTGTCTAAACTAGGGCCCACCTCTGTTCCTCATGAGAATGCATTTACCTTTTTGGGTACATTACTACCACCTGGGGGACTACTACTAATAGTACCAGGGGGAATGGTGGTATTGGTTGGAGGAACATTTTCTTTATTGCCAATCCTGGGGCAACTGGGATCAGTTTTCCAGTCCCCAGGCTTTTTACAGACATGGCAATATGATTTCTTTTCAGGAGAGGAAGGAGTTTGGGACCCATTCCCAGAAGAGGACTTTTGGGGCCCTGTAGTGGACTTATCCTTAGATTTATCCCCACCTTTCTCTTGGGCTTGGTAGAATATTTCTTCTGGTCACCCCCTGATTCTTAGGCCTTATCCTGGTTCTGACCCACGTTGCTGCCATGTATCCAAACTTCCAGAGCCTTAGTAGCACAATCAACAAAGTCTACCCAGTCTTGAGTCTGAGCTTTTTGGGTGTCTCTGAACTTCAACCTATACTGTTCAGTGGTTAGGCCAAACCCATCAATCAGAGCACTCTTCAAGACCTTGTAATCATCAGCATCCTCTTCTCTTACAGTGAGGAGCTTATCTCTACCTTTGTCTGCAAAGGAGAGCCATAGGATTGCTGCCCACTGACCTTGAGGGACCTTCTGTACTTTACAGGCCCTCTCCAAGGCAGTTATCCATTTGTGGATGTCATCCCCACTCTGGTAGGGAGGGACAATCTTACTTAGGTTTCTATGGTCATAAGACCTCTCCCTATCTCTAGGGAGATTGCTGCCACCAAGGGACTCTAGTCCCGCCTTTTTACTAGCTCTGTAGATCTCTAGGGATTCCTTATCTAGGGCCATCTGCTGCTTTCTGAGGTTGAACTTATCTTGCTCATACTTTAGCAGTCTCTCTCTCCTCTCCTGGGAGGTTTCCCTCCCTCTATGAGAAGAAACAGAGGTCCCTACTGATGAGTTAGACTGGACAGATCCCCTTGAGAGAGATCTATCCCTTCTAGCCCTACTTTCAACTCTTCCTGGAGTAACAAAGAGGGGAGCATTGTTGTCATCCTCCTCATCCTCATCCAAGGAAGCTGGGTTCACCAGATCCTGATCCTTGGCATCAGTCTGATGATCAGCATTAGAGGTAGGGTCAGTGGAGTTTCCACCCCTAGGCCCACCCTCAGCTGCTGGCCCACCCACTCTGCCTACCCCACCAGAACCACTAGGTCCTGGGAGATCATCCAGCTTGAGTATCTTTATGAGATGCTGGGTGGTTGGGATTTTGCCTGTCTTCAGCTTCCTAATGGAATATAAGGCCCTAAGCTGTGCAAAGGGGAGATCCTCATATCTTTAGGGGAGAAGCTCACTGGCTTCTGGCAGGGACCCACTAGTTCCTGGCTGATTAGACATTACTAATGTGGTGTGGTGTATTGCACTACCTACACTAGTGCGGCCCACTAAACTCTCTTGAGTTGTAGAAAGGGTGTGCTATCCCTTTACACACAACTCTAAGTTCAGTAGAACTTACTGTATACTAAACTTGATATTATATGTACCTTAGGTACCTTTAGTGGTTTTCAGATGATTAATTCAATTCAGATTATCTGGTAAAACAATAGCAAGCTGGAATCCCACACGCTGCACACCAATGTGAGAAGTTGGCCTGATATATGCTGTCCACTAGTTATAGTGGGCACCCTGTATTAGTTCAAACAATCCCTTATGGTGAATAGGTTAAAGACAACTGTTACAATCAAAAGAAAGATACGAAGTCCAGGTGATGTAATTTAAGATCGTTGTTTTATTCTTTAGATAAGATCCATATTAAGCCTCATGCTAGGCCTTCTTCAATGCCATTCTATGCCCCACCAGGAGCAGCCTCCCTGCTGCTCAGCCCATCTCCAACTGATCTTTCCTTCCACTCAAACACACCCAACATTCCGATGACATCACACAGACTGAGCAGCAAGGCAAGGACAGAAACAGAGAGTAGATGCATTATAACTTCCTAGATTACAACACATCCCCCCCTCATCAAATTAATGAAAATATGAACATGCAAAAACAATGTACTATTGTGCAAATCATGAAGATAGTAAAATGCATTAACAACGAACTTTCATACAATATATGCAGATAGTAAAATGCAAGAACAAAGTACATTTTTGCAACAAGATTAAATAAATTAATTGTGCGATAATAGAAAGACACACATTGATGATACAAATACTCTTGTGCGCACCCGTAACACACAGTCCTACACCTCACACGAGGTAACAAACAATCCAGAGGGTAAAACCAAACAAGCAAATCAGAGAAACTACTCAAAAGGTAGACCTCTCATGTGCGCACCTGTAACGCACAATCCAACACCTCACACGAGGTAAGAACCAAATCAAAGAGTAAAACCAACAGGCAAGTCAGAGAAGCTTCAAAAGAAGGAGTCTTCTCATGTGCGCACCCGTAACGCACAGTCCAACACCTCACACGAGGTAACAAGCAATTCAAAGGGTAAAACCAAACTAGCAAATCAGAGAAGCTTCAAAAGAAGGGGTCTTCTCATGTGCGCACCCGTAACGCACAGACCAACACCTCACACGAGGTAACCACAAACTAAATGGTAAAAACCAGACAGGTAAGTCTGAGAAGTCCCAAGATCAAGAGTCTTCTAACGTGCGTACTCGTGACACACAGACCAACACCTTGCACAAGGCAAAATTTATAAAAACACACACTAACGAAACCAGAGACACAAAACCAGAGACACAATACTCTCTTTCTCCCTCTTCCCATACAAACACACACAAGAACAACACTCATGAACACCAGCTCCTAAGACTGGAAACACGAAACACTACCCCTACAACACCCCTTTACGCATTACAGTGCAACTACACCCGCAGGACTTAGAAGGTGACACAAAGAGAAAGTGACACAAACACCCTCCTCTTCTGCAAAAACCCAGGACTTAGGTCATACGTAAACTCTCACCTCACACCTAACACCATATACTGGTGAACATATATCAGACAACGTTCACTCATCACCTCAAATATTCTAGAAAGAGCATGGAAATCAAAACGAAATACAAGGATGGCCTTAAACATTACAACACAAACTCAGACATCACATTGAAGAAATAACCAAACAGTCACGTGACCGGTGAGCGACTTCTCACCCGAGGCTCACAGGTGCCTTTAGACAGCAATACCCAAAAGAAAATTCCTCCTAGTGACTTTTGCGTTCTCGCAAAAATAAAAACTTTCCAGTTGGCTGCCTATTTAGCTCTGGACTTGTAACATTCCTTCTTTAAGTCTAAGTCAAAAAAAACGGCGATCAGAGTTTTACAACAAGAGTTAACAAAGAAATCTTCCCTGCTACTCCGTGTCTCGCCGCTCCATTTCTGCATAACCCCGCTCCACTGAATGCGCTTGCCCCTAGTAACCACGGGAACGTCTCCTCTCCTTCAATTGAATCCAAAATGGTCGCACGTAGGCGACGACGCGTCGGGTGGCTCACGGTACGTTGTTGCTTTCAGCCTACGCACAGTGACCCTCAACGCAAAGGAACCATGGCAACCTCACTGTGAAACAGGTACCGCTGCGCGCGCTAAAAAGGGCACAAGCGTCGTTTTAAAACTTCAACGCCACAGCCAACCGATGTTAAAGTGACGCTTGGAAGTGTATAAAAATAGAATCGTAAAAGTACCTCCAATGTTCAATAAATCCAGCACAACTCCTTTCAGACACCCGCCGGTTCCTCCGTTGACATGCATCCAATACATCCAATGCACTACGGGAAAGGCTCTCTCCTTCAAGTCCCACTCGTGACACAAGGAAGGTGCGGGGAAACGATCATGCGCCAGACCGCCCAGACCACAAATAAGCTCAAGCAGGCTCCAAAACTTTAAAGTCAAAACTTGGCGCTTAGTTCCACACGCAGGCAATTTACAGCCAACCGCCCACAGCGCCTCTCTTGGTGTTTAATCCAAATTAAGCTTGAGTCTCAGGCCATCCTCAGAGCTCAGGATGTCCAGTGTCCTGCTCTTCCATAGCAGGTTACAGCAGGCCAATACAAAGACAATGTAGCAGGAACTGGCACCTTGAGTTGTGGGCGACCGTTGACAGGGTCACTGGTGGGGCATTAGGGGCGCCAAGTTCCTTCAAATCCAGAAGACTAACCCACTCAAAATTGATTTCTCCAGCTCTAATAGTCCAAACAGCACACAGGCCCATGAGAAATGATTCCTTCACCTTCAAAAGTCCAATCAGCACGCAGGTTCTTCTAACTCGTCGCCAATGTTACAATCAAAAGAAAGATACGAAGTCCAGGTGATGTAGTTTAAGATCGTTGTTTTATTCTTTAGATAAGATCCATATTAAGCCTCATGCTAGGCCTTCTTCAATGCCATTCTATGCCCCACCAGGAGCAGCCTCCCTGCTGCTCAGCCCATCTCCAACTGATCTTTCCTTCCACTCAAACACACCCAACATTCCGATGACATCACACAGACTGAGCAGCAAGGCAAGGACAGAAACACAGAGTAGATGCATTATAACTTCCTAGATTACAACAACAACCTTTATTGGAAGCTATCCTAGTGGTAGCTATGGAGAGCAGCCTTCAGGCTAAGTCTTGAAGGTATGAAAAGCAGCTTGTTTTACCAGTCTATAATCTCTTGAATGACCAAATGAAAGGACATCCACACCAGGTATATATTTAAAATATATGTATTTAAGATAAAACACACCCCGCTAGTCAGAGTCAGATACAGCTTTATTCGATTTTAAAAAACAAAACCATAAAAGCACACATATATAACATTTCATTCATAATATGTAAAACAATGAAACTTTCAAAAATAAAAACAGGTTTTTTCCATATAAAAAAGACCTAATTCATAGAGATCCTGAATCTTATAATAGTTTTAAGAAACGTTGACACCGAGGAAATAAGAAATTCATCATCTAACATTTGCAATCTGACCAAAGCCACTCTGCATTGTCTCAGGCCTAATTTTTTTAAAACAGGTCGAAGAATACTTTTCCTGGGTTCTGAGTAATATTTACAAAAAAAAATACAATGAAGGGAAGATTGGACAGAAACCAAATCACAAGGGCAGGGAATTAATTCCTTTAGCCAAAAATTCGGCTCAGGGAAGGTAACCAATCTAAAAAAGATATCTGCCCTGAAGCGAGACAATAGCATTCGGGAGTAACAACTAGGGACTAAATTCAAATATGGCTGAATTCCTTGATTTTGAATGAGTAGGTGGTTGGCCATGACAGTACTCTTGCATTTCTCTATCTGCCAGCGTTTTTCCGCTAAGAAATGCAGGCAAGTTTGCTTGAGCTTTTTTCTTGACAGACTCGCCATGCTATCTGGAGTGTCAAAGAATTCCTGATGGCCCATATCCACAAAGAACTTTTTTAAGTATTTGAGCCATGAGATTTTTGTCGCCCCATCAAGACCTAGGCAGTCCCTTATTATATCCCTATTTAGGCCTGTCTCATTGCCAAACCAAACTTTATGCCACAATAAGATAGGCTCCAGTTTAATAAGATCCGAAATATATCGTACGTCCAGCTCTTGGTGACATACATAAGAGGAAGTAGACCCAGGCACAGCCAATAGGTAACGGAGGAAAGCATTCTGACAAGACTGAATGCTTGGGGTATTAACTATCCCCCAGATTCCTGCACCGTATAGCGCTATAGACACACAGTTAGATTTATAAATGTCTATTAAGACAGGTACTGGGCGACCTCCTACCTTATTGGAAAAATGTTTGACAGCCCCTATTGCTCGTGAAAATGCTAATTTTCGTGTCTCGCCTGCAGCTGTCCAAGTGCCCTTCTTGTCAAAATTAATACCTAGATAAGAAAAAGTATTTACAGTCGCAATTTTTATGTTAGATAAAAAAGAATTACAATTAAGATTCTTCTTTTTAGTGCAGCGCATGTTAAAGGTTTTACTTATATTAATCTTTAGACCCCTCTTACCCATATATTCTGAAAAATTATTAATCGATCTCTGAAGACCCATTTGGGTCCGGGCCATAATTACAGCATCATCTGCGTATAAAAGAATGGGGATGTAGGAATTGCCAATTTTAGGATAATCTTGCATGTCTTCCAGGAGATGAGATGCTACCGAATTGATATATAAATTAAACAAAAAAGGAGCTAAAATGCAGCCTTGTCTCACACACTTTCCTATAGGGAATTTGGAAGTACAATCCCCCTTATCCCCATAGCGAACCCTAGCACCTGCCTCTCGGTATAATTCTCTAATGAATATTAGAAGGTTTGGGTCCACTCCCATGTCCTGCATTGTTTGCCAGAGTTTATTGTGGTTAATACAGTCGAAGGCTGAACTTAAGTCCACAAATGTAAGGAATAAATTTTCATTTTTGGCCTCGACGTATTTAGCTACTAGGAGTGCTAGGTTCAATCCTTGCTCAGTTGTTCCCATACCTTCCCTAAAACCATATTGGAACTGAGAGAGAATACCTCTTTCATCGACCCATATTTGTAATTTGTTGAGTATAACTCTCCCAGCGATCTTCATGAGCAAATCAAGTAAGGAGATCGGTCTATAACATTTCGGTGTATTACGATCTCCTTTCTTGAAAATGGGCACCACGATGGCTTCCTGCCAAGTCAGTGGGAAGCCCACTTTGGTGAAGCTGTTGAAGACATTAGTTAAAAGTGGGGCCCATAGCTTAGTATTAGCCTTAAAAATGTCCGCGGGAATTCCATCCGGGCCCGGAGCTTTTCCCGCTGGACTCTTGTCGATAGCAGTCAAGACTTCCTCCAAGGAGAAGTCGACATTTATTGGGTAAGGTACTGTAGCCTGAAATCTAGGATTTAGCCCCGTTTCTACTACTGCCGCAGAGTCTTCTTGATAGAGCTCCCGAAAATAGGTCACCCATGACTCTTCAGTGATAGCTACTTAAATAGAATCTGTTGCATTATCGTTGAAAAAAGGGGCATTCACCGCTTTCCAAAAAGCAGTACTATCTTTTAGAAGGCAAGCTTCCCGTAGGGTGTGCCAGGCTTCCTGTTTAATTTGTTTTTTCCTGTTTTTTACTGCCTGTTGATAAGCAGATCTGGCAGATCTAACTTCGACCATGACCCTAGGGTCTCGCTTTAACTGGGTCATTAGAGGAGCATGAGTTTTGCTACATTCTCTATCAAACCATCTCTTCATCCCACTCACCCCAGGATTCCGAGGTTTCAGGAGTAACTTTCTAATTTCCTCAGAAATACTAAGGAAAGCATCATGAATTTTAAAGGGTTCCTCGTTCTCAGAGAGACAAATATTAATTTCCACTTCTTTAGAGCAAATTAATTTTCTAAAGAAGGCCACTGGTTCCACTTTGTCCCATTTTAGGGTATAACCATTCTTCCTAGCAAGTTCCAGTCTAAAGTTATATAGATTCTGGACTGTTGTATCTGACTTGCTTTTTTCTCTTGCGATGGTAAAGGACATACTAAGGGGCAAATGATCACTCATTGCTAACTCACGTGTTTTAAACCAGCGAATATAACAACAAAATCTTTTGGAAATTAACATAAAGTCAATAACTGATTTGCAGCCCCTTCCTATGAATGTAGGGTTAAAAGGGGCTGGTGGAGAACAAAGTTCATTTACGAAACCCAAATCAAAAGAAAAAAGTATATCATTTAAGGAATTACCCAAAGGTGTGTGGGAGAAGTGTGCCGTAGGGACATCATCAACCTCTCCCAATCCGCAGATATTTTGGTTACTAGATGGGCATATAAAATGATTGAAATCGCCAGTCCAGATCACACAGGGGTCAGGGCCTTGTTTTTCATCTAAATTTTTAAGGGTCTCATGTAGTTCTTTCAGAGTCGAGGCCCATGCTTCCTTCGGAATGTTATTATAGAAGTTTATCAAAATTATATTTTGTTTGCCCCCAAACGTTAAAGACAGTATATGACAGAAGACAGAAACTGGAAAAAAAAATTTTTTAGTTTCTTTTAAACAGTTTGATACATAGGTGCATAAGCCCCCTTTATTCCTCCCTCTTAATGTAAGGATTGCCGGCGTGTGAAAAGTACGGTAACCATTCAAATGAATACGGTCAACCGTCCAGCATTCCTGTAGGCAGATAATCGAATACTGTTTTAAAAACGAGATACAGCTTGAATCCCCTAATCTAGCAAACAGCCCTGCAACGTTCCAAGACAGAAGTGTAAAATCAGAACCTGTATCTCCCTCTAGCAATGATCTCACATTAATAGTATCGCAGGAAACCCCACATTCAGAAATTCCTCTTTCAGGCAGTGTATGATAGTTAATTTCCTCCTCACCCTCAATGATAATAGGAATGTTTTCAAGTTTATCCTGTTGGGAAATTAGCAATTGAACAGGGCGTGAGTCGGGAGGCAAAATTAACGCGTCCTAAATTGCGACCTCCCGTGTGAGTTCAGAAGCAGTAGGATTTAGGGGTAGTCAGTCGACCATATCCAGGCAGCTAAATCTATTTGTTGTTCAAAAGGCCTCCAGCCAACCCTGTTCGACTGGGGCCGGCCTGCCTCTTTGGAAATTAGTGTTTGTTTTACCTCTCCCTACCTGTTCCCACATTCTGTTATTTGCTTGGTGAGGGTAAAAATAGGCAAGGGGAAGTGGAATGATACTTGAGTAAGGCAGAAATGGTCGTGCCTGCTGGATGTATTTTGCAGCCTGTGTATCCTTAAAATTAACGACAATACAATCCCCCGATATGTCTTTGTTCCTTCTGCCCACCCAACTGACTCTCCGGGCAAACAAGATTTTAGTGTGTGTGTGAGGAGGGAGTGGTCGGTTAGTATTGAGCCAATGCATTGTTTTATTCTTCAGCTCATAGTATGTTTCGATGGTGTTTTCTTTCATACCAGGTACACCTGTCAGTACGATAACGTACGGCGAGGATTCTGGCGGCAAGTCTAAACTAGGTAGCTTGTGAGAACCATCATAATTAGAAGCAGATCTATTTTCCATTTCATTTATGTTTTGTACCATACCACTTTTAACTTTTGCGTTGACATCAGAGGATTTCTGCGGGGACATTACTCTTGTGGGTACATTTTTGGGACCACAGAGGTTTATGGTATTGTTGTTACAGGCAGTGTCCTCTCCTTTATCCCGGGATAATCCCATTTGCCGGTCTACAGGGGACGTAACCGAGGGGACAAGAGTTTTCTCCTTGGAGTTACTCACTAAATTGCCAAGAGAGAGATGTTCACAGAGTTCTCTAGATGAATTTGTCTTCAACGATTGATTGAATTCAAAGTTAGATGAAGCAATCTGTTCAAGTTTCTTAAGGCGCTCTTCAATCAGATTAAGTCTATCCAGGATCGGGCGAGTTGAAAGTGCTAAAACTTCCCCTATTTTTAAATAAAATCCATCATCAAGTTGCCTGGTTAAATCTACAGTTACTTCAGTCGGGGGTTGATCGACGGCATCCGAAGAATAATTAGATGCAAGTTTGGTATTTTTAGATTTCGTCGATCTTAATTCATTTCCCTTTTTTCCTCGCAGGGCAGGTTTCTGTTTTGGTTTGGCTCCTAGAGTTAAGGCAGAAGAGGAAGGAATAACCTCAGAAACAGCGTGTATTTGTGCTCGGGTAGATACACCTTCTGTTTGGCTATTCATAAGGTCAGCCGTAGTAACTGCAGGCCTAGTTGTACTTCTAGCTGCTTTACTGACCTTTCTTTCCATCATTAAGTCCATACAAGCGTCACTACTTTCATCCTCACTAACCATGAGGTCAGTTAGAATAGGATTTGTGGTATTTGCCTTAGGTGTAACAGACAAAGCAATTTTACCTTAAGATGAACGTTTGTTAGAAGTAGGGTCCAAAGAAAGACGACGCTCTGTAAGGTCAATTTCTCGTTCTAGGAGATTAGCAGCTTTTACAATAAAATTGTCCAAAGTACCTGCCATAGTAGTACCAACTACGGCACTTTTACCCCTAGGCATGTCTCCCACCAATGACGAGAAGGTTACTTTTATCCAGCTGTGCTACGGAAATACACAGGGGGTAGTCCAGTCCAGTCTCTACAGGCTAAAACGGGCCCGCCCTTGGCCCGGGCTTCGCCCCGGTCTACGCCCCGCTCGCGTCCCGCTCGCAGTGGAAAAGGCGTACCTTATGTAGTCAGGGGAGGAGGAGGAGTCAGGAAGAGGTCCCCAGGTGCTGCCGATGATCTTGGCGCTAGGCGTCCTGGTCCTCGCAGTCCTGGCAGTGATCCCAAATTACGTTGCAAAGGATTAGTGTGTTTAACACCCAGCAGCTCCACCGCTTGCCTCACAGGAGTCGGAAGAACAGCAGGAAAGAACCAAGCCTGCTGGCACTCAATCATCCAGTCTGTCACGCTGTCGCTGGTTACTGTGTGGTTACTATGTGGTCTAATCGGCGGGAGTAGTTAGCGAGAGTAATTGGCAGGTGCCAGGGCTGCTAGCTGTTTTGGAAGCATTTTACTGCCCTTCGCGTCCTTCGGCGTCCTCCGCTCCCGCTCCCGCTCTGCTCAGTTGCTGCGATCTGAGGCCCGAGCTCCACAAATATCTGCACAACTGCTGTAACGATCTCAGTCAGCGTGGTTAAGAAATGTCGACATTAGCCACTGTAAGTCCAAAGCGTGCTCATAGAGTACGTTGAGCGCCCGGAAGTATGCGATTTGGTAAACCCGGGGTATCTTAGTAGCGTGATATCTCAACCCATCCACAGTGTCCGGTCACTTCCGTTGACAACAGCAAAGAGGCTTGACTTTCAAATGACATACTGTGGTCCAATATTCAGGAGAGCGACCCGAGGATGCTGCTGCCAGAGCAATACCGAATCACGAGCGTTCTGGAATGGGTGCGGTCCGGTTTAATAGAAGGTGCCGGCCTCATCCAACATGGTGGTGGCTGTTGGGGGTCTCGGGTAACTACGCGACTGGAACTTGACCTGGACTTTTGCCAGTGGTGCTATGGTCATTGTTTTAGAAGACCAGGAGACATTCCCAACTACCATGAGAAAGTCAAAGTTCTGGAAACCAGCAGCTTCCGGAAACTCCGAACAAAACCGAACTCCGAGCTCTAGACCAGTCCCTCGCCACCAACTCTCCGTCTAGTCTCTTTATGAGGCTGGAGTTTGAAGTACTTAATTTTCAAGTTAGCAATCAACAGTAATAGCATAAATACACGTTTGGGCCCTAGGGGCGTACCAAACCATATACCAATAAAGTGGTGTAAGAACCACAACTGAACTAGACACAAGGCCTAGAGCCTGTAGAATCGCTGGGACCCCAAAGAACCACAAAAGGTAGTGACTCAGGGGACCCACGGTGGCCGTGTGCAGTGCGTAAACACAACCGCGGGTTCCCATTAGCTTCTATGGGCAATGTCGTGGTTGGAAATTTAAAGATTAGGCACACTTAGATTCGAGTCAGGACCAAACCCTTTTGGACTTAGGAAGTACTAGGGCTAGCACCCATGGGAGCACCAGAGTACTCGTGTTACCTCACCCAGGGAAGCCGGGTGCATAGGTGTCTTTTGGTGTCAGGTCGCATTGTCGATTTCCATGGAAGCTGGCAAATGAGTGCTGCTGCAGTGAAGAGAAGTGTCCGAAGTGATCCAAGCCTCGATCTAGGAAGGAAGGAACCTGAAAGCAGAGGGGCAGAGTCTGGGTCACTTACCAGTGACCAAGGGTAGGATGGACCAATGCCCACAGATATCGGGTGCTCCAGGTGAGTTGATGGGTGTCTTGACTCTTCAGCCACGAGGTCCAGGAGGTGCCAATGACAACCAGGAGTTGGATTCGAGCTGACCCACATAGTCTGTCAAGTGCTGCAGTGTCGGCAACCAGATTGGACCCAACAAGCCTTGGCAACAGCAAGTCACTAGATATCAGAGAAAGGACTGTGGTGCAGACCAGCAAGGTCTGGGGGACTCACCCAGCAAGATTAAGTTGAGGCACGTCTGGAGCAACGAGGAAAGCCCAATCAGAAGAGGAGTTGCATTCCTGGGGACCTACTAGTGATCGCGAAGGAGCCTCAAACGGTCGCACTGGAAACTGGCCCATGGGTCACTCGTGGAGTGGAGGCAAGAAATCTTTGGTGCAGGAGATGCTCAAGGTTGGGGCTACTCGGAGCCCAAAGTACAACTTCGAGGAAGACCAGGAAGAGGATGTTGCTGCAAAAGTTCACGGTGTCCAAGGGTCACAGTTCCACGTCACCCACGATAGCCACGGGCCTCAGCTTTGCTGTGGACTCAGGGTAGCCTCGGGGAAGTCTGAAAATCCACCTCTGGTGAAGCAAAAACTTCAGCATCTGGCGGGAGCTTCAGCAATGCAGACCGGACAGTTGCTTCTTTGGTGCCTGTCAAGCAGGGGAGTTACTCCTTGCCACCAAGGGAGATTTCTTCAGTCTTCTAAGCAAAGTAGAACGTTGAAGGTCCAGGATATATATTGCAGAGTTTCGTCCAGGGTAATCTAAAGTCGCAAGGACTGGGTTCACATACTTATACTAAGTTTGGGGGTTGGACATACTCTCGGGAACCACCTATGGGAGGGTTTGGAAAGAGGGGTGATTACACCCATTTCCGTTGTCAAGTTTCATGCCAGAGCAGAGCAGGTAGCCCCTGTAACCAGTTTGAACTGGACTATGCACAGGGACACCAAGTGTGCCTCCAGTGCAGGACTTCAAATCACCAGAGAGTGCTCCCGCCCAGCCCCAATACACATCTATTAAAAATGGGGGTCTCTAGTTGGCAATGGTTTGCATCATTGTCCAAGTAGAGACCCTTCTTCCTAGTCTGGGTAGGGGGGATACACTTCTAAAAAAAACCTTGCTCACCCCCTTGGTAGCTTGGCACGAGCAGACGGGCTTTTCTCAGAGGCAGTGTGTAAAGCATTTGTGCGCACATACAGTAATACAGTGAAAACAGTACAAATGAACACCACACCAGTTTAGAAAAATAAGTAATCTTTACAGTTCGAACTGGACTATGCACAGGGACACCATGTGTGCCCCCAGTGCAGGACTTCAAAGCACCAGAGAGTGCACCCACCCAGCCCCAATATTCATCTGCCTGTCTGGGGAGGTGGTTACACCTCCCTGCGACAGGAAACCTATTGTCCAGGCCTCCCCTGCCGGAGTTTTGGTCAGCAGCAGGTGGCCAGACCCGTATCTGTGGCAGAGGCATCCATTTTGTGATGCCAGGGCTGTAGAAAGTCCTACCGGGTTAGACCAGTGTGAACATGTCTCTCCCTCTAGAAGGGTGGAATGCTACCCCCGCCACCAAAACTGGCGGGGGGTGTAGTATTCCAAAGCGTTTGACACCAAACACGACATGTTTCCGTGCAGCCATCCCAAAGTTAGCATTTACCACGAGGTTATAATGCACTTAAGAGTATATGGTCAGGCTGCACCACAAACAGCCTCAGAGGAGGTACTCCGAATGCTGCAGAGGGGCTCTGCTCATGTAGGGGCACCCTCTCACATAAAAACCAAGCACTCTGCCTTCAGGATTGTTAAGGCCTGCCATAGGAGTGACTTATAGGTTTTATATGTGTGTGCAATGGTAGTGATATAGGTAGCCTATACCACTGTAAGGGGTGCAAGCACCACCTTACCCAGGCTGCAGTAGCATACCTGTGGTGTCATTTTGGAGTGCTTCCCAGGGGTGGCATAATACATGCTTCAGCCCCCGGTAGGCATCTGAGGTACCTATGCCCTAGGTACATAGTATACCATATACTAGGGGCTTATAAGGCACTCCAGAATCCAATTAGATATGTACCTAATGTGCATGGAAACCATTTTACAGAGAAAGCAGATAGACTGGGGCCCTGAATAGCAGGGTTCCAGTCCAACTAAGTCATAAACCAGCAAAACATCAGGCAAAAAGTGGGGGCAACCATATAGTCAGATTCCACTTCCTACAGGCACTGCATCAGTTTCTTGAATGGCATGATGACGATGCGTGGAATTTCTTCCTGCTCGCCCGTGTTGCATCGGAAACAAGCGCAGATGCTTCGCGCTTCTCATAGTTGCATCTCTTTTCCAGCTTCCAACAGAAGGAACAGCCTCCAGGGGCCCAACTCAGCAACAAGCACCTCTTGGCAGGCAGTGGCGGCTCGCCAAGGGAGTGCTGCTTTGCGGCGGGGTGGGAGAGGGGCAGGGTGGGGGGTAGTGGAGTCCGACATACGACGGACAGGAGTAAGGTAAGTAATTAAATAAATAAAACTATTTACCTTGAGTGCGCTGCATCGTCAACTCGGTGATGCTGCGTGAGCAAGGTAAATCGTTTTATTTATTTAATTACTTACCTTACTCCTGTCCGTTGTATGTTGGACTCCACTACCCCCCCACCGTGCAGCTCCCTGCCCTGCCCCACCGCCCCGCAGCACTCCCTCAGCGAGCCCCCACTATTGGCAGGTCAGAGCTCCCAGCAAGGAAATTCAGGGGAGCTGGTGGTGAAGTCTTTGTGTCCCTGAGACTTCAAAACAGGCGGCAAGCTCTACTTCAAGCCCCTGGGAATCTTCCTCAAGCAGGAGATACAGCACACAGCAAAGTATGTGTCCTTCCCTTGGCAGAAACAGCCACTGCAGGCCAACCCCAGATAGCACACAGCAAAGGGGAAGCACTTCTCCTTTATTTTCTCCAGCTCCTCTCCTTGGCAAAAGTTCCTCTTGAATTTCAGAAATGATCTAACGTTCTGGGGTCTGGGCCCCAATATTTATACAGCATTACTCTTTGTTCTCTTGTGGCAGATAGGCTCTGTTCTCAGTCAAAACCAGTTCTGTCCTCGCTGCCTTCTCGCTGCCCTCTCCCAGCAGGAGGTTGAGCCAGCATTGTGTAAGGCAGACAATGGGAAGTTATACTTGTAAGAAGTTATAAATAAACTCCCATTTTATCCTATGGGACAGATAGCCTTTCAACAGCCCTTCAACAGTAAAAAACGAAATACACTGTATTTCACTATCAGGACAGATCACACGGGAAACATCGTTTACATCACGGTCTTCACACCACAATACCTTTACAATGCGGGCATTACAACGCAAGTCATTACAATGACTTGCGCTGGATGGCACTCTAAGCTAAGGAATAGTATGATTTACTATTCCAACACCTTCCCTACTGTACGTAGGCTGGAGTTGTAATAGTAAATCATACTATTCCTAAGTCCAGCGCCCTCCAGCGCAAGTCATTGTAACGGCTTGCATTGTAATGCCTGCGTTGTAAAGGTATCGCAGTGTGAAGACTGCGATGTAACGTCTTATATTCCGTCACGCACATCAGTACATGCCCTGGCAATACTCAATCCCAAACAATTAATGGAAGTAGGGATATTTCCCAAAAGTATCAGGTTTTTGGTAACTTGGAGTCATCAATGCTCAAGTTTCAGTGTCTGCAACAAAAAGAAATAAAACTTGTAAATTTCAAAACCCTCAAATATGGAGACTAGTATTTCCATAGAATTAGGAAAAACTGCAACAACCCTTTCAGAAAATCAAAGTGACATGCTGTAAAGACTTTATGCATGGCTTTAAATAAAGATCATGTACATCAGAGACATAGGGAACGTCAACAGTCTGTCCGCATTGATGGATTAACCATATCCTTCAATAGACTTGCACATACTACATCTGTGTTGTCAAGTCATACTGTCAACCTACTCTTGTTTCCTTTTGCTCCATGATCTGATGTATCCCAGAGAGAAAATTATCCCACCATTTGTACCGCCACCTGAGTCTGATGTCACAAGGACAGTGTCAAGAGTAGAAAGAAATGAAATGAACACATTTGATATAGCGCACAGCTACTCAAACTAGAGTGCCCTGGCGCAAATACCTTGGGTATTAGCTGCTATTAGAACAATGCCTAAATGGTGTCTTGGTAGTCCACGGGAAAGAAAGTAGGATCTGGTACCTCTAAACTGTGCTAAACTGTACTTGCTGGTGGAGATTGCAGAGATACATGTTTTACCTCTCTTCTTACAGTTTTTCATTAAAAAGACACTTATTCTAAGGGGCATTGGAGCTGGTTTCCACCTTTACGCTTCAGTTATGCTGTGTTTGCAAGCATTACCTTTCTGCTTCAATTTTCAAACAAGATGGCTGAATAAGTCAAACATTTGCTATTGACATATATTGAGACCTACTGGTTAACACCTTGTCAAAGTCCACTTAGTGATACTTTGGGTACAATTACAGTGGCTTAATGTAGGTCATGTAATTCACAATGCTTAGAGGATGTTACTATCCAAAACAGGTTAGTCTTATTTTTTCACAAGTGGTTTCCAGTCACCATTTACTGTGGCCAGCGAGTAACTAATGCGGCTATGGGACATGACCCTCAAAATGCCATCCTCTAAGGGTGTTTGATACTATGTATAGTTTGAAACTTATAGAAGATTAAAGATTCAAGCCCTTGTGGACACTTGTGGATCCACAGCAAGGGTTTTCATATTCTTCCTTGTAGATCGATAAGTAGGTGATAATTTGCAAGTATAGACCACATTTATTCTGGGTATGGTTAGGTGTCAATACAGAGGTCAACCAGATGTTCATTTAACCTTCAAATTCACACTGTCCACAACTAGAGTCAGCTGTAGGGAAAACAATGTTTATATGGCTTTTTATCTCTAAATATTAATGCATAGGTATGGACATATTGGCCCTGTCCAGTGCTGAGCCTACACTGTTATCCAGACTTTGTTCTGAGGTACTGCATGCAAACACAAAACTGCTTCTAAGAACAGGAGAGCTTATTATTATTAATTATCTTTATTTCGGTCACTGGGACCATAAAAGAATAAAACAATTTTATATACAATAAAATGCACAAGATTCAAGGCAATGCAATATATCCAAAAATGTGCCATAATTCTCATAGAAAGCATACATCATATCCAATTTGAACAGAGACTACAGTTTGATTCATGTGGCTATTAAAATAGAGACTACTCAAGTACGCGAGTACCATATGAAATTCCATGCACAAATGACAAAAATCATTAGCTGCATTCGGGTACGCTATTCAATTTGGTATAGTAATTTCGAGTAAACCACATGGCTGTTAAAAATTTCGCAACTGCGAATACTATAGAAGCTGTTAAATCAGTTTTTAAAACTCTGTATGCTGAGAGATGGCGAGAGAATCCTAGATTTTTTAATAAAGATACCAGCCAATACTTTCTCGGTCTCTGATAAGCTTGACAGAAAAATAAAATGTGCAAATCTGACTCGATTGGGTAACCACACGCTGGGCATTGAGGTGCAAGTTGCGAATGGGACCAATTAGCCATATATTCCCTTAGAGGTAAAGTGCCATAACGCCATTGAAGATAGAGTTTCCTTGTTAAAGAAGGGCTTATGTTGTCTAAAACAAGTTCCCGGTGATAGGTATCTTTGAAGGTCAAAAATTTATCAGACAGAGATCCGACCCGTACACTCGTAATAGCCACACGCAAATTATACTCATGAATGGTTGATGTGAGAGTTTTGCGTGAGATCTTGCAACATGTGTTGGCTGGGTCAGACCACAGATCTGGTCTTCCTATCTTTTCACATGTCTGTTTGACAAACTTTAACCATGGCACATGGAAAATTTTTGCAAGGCATAGAATCTCCTGGAGTTCCGCTCTATAACCCAGGAGTTCGGGTGAGCTCCATAATTTACGCCAATAGATAATTGGTTTAAGAGCAAGCTCCTCGGAGATAGGTTTCAGCCCTAAGTCTAGTCTCAATGGCAATAAGGGAGTGCTGGGCGGTAGAGCTGTCAGATGCCTGAGAAGGTTGTTCTCTATGACCCGGAGTTCCTGATTTAGAGTATAACCCCAGATTTCTCCTCCATAGAGCCCAGCGGCCCTCGCCTGGGTTTTGTAGATGTGGAGACGGGGGCCTAAAGGCTTATAATTCAGGCCCTTCGTCATTCTACAGATGGCGCCAGTTGTCTGGGTCAGCTTGAGTTTTACCTTTGTTTGGTGTGAGTCCCAAGTCATATGCTGATTAAATGTAACCCCCAAATACTCAAAGGTGTTGACCCTCTCCAGACTGGCATGACCTATGCGTGGGCTCGGACGTGTTGAGGGGGGGGGGTTGAAGATCATATATTTTGTTTTTCCCGTATTGATCTCCAAACCGTGTTTGCTACAAAAGTCCACGAAGCCATCCAGGACCCTCTGAATACCCATCGGGGATTTGGAAAGCAGCAGGGTGTCATCCGCGAACATAATCGCGGGCACCCTGGTGCCAACCAACTTGGGAGAGTCGATGTTATTTAACTCATTTAGGTGGGCGAAGACCCCGTTGACAAAGAGGCAGAAGAGGGTCGGTGCAAGCACACAGCCCTGTCTGACCCCCCTGTCAACGGGGAAAGGATCCGAGAGGGCTCCTCCTCTGCCACACCTTACCCTAGCATAGTTCCCCCGGTGTAGTATCTTCAGGAGTGCCAGGAGCTCCGATGGTACCCCTAGATCCGTTAGAACAGCCCATAGCCTGTCTCTAGGGACTAGGTCAAAGGCTGCTCGCAGATCAACAAATACTGAATATAAACTACCACCCTCAGTTAAAACAGTCTTCCAGTAGAGGATATTCAGGCGGAAAATCTGGTCTACCGTTGATACGCCTTTCCTGAACCCCGCTTGGAATGGACTCAAAATTTCATTCTCCTCCATCCAGAGCTGGAGGCAATTTAATATCAGTCTTCCGAAGATTTTTTGTTAGACATCAATTAGACTGATTGGTCTATAATTGGCTGGGAGCAGAGGCGAACCCTTCTTAAAGATAGGGACGATCTCCGCGCCCAACCACGTCTCCGGAACCTCCATGCCCCCCAGAATGGAATTAAACAGTAGAGCAAGATAGGGTGCCCATATATCCTGCTCCTGTTTGAAAAGGTCTCCTGGTAGGCCATCCAAACCTGGTGCCTTGCCAGACGCCAACCCAGCAATAGCTACTCTGACCTCGCTGGTTGTAAAGTGCTCTACATCAGTGAGGTTTTCAACCGCGCTTGATGGGGAGACTACCAGATTCCCTTCCGGCAGGCGGTATCAGGAAGCGAAATGATCTGACCATGCGTTAGGTGAGATATTTGGCTCTACTGCAGACATCAGATTCCCTGAGCCATTATTGGCAATGCGCCAAAATTTACGAGAGTCTCCAGAGGCTAGTGCAACGGTCAGTGATTCCCATTTGTCACATTCCCATTCCTTTTTAGCATTGTTCAATAGGGTTTTATACAGTGATCTCTTAGTCCTAATGACCTCAGTTCCCGATCTCGCCTTAATGGAATTTAATAAGCTAGTTTTAGCATTGCGGCAGGTCTTGTTATACCATGACGGACCTGCCACACTTCCATGTAACCGTTTCGCAGGACGAGTGAGAATTTCAGATAGTGATTTCGAGAGATCTTTATGTAGTTGCCCTAACTGGGTATGTAAACTCCCAGCCGGGAGTGTCTGTATGTTTTCGAATATGGGAATTACCCTAGCGTAAAGTTTGGGTAGGTTGTCTGGATCAGAGGTTAGACTTTCCCATTTCACTCTGCGTCTGTTATGAGTTAGGACAAGCCCTCCTTCAGGTGACATCCTTTGCTTTTCCCTGGGGTTAAGGCCAGGATGGTCGTATTCGAGCTCCAAAGCATTGTGGTCGCTATCTTCCCTAGATGTCACTCGAAAACCAATGATATGCGGCCACAAGGCTAATGGAACAAGAATATAATCAAGTCTCGACATCCTGCCAGGCCTATTGTAGGTAAAGTTAGCTGGGCTGTCCAGGCTTGTCCTTCCATTACAGGCCCGAAGACCATATCTTAATGTTAAAGAAGTTATTTGTGTGGCCAATGGTGTCCATGCTCTTGGGGCGGTGCATTCAGTGGAGGTATGGACCACTCTAAGTCCTCATCCTGGGCCAGGTCCGCCAAAATGCCCGGGAGGGGTTCATATTGGCAATTAAAGTCTCCTCCAATTAGAATGTGGGTGCCCGGAACAATTTCATCCAGGACTGGCACCAGTTCCTCAATTGTACGTGATACCTGAGGGGTGCTAACTGGCCTGGAGTATATATTAATCAAGAGGAGTCTATTTGCATTTTTCCACTCAAGGCGGACTACCAGAATATCCTCTGATTTTTGCGGACAAACAGTTGCCCTGCATCCCAGGTCGCTAGCAACCCATATTGCCAAGCCCCCAGAGGGGCGGCCTGTTTCACTCCATTTTGTTTGTGAGGTAAATGATGCAAAGCCTGGGTGGATAATATCATCTCTCGCCCATGTTTCTTGAAATAGACATATGTCTTGGGCTTGTATGTAGGTACACCAATCCGGGGAGGTGATTTTATTTGCCAAGCAAGGAGGGTATTATAGGGTACTACCCCTCTTGTGCAGACATCTGAATCTACTTTTCATCATGCTCAATGACACCGCTGGTTTTTAGATGAGCAACATTGTAATGACCCTCACTCCATGTGGATGGATCAGATATGGAGTCAGTATCCTTGGGCGTGTGACATATGCACTATCACCCACAATGACAATGTAGACTTTTAGACATCACATTCTGAATATGTATGCTTTTCAATGATAAGATACAATTAGATATGCACATTACTTAAAATAAATCAAGGTCTCCTCTTTGTAGCCTTATATAAATGCCACTGTGTATGAATATGAAAGAATCATGGCTGCTCCCTGGAAACTGTGCTACTATGTCTATAATCACCTGCTTAGCATCACACCACTTGTATCTTTAGTGAATGTTGCATAATATATACTCAGTGGCAAATGGGCATATGTGCACCATGTACACAGCCTATGGTACTGGGAAAGTTGGTTATTCAAAAACAATCTGCCTTGGTGCTTTGCAATTCCTGTGCATTTCTGGGGGAAATATATGTAGGTCGTAATGTTCATTTAAAGAACATCTAGGAATGCAAAGAAAATGGTTAAAAAAACACTCTGTGAGACACCACCAGCTGCTGCAATTACACCTTGACAGCTACCAGATGCTAATAGATGTGAACTACATAACACCTGCACATGGGTGGGGATGTGCTTACTACATAAGTTGGGACTCTCAAGCTGTGGCTTACATCGGCAATTAGCTCAAGGATAACTGCACTACTCAGGTTGTACTTGTTAGATATCTCTTCCTCTGTTTGTTCAAAAAGTATAGCACTCAACCTGAAATGAATCGCGGTAAAGGTGTTAATGGCAATGGTCACAATGTAAAGGTAGTGGCGGTAATGGTAACAGTAGTGATGGGACTGGTGAAGGTGAAAATGGTGGGGGTAGTAATGGTAATGGTGGTAGTAGTAGCAGCGATGTACTACATTGTCATGCTCTCAAATAAATATCCTTTGACACTGTATAAACGTTTGACAAACGTTACCATGCACTGTGTCTGCTGAGCCACCTGCATATCAAATGAGCGGTAAGTGCATCAGAGAGATACTGGGCTGTCAATATTGGAAATAATTGAGTTGACCTGGCAAGCTAACTTGTAGGCACCAGTGGGGCAGAGCAGCAGCCTAGACTGTTGTGAACCGCAGTTAAGTGCTCACAAGGAGGCCATGCTAGAATAGATGTCATTAACACCACGAGTCACAATAACCAAAAGGGTATTGTACAGCAGGAACAAGGATCGTTGAGTCACAGTGAAGCTGTGGCAATAAGGGTGTTATAGAGCAAAAGCCCTGACTGACATGAGATATGGTAACATACAGGGTGGTGAGTACTGTGTACCTGGCTTCCCAAGCTCATAGAGGAAGCACTGATTTAGCAGATGGTGCTAAAATAGTTTGTTTCCTATACTGGCATCAACTACAGACAGACTCTTGTTTCCTTTTGCTCCATGATCTGATGTATCCCAGAGAGAAAATTATCCCACCATTTGTACCGCCACCTGAGTCTGATGTCACAAGGACAGTGTCAAGAGTAGAAAGAAATGAAATGAACACATTTGATATAGCGCACAGCTACTCAAACTAGAGTGCCCTGGCGCAAATACCTTGGGTATTAGCTGCTATTAGAACAATGCCTAAATGGTGTCTTGGTAGTCCACGGGAAAGAAAGTAGGATCTGGTACCTCTAAACTGTGCTAAACTGTACTTGCTGGTGGAGATTGCAGAGATACATGTTTTACCTCTCTTCTTACAGTTTGTCATTAAAAAGACACTTATTCTAAGGGGCATTGGAGCTGGTTTCAACCTTTACGCTTCAGTTATGCTGTGTTTGCAAGCATTACCTTTCTGCTTCAATTTTCAAACAAGATGGCTGAATAAGTCAAACATTTGCTATTGACATATATTGAGACCTACTGGTTAACACCTTGTCAAAGTCCACTTAGTGATACTTTGGGTACAATTACAGTGGCTTAATGTAGGTCATGTAATTCACAATGCTTAGAGGATGTTACTATCCAAAACAGGTTAGTCTTATTTTTTCACAAGTGGTTTCCAGTCACCATTTACTGTGGCCAGCGAGTAACTAATGCGGCTATGGGACATGACCCTCAAAATGCCATCCTCTAAGGGTGTTTGATACTATGTATAGTTTGAAACTTATAGAAGATTAAAGATTCAAGCCCTTGTGGACACTTGTGGATCCACAGCAAGGGTTTTCATATTCTTCCTTGTAGATCGATAAGTAGGTGATAATTTGCAAGTATAGACCACATTTATTCTGGGTATGGTTAGGTGTCAATACAGAGGTCAATCAGATGTTCATTTAACCTTCAAATTCACACTGTCCACAACTAGAGTCAGCTGTAGGGAAAACAATGTTTATATGGCTTTTTATCTCTAAATATTAATGCATAGGTATGGACATATTGGCCCTGTCCAGTGCTGAGCCTACACTGTTATCCAGACTTTGTTCTGAGGTACTGCATGCAAACACAAAACTGCTTCTAAGAACAGGAGAGCTTATTATTATTAATTATCTTTATTTCGGTCACTGGGACCATAAAAGAATAAAACAATTTTATATACAATAAAATGCACAAGATTCAAGGCAATGCAATATATCCAAAAATGTGCCATAATTCTCATAGAAAGCATACATCATATCCAATTTGAACAGAGACTACAGTTTGATTCATGTGGCTATTAAAATAGAGACTACTCAAGTACGCGAGTACCATATGAAATTCCATGCACAAATTACAAAAATCATTAGCTGCATTCGGGTACACTATTCAATTTGGTATAGTAATTTCGAGTAAACCACATGGCTGTTAAAAATTTTGCAACTGCGAATACTATAGAAGCTGTTAAATCAGTTTTTAAAACTCTGTATGCTGAGAGATGGCGAGAGAATCCTAGATTTTTTAATAAAGGTACCAGCCAATACTTTCTCGGTCTCTGATAAGCTTGACAGAAAAATAAAATGTGCAAATCTGACTCGATTGGGTAACCACACGCTGGGCATTGAGGTGCAAGTTGCGAATGGGACCAATTAGCCATATATTCCCTTAGAGGTAAAGTGCCATAACGCCATTGAAGATAGAGTTTCCTTGTTAAAGAAGGGCTTATGTTGTCTAAAACAAGTTCCCGGTGATAGGTATCTTTGAAGGTCAAAAATTTATCAGACAGAGATCCGACCCGTACACTCGTAATAGCCACACGCAAATTATACTCATGAATGGTTGATGTGAGAGTTTTGCGTGAGATCTTGCAACATGTGTTGGCTGGGTCAGACCACAGATCTGGTCTTCCTATCTTTTCACATGTCTGTTTGACAAACTTTAACCATGGCACATGGGAAATTTTTGCAAGGCATAGAATCTCCTGGAGTTCCGCTCTATAACCCAGGAGTTCGGGTGAGCTCCATAATTTACGCCAATAGATAATTGGTTTAAGAGCAAGCTCCTCGGAGATAGGTTTCAGCCCTAAGTCTAGTCTCAATGGCAATAAGGGAGTGCTGGGCGGTAGAGCTGTCAGATGCCTGAGAAGGTTGTTCTCTATGACCCGGAGTTCCTGATTTAGAGTATAACCCCAGATTTCTCCTCCATAGAGCCCAGCGGCCCTCGCCTGGGTTTTGTAGATGTGGAGACGGGGGCCTAAAGGCTTATAATTCAGGCCCTTCGTCATTCTACAGATGGCGCCAGTTGTCTGGGTCAGCTTGAGTTTTACCTTTGTTTGGTGTGAGTCCCAAGTCATATGCTGATTAAATGTAACCCCCAAATACTCAAAGGTGTTGACCCTCTCCAGACTGGCATGACCTATGCGTGGGCTCGGACGTGTTGAGGGGGGGGGGTTGAAGATCATATATTTTGTTTTTCCCGTATTGATCTCCAAACCGTGTTTGCTACAAAAGACCACGAAGCCATCCAGGACCCTCTGAATACCCATCGGGGATTTGGAAAGCAGCAGGGTGTCATCCGCGAACATAATCGCGGGCACCCTGGTGCCAACCAACTTGGGAGAGTCGATGTTATTTAACTCATTTAGGTGGGCGAAGACCCCGTTGACAAAGAGGCAGAAGAGGGTCGGTGCAAGCACACAGCCCTGTCTGACCCCCCTGTCAACGGGGAAAGGATCCGAGAGGGCTCCTCCTCTGCCACACCTTACCCTAGCATAGTTCCCCCGGTGTAGTATCTTCAGGAGTGCCAGGAGCTCCGATGGTACCCCTAGGTCCGTTAGAACAGCCCATAGCCTGTCTCTAGGGACTAGGTCAAAGGCTGCTCGCAGATCAACAAATACTGAATATAAACTACCACCCTCAGTTAAAACAGTCTTCCAGTAGAGGATATTCAGGCGGAAAATCTGGTCTACCGTTGATACGCCTTTCCTGAACCCCGCTTGGAATGGACTCAAGATTTCATTCTCCTCCATCCAGAGCTGGAGGCGATTTAATATCAGTCTTCCGAAGATTTTTTGTGAGACATCAATTAGACTGATTGGTCTATAATTGGCTGGGAGCAGAGGCGAACCCTTCTTAAAGATAGGGACGATCTCCGCGCCCAACCACGTCTCCGGAACCTCCATGCCCCCCAGAATGGAATTAAACAGTAGAGCAAGATAGGGTGCCCATATATCCTGCTCCTGTTTGAAAAGGTCTCCTGGTAGGCCATCCAAACCTGGTGCCTTGCCAGACGCCAACCCAGCAATAGCTACTCTGACCTCGATGGTTGTAAAGTGCTCTACATCAGTGAGGTTTTCAACCGCCCTTGATGGGGAGACTACCAGATTCCCTTCCGGCAGGCGGTATAAGGAAGCGAAATGATCTGACCATGCGTTAGGTGAGATATTTGGCTCTACTGCAGACATCAGATTCCCTGAGCCATTATTGGCAATGCGCCAAAATTTGCGAGAGTCTCCAGAGGCTAGTGCAACGGTCAGTGATTCCCATTTGTCACATTCCCATTCCTTTTTAGCATTGTTCAATAGGGTTTTATACAGTGATCTCTTAGTCCTAATGACCTCAGTTCCCGATCTCGCCTTAATGGAATTTAATAAGCTAGTTTTAGCATTGCGGCAGGTCTTGTTATACCATGACGGACCTGCCACACTTCTATGTAACCATTTCGCAGGACGAGTGAGAATTTCAGATAGTGATTTTGAGAGATCTTTATGTAGTTGCCCTAACTGGGTATGTAAACTCCCAGCCGGGAGTGTCTGTATGTTTTCGAATATGGGAATTACCCTAGCGTAAAGTTTGGGTAGGTTGTCTGGATCAGAGGTTAGACTTTCCCATTTCACTCTGCGTCTGTTATGAGTTAGGACAAGCCCCCCTTCAGGTGACATCCTTTGCTTTTCCCTGGGGTTAAGGCCAGGATGGTCGTATTCGAGCTCCAAAGCATTGTGGTCGCTATCTTCCCTAGATGTCACTCGAAAACCAATGATATGCGGCCACAAGGCTAATGGAACAAGAATATAATCAAGTCTCGACATCCTGCCAGGCCTATTGTAGGTAAAGTTAGCTGGGCTGTCCAGGCTTGTCCTTCCATTACAGGCCCGAAGACCATATCTTAATGTTAAAGAAGTTATTTGTGTGGCCAATGGTGGCCATGCTCTTGGGGCGGTGCATTCAGTGGAGGTATGGACCACTCTAAGTCCTCATCCTGGGCCAGGTCCGCCAAAATGCCCGGGAGGGGTTCATATTGGCAATTAAAGTCTCCTCCAATTAGAATGTGGGTGCCCGGAACAATTTCATCCAGGACTGGCACCAGTTCCTCAATTGTACGTGATACCTGAGGGGTGCTAACTGGCCTGGAGTATATATTAATCAAGAGGAGTCTATTTGCATTTGTCCACTCAAGGCGGACTACCAGAATATCCTCTGATTTTTGCGGACAAACAGTTGCCCTGCATCCCAGGTCGCTAGCAACCCATATTGCCAAGCCCCCAGAGGGGCGGCCTGTTCCACTCCATTTTGTTTGTGAGGTAAATGATGCAAAGCCTGGGTGGATAATATCATCTCTCGCCCATGTTTCTTGAAATAGACATATGTCTTGGGCTTGTATGTAGGTACACCAATCCGGGGAGGTGATTTTATTTGCCAAGCAAGGAGGGTATTATAGGGTACTACCCCTCTTGTGCAGACATCTGAATCTACTTTTCATCATGCTCAATGACACCGCTGGTTTTTAGATGAGCAACATTGTAATGACCCTCACTCCATGTGGATGGATCAGATATGGAGTCAGTATCCTTGGGCGTGTGACATATGCACTATCACCCACAATGACAATGTAGACTTTTAGACATCACATTCTGAATATGTATGCTTTTCAATGATAAGATACAATTAGATATGCACATTACTTAAAATAAATCAAGGTCTCCTCTTTGTAGCCTTATATAAATGCCACTGTGTATGAATATGAAAGAATCATGGCTGCTCCCTGGAAACTGTGCTACTATGTCTATAATCACCTGCTTAGCATCACACCACTTGTATCTTTAGTGAATGTTGCATAATATATACTCAGTGGCAAATGGGCATATGTGCACCATGTACACAGCCTATGGTACTGGGAAAGTTGGTTATTCAAAAATAATCTGCCTTGGTGCTTTGCAATTCCTGTGCATTTCTGGGGGAAATATATGTAGGTCGTAATGTTCATTTAAAGAACATCTAGGAATGCAAAGAAAATGGTTAAAAAAACACTCTGTGAGACACCACCAGCTGCTGCAATTACACCTTGACAGCTACCAGATGCTAATAGATGTGAACTACATAACACCTGCACATGGGTGGGGATGTGCTTACTACATAAGTTGGGACTCTCAAGCTGTGGCTTACATCGGCAATTAGCTCAAGGATAACTGCACTACTCAGGTTGTACTTGTTAGATATCTCTTCCTCTGTTTGTTCAAAAAGTATAGCACTCAACCTGAAATGAATCGCGGTAAAGGTGTTAATGGCAATGGTCACAATGTAAAGGTAGTGGCGGTAATGGTAACAGTAGTGATGGGACTGGTGAAGGTGAAAATGGTGGGGGTAGTAATGGTAATGGTGGTAGTAGTAGCAGCGATGTACTACATTGTCATGCTCTCAAATAAATATCCTTTGACACTGTATAAACGTTTGACAAACGTTACCATGCACTGTGTCTGCTGAGCCACCTGCATATCAAATGAGCGGTAAGTGCATCAGAGAGATACTGGGCTGTCAATATTGGAAATAATTGAGTTGACCTGGCAAGCTAACTTGTAGGCACCAGTGGGGCAGAGCAGCAGCCTAGACTGTTGTGAACCGCAGTTAAGTGCTCACAAGGAGGCCATGCTAGAATAGATGTCATTAACACCACGAGTCACAATAACCAAAAGGGTATTGTACAGCAGGAACAAGGATCGTTGAGTCACAGTGAAGCTGTGGCAATAAGGGTGTTATAGAGCAAAAGCCCAGACTGACATGAAATATGGTAACATACAGGGTGGTGAGTACTGTGTACCTGGCTTCCCAAGCTCATAGAGGAAGCACTGATTTAGCAGATGGTGCTAAAATAGTTTGTTTCCTATACTGGCATCAACTACAGACAGACTCTTGTTTCCTTTTGCTCCATGATCTGATGTATCCCAGAGAGAAAATTATCCCACCATTTGTACCGCCACCTGAGTCTGATGTCACAAGGACAGTGTCAAGAGTAGAAAGAAATGAAATGAACACATTTGATATAGCGCACAGCTACTCAAACTAGAGTGCCCTGGCGCAAATACCTTGGGTATTAGCTGCTATTAGAACAATGCCTAAATGGTGTCTTGGTAGTCCACGGGAAAGAAAGTAGGATCTGGTACCTCTAAACTGTGCTAAACTGTACTTGCTGGTGGAGATTGCAGAGATACATGTTTTACCTCTCTTCTTACAGTTTGTCATTAAAAAGACACTTATTCTAAGGGGCATTGGAGCTGGTTTCAACCTTTACGCTTCAGTTATGCTGTGTTTGCAAGCATTACCTTTCTGCTTCAATTTTCAAACAAGATGGCTGAATAAGTCAAACATTTGCTATTGACATATATTGAGACCTACTGGTTAACACCTTGTCAAAGTCCACTTAGTGATACTTTGGGTACAATTACAGTGGCTTAATGTAGGTCATGTAATTCACAATGCTTAGAGGATGTTACTATCCAAAACAGGTTAGTCTTATTTTTTCACAAGTGGTTTCCAGTCACCATTTACTGTGGCCAGCGAGTAACTAATGCGGCTATGGGACATGACCCTCAAAATGCCATCCTCTAAGGGTGTTTGATACTATGTATAGTTTGAAACTTATAGAAGATTAAAGATTCAAGCCCTTGTGGACACTTGTGGATCCACAGCAAGGGTTTTCATATTCTTCCTTGTAGATCGATAAGTAGGTGATAATTTGCAAGTATAGACCACATTTATTCTGGGTATGGTTAGGTGTCAATACAGAGGTCAACCAGATGTTCATTTAACCTTCAAATTCACACTGTCCACAACTAGAGTCAGCTGTAGGGAAAACAATGTTTATATGGCTTTTTATCTCTAAATATTAATGCATAGGTATGGACATATTGGCCCTGTCCAGTGCTGAGCCTACACTGTTATCCAGACTTTGTTCTGAGGTACTGCATGCAAACACAAAACTGCTTCTAAGAACAGGAGAGCTTATTATTATTAATTATCTTTATTTCGGTCACTGGGACCATAAAAGAATAAAACAATTTTATATACAATAAAATGCACAAGATTCAAGGCAATACAATATATCCAAAAATGTGCCATAATTCTCATAGAAAGCATACATCATATCCAATTTGAACAGAGACTACAGTTTGATTCATGTGGCTATTAAAATAGAGACTACTCAAGTACGCGAGTACCATATGAAATTCCATGCACAAATTACAAAAATCATTAGCTGCATTCGGGTACACTATTCAATTTGGTATAGTAATTTCGAGTAAACCACATGGCTGTTAAAAATTTCGCAACTGCGAATACTATAGAAGCTGTTAAATCAGTTTTTAAAACTCTGTATGCTGAGAGATGGCGAGAGAATCCTAGATTTTTTAATAAAGGTACCAGCCAATACTTTCTCGGTCTCTGATAAGCTTGACAGAAAAATAAAATGTGCAAATCTGACTCGATTGGGTAACCACACGCTGGGCATTGAGGTGCAAGTTGCGAATGGGACCAATTAGCCATATATTCCCTGAGAGGTAAAGTGCCATAACGCCATTGAAGATAGAGTTTCCTTGTTAAAGAAGGGCTTATGTTGTCTAAAACAAGTTCCCGGTGATAGGTATCTTTGAAGGTCAAAAATTTATCAGACAGAGATCCGACCCGTACACTCGTAATAGCCACACGCAAATTATACTCATGAATGGTTGATGTGAGAGTTTTGCGTGAGATCTTGCAACATGTGTTGGCTGGGTCAGACCACAGATCTGGTCTTCCTATCTTTTCACATGTCTGTTTGACAAACTTTAACCATGGCACATGGGAAATTTTTGCAAGGCATAGAATCTCCTGGAGTTCCGCTCTATAACCCAGGAGTTCGGGTGAGCTCCATAATTTACGCCAATAGATAATTGGTTTAAGAGCAAGCTCCTCGGAGATAGGTTTCAGCCCTAAGTCTAGTCTCAATGGCAATAAGGGAGTGCTGGGCGGTAGAGCTGTCAGATGCCTGAGAAGGTTGTTCTCTATGACCCGGAGTTCCTGATTTAGAGTATAACCCCAGATTTCTCCTCCATAGAGCCCAGCGGCCCTCGCCTGGGTTTTGTAGATGTGGAGACGGGGGCCTAAAGGCTTATAATTCAGGCCCTTCGTCATTCTACAGATGGCGCCAGTTGTCTGGGTCAGCTTGAGTTTTACCTTTGTTTGGTGTGAGTCCCAAGTCATATGCTGATTAAATGTAACCCCCAAATACTCAAAGGTGTTGACCCTCTCCAGACTGGCATGACCTATGCGTGGGCTCGGACGTGTTGAGGGGGGGGGTTGAAGATCATATATTTTGTTTTTCCCGTATTGATCTCCAAACCGTGTTTGCTACAAAAGTCCACGAAGCCATCCAGGACCCTCTGAATACCCATCGGGGATTTGGAAAGCAGCAGGGTGTCATCCGCGAACATAATCGCGGGCACCCTGGTGCCAACCAACTTGGGAGAGTCGATGTTATTTAACTCATTTAGGTGGGCGAAGACCCCGTTGACAAAGAGGCAGAAGAGGGTCGGTGCAAGCACACAGCCCTGTCTGACCCCCCTGTCAATGGGGAAAGGATCCGAGAGGGCTCCTCCTCTGCCACACCTTACCCTAGCATAGTTCCCCCGGTGTAGTATCTTCAGGAGTGCCAGGAGCTCCGATGGTACCCCTAGATCCGTTAGAACAGCCCATAGCCTGTCTCTAGGGACTAGGTCAAAGGCTGCTCGCAGATCAACAAATACTGAATATAAAACTACCACCCTCAGTTAAAACAGTCTTCCAGTAGAGGATATTCAGGCGGAAAATCTGGTCTACCGTTGATACGCCTTTCCTGAACCCCGCTTGGAAAGGACTCAAGATTTCATTCTCCTCCATCCAGAGCTGGAGGCGATTTAATATCAGTCTTCCGAAGATTTTTTGGGAGACATCAATTAGACTGATTGGTCTATAATTGGCTGGGAGCAGAGGCGAACCCTTCTTAAAGATAGGGACGATCTCCGCGCCCAACCACGTCTCCGGAACCTCCATGCCCCCCAGAATGGAATTAAACAGTAGAGCAAGATAGGGTGCCCATATATCCTGCTCCTGTTTGAAAAGGTCTCCTGGTAGGCCATCCAAACCTGGTGCCTTGCCAAACGCCAACCCAGCAATAGCTACTCTGACCTCGCTGGTTGTAAAGTGCTCTACATCAGTGAGGTTTTCAACCGCCCTTGATGGGGAGACTACCAGATTCCCTTCCGGCAGGCGGTATAAGGAAGCGAAATGATCTGACCATGCGTTAGGTGAGATATTTGGCTCTACTGCAGACATCAGATTCCCTGAGCCATTATTGGCAATGCGCCAAAATTTGCGAGAGTCTCCAGAGGCTAGTACAACGGTCAGTGATTCCCATTTGTCACATTCCCATTCCTTTTTAGCATTGTTCAATAGGGTTTTATACAGTGATCTCTTAGTCCTAATGACCTCAGTTCCCGATCTCGCCTTAATGGAATTTAATAAGCTAGTTTTAGCATTGCGGCAGGTCTTGTTATACCATGACGGACCTGCCACACTTCCATGTAACCGTTTCGCAGGACAAGTGAGAATTTCAGATAGTGATTTCGAGAGATCTTTATGTAGTTGCCCAAACTGGGTATGTAAACTCCCAGCCGGGAGTGTCTGTATGTTTTCGAATATGGGAATTACCCTAGCGTAAAGTTTGGGTAGGTTGTCTGGATCAGAGGTTAGACTTTCCCATTTCACTCTGCGTCTGTTATGAGTTAGGACAAGCCCCCCTTCAGGTGACATCCTTTGCTTTTCCCTGGGGTTAAGGCCAGGATGGTCGTATTCGAGCTCCAAAGCATTGTGGTCGCTATCTTCCCTAGATGTCACTCGAAAACCAATGATATGCGGCCACAAGGCTAATGGAACAAGAATATAATCAAGTCTCGACATCCTGCCAGGCCTATTGTAGGTAAAGTTAGCTGGGCTGTCCAGGCTTGTCCTTCCATTACAGGCCCGAAGACCATATCTTAATGTTAAAGAAGTTATTTGTGTGGCCAATGGTGTCCATGCTCTTGGGGCGGTGCATTCAGTGGAGGTATGGACCACTCTAAGTCCTCATCCTGGGCCAGGTCCGCCAAAATGCCCGGGAGGGGTTCATATTGGCAATTAAAGTCTCCTCCAATTAGAATGTGGGTGCCCGGAACAATTTCATCCAGGACTGGCACCAGTTCCTCAATTGTACGTGATACCTGAGGGGTGCTAACTGGCCTGGAGTATATATTAATCAAGAGGAGTCTATTTGCATTTGTCCACTCAAGGCGGACTACCAGAATATCCTCTGATTTTTGCGGACAAACAGTTGCCCTGCATCCCAGGTCGCTAGCAACCCATATTGCCAAGCCCCCAGAGGGGCGGCCTGTTCCACTCCATTTTGCTTGTGAGGTAAATGATGCAAAGCCTGGGTGGATAATATCATCTCTCGCCCATGTTTCTTGAAATAGACATATGTCTTGGGCTTGTATGTAGGTACACCAATCCGGGGAGGTGATTTTATTTGCCAAGCCTGCCACATTCCAGGACAAAATCTTAAGGGAGGAGGAATTATTTTCCTCCAGCTGTAAGTTTGAAGCCATTTCCTCCCCATCGCCCTGCTCTAATGTGGTAGTAACGACTAAATTTGGTAGTTGGGTTGCAATTTCCTCACTTAGGTTAGGGACAACCAAAGGGAACGTAACCCTTTTATCCATGCCTGAGGAGTCCCATTTGGCTCTGGACTCCTCCGGAAAAGTGGGTCTACATTTATAAATTACCTCCTGCCCCTGCCTCTTTTGTGGTCAATCCACCATATCTAGACTAGAAAATCTGTTATGGGTTGAAAAATAATCTAGGGACGATGGTCTAGGAAGGGGATTTATCCATGTAGGCCTTGGGACACGATTGCCCAGGCGACTGGGTACTAGTTCCCATCGCTCATCTAGCTGTACTTGATTATCAAGTGGATAAAAGAAAGATAGGGGACGTGGAATGATAGAAGTCCCTTGGCCAGGATGAGACCATTTACATATGTGGGAAACAGTACATGGGTCTCTGAAGTTAATCAGCACACAATCCCCTTGGGTCGACTTTCTGGTGTTCCCTATCCAAGGGACGCGCCTTACCATCAGTACCTCACTGTTAATTCCTTCTGGAAGGGGCCTATTAGCTGAGAGCCAGTGTATGACCTTGTTTTTTAAGGCGCCCTGCGGTTCACGAGTAAGGGGGGTGAGTTTTGGTATCCCCGTGAGGATTACAGTATAGGGGATAGCCTCAGGTGGTAGGTCAATAGATCTATAATTTACATCTTTGCGTTGGGCATCATTTTGTGGTTCAACTGACTTCGCTTGTTGATCTAACCCTTGGGAGTTAAGTGGATAGTTAGGATTAGCGATTTCGGAAGATACCGGGTTTGGCTGCAGCATTGATGCCACCTTTGAGTTTGATGAGCCATTATTAGTTGGATTTACAGGTGAAGGGAACGTGACAGTGGGAGGCAGTATGTCACTAGAGCTGTTGTTAGGTATCAATGGTCTCTCTGCCGGTTTAATGGTCCCCACCTGAATATTAGCTAGGCTTTTCTCTATATTAACTAGGCTGTTTATAAGTGGAGTAAGGAGATCTTTGAGGAGGGAACCAATATTTAACAAAGTTAGTCTCTCCTCCCCCGCTACCACGTTTGAAGTATGGTCTGTTTGGTGCAAAATATTTGTACGTATTGGCCTTTGTTCAAGTACATGGCTCGGGTTCTTTTTTGCTGTGCCTGATCGATTAGTTGCAAAGCTAAAATTTCGCGTAGAACTTTTAGGTTTGCAACCTCCTCCTAATAGTGACCCTTTTTTTCTTTTCGGGATAGCCCCTTCCCGAATATGATGTTGTACAGAAACGGGCTGGGAGAGCCCTATGGGGTGATGTTCGCTATCTAGTTGTGTAGGTTTATTTTGGCTGGCGTTTCTAGATGGAATGGGCAGCGGGAGGGGTACTAAACTAAGCTCAGTATGAGCAGATATATCACACTCGGTTATCGGGTCACTAATGTTACATAATACAGTATGATCAATGTTGGCATTGGGTAACACATTATGCTCTTCCCCTGTTAACGTAGTGTGCCTCAAGGATTGGTCTGGGGTTGTGGCATGCTGTATAGGGCCCAGTGAGGACCTTCTAACCTAATCAATCTCTTGAGAGATACGCCTTTCTAATATAGATATTTCGTCAATTAGTAAAGACCCAGCCTTTGCAAAGTATGTGTCCAGAGTACCTGTAGCTGGGCGCGTAGCCTGGGCAGTTTTGCTTCTGGTTTCCCTTGCGGACATCCTCGTTGTGTGGCAGTTCAAATGTTACTACCAGGGTTTTCCCGGCCCTACCTCGGCCGTCCTCGAACGGCCTCAAACGGCCCACTCTTTGCCCGGTCTTCGCTCCGGGCTGCAACCCGCGCACGTCCCGCTAGCGCGTACAGATTGAGCCACGTGATATAGCAATGAGCAGGAGGGGGAGGCGCCGGGAAGAGGAATCAGGTGGGGCGGGTGAATTATCGCCGGGCTACCTGGTCCTCGCAGTCCCGGGGGAGAGTGCAACTGAAGTTGATGGAAGTTCCCCTCCGAAGCGGCAAAGCGTCCTTGTTGTCCGTGAAGCCAAAGGTGAACAAAGTCCCAACACAAACAACGCCTACGAGCGGCTCCCGCGAAGTGGGGGCCGCGAGGCGTGAAATAGGCAAGGGGGGAGGCGCCAGGAAGAGGAATCAGGTGGGGCGGGTGAATTATCGCCGGGCTACCTGGTCCTCGCAGTCCCGGGGGAGAGTGCAACTGAAGTTAATGGAAGTTCCCCTCCGAAGCGGCAAAGCGTCCTTGTTGTCCGTGAAGCCAAAGGTGAACAAAGTCCCAACACAAACAACGCCTACGAGCGGCTCCCGCGAAGCGGGGGCCGCGAGGCGTGAAATAGGCAAGGGGGGAGGCGCCGGGAAGAGGAATCAGGTGGGGCGGGTGAATTATCGCCGGGCTACCTGGTCCTCGCAGTCCCGGGGGAGAGTGCAACTGAAGTTGATGGAAGTTCCCCTCCGAAGCGGCAAAGCGTCCTTGTTGTCCGTGAAGCCAAAGGTGAACAAAGTCCCAACACAAACAACGCCTACGAGCGGCTCCCGCGAAGCGGGGGCCGCGAGGCATGAAATAGGCAAGGGGGGAGGCGCCGGGAAGAGGAATCAGGTGGGGCGGGTGAATTATCGCCGGGCTACCTGGTCCTCGCAGTCCCGGGGGAGAGTGCAACTGAAGTTGATGGAAGTTCCCCTCCGAAGCGGCAAAGCGTCCTTGTTGTCCGTGAAGCCAAAGGTGAACAAAGTCCCAACACAAACAACGCCTACGAGCGGCAGGAGAGCTTAAGAGTGTTAATTAATTATCACGTATCTGGTTATCTTCAGCTTGGAAGCTGATATGAACAAGTGTCCCAACACATTTCCTAGGCCGAAGTCTGGCTTTTTAACATCATTATACCAAGTGAACGCTTACACTTCAAGCCATTCACCAGGGAATATCTGACATACACTCCTTTCTGCTCACAGTATAGTAGATACTAGTTTGCAGAAGGGAAGGTTTTCTCATTTCTGGCAGCACCAGGGAGTAGACCAAGAGCTCTGGAGTGGCAACATGACTCCTGCTGCCTTTTGGTGCAAATTCATCTGGGATAGTTTACAGGCAAGCGACAAGGGAGGTGCTGCAAAATTTGGGTGGCTGATGGTGGGAATTTTCAGATTTTGGCCCAAGAAAAGTCACACATCTCTGGTGAGAAGAAGAGCATTGGAGCTTTTCAGAGTTTGGGCTCTTCCAACTCTCGGGATTCTGGTTTCTAATTATTGTTTTCTTTTGCATGACGCAGTTTGTGGGTGATGCAGGCTGTCTTGAAAAAGCATCTGCCTTCGATGAGAAGCCATTTGAGACTACTGAGGGGTGGAGAGAGGTGGTCAAATTTTTGGGAACCTGTGAGTAGTCTGGCAGCTGCATTAAGAGCAGCTTTCATGGGTGCCAGGTGACAATTAGGAGTTCAGTAAGGAAATAATTGCCGTAGTTAAGTTTTGAGATGATGAGCGATTGCACGAGTATCTTGAGATCATCTGGGGGGATTAAACAGCTTTACTTTCTTGAGGTGTCTGAGTGTGCAAATCGCTCCTTTGCAGAGTTGTTGATGTGCTTTAGAACCACTGTGGAAATGTTCTTGTCCAGGGTGATGCCCAGTGACTTAACGGAGTTAGAGAGAGAAAAGGCACAATTAAGAGCATCTAGATTCTTGATCCAATCTAGAATAAGCAAAGGATTAGTTCTGGGGGAGAACAGAAGTAGTTCTGTCCTTTTGGGGTTCAGTTTAAGATGGTTGGTTTAGAGCCAAGATTGTATACTAATCAGTGTGTTGTTCAGTTGTCAGAGGTCGCCAGGTGACTTGATTTTGTAGTAGAGTTGTATGTCATCGGTATGTAGCTGGTATTTAACCTCTGCATTGTTCAAAATGGCAGTGAGAGGTCCCATGAAGAGATTTAAAAAGGCTGGGGATAGGATAGAGCCTTGGGGTATGCCTTGCATCACAGGAGTTGGGTTGGAGAGACAGCTGTGGATTTTTAATTGCTGACGGCCATGTTGCAGATAGGACGTAAACCATTCCAGGACAGTGCCATTGACAACTGTGCGATATCTGAGAGTTTCAAGTAGAGCTTGGTGATTTACTGTATCGAAAGCTGCAGATGAATCGAGTAGGATTAGGAGACAGGCATCACCTACATCCAGACTTCTGCGAATGTCATCCGAAATGTTGAGCATGGTGGTTTCAGTAATGCAACCTTTCCTGAATCCTGTTTGGAAAGTGTTGTGGAGGTTGAATTCTTCCATGTGCCAGTTTGGTTGCAAGAGGACACATTTCTTCAGGATTTTGGCTAGGAAGCGAAGGTTTGTGATGGGTCTGAGGTTGTTAAACTTATTGGGGTTCAATCCTGACTCATGAACATAGCAACATTATCAGTGGATTAGTTAGCGATCTATTCACAGTGTTTAATGGTCGCTGGTGTATCAGTTAGTGAGCTAGTGGTCTTTTGATGTTTGATTATGTTGAAAAGCTCCCTGGGTATGTTCTTCGCTTGATCCAGTTGCCTGCAAAGAAGGTGGCTTTTTTTCTAAATATGTTTCATGTATGTGAGCCGTTCTGATCTGAAGAGTGAGAGGTGTGCCAGAGAGAGGTTTTGTCTCCAGCATCTTTCCGTTTGTCTTAATTATCTTCATGAGTTGTTGAGGTCAGAGTTGAACCAGGATCTGAATTGAATTTTTCTGGATTGCTTAAGTTTAAGCGGTGCGACTTGGTCGAGAACAGCGGTCATAACGGAGCCATAGTGGGCAGTAAGTTCATGGACAGTGTGAGGAAGGGGTTGTGAGTGCAGCTGGGAGAGGACCATAGCTTCCAGGTCCATTCGGGAAATGTGTTTGATATTCCTAGCTCCATGCCGGGTTTGATAGCGGGGGCTACAAGGAGTCTGGGGTGCATTGAGATTGAACAGGATGAGATGGTGGTCAGATCAATAAACAGGTTTGATACATGGGAGAGAAGCAAGCTCTTTTCTGGAAATTATGGCATCAAGAGTAGAGCCTTTCTCGTGGGTTGGGGCATTGCATAGTTGTTTGAAGTCATTGATAGCAAGATAGTTGGTTAAGCTACGGACTGTTGTATCAGCATTATCATTCCAATGCAGGTTAAAGTCTCCAAGAACAATGTGATTGGAGTCAGTAAGGGAATGCTGTGTGATGAAGTCAGTTAATTCTTCAGCGAAGATTGTGCGATCACCTGGGGGGTGGTAGATGGTATGGAGTTTGACGGGAGTGGTGGCTTTAGTTGTGAGTATGACCCCAAGATAGTCGAAGGTCCGAAGGTTTGTGGGTTGTAGAGTAGTGGGGAGAACTTCTTCTTTGTGGATGATCGCTAGCCCACCCCCTGTTTGTCCTATTCTGTCCAGCCTAATAATACAATATCCAAATTGAATGAGCAGGTCTAGTAGTGGGGTGGGGTGGAGTGTTTGTTGAGCCAGTTTTCAGTCAGAAATGAAATGTCAATGTTGTCCTCAAGTGTCATTTTGGCTAGTTGGGTGCCATGTCTAACTGCTGATCTGCAGTTAATGAGCATGTAGGATAGAGATCTGGGACTAGTGTTCATGGAGTGTAGAGTCTGGATCGTGGTGTACTGGGCAGGTAGTCAGGGTGATGTGCAGGATCGGGGGAATCGGTTTGTGCCCAACATTTCAGGGATTCTAGAGGGAAGTTTAAGGTCTGTAGGAGAGGTATTTGTGTTGTAGGACTTGCTAAGTGATTCAACTTCTAATGGGGATAGTTGATTGAAGGCTCGGGGGGCCTGTGGGATCGTCAGCTCCGTGGGCAAAGTGGACATTATGGAGTGTTGTCTGTTGATAGGAGATTTGTATTGGGGAAAGCAGTTCCCTATTCTCAGGCGGGGTAGGTTGGGGATATGGCCATGTTTGCAAAACTAGAGTTTAAATAGGAGAGGTCTATAGTTAGGGAGTCAAGTTTTTGTTCTATTCAACTCAAGTGCTGGTTGAGAGTATCAAGGAGGCTGTCTGTTTTGGGGGTGTGGACAGGCAAATGTTCTCGATGTGGTCAGGCATTCCACAGAGGGGGAGGAAGGGGCAGAGTCATCGAGTTGGGAGGAAGGTGTGTTTTGGTTGAGAGGGTAGGTTTGAATATGGGGAGTTGTGTTCTGGTGGACAGGAGATCAACAAAGGAGGAGGAGGGGGCAGAGTCATCGAGTTGGGAGGAAGGGGTGTTTAGTTTGGGTTGGAGAGTCGAGGTCAAGAAGGGAAGAGTAGTATAAGGACTGGAAGTCAGGCTGGTGCGCTCATGTCTGGTGAGCATGTCGAGGGGCAGCGTGGTTTTGTGATACACTCAGAAAGTGATCCCACGCCAGGGAGCCTTTTAGAGGCTCAACCGTCCTGCCGCCATCTAGCTAACTTATTAGCTTGAGTTTGCTTTGGAGGACAGACAGAGGTGACCCTAGTTTCTCTGTGGATAGGGACATGGTGCCTAAAGCTCACATGCCTGCTAATACTTCAAAGTATAGTCAGTGGGTCTCCATTAATGGGCAACTGGTGGAGGCTCTGCAAGACACAGTAGCCAGCATGACTACAGTCAAGGTTAGCTGGTGTCTCCAGAGCAGGTCCTACCGAGCACATTCCACCAAGTCGTAGTCACCAACAATCAAGAGAGCCACCTGCCAGTGGCTCTGGTTCCCTTTGAGTGGGGGAGGTCTCAGGCTAACTGAAAATTACTGTAAGCCCTGCCATATCTGTTGATTGTTTGCTAGGCAATGACCTGGAGCACACTACCTGGTGAGAGGTAGAGCTCAGGTCTCACTTGATGATGATGGGATTGCCTGAGTGGATCAGTATGACCACACGGTCCATGGCTTTCCAGAAAGGGAGTCAAGGGCATCTGGAGCCTGGAACAATAGCCCAGAGAGCTTCAAAGGTGAGGGGAAATGGGCATGGGAAACCAGCCCCCGAAGTTCCCCCAGTGGAGGAGGAGTACACTGAGGCAACTGTGCAAGACATTGCACCCCTAGGTGACCTACCTGAGCTTACCAGCTGACAGGTTAAGGTTGGGCCTTCCAGGACAGCAGTTGAAACCTCTGGAGATCACCTATTCTACTGCGAGAATGATCTCCTTTATAGCATGCTTAAGGCTCCTGGTGCTGGGGCAGCCTATGTGCTGTTGGTCCCCCGATTTTACAGGCCCTTCCTACTAGGTTGGGCTCAAAACATACCCCTGGCAGGACATTTTGGGCAAGACAAGACCTTTGCCAGGCTTGTCTCCCACTTCTATTGGTCAAAATGAAGACAGCCTTAGATGCATTCTGCAGGTCCTGTTCCACCTGCCAGGCAAGTGGGAAATTATAGAAAAAGCAGAAAGCTCCCCTGATCTCACAGTCAGTTGTTGGCACCCCTTTTGAAAGGGTGGGAATCAACATCATTGGACCCATGGACCCCAAAACAGCCTTAGGCAACAGATTTGTCCTGGTCTTGATGGACCATGCCACTTGGTTTCCATAGGCCCCCCCTCTGAGGTCAGTGACTGCAGCTGTGGTGGTTTGATGGAGATCTACACCAATATTTGGTTCCCCAAGGAGGTAGTGATTGACAGAGGCACTAACTTCATGTCTGCATATGAAGGAAGTGGCCCTTAGGGGCCACCCGGGTCACTTACAACAACCTGCTAAGCCTTCCCAAGAATGAAGAGTCGGTCAGACAGTAAAGAATACAAACATTATTTATTAGCAACGCTCTGCACAGGAGTCCAATCTGACCTGCACCCTAAGATGTCTGGTGAGCATGTCGAGGGGCAGCGTGGTTTTGTGATCAAGTGTAAGGGTGTGTGTGATGTTGGATTGATTGACACTCCTTGTACTCTGACATGTGAGTGAGGAGCGAGCAGAGGTGACTTGAGTGGTGGCGGAGCCCTGAGGGGAAGTGAGTAGGGGAATGACTGCCAGGAAAGGCAGGGAGGGTTGATGGTGGAAACAACTTGTGTTAGTGAGGCAAGAACTGACGGTAAGTGTCAATCAATTATGGTGAGGTTTAGGTCAGATGCTTGGATTAGTTTGATCCCCGTTCTGTAGATAGCAATGGAGATCTCCCCTCTAAAGCTTTGGTAGGGGGCGGTTGTGAGTTTAATTCCATGAGGAATTGTAGATGATTGTGTGATATGTAGGTGGAGTAGGAAGGTGTTTCTCCATTTTGCTGGGCATTTCGAGTAAAATATTAGGTCAGTTTTCTGTTTACCATTTTTGGCCTGTAGTGGGTATCTGTTATCAGTCTTTCAGGGACTTGTTTGAGAAGGTTGTGCATGAATTTTTCCTTGAATTCATAGAGACATTTTTTTAATACTTTATACTTCAAGAGTTGGGGCAAAATCTCTCAAGAGCAGAGTTGGGGGGGATTGTAGAGGGGGTAGGACATTGTGGCAATTGTCTGCAGTCTAGTCCTAGTCAAGATGAGGTGGAGCTTGTGTATTACAAGCACTGCCTAGGTATGGGTGAGTGATCTGGTGGCCCAAATGACGGCATGGTTGGGAGGAGACAAGATCATTTCAAATGAATGGTATTACCTTAGTTTGGTGGAGGACAAGATTAGAGGTAATGGGGGTTTGGAAGGCTATTAGAAGGCACTGAATGCACATTTGTTACCGTCAGAGATCTTAAGTACAACGCAAGGTTCCCACGTTCAAAGTAATTTGAAAAGACAAGCTATTATGGGATAATCACTGTCTTGCAATCTGTGTTGAGGTCAGTGAAATAAATCATAATGTAAGCATCCAGCACTATGCAATTGAGGGGGAGTACAGGCAGTTTGGTGAAAGCGGAGTGTGATTCTAATGTTCCTTGTCTTTTAATCTAGATATGAGCCAGCATGAGCAGGGGGTCAAGGAAAAACAGCATGAATCAACAGTGTCCTATTGATAAGCTGCAAGGTGGGGGAGGAGATGAGAAACCAGTGATGGAGACCACACCGCGTTAAAGGGCACAGTGAGGGGCAGTCAAGGAGCTCAGGGCTGCACCTATGGCCTAGGACTCAGGGTCCATCTCTTCACTGTATGAGGTTGGCCCATACTTAACGAAAAACCTCCAGTCGGCACCAGGCTAGTTATCCAGCAGGGAGCAGTGCTGGGCGGAGGGAGAATTGCACCACCACATATAGGGAGGATGGCCCATAAAATGGCACGATGAGGGCACTTGCCATAACAGATGTACAGCGCATGAGCTGGCAGTAGCAGTGGGCACAGAATGAAGCATTAGAAGTGGGAGCTAGATGCTAGGTGCCAGCGTTTGCAAATCTTGTAGGTCAGGAACAGGCTGCCCTTAGAGGCATCATATAGGTCTGCAGTAGAGGGCAAATAATTACGGGATGGCCGCTGCCTCACCAGAGGTGCAGGTCGGAGTCCGATTCCTACAGACCACAGGGAGTGGTGCACTACAGCAGCAACTCCTCTCCAGGACGTGTGTAGCAGATGAAGGGGTCGAGGTCACCAGCAACTCTGGAGCTGTGACTCCTCACACGGATGAGCGCAGCAGTGGAATGGGAGATCGGAGTAATAGGTGCCAGCAGCTCGTGTGCTGCACATTCCAGGGATGACCACTGCAACATCGGGTCTCTGCCTCAAAGATGGTAGACTTCTGTCTTCACAATCAGGAGCAGAGCCAGGACTTGGTGGGCAGAAGGAATGCTAGGAGCCACTGGAGACCAAAGCAACCCCACTAGTTAGTGAGATGTGGCAATGTTGACAAGCAGACCAATCCAACTCGTAGATTGGGAGCCTGCTGCAAGAGCGGACTGGAGATCCGATGGTCGCTGTGATTGCCCCGATGCTTCTTGGCAGGAATCTTGGTGTTCCCGACAATCCAGGCACCTCTAGGCACTGCAACCAGTGGATGACGGGTTGTTCTGGTTCTGACTTGGAAAGACTCAGAAAGGGTAGGCTTAGTCAGGGAAATACACTCAGAAAGTGATCTAACGCCAGGGAGCCTTTTAGAGGCTCACCCGTCCTGCCGCCATCTAGCTAACTTATTAGCTTGAGTTTCCTTTGGAGGACAGACAGAGGTGACCCTAGTTTCTCTGTGGATAGGGACATGGTGTCTAAAGCTCACATGCCTGCTAATTCTTCAAAGTATAGTCAGTGGGTCTCCATTAATGGGCAACTGGTGGAGGCTCTGCAAGACACAGTAGCCAGCATGACTACTGTCAAGGTTAGCTGGTGTCTCCAGAGGAGGTCCTACCGAGCACATTCCACCAAGTCGTAGTCACCAACAATCAAGAGAGCCACCTGCCAGTGGCTCTGGTTCCCTTTGAGTGGGGGAGGTCTCAGGCTATCTGAAAATTACTGTAAGCCCTGCCATATCTGTTGATTGTTTGCTAGGCAATGACCTGGAGCACACTACCTGGTGGGAGGTAGAGCTCAGGTCTCACTTGATGATGATGGAATTGCCTGAGTGGATCAGTATGACCACACGGTCCACGGCTTTCCAGAAAGGGAGTCAAGGGCATCTGGAGCCTGGAACAATAGCCCAGAGAGCTTCAAAGGTGAGGGGAAATGGGCATGGGAAACCAGCCCCCGAAGTACCACCAGTGGAGGAGGAGTACACTGAGGCAACTGTGCAAGACATTGCACCCCTAGGTGACCTACCTGAGCTTACCAGCTGACAGGTTAAGGTTGGGCCTTCCAGGACAGCAGTTGAAACCTCTGGAGATCACCTATTCTACTGCGAGAATGATCTCCTTTATAGCATGCTTAAGGCTCCTGGTGCTGGGGCAGCCTATGTGCTGTTGGTCCCCCGATTTTACAGGCCCTTCCTACTAGGTTGGGCTCAAAACATACCCCTGGCAGGACATTTTGGGCAAGACAAGACCTTTGCCAGGCTTGTCTCCCACTTCTATTGGTCAAAATGAAGACAGCCTTAGATGCATTCTGCAGGTCCTGTTCCACCTGCCAGGCAAGTGGGAAATTATAGAAAAAGCAGAAAGCTCCCCTGATCTCACAGTCAGTTGTTGGCACCCCTTTTGAAAGGGTGGGAATCAACATCATTGGACCCATGGACCCCAAAACAGCCTTAGGCAACAGATTTGTCCTGGTCTTGATGGACCATGCCACTTGGTTTCCATAGGCCCCCCCTCTGAGGTCAGTGACTGCAGCTGTGGTGGTTTGATGGAGATCTACACCAATATTTGGTTCCCCAAGGAGGTAGTGATTGACAGAGGCACTAACTTCATGTCTGCATATGAAGGAAGTGGCCCTTAGGGGCCACCCGGGTCACTTACAACAACCTGCTAAGCCTTCCCAAGAATGAAGAGTCGGTCAGACAGTAAAGAATACAAACATTATTTATTAGCAACGCTCTGCACAGGAGTCCAATCTGACCTGCACCCTAAGATGTCTGGTGAGCATGTCGAGGGGCAGCGTGGTTTTGTGATCAAGTGTAAGGGTGTGTGTGATGTTGGATTGATTGACACTCCTTGTACTCTGACATGTGAGTGAGGAGCGAGCAGAGGTGACTTGAGTGGTGGCGGAGCCCTGAGGGGAAGTGAGTAGGGGAATGACTGCCAGGAAAGGCAGTGAGGGTTGATGGTGGAAACAACTTGTGTTAGTGAGGCAAGAACTGACGGTAAGTGTCAATCAATTATGGTGAGGTTTAGGTCAGATGCTTGGATTAGTTTGATCCCCGTTCTGTAGATAGCAATGGAGATCTCCCCTCTAAAGCTTTGGTAGGGGGCGGTTGTGAGTTTAATTCCATGAGGAATTGTAGATGATTGTGTGATATGTAGGTGGAGTAGGAAGGTGTTTCTCCATTTTGCTGGGCATTTCGAGTAAAATATTAGGTCAGTTTTCTGTTTACCATTTTTGGCCTGTAGTGGGTATCTGTTATCAGTCTTTCAGGGACTTGTTTGAGAAGGTTGTGCATGAATTTTTCCTTGAATTCATAGAGACATTTTTTAATACTTTATACTTCAAGAGTTGGGGCAAAATCTCTCAAGAGCAGAGTTGGGGGGGATTGTAGAGGGGGTAGGACATTGTGGCAATTGTCTGCAGTCTAGTCCTAGTCAAGATGAGGTGGAGCTTGAGTATTACAAGCACTGCCTAGGTATGGGTGAGTGATCTGGTGGCCCAAATGACGGCATGGTTGGGAGGAGACAAGATCATTTCAAATGAATGGTATTACCTTAGTTTGGTGGAGGACAAGATTAGAGGTAATGGGGGTTTGGAAGGCTATTAGAAGGCACTGAATGCACATTTGTTACCGTCAGAGATCTTAAGTACAACGCAAGGTTCCCACGTTCAAAGTAATTTGAAAAGACAAGCTATTATGGGATAATCACTGTCTTGCAATCTGTGTTGAGGTCAGTGAAATAAATCATAATGTAAGCATCCAGCACTATGCAATTGAGGGGGAGTACAGGCAGTTTGGTGAAAGCGGAGTGTGATTCTAATGTTCCTTGTCTTTTAATCTAGATATGAGCCAGCATGAGCAGGGGGTCAAGGAAAAACAGCATGAATCAACAGTGTCCTATTGATAAGCTGCAAGGTGGGGAGGAGATGAGAAACCAGTGATGGAGACCACACCGCGTTAAAGGGCACAGTGAGGGGCAGTCAAGGAGCTCAGGGCTGCACCTATGGCCTAGGACTCAGGGTCCATCTCTTCACTGTATGAGGTTGGCCCATACTTAACGAAAAACCTCCAGTCGGCACCAGGCTAGTTATCCAGCAGGGAGCAGTGCTGGGCGGAGGGAGAATTGCACCACCACATATAGGGAGGATGGCCCATAAAATGGCACGATGAGGGCACTTGCCATAACAGATGTACAGCGCATGAGCTGGCAGTAGCAGTGGGCACAGAATGAAGCATTAGAAGTGGGAGCTAGATGCTAGGTGCCAGCGTTTGCAAATCTTGTAGGTCAGGAACAGGCTGCCCTTAGAGGCATCATATAGGTCTGCAGTAGAGGGCAAATAATTACGGGATGGCCGCTGCCTCACCAGAGGTGCAGGTCGGAGTCCGATTCCTACAGACCACAGGGAGTGGTGCACTACAGCAGCAACTCCTCTCCAGGACGTGTGTAGCAGATGAAGGGGTCGAGGTCACCAGCAACTCTGGAGCTGTGACTCCTCACACGGATGAGCGCAGCAGTGGAATGGGAGATCGGAGTAATAGGTGCCAGCAGCTCGTGTGCTGCACATTCCAGGGATGACCACTGCAACATCGGGTCTCTGCCTCAAAGATGGTAGACTTCTGTCTTCACAATCAGGAGCAGAGCCAGGACTTGGTGGGCAGAAGGAATGCTAGGAGCCACTGGAGACCAAAGCAACCCCACTAGTTAGTGAGATGTGGCAATGTTGACAAGCAGACCAATCCAACTCGTAGATTGGGAGCCTGCTGCAAGAGCGGACTGGAGATCCGATGGTCGCTGTGATTGCCCCGATGCTTCTTGGCAGGAATCTTGGTGTTCCCGACAATCCAGGCACCTCTAGGCACTGCAACCAGTGGATCACGGGTTGTTCTGGTTCTGACTTGGAAAGACTCAGAAAGGGTAGGCTTAGTCAGGGAAATACACTCAGAAAGTGATCTAACGCCAGGGAGCCTTTTAGAGGCTCACCCGTCCTGCCGCCATCTAGCTAACTTATTAGCTTGAGTTTCCTTTGGAGGACAGACAGAGGTGACCCTAGTTTCTCTGTGGATAGGGACATGGTGTCTAAAGCTCACATGCCTGCTAATTCTTCAAAGTATAGTCAGTGGGTCTCCATTAATGGGCAACTGGTGGAGGCTCTGCAAGACACAGTAGCCAGCATGACTACTGTCAAGGTTAGCTGGTGTCTCCAGAGCAGTTCCAACCGAGCACATTCCACCAAGTCGTAGTCACCAACAATCAAGAGAGCCACCTGCCAGTGGCTCTGGTTCCCTTTGAGTGGGGGAGGTCTCAGGCTATCTGAAAATTACTGTAAGCCCTGCCATATCTGTTGATTGTTTGCTAGGCAATGACCTGGAGCACACTACCTGGTGGGAGGTAGAGCTCAGGTCTCACTTGATGATGATGGAATTGCCTGAGTGGATCAGTATGACCACACGGTCCACGGCTTTCCAGAAAGGGAGTCAAGGGCATCTGGAGCCTGGAACAATAGCCCAGAGAGCTTCAAAGGTGAGGGGAAATGGGCATGGGAAACCAGCCCCCGAAGTACCACCAGTGGAGGAGGAGTACACTGAGGCAACTGTGCAAGACATTGCACCCCTAGGTGACCTACCTGAGCTTACCAGCTGACAGGTTAAGGTTGGGCCTTCCAGGACAGCAGTTGAAACCTCTGGAGATCACCTATTCTACTGCGAGAATGATCTCCTTTATAGCATGCTTAAGGCTCCTGGTGCTGGGGCAGCCTATGTGCTGTTGGTCCCCCGATTTTACAGGCCCTTCCTACTAGGTTGGGCTCAAAACATACCCCTGGCAGGACATTTTGGGCAAGACAAGACCTTTGCCAGGCTTGTCTCCCACTTCTATTGGTCAAAATGAAGACAGCCTTAGATGCATTCTGCAGGTCCTGTTCCACCTGCCAGGCAAGTGGGAAATTATAGAAAAAGCAGAAAGCTCCCCTGATCTCACAGTCAGTTGTTGGCACCCCTTTTGAAAGGGTGGGAATCAACATCATTGGACCCATGGACCCCAAAACAGCCTTAGGCAACAGATTTGTCCTGGTCTTGATGGACCATGCCACTTGGTTTCCATAGGCCCTCCCTCTGAGGTCAGTGACTGCAGCTGTGGTGGTTTGATGGAGATCTACACCAATATTTGGTTCCCCAAGGAGGTAGTGATTGACAGAGGCACTAACTTCATGTCTGCATATGAAGGAAGTGACCCTTAGGGGCCACCCGGGTCACTTACAACAACCTGCTAAGCCTTCCCAAGAATGAAGAGTCGGTCAGACAGTAAAGAATACAAACATTATTTATTAGCAACGCTCTGCACAGGAGTCCAATCTGACCTGCACCCTAAGATGTCTGCCGAGGGACTATCCCCCCAACAGTCTGCAACACATAGTGATTCAATCCAAGAGCCTCCAACCACGCCCACAATGGAAAGTTACCGGCCTGGGACGAACATGAACAAAAGAGGCACAGAGTGATGAGCTACCACTTGCTAGATGGGCACATACTATCTAAGATTCAAGGCCACGGCTCCGAGTCTCATTGTCTCTTAACATGGGAGCAGAAATACACACTCGGATAGGAATACAAAGGCAGAACGACCTATTCATTAGTAAGTTGGGAAGCAACCTTGAACAGAAGAGAACATAATAGCAAGATACAGTGTTCTGCTGAGGCAAGCAATACCGAATAATGAGGCCTAGTTTGGTCACGGCCTAAGCAGCCTAATCGGGATTACAAAATACAAAATGGAGCTACATTTGCTAACTGAAGCCGGCACATTACGGGGATAACTCAGTGGGTTGCATAACATGAATACAAATGGCGTCTATTTGGCCACACACTGCTAACCTAGTATAGCATGAAACAAGTGCATTGCATGAACGGGATTTTTAACACATCCATTTGAGATGGATGAGGTGTAAATTTCAAGTTCACCACACCCTATCAACCCCAAACCAATGGTCTTTTGGAGAGATTCAACAAGTCCTCGAAGGGCATGATTTTGGGCCTACCTGAGCCCATGAGGCATTAAAGGGATGCCTTCACTTTGCCTACATGGAGGTGCCACAGAAAGGAGTAGGGTTCAGTCCCTTTAAATTGCTCTATGGCAACCGTGTTAGGGGACCTCTGAGCCTTCTCAAACAGTGGTGGCAGCAAACTCCCAGGAACCTCTCACAGGATGTGGTCAGCTAATGCTGGCCCTCTGCAACCAGATGCACCTCTTCTGGAGAAAGGGGAAAAACAATCTAGAGACCAGCCAAGAAGTCATGAAGCTCTGGTATGACCACAAGGCCATTCTGATAGAGTTTCAGCCGTGTCAGAAAGTGTGGGTCATTGAGCGAGTAGAGTGACTCTTCTATGGATCCAGTCTCAACTTTTCATACAAGGTCGAACAACATGGTGTACTGTTTTCTTCTGCATGGTCATCGATATCTCCTAACATTTGTAGACATAGCACAGCAGCAAAGCTGCTGCTTTATAAGACAATAGTTATTATCATATAAACTGTGTTTCACCCCCTTGAAGAGCTGAGAGGAGAATTCCAGCACAAATACCGGTCTTGGAAAGGAGGCAGCAGCCTTGTGTAAACTGAGTTTACACCTATGATGCGGACCACCTAACTACACATACCAGGTTTGCGGTCTGGTGCTAATCCCAGAGATCACTAATATATCCTTGTGCTCACATAGTGAGGGTAGGCCTAGATAGATATATTAGATGCAATGGTTTTGTTGTACATAGTTTACAGCCTGCTAATTAGGCCTGGGCTAAAATTTCGTTCAGTTCGCGGAAATTGCGATAATTTGACATTTTCGCGTTCCGCGGAAAGCGCGAAAATGTCAAAATTTCCGCATTCCGCAGCTTGGCGATAACTTGTTTCTTGCTCGAGCTGTAAAATAATACATTCTCGCGCGCGCACGATCGCCTTACCTGAATCCCTGCGTTCGCCGACAAGTTTTCTTGATCCGGTCGCGTTCTCCATGAGATGTTGTATTGTTTTTAGCCATTTGCGCTGTCTCGCGACAGTTCGCGCCCGCAGTGACGTCATGCGTCGCGCGATCACGTCTTTCTTCTCGCGATCATGCACCGCGAGACAACTGAAAACAAGATGGCCACGCCCGCGAGCAACCACATGGGTATGTTGGCGAGCCGCAACTATGCAGAAAATCTCGCGTACATGCGGGAAAAAAACGACCGCATCTTCGCGATATTTCCGCGTGTTTGCGATAATTTTTAACATTTTCGCGATCATTTGCAAAAGTGGATTTCGCAAATTCCGCCCACCCCTACTGCTAATAATGTTGATTACGTTGCTTAGTTGTGTTTGTTTGCTAATCGCAGCAAACTTGCTTCAAAATAGACTAAGAGAGTTTCAATAATCGAGACGAGATGGGGGACAACAAAACCCTGAAAGCCCACACAGCCTTCAAAGCCGTCGCCACCACTCACCACCTCCTCCTCAAAACTACTCCAAGACAAAATCAATGCCAACACACACAACAAAGAACTCTTCACCATTGTCAACGAGTTTGCCAAACCCAACAGAGAGACCACAGAAGACCCACCCTCCCAAGACCCCTGCAACAAACTCTGCACCTACTTCCACCACAAGATCAAGAAGATCAACTATAACTTCAACACCCAAGACTAGCCCATCACTCCCGCCACCGCCACATGCGATGCGGCTGCCCCAACATATCCTGCTCAACTGGACCCCCCTCACCACAGACGACTCTCTCAAGACCATGAAGAGCATTCACTCTGGAGCCCCCTTGAGCCCCTGCCGGCACCACATCTTCCACAGTGGTGCCACCTCCATTGCCCTCATGTGACGCTGAACCATCAACTGCTCCATCCAGAATGCCACCTTCCCCGAAACACGCTGAGATCAACCCCCTGCTGAAGAAACAGTCTGCCAACCCGATAGACCTCAAGAATTTCAGACCCATCTGTCTGCTCAACTTTCCAGCCCAGATCATCAAGAAGGCCATCAACACCCAACTCTCCCAGTTCATTGAAGCCAACCACGTCCTGGAAACCTCTCAATCAGGCTTCCAAAGCAACCACAGCAATGTGATCAACCGCCTCACTGTTAACAATGACATCCGCTCTCTCCTCGACCGGGGAGAAACAACAACCCTTCTGGACCTCTCTGCCGCCTTTGACACCATCTTCCACCATGCCCTAAGCACAAGACCCCACAACACCAGCATCTGTGACAAAGCCCTCGAATGGGTCCTTTCCTTCCTCACTTGTGGAACACAGCGAGTCAGACTACCACAGTTCCTCTCAGAATCCATGGAGATCAGCTGCGGAGTCCCAGAGGGCTCTTCCCTGAGTCCCATTATCTTCAACGTCTACATGGCCCGCTTACAACCATATTCGGGAACCACAGACTTAACATAGTCTCCTACGTTGACGACACCCAGCTGATATGCTCTCTCACCAATGAGTTTACAATCGGCAAAAACAAATACCACAACGGGATGAAGGCCCTCGCAACCTGGATGAGAAACATTTACCTCAGGCTCATCTCAGACAAGGCTGAAGTCCTCAACCATGGGCCCAACTCCTCCACTTGGAAAGACTCCTGGTGTCCTGCCATGCTAAGTCCCCCCTAACACCCAAGGACCACGTACAAAACCTCGGCATTATACTGGACTCCTCACTCACTATGAACCGCCAAATCAACACCATCTCCTCAACTTGCTTCCACACTCTTCACCTGCTTCAAAATACCTTCAGATGGATCCCCACTGAGGCCAGAAAGAGGGTGGCCCTGCACTCATCAGCAGCAGACTCCACTACGGCAACACACTCTACGCAGGCATCACCCAGAAACTCTTCAGAAAAGTACAAAACGTTCAAAATGCCATAGCCAGACTGGTCCTCAACATCCCTCACCGCAGTCACATCTCGGACACCTGTGAGAACTCCACTGGCTCCCAGCCAGAAAAAGAATCATCTTCAAGCTCCTCACACATGCCTACAAAGCCTTTTACGATGCAGGACTAGCATACCTAAACCACGGCCTCTCATTCCACGTACCTACCAAACACCTCCACTCCGCTCAACTGGCCCTTGCCGCCGTCCCTCCGATCTGCAAGACCAGGACTGGAGGAAGATACTTTTCCTACCTCGCTGCCAAAACCTGGAACACCCTGCCTCTCTACCTCAGGCTATCCCAGTCACTGACCCAATTCAGAAAGGACTCTTCGACTGAACCTCGGCACCCAGTCAGATCTGCAGCCCTCCCCCCCACGTCTTGAGACCCTCACGAGTGAATAGTCACACTTAACAAATACTGATAGATTGATTGAATAAATATTTTGTAAATTTCCTTTGTGTGTTTCTTCTGTTGACCATGGACATGCATGAGTGAGAGTGAAAGGTGATGATCTGTGTCCACGGTTCCCTTTGGACTAGCGGCTCATGGTCTAGGTTTGCCAAAATCACCTTCTACTCTGGAAGGTTAGGAGTTCATTTAATGCACTGTGAGCTGTTCGGATTTGGGCCAATAGGAGGCACTGACGTGGTAGAGAGACTCAGTCCCTACATTCTGATGCCCTGTTCTCCCAAGGCACAGTTCTATTTCCAGGCAGAAGCCCTGCAAGATACATCGCACCATCAACAATGGTCTGGTACTAATTCACAGGTCTCCTGAGTGGTGCTTGTTTTTAACCATAGTACCGTCAATCCTATCACTGGAGATGTCCGTGGTGTTAGGACTATATCCTCCTCAGTATTTTTAGGTAGTACATATGTTTTCTGTTGTTTGTACAAGCTTGAACCTTTAAAAAGATTGCCCATATTTGTGTTTGCACTTTCTTTCCAGTGCTGTTTTTCAAATGGCGCAGGCACTGCCTATACCAATTTCTGACAATTGCAAACTTGCAGTATTTGCACATGTAACTTTGCATGGCCGAGGCACTGCAGGCGGTGACTTTATCTTTGTGGTTGAAGCCCACAATGGCAATGCTAGACTTGGCATTTTCAGCGGGTTTACCCCCAGACTTTTTGCTTTTTGGCCTCCTGTTTTTGACCCTGCTTTTGATGGTTTTAAGACTCTGGGCCCTTTACCAATGCTATTCAGTGGTAAAGTGCATATGCTCTCCAGGTAAATTATATTTATGGATTGGTGTTTCCTTGACTGGCATATTTAACTTACTGGTAAGTCCCTAGTAACTGTGGTTGACAGGCCCTTAAATTAAATGCTGCTATTAAGCCTGCAGCACTAATTGTGCCACCAACACAAGCATCCTTGCAAAGGGTTCTCAGACCTGCCACTGTAGGGTCTGCGTGCAGTTTTTACTGCTATGTCGACTTGAAAAGTGCACCCACTTGCCAGGCCCTCACTTTCCCTCTTCTTACATGTAAGGCACCCATCAGGTAGGCCAAGGGTACCCCATGGGCAAAGTGCAGTGTATGTGAAAGGTAGGACATGCTCTGGTATGTGTGACATGTCCTGATAGTGAAATACAGTGTATTTAATTTTTCACGATTCAAAGGCTATCTGTCCCCTAGGATAGAATGGGAGTTTACTTATAACATCTTATATCTTCCCACTGGGACAAGATAGAGAAATGGAGTTTAGTAGGCCTGAACTCAGAATGTAGAAATTTGTCTTTTAGTTAAGATGATTTTTATGTTCTGTGTTTGAAAATACCACTTTTAGAAAGTAGGTGTTTTCTTGCTTTGCCATCCTGTGTGCCTCTGCTGGGTTGTGGATTGACTGTCTGACTTTGGAGTGACAGGGGCTGGGTATGTGCATTCTCTTCAGACAGCCACTGGGGAAGGGTGAGATGTGTTCTGCCTTTCCTGGATGAGTCAGGGCTGGGCTGAATAGACCTGGACTGCATTTATAGTAGTGATAGGAAATTTCTTTATACCTGAATGGGCCTGATCTGCCTCGGGCAATGCTGTCTCCACCTCCTGCCAGAAAGCTGGAGCAGAGAGGACAGAACTGATTTGGGCTGAGTACAGACACTCTTTGCCCAAAAGAACAAACCTATCTGGGGTATAAAGAACACTTAATAATCTCCCTGAAAGATCTCTGGGTGGCCGGACCCCATACATGGTCCTTTTTGGCATCAAAACGTGCGTTCCAGACTTTGGCGGTGCAGACATTGTGGCAGCAGCCACGTCCTTTGACGTGAATGATCATTGTGCTGTCTTACAGGATTTACAAAACTTCCACGATGGCCAATCCAATGCGCAGTGGAAGATGTCTGTCTCTGCTGGAAACAAGGAGAAGCCAGCACCTTCTGGCTGGACTCCAAAGGTTAGGGATTTTGTTCAAGAAAGGATTGTGGTAAAGAAGAAGTTTGGCCCATCATACTGTGCACCGGTGCCAATCCTTGGCACTGAAGGTAAAAGAACTATAATATTGCCAACAGTTGTTTGACAGAAGCACGCATGGTGAAACCACGCATGCCTCAACAACACGGTCACAACAACGAATGCATCTTAACCATGCATTCCTTTACCACGTCTGCCTTTACAACAAATTTTGTTGTAAAGGCATGATTGCTAAAAAGATATGCAGGGTCTATTATCACAACCCTGACCCCCTCTGTGCCCAAAAATCCTGCCCCCTTCCTCAGCCCCCCTACCCTGACACCTAAAACTGACCCCACCCTGCCATTAAAAGTACCTTTCCTGTCCCTCCTCCATGAAGCCTAAAATCCTTTACTCTTCCAAAAACTACTCTGAACCCAGCCCTGTAGCCTGAGCCCTACAACTGACCCTTACCTGCCCTTACCACTACCTGACGCCCTTTCCTGCCCTAGGCCCTAAAATCCTGCCACATCTCATCCCCTCGCCCTGACCCCTAAAATTGACCTGCCCTGCCCTTAAAATTACCCCTTCCCTCCTCCGCACTGAGGCCTAAAACCATGCCCCCTACCAAAAAATACCCTGACCCCAGCCCCTCCACCCTGAGCCCTAAACCTGACCCTTGCCCTGCCCTTAAAACTACCCCTTTCCCTTCCCAAACCCTATGGCCTAAATCCTCTGCCAAAAAACTACCCAGACCCCTGCCCTGTGCTCTAAAACTGACCCCGCCCTACCCTTTAAACTAAACCTTCTTCTCCCCCAACCCTGAGGACTAAAACCCTGCCCCTTGCAAAAGACTAATTCAACCCCATCCCCATCCGCTTCCCAGCAAACTGCCCCTTCCCCACCTGAGTCTTAAAACCTGGCCCCAGTCCTTAGAACTACACTGACCCCCTCACCCTGAGCACTAACAGTCTGCCCCCTGCCCCATAAAATATTCTGACTCCCCCGCCTTGAGCTCTAAAAACCACCCATACACCTAAAAACTACCCCACCCCAAAACCCAGCCTCAGCCCCACTTACCTGTCTGCATCCGGATAGTCCTGTACCAATGCTTCCTGTTCCTCTCCCCGCCTATCTGGATGTCTAGACAGCTATCGTCCTTAACCACACTTATGCGTGGTTAAGGCTGAAGCGTGTTTCAGGCAAGCATTGTTCCGCTTGTCGGGAAATGGCACATGTTACTCAACCTGCATTGTAAAAGCTGTTTCCCATTTCCATCACTTGCTGGTTCTAAAGATAATCATTTTGTCTCTATTGATCGCATCAACTTACATCATGTGGCTGATCCTAAACAGTAGGCTATGAGGAGTCCTTGGTGGTTCCCTAACTCTTCTCACCAACATGCAGGAAATCCCTCTACAGCTTGTGAGCACAATTGAAGCTGTTTGCCACCAGCTGGGGTTGTAGAGAATGACCTTCAGTTGATTACCAATACCGCTACAAATTACAGTCACACAACAGACCTGAGTACTCTACTTACTACTGCGTCTTCTACAGCTAATGTTGTTTCTACTGATCCACCCCTCCTGGACTTAAGCAGTTTTCTACTGCACATGTGGCTTCTGTTTTTCAACAAACTGCTTCTGGATATTATGTGGGAGCAGACAACTTTTCATCAGACTTTTCTGACAGTTCCTCCATTTTACACACTCCACCCGCATGGGCCTCTGTTTTCTTTAATGGATGAAATGCACTTTTCTGGTCCCTCCTTGGAAATCTGCTTAGATAACACTTTCCTTGGTTTTTCCAATTCTTGGGATTGGATGTGTTACTGTTTTCTTTTTACTGATGAATGGCCTTTACCTTCCAGAAAGATCTGCCAGAGAATGGGTTGAGGAGGTGTTACCGCTTCATTCATCTTCACATAAGCTAAAAAGAGACTTGTCCCTTTTGAACATTTCAGCTGTTGCAGAAACTGATGGAATTGTTTGGGATAAAATCCCTTTTGAAATCTTCGAACCAATGGAAATACTGCATGTTCCTTATGCATTTAGGGTTTCTATGGATGATGTTATTGTACCTGGGTTACATTCTGGTTATTGGGCTGTTGAGACTGTAAACTCCATGCTGTCGCAACAGGAATACTACACTGTTTTTGATTCTGAGGAACTGTATCTAAATTCTGGTAACTATGGTGAAATGTTGTGTTACCATCATTATTACCTCTATTATTTACATCAAGCTAGTGTTTAACGCACACTTTTTAATTATACACAATCGGAACATTGTCCTACTGCCCCACAAGGCATCAAAACATATTCATTCACATATTTTTCTGCACCTGATGCTTTAGACCCAAAATATTTTTATTTTAAACTTGACTCTGCACCAGCAGAGAAATTGATGCTCACACAAACCAAGCTATTCTATACAGACTTGTTGGATGCAATTGACATGAAATCAATTTGGGGTATCAAATCTTGGCAAGTTCAGGGGACAGACACCTTGTTCTGAGACTGCTTAATTCCAACACAAATGATTTTTCTGAATGATACAGTCCAACAGAATACTGACTGGCAAAAATTAAAGACATGAATGCACCAAACATTTCTTTTTCTTTGACAATTGGCAACATTTAACAAATTACAGTGAAGAACAACTTGATAGCATGTTACAGAATGGATCCTTTAATTCCACACATTCAGGTCTAAATGAATGGTTATTGTGGACACAAATGTTTGTTGTGCTCAATTATTTAATTCCACACCAGGGTTTAAGGCAAGCAGACTGGACCCTAATTATTACCATTCCCAACACTCAAGTATTGTCACCACCAATTCAGTAGGGAAATTGTATCAACAATGGTTGGAATATTCCACACTGTCTGCAGTAAAACAATATCTTTTCCTCTGTTTGGAAGCCATGGACCTATCTGATTTTTTGTTGGGTCCTAAGTCTTTTAGATTTATTTATGCCACATATAGTGAAATTTGGAAACAATCACAAATGGGAGCTGCTGCACGTTTAAGACAGACTGACCTAGATAATTTGGATAAAGTACTTGCTGTTGTTGATAATAGTATTAATGCGTTATCTTCATGCATTTACAACATGAATAACATGGGCAAAATCAGCTTAGTTCATGCAGTGTAGTTGGACACGTCAGGTCCTCAAAAGTGGCCATGTGCCATGGCATTGCCTTTGTTTTCTGCAGCTATTCTTGCCTTTTAATCTGACACATAAGCTAGGGCTCATGGCCAAGAAAGACACCACTTACACAATGTTACATCTCAAGAAGTTAGAACAGCTCCCATTCATAATAGCAGAGCCATCCTCCACAGTGTGGCTGATACATGGTGTAATATCTTTGCCAATGTCAACATTTTAGTTCACAGCTTGCATGAAATATTTTCCAGTTGGCAGATATGAAGCCCTAGGAGGGAGTTTTATTCATGAATTATGGTCACTTTCATTCCTCTTATCAATGTGAGAAAAAGGTGTTCCTTAGTGGAAAGGAATGCAACTCTTCAGGCGGTCACTCACATGTTACCATTCACGAAGTATGCATTGCTTCAGTAGTGAATTTAACCTGTTTTCTAAAAGGAATACCAGCCCCTTCAATTCTCCCCCTCATCAGTGTCCTTTCAAACGGAAGCTATTTATTGTTAAGCAACCAAGACTGCTGCGGCATGAAGTCCGGGATCCTGTATATTTTATCGTATCCGATATAGCGACCTGTTGCAATAGTATGCTTTTTACACCTACACATAGAGCTCTGATATTTAATTTTTGCCTTTAATTCCAACTTTGAAGGCAGATATTAAAGCTAAGCTGACTCAAAGTCTTACTGTTTCAATAAGATGTGGCAATAACATCTGCCTGAGAAACCTTCTAACTGCAGGTTGCACAGACATACAGTCCTTGTTGAATACAAATCTTCCATTACACTTCAGCGAGCTTGTGCACTGAATATTTAACCCCTTGACTGCCCCGCCCTTTCCCCGCCCTGTGCCGGCCCTTTCATTAGCGGGCGGGGTTCATGACGAGATAGTCTCGTCATGGGCACAGCGCAACCGCGGCCCATGACGAGACCATCTCGTCATGGGCACTCAAGAGGTTAATGCCTTCAATAGTGCCAGTATTGCGCACGTTTTTAAGACAATTGAGACTGGCTTAGTCAGTACTGTTAGAAATGGGGTTTCTGGCTGGATAGGGTAGGCAGAACCCACCAATCTAGTCAGGGCGATGAGTTACACGCTGAAGATAACCCCTGCTCACCCCCTTGGTAGCCTGCAGAGCAGTCAGGCTTTTCCTAGAGACAATATGTAAAGCGTTTGTGAAACACACTCACACAGCAGTGACACACCAGGTACACCAGAAAAGAAACTCCACACAAGGTTATATAAAAATAGCCTTTGTACTATGTACAATGTACTATGTTTTTCCGTGCCACTGGGCACCTGTCATGACTTTAGAGGGATTACATAAATTACTTATCCAATCGGGCCATTGTCATAACCATCACAATTAGCCCAACCCAGTCACTACTGGCAGGGACTTTTCCTAGCATCCCACATTATGCATACATCATAATCATCAGTGCACCCTAGTGCACACTAGTAGTGTGCACATATTAGGAACTCCCCATCACTGTGAATGCAATCCACAGCCTGATTACATCAGGGCATAACACACTAGGCATGAACGTAATCCATAGTGCCCCGTAGTGGAAACCTGTAAAATGCACACATTTGAACCACATCCCCACTGGGAATAACAAGTACTACTCCTCTTTCTCCCTTAGAGAGGAGTGGGGGCCTCCATCGAGGTCTCGACCTGACCTAATCCTAAAAGGAATGACCACAGTGCCCAGAGTACCAAATCTGGGGTGAGGGCGCAACACACCCTGGCTCTTTTAGGTGGGGAACCCTCACTGAGTCCCCCAATGCCGTCAAAGGGCAGCTGCCCACGAACGTGTGGCGCCATTGCAGCCCACGAGTAGGCAGCACTGACCTCTCTGCGTGTCCTGCAGACCACTGCCTGTAGGACAAAGGGCAACCACCTCCAGATTACAGGACAGTCCTCTTCAGGTCCCCACATGCTGCCCACCACTGCCATGGGCTTGAGGACTAAAGCAGTGCTCCCTTCTGGAGCCTCTGACAATGTTTCCACTCCAGCTGGGGAAGTGGAACTGGACTCCTGCCGCTTTTCTAACTCCGAAGAGAGCCGGATGTCCGGTGCCTGCGAGGCTCCTGCTCCTTCCGGGACCTTATGGAGGGGGCTGCATCGATCGGAGGTCTGCCAGCCACATCCCTTACTTGGGTGGCTGGTTGCCAGGCATGGCCTGGTACTCCTGCGGTGCTCGCTCAGCTGATGAGCGGCAGCATCTGGCTTCCTCCTACGATCTGAAAACGCTCCACAGGTATTCTTTAATAAAACAGAATGCAGGGCACAGCACTATTGAGTGCAAAACAACAAAGCGGTCTGCATGCTTTAGGGCAGGGTGAGCCCACACCTGGGGCTTAGGCCACAGAGCAGAGGGTGGCGCTGCTCATGCTGCCGTACAAAAAGCACTACGCTCCAAGTCAGCCCTGCGTAAGCCCACTCTTTGGGCAGCAGAATTAGAAAGCGCTCACCAGTACTACGATCTCTCCAGCCCGAGGCCAGAGAACAGGGCACAGGCAGGCTAGCATGCAGGGCCCCTTAGCAGAGGGCAGTCCCTTCAACCACCCAGAAGGCATTGGCTGAGTCCCACGGTAGTTCCTCCTGGCAGAGTGTTCTTCTTCAGATGTAGTTCCAAAAGTTCCCGTTCACATGGGGTCACAGCCCCAGTACTTATAGTGCATATGTCTGTGTTCTTTCACCTGGCACTGGGTTCTGATCCCAGTCCAAACTAGTTCTGGGGGCACTTAAAAAATATAATTACAGTGCACAACCTCCATTCAATGTGTGATCCCTGGCTCCAGACACACCACGGGGGGCAAGCCATTATTGTGGAAGGTAGGCACACCCCTATTCAGGTGCAGGTGCTTCCCCTCCCACCACTACAAATGCAGACCAGGCCAATCCAGTTGCCAGGGTAAAATCCTCCAGTTACTCTAAATTCAGCCATGGTCTATTCAGCCCAGCGCTGAGTCACCCAGGTAGTGCAGGACAGACCTCAACCCCTCCAGGGACTGGCTGGAGTGAATGCACCTCCCCTCTCTCCTGTCAGTCAGAACCAGACGGTCAATACACATCAAGCAGGCACAAAGACAGATAGCACACATACTGCTGCCTAATCACATACATTTCTGTGTGGGCGCAGGTGCGGTTTTTCAGTGACGCTTTCTCAGGGTCCCCCTCCTCACTGTCTATACTAACACTTTCCATAATAAAATTCCCCCCTTTAGCTGATTCTTCAGCTACATCCGATGTTGTCCTATCTTCTGTTATCTTGAACCTAGGGCTTGCAATTTGTCTGTTAACATACATTCTCTTTCCCAATTTTGCGAATGCGTTTTTACAGTAATATAACATTAATTGGAAGATACAACACATAACAAGTAGCACTACTATTATTAGAAATAAGGATTTTAACAGTCCGGATAACCAATTCAGAAGCCAACTAAACCAGTTTGAGAACCATTCATCTGGTGCACCTCCTTCTTCAAGCACAGTCTGTTGTAAGTCATGTAAAGTCTGTATGGCTTTAGTTAGAGAGCCATGTTTGGCATTGTTTCCTGGTATAAATGTGCAGCATGCAGTTTCTATTTTTGCACAAACTCCACACCGATAGCTCTGAGCAAATCCAACACATATTGGTTTTGTGATACCATCACTCTAATGGCTCTTAGTTCCTCTTTAATCAAGTTGAAACCATCTTCAGTATCGTTCACCATTTTTAAAGGCTCCCATCTTCTTATCTGCAACCACCTTGCATTTGCTTTTATTTGCAAGGTGAAGAAGGGTATTGGCCCTACTGCATTTACTTGGCTTCAACTAAAATGTCATAAGTCTTGTGGGATATTTTTGTATGTGTTCCATCCAAAATACAGTTTCTCTTTTTGTTCCTTTTTGGTGTAGAAGGGTAGTCCATTTGCTCATTGGAAATTTGGGCAAGGCTGAAATATCCTCTCCTGGAATTATTAGGACGGGGTGTTCAAGGTCAGCAGGAAACAGACACAGTTCCATCCGGGTGGCAGTTGGGCATATACTTTTTCCCCTACACAGCAAGTAGTAATCTATTAATCCAGAGGTGCCTTGTTGTAAGCATCCTAGACTTTTATTGGTGCTGCAGTTATGGTTGATTCCCCACTGGAACAGTTCCATCGCCTTTAAAACAGAAAGAAAATGTGGTTAATTTAATCACGTATATGACTTAGGAGTACGCGTAACAGTGACGTAGCTAGAGGCATATGTGTTCCAAATGGGCTTACACCCTTTTGTGTGTGTCTCATTTAGCCCCCTCCTCCCACAGATATCTTCCTTGGCAAGAAATTATGAGATTGTGGCTCCAACCCTCCTGTGAATAAATGGATCCATTTATTAGCATTGTTGGTCTTATTTTACACCTGTCTTTGGGAGTCTCTGGAATATCTGTGTAATTATTACATCTAAGATCAGGATCATATACTGCTAACTTTCCCCGCTGTATCTTATATTCTTTTAGGAATTCATGTCTTCTATTACTTCCTAATACTTGTCCTTTTCTTCCCATCTCTTCTAGTTCTTCATGTAGAATAGATTTGTCTTTTATTATTTTGGTTAAACTGTTACTCGTTTCATAGGCAGAGGCATTCATGAATTTGTTTGTTGCTTGGAATAATTAGGGTTGTATTTGTATTTGTTTTACTCTACAGGCAAGTAACTGTATCATGCAGAGGGTGATATTAGGGTCTAACTCTTTTGTTAAGTATAGGATTGGGGCAGCTGTTGAGTGAGGTATTAATGAGCACACGTAACATGATGTATTTGCGGTCTGTTTTCCAATGTTTTACTTAGTGTAAGTGTTTGAGTGTATGCTTTTAATTTCTCTAATTTTCCTACTTGTATGCTTGTTTATCCTATCAGTATTGCTATTATTACCCCTATCATTATTGTTCATTAGTTCTTTAGGTGAATCAGTATGATATATGTACATACACAACCCAGCTATGTATAACAGAAAAAATGACAAAATAATACATATCTCATATCTCTTTCAGGTGAAACAAAGTACAACTGCCATGTTGGAGGGGAGGATGTCTCTGGTTGCTTCTCCTTTTTTCGGCCTCCCCTCCTTTTATTTCCTCTACATCTCCTGGTATTAAGCCTTGTTTGTCTGTTTCAGTGACTGTGTACAGTCCTTCAAACTTAGGCTCTTTCCATTTCCTGATGACCTTCTTTGATATACACTGTGTCTCCTGGTTGCGGGACAGGGTCTGCCTCTGCAGGATCGTTGGAGCTCTTTTGTTGGTACCGTAAAACCTGTTTAGAAAACAATTCTGCTACCTTTGTTAAGTGGGACAAATAGTCATACATTTGTTTTCCTAGTATTTCACTACTTGCTTCAGCATCTGTTTTTCGTCTGGATGGGGGATGCTGCATTTTAATAGTTCTCCCTGTCACTATCTGATAAGGTGTGAGGTGATGATAAGTACTTGGTGTGTTTCGTAGTGAGAATAATGCAATGGGAAGGCAGTGTAACCATTTTTGTTTAAAGTTGCTGATATATTGGTAATTTTGTGTTTTAGAAGGCCATAACAGCATTCTACCATTCTTATTACATTGTGGGTGATAAGCTGAAGTCAGTTTATGCTTTATCCCTAACATTTCTGTGATATATATGAAGATATCAATTATGAAATCTGTTCTGTTATCTGATCTTATTGCTTCTGAGACTCCCCATCTTGCTGTAACCTCACTTACTAGGAAGTTAGCAGCTGATTTTGCATCACAGTGTACTCATGGGCCTGCCTCTATCCATCATGAAAATGTAGAGACTAAAACTAATAGGTACCTGTAGTTGTTGCACTTATCTAACATATCTACAAAGTAAATGTGTAAAGCTTGCAAAGGACCCTGTGGGCTTGGGGTTGTTGATGTGATTACTTTTAGAGTTGGTTTTGGGGAATATTTATGACAGGCTTGGCATTCCCTTAATTACATAGTCACCATCTCATGTAAATTTGAGATGAATCATTCTGATTGCAACTAGTTGCACATTAGAGTAATAGCGCTGTTTGCTGGGTGATGTATTTGATCTAAAGCAATGATCAATAGCTGTTGGGGCATCACTGGTTTGCCTGTAGTGCATTGTCTGAATATCCAGTCTGTGCTAGATTGTTGACATCCTCTCTCATTCCAAAGATCTTTCTCAAACTCAGGTGCTGCCTCTTGCAGTTCTCTGAGATGTAGCTGGGAAGTCTTGACTTATGGTGTTGGTCCGGATAAATGTAACTTATCTGTCTCATTTTCTTCATTCTTGTCCTTTTGTCCTGCATAGAAAACTTGCTGTATTGGTCATGTGCCTTTAGCTGATTCTTAAGATGCTTGGTCTGCTAACTCATTTCCTCTGGACACAAAGCCCTGTGTTACTGTGGGTGCTGAACATTTCACTACTGCCACTCTAGTTGGTAATTCTAGTGTTTCAAAGATGAGTTCTAAAATATCTCTATATGCTACTGGTGTACCATCACTTTTGAGGAATCACATTCTTATCGACCTAGAGATACTAGAGTGCACTGTATTGGTGACATATACTGAATCTGAATACACTGTAATATTATCTCCCCTCCCATGTTCCAGGGCAACAAGCAGATCTATGAGCACTGTTGCCCGTGATGAATAATGGGAAGGCAGTGTTATTTGCTCTATTAATAAGAACATATCACTGTGTATCTTCCCCTCCACTACCGCTGCACCAGTATGTTGTATTCCTGTTTCTTGGTCAATAGTAGATGAGCCATCAACAAAGTATATTGTACTGTCGGGTATTGGCTCTTTTTTCTACTATTAGAGCCTTATCGGGGGTAATTTTGGAGCAGTCACGTAGTTAATCTTGTACCTGTACTGGATGTGCTATGAATGTAGTGGGATTTACAGTGTGACATCTCATTACTTTCAGTGAAGGTAAGGATCACATTTCATAACCTGAAACTCATTGTGTGGTTAATGTGCATTTTGCTTTCTGTAATATGCCAAACACTGCATTTTCCACATACAAGGTAAAAGAAGAGCCCATCACAATAGGGGTGCTTTTCTCAACAGCAAAGGCAGTGGTTCCAAGTGCTTGTTCGCATGGAAAGTGTCCTTTCATTATTGATTCTAATAGCACACTATAGTGGGCAATTGGCTTATGGCCCAAAGGATATTTTTGTGTTCGTACTGCTGTCATGGTCATACCATTACTATAGCAGAAAAGGTAGAATTCCTTATTGTAATCTGATGTACCAAGCACAAGGGTGTTACTTATCTCTTCTTTTAGCTTCTTAAACATAGCTGTCATTTCCTCTGTCCAGTGCATTGTTTTGTTTGTTTTGCTTCTTTCATTCCCTGCAATAATGGTGCTATCAGTGATCTGTAATCAAACACCCATTGTCTGACATAATTACAGAGGCATAAGAATTGTTGCATCTCCTTCACTGTTTTGGACTATGTCTTTTTCCTGATACATTCTGCTCTTTCTGGTATAACTCTTTGGCCTGAAGCAGATATTATTTGGTTCAAGTAATGCACTTCAGTAACTGCCAATTGTACTTTATCTTTTTCAACTCTGTACCCTCTTTGCGCTGACGGTTAACAAATTGGTTTTATCTTTTCTGCACCACTCTTCTAACTTATTAAGATGTCATCCACATATTGTAGTGGCATTCTGTCACACTGGAAGTTTGAAAGGTCATTTTTGACTACCCTGGTAAATATACTAGGGGACTCACAGCACCCCTGTGACAAATACTGAATTCCCTATAGGTAAATGCTGTTAGGTATTGACTTTCAGGGTCTATGAGGACACTATAGAAAGCATTTTTCAAATCAATCACTAAGAAGTGTGTAACATCAGTTGGGCTGTTTGTCAATATTACTGACAGATCTGGGACCACTGGAAACTCGGGTATCACTAGATCATTTAGTGGGCGAAAATCCTGTTCCATCCTCCAGGTATCCCTCTTTGATTTCTTTACTGGGTATATAGGAGTATTACAGGGTGGAATTTTTGGCTATAGTACCCCCTGCTGAACCGATGATGTAATAGTGGATGCTATCCTATCATCTGCTTCTTTTGACAATGGAAACTGCTTAATCCTAGTTAAAAGTGCTCCTGCCTTAAGGTAATATTTACTGGCATTGCTGTCTGTATCAATCCTACATTGTATGGTCCTGTTGTCCACAACTGTGGTGGAAATTTTTGCTAAATCTTGTTCTTTCATAGAGTTGGGACTTGGCTTGTGTGTGGATGTTCTTAGCTCCAATCGAACCCGAATCGCTACTGCATTTTTGAACACCACAGTGAAGGTTGCTGGCTTATTGTCTTCAAACAGTAGTTCATAAAGTAGGTCTTGCAACCTCAGTCCGGGGTTCATGAATATGACACAGGCCCACGTTGATTGGTGCTTGTCATTGGTCAGTAGAATACAATGTGTGGGAGTTATTTCAATTCCATCTATAGTTCTCAAGAGTCCTGTGTCCTGAAACGGCTGTGATTGTGGTATTCCTTGGCATCTGAACAGGAATTATTTCGGTATTTCTACCAGTCTTCCCTTTGCTATTATAGCCCTTAGAAGCCCTCTTTCACCAGTGGGCCTGGTTCAGTATTGTTAATTGGCCTTAGCTCTCATAAATAATATCATTGCTCTTTTTTCTGAAACACCTTGGGTTGTGCGGACCATTGTACCATCTGAGGCAAAATGTTTTGTCATATTCAGTTTGGATCAAATCCCTTCCTAAGAGATTAGCTGGAGATGATGGTGAGTATAGCAGTTTTCCATAAAAACAATTTTCCATCTACCAAAGCTCCTCCTATTTCCATCTCTACTGTTTCTGCAAATGGAGCCCTGTTTACTGACCCAGAGAATCCCTCCGTGTTCATACCTGTATTTGAAAAGAGTATTTTTCCTTCTTAGATGCATGATTTTGTTGCCCCTGTATCTACTAAGAAGGTATATGTAATTTTGTTTATGGCAACTGTTACAGTGGGATAATCATCAGATCTGTGTTGTTACCAATAAAACTGAAAACATTGGAATGCTCTGTGGGCCCCTTCATTGTATGTAGTGTTGGTCATTGTCTCCCATAGAATGGATTTGTTGCTGCTGTCACTACCATCCCTCCTTGTTTTTGCTGAATTAAGGGTTTATTTTGTTGCTGCTGGTTTTGTGGACCCTGATTCAGATAAACTTGGAAGTTATTTTGCAGGGGTGGGCTCAGAATTTGTTGACCTTGTATCAAGTTATTTTGCAGGGGTGCGTTCTGTATGTGTTGTCCCTGTTGTATCTGCATCGCTTGTGCCTGCATGTCTGATTTCTTGTTTTTGTACTCTCTTGCAATGTGGCCCATGGTATGACAGTTTCTCATTGTCTCTACCATCATTCCTCCTACATCTGGTTTCTTTGGATAGCTTTTACAGAGTGCTTCCCATATTTCTGATCTCTAATTGTTAAATTTAGATCCATCAAACATATTCTCTGTAAGTGTTACTCCTGGAATTCTTGCGGTTTTGAAAATATTGTCAGTTTGACTCCGACTGAATCCACTGAAGTATGTCCCTCAAAGCAACTGATCCACTTATCTGTCTCTTCTGACAGGGATGGTAACTTGTTTTGTAGTCCTTATTTGTTTATTTGTGGCCATGTGATACAATTTAACTGGCCTGCTCCTTTCTGAATTAATGGTAATTGCATTATTCTACTATTTTTTAATGCATAGGTGTCCATATAATTAAATCCTTCTCTGCCACGGATCCCTTGTTGAATTTGCATTCTAGATTATCGAATGAAATACTTTTGCCAAACTGTTAAACATTTTTGCTTGTAATCATAATTCTAGTCTGGGTCCCCCTTCCCACCTTTGATGCATCGCTCTGCTATTTCCATGTCGTGTGGGTCAAATGATCCTTCCCTGGGCCATGGTCTTCTCTGTCCTGTGCTTCTGTCCATCTAGCTAAATAATCATAGAAGGGGTTCGAGTTCCTTGTGTCTCTACCTTTTTATAATAGTTGTCGGATTTTTTACTTCTGATGTATTTTCATATCCTGTTACTGGGGGCAGGAGATTTGGGTACAGTCCTACATATTCAGAGGGTGTAGGGGGTGCCGTGGGCCCTGCCTCTATGACTTTATGATTATCCAGTGCCTCTTCTTCATTCTCCGAGCTGTTTTTAAATATAGACCATAAACTAACAATGAACTCTCTTTCATTTAATTTCTAGCCCTAATAAATGTTAGTGTGTGTGCTACGTGGTCTTTGTCAAAGGAACCATCTTTTGGCCATGAATGTGACTTTTATGTTGCTCCTTTGTGCCATTCTTGTTTATATTTGTTAATTCTTTTCTTGTCGCTTGGAAATGACTTTAGCATGTGTTCTAGGGGGACCCTATTTTAATCTTTATATGTTCCCCATTACAGTAGAATTGCAGGAGTCATTCATTTTCCTATTCATCATGCATGGCTGTGATATCTGTTACATTCCATCTGTAGAATGTCTAAACATTTTTTTAAAGTATTTGATAGATGACTGTCCTTCTGTCTTTTGATCTCTTTTTGGGGCATATGTATCAAGCCCTTTTCCCGTTCGCAAACGGGCCGATTCTCAGAATCGGCCCGTTTGCGAACGGGAAACGGCCTTTTGGGATGTATCATCCCAAAAGGGCATCGCAAATTAGAGAATCTCAAAATTTGCGTTTCTCTATTTTGCGATTGCATTTAAGGAATCGCAAATTGCGATTCCTTAAATGCAATGTATGAAGCACATAAAAAGTGTGATTTGGCCTTAAGGAATCGCAAATTACCTCCAACTTCAAGTTGGTGGTAATTTGCGATTTCTTTGAAAAATTCACTTTTTTGCATTTTTCAAAGTGCCATGTGGCGCACATACAAGCCCTTAGGGCATGTATGGTGCGCCACATGTGCACACATGCATATTTCAGGGGTGCAACAGGGTGTCCTTTTGACACCCTGGCACCCTTGAAATTGCATTCTCATTTTGCGATTCTCTAATTGTGAATCGCAAATTGAGAATGTCTTCCCATTCATTCCTATGGGCCTCCTAGCCCATAGGAATGAATGGGAAGGTATTCCTTAATTGTGATTCGCAATTTGCTAATCGCAATTAAGGAATGCTAAGGAATCGCAAAACATTTGCAAATTTTTTATTACATCCCGTTTTGCGATTCTCAAATAGCGATTCCCTAAAAATCTCTATTTTAGAATCACAATTACGGTATTTGATACATATGCCCATTTGTTTCTAGTTTTCTTTAGAGAATCTATCTATGTATTTCAATATACTTGCTTATGTATTCTAAACTACATCTGATATGAAATCGACTCACTCCTTTAGATTTACATTCTCTTCAGATCTTCCCGACCTGGTCTGGGGTTGACTCTCTAACCTTAGAATAGGGGTTTGGTCTAAACCTTAGACCTATTTCTTCTCTCAAATCTGCTTTTGTCTTCAGCCTGTGGTGTGGATCTCACCTATGCATACCCTAAGATGCCTTGTGCACATTTACCATAACAATTTTACTTTATTACAACCTTACTTAATTTGTTATAATTTGAGGAGTCCTCATTGACCTCACCTTATGACAGCGACCACCTCAGGGGGAGAGCTACCCATGAGAATAGACAGACTTTTGATAAAACAGGCATCTGTTTACCTTCTTAGAGAAATGCACAGTCCTGGTTAGACTTAATCGAAGTAGAAAAAAAAATGAGCAAGTATAAAGGTTTTATTTTACTGCGGCAGGTAGGATTGCCTCTCAACTCTCAAATTGGCTACTTTATACAGTGTATTTTTGCTGAATCATACATAATAATCACCCTCCTATGTTCATTGGTGCAATCATCTGGCTATGTGTTAATTGTGCAATTTGACTACATGTTATTTGATGTGTGCAGTCTAATCACGTGTTATTTGATATGTGCAATCAGATTATGTGCCCTCTTTCTAAAACCTCAGGACAAGCAGAACGCGTGTTCCTGTTGCACCATATTTGATTGTCCCTATGCCTTATCTCTTCCTACAAAATTGACCTCAAACCTGATTGGTTACATGTATCCCTCCCATGTGTTCCTCCACTCACTCGGCCATTCTCTGAAATAACTGTCAATTCTGGTTTCTTTGTTCTACTAGAGACCTCTTGATTCCTTTGTTTTATTGATTACTGGCTGCCGTCAGTATGTATCAAAGGTTGCAGATGTTCTCTCTTTGAGCTTGTCCACTGTAATTCATGAACTTGAAGCATTGGACACATACTGCTGTGTAATCATGCGCTTTCTTTGTGGGTGTAGGGGAGATTTTTCAGTGGCACATTGTCTGGGTCCCCCTCCTCACTGTCTATACTAGTACTTTTTATACTAACAAAGTGAACAAAACATTACATTTGTTACATTTCCAGCAGTTGGCGATTGTTTGTTTCCCATCCAAGACCGCACTCTACCCATAGTGATATTTGCACATGAAGGTGTGCTTCTGCACATGCAGGTGTGGCAGCCACCATTTCATTGCTACAGCAATGGCATTGGTAGCATGGCTTATCCAAATAGTCCAAGAACTATGTCCTTTGTTGTGATATTTGTCAACAAATTAAAACTTCCACATTGACTTGTCCACTGCAGACAGACCTCTTGATTTTCTACAAACCTTTTGGCTGCATTTATTTGGACCACTGTGGTCCTCTTAATTCGGATGAAGCGTTTACATGTACTCTACTTGAAGCTGATTCTTACTCCAGGTTCCTCTGGTTGTGCCCACAACCTTCGGCTGCTGGTCGCACTGTTATGAAAGATTTGCAAGTCTTTATCAGAACATATGCATGCACTGCATTCCACTTGGACCAGGGCCCTTCTTTTACCTCTAAGCCGTACAGGGAATCTGTGGCTTCCCTGGATGTAGAGATACATTACTCTTCTCCATATCAGCCCAAGGGCAATTCTGTTGTATGTAGGATGAATCATGACTTAGAGCAGTCCTTAACAGATAGAGTATTAGGTACAGGGCGTAGTTGGATCCAGCACGTATGGATACATGGAGCACTTAATAATCTCCCTAAAAGATCTCTGGGTGGCCATACCCCTTACAAGTTCCTTTTTGGCATCAAAATGTATGTTTTTAGACTTTGATGGTCCAGACATTGTGGTGGCCCCTGTGATGTAAATGATCATTGTGCTGTCTTACAGGTTTAGCAAAACTTCTGCGATGGCCAATCCAACGAGCAGTTGAAGACGTCTATCTCTCGCGGAATCAAGGAGCTTCCAGCACTTTCTGGTTGGATTTCACAAGTTGGGGATCTCATTCAAGAAAAGATTGCGGTAAAGAAGGAGTTTAGCTCACCATACCTTGCACTGGTGTCAGCCCTTGGCTTTCACACGCTTGCTTCCCGGACCATATCTGTATCTATATAATTCAGATATTGGCATACAGTGACATGCTAACACAAATACCAAATCATTGCACCAACTGAAACATCTCAAAGGCAGTTAATTCACAGTTCATATCATTCTACATCAGGCTACTATGCCTTTAGCCACTGAACAGAAGGCGGTGAGACTGTAACAGTAGTCAAAAACAGCATTCGCGGCTATTCCATCGACCACTTACACATGTTCTCACATACGATGTAACCTCTACTAACTTTTGGCCTTCTTGACATACAGACTTGGTCTCCAAACCATATCCGTATTTATTTATGATATTGGCTTAAAGCAACATACCAACACAAATGCCAATTCAGTGCTCCAATTGACCCAGCACATCATATAGGGCCACAAGATGCCCTCTTTCACACCACAAGATGGCGCCACTTTTACATTGACACACACAAATGTATGCATGCTAGCGGTTCATCACAATTGGCCCCAATATGCCTGCACATCACTTGCAGCACTTTCCATTGGTCGCAATTCAACCTTTGTTTCAACCCCACCTTCCAGTCTCGCTCCCACAACGGATCACCTGGATCTAATTTAATTGATTACCAGAACTTCATACCCTGCTTGCTCCTCTGTCCTCACTCCCGATCCAGGTGAGCAGAGAAGGGCAGATATCTGGCACTCTCAGTGCAAGACCACATGAGTACCATTGTGTCCTTGAGCCCTACTTTGACATCACTTTCCCGTGCCTCCCGGAGGTCCTTCCCAGGCCTCTTTGATTTCTTATATTCTTATTTTCATTATTGTTACTTTTTAGCAGTTTACCAGCTGTGCGCTACCTTTTGCTTCTAACCTGAGGGGAGCTACTGATTGATCCAAAGAGTAAGATCTTTGCTCTCACCTGAGAACAACTCTTCATTCATTCTGTGCTATATGTCTTAAAACAAGATTGTCTCCTGTTTTTCCACGAGTGTCCACTTGACTGTTTTGTTTGTTTGTATGTAAACTTTTCATGTCGCAGCGATTTGTCAGTGCCAATCATAGCATGAGCATGTCTACCACCAGAAGACATGTTAAAGCATTGTGCTAAATTTGAGAAGCACCTGACCATATAACAAGTAAACCATTGGATCAATCAAGAAAAGAGATTGCTGCTAAGAAGAGAAAGAACATGGGGGGAAATGGCCTCAGTAAGGGGGTGCATTATCCACCTGGGGGAGTAGAGCAGAATCTTCCCACACAAGACCAAAAGGGGAAGGCTAAAACCTGGGGGACTCTCCAAGCTACATAGAACCCCACAGGCTCACAGAGAAAGGGAAATTGACTCGGAGGCAAATGACTACTTTTCACTTCCTGATGCCACATGGTCAGAAGGAGGATCAGATACTGGGTCTAATTCTGATACAAGTGAGGCAGACAGCATAACCGGGAGCGTTACTGGTGGTAAGGATAACTGTGCCACAACTCGGAAGACACACTCCAAAGTAGCTAGGCTAGTCAGAGGCGAAGAGATCTGAGGTGCGATTACTCTCTCGGAGATCAATTGGTCGGGGGTAGTAATAAATCCCCAAGGGAAGATTTATCAGCCGCAATACCCCCAACACTGGAACCATTCTGCAGTGTGTCGTAGCTCATCGGGAAGAAGCCCGTATGGAGAGTAAACGCTCACAGAATACCACCCGTAAACTTCAAGGGGCAGTGAGGAAAGTCACAAAAACTTGCAACACTATCAGTGATCGGATGACTGAGCTTGAATCAAGAACAGCCTCACTTGAAATTGACATATCAGGTTCCAGGGGTCAAGTGGAAGCCCATGAGGCGCAATTAGTGGACATTCAGTAGAAATTAGAAGAGAGCGAAAACCGCCAGAGACGAAACAATCTGTGCTTCCTGGGTATCCCAGAGGGGAAATAGGGGTCAGACGCGTGAATTTATATGGCCCTGCTACTGCAGAATTCCTTCCCAGAATTGAAAGGCTGCAATTGGCCTCTGGAAATACAAAGGGTGCATCGAGTCCCATTCACCCTTCGACGGCCAGTCCACCCAGATGCCAAACCACGGGCTTTCCTAGTCTATTTCGTTTGAAAAAGCAAGACCAGAAGCACAGCGCGCCGCGGATGACTTTTCACATTTTTCCAGACCAAATTTATGTAACATTACGGTGGAACGTCACTGGCGTCTGCTTCAGATGATCAATCTTTTTCAGGAGAAAGGTGCACAGGCCTTTCTTCTAAGCCCAGCCCGTCTGAAAGTTATATAGAACAGTCAGACCAGATTTTTCACGTCAGAGATCAAGGCAAAGGAGTTTATAAATACAGGGGGGAAATGATTCTGAAATCCTGTAACTTTGACCTTGAACCTGACTCATGGTGCATGGACTGCCTGGCTTGAGTTCTAATCCCGAGCAATTAGGGCTTAAACATATAGGGATAAAGCTGTTTGTCCTCTTTTTATGTCAAATCGGTTTCTATGGTTCGAGGGGTACAACAGTCGTAGGAGATGTTTTCTATTTTTTGGCAAATGGGGGTTTTATGAAGTCACAAATAAGTATTACCAATGTCACCACTGGGCTGGGAGGGTGCCACCACTCATCAAATATAGACCGTCACAGGTCTGTTGCTTCACAGAGCAGGGAGGGTGAATGGGGTAGGTGAGGGGGAGGGCAGAGGGGACTGAGGGGGGGTAGTGTTGTATTTCGATTTAGTTGTCCGTACATAGGTTTTCCTAAATCGTGTCCTTATGTAGGCACGATTCGCATTGCCCTTATTTAGGCATAGAATCCCAGTCCTTATTTAGGCATTAGCCATGCTATCCAAATACAGGCATGGTCATGTACATCCGTCCATCCCCACGTCACAATGAGTTCTTAGAAACCAGACCCTTAAGCCATTGGGACTTTCCCTAGCTAGGATTATTGATTTCTCCAAGAACTCATCTATTATGCATGAACTACTATTCTTTTGGGGTTCATTCATGATGTCTTCCTCTGCCCGACTTTACGTCAATGCTAACATTCCTAAGCACCTTCCAGGTATAACTATACCTTCCCTTACCATGGCAAACCACGGCTCGGCTGCACAGCTCGATACGGCTCACCACGGCAAGTTCGGAAGAATTTGAGTCCCCGCCTGACACACTGACCAGACGCTGTGTCATCCCTGCTCGCAGAGAAACCAGCTTCCAGTGTTCTGACTCGCTTTGCGGGGTGTTAGAGTTTGAGACCCAGAAAGAGATTCCCACCTCTCTCATTCTAAGGTATGGAGCTGACTAGAACCTAGAGGGATTCTTGGCATATGCAAAACTATAGCTTACCATACTATAGAATATGGCACCTACTTCTTACCTTGTACTACACTTAGGTTAGGTACACTGGGATAGAACTATTTAGAAGCATCAAACGAGTATCCACTTTTTAGCCTATGTTATTTATGTATGTGTATATGAACATACGTCATAGCTAGAAGACAATGCTGTTGCAGTATTATTTCTTCTTACTGCTTACGCTGTACGTATTATATCTTGCATACTGTCTTGCAATTGTAACAGCTCTTATCTCTTACACGAGAAACAAGACTGTTCAATAAAGCCTTTTATTGAAATGCCCCTCTATCTATTTCTGTGCAACTCTGAAGAAACTAAGCACGATTGACTGAGTGAAACTGTTATCTGTTGTTTCCACGATTCTTAGACATGTTCCGATTCTAAAGAAAACAAAGTTGTCATGTTTATGCAGTTGCCAGAAATTCTCCCTTCGTGTTTATTCAAGGAGTTTCTAGTGGCCTCTGAGTTAGCTGGCACACAAAGTAATTAAGTTTATTTAATGTACTTGATAGAGGCATACTGACCTCAGTGCTATGCCACAACTATAGTGTATATTACTCCAATGCGCAGAGCCTATAAGGGAAATAGGAACTACACTACTGTGGGATGATAATGTAGGAGTACAACCTCTCATCCGTCATGTAGTCGAAATGTCCACTGTCTCCCATCAAATAGCCAGCTCCTCCAAAACAGTCACAATGCACATTGTCATGCAGTCTGTATGTAAACATGTACAATGCGTCAACATACATGGAACACTCTGTTAACCTGCATCTCCCCTTTACATTGCAGAGGGACAATCAACACCTCCTGCAGAGCAGACCAGACATCTCTTCAGTGATGATGACGAGGACCCTGGCCATCTGTTCCAATACCCTCCAACCGCTCCTAGACAGCCTCCGCACCCCACCTCCAGGAGCAGGGCAGTCCAGCTGCATTGAGGTGACCCCACCCCCTCCACATACTGCACATCAGGAAGCATGCACATCAGGAAGCACTCACCGCCATGGTTGGCTCCCAGGACCCCCACGACCAACACATGGCATTCCAACGCCGTGTGTTGGGGTGCCAGGAGAAGATGGCTGATCAGCTGCCGGTGGGGTTCGACCTCATGGCAGCCAAACTAGATGCCATACGTGGGTGTCTAAGTCCCATCAGGGACCACTTACAGTTCCTAACGGACACCCACTGTCCACTCCATGCTCTCCAGAAATCCTTGGCTGACCTCGCTAGGGCCATTACTCGAATACAAGAACTGTCTAGTCAGACAGGCTCCAGCGATGACAGCACAGAGTTGGCACAGATGCAGAGGACAATGGAGACCATGGAGCTGATGAAGGCTGAACACCAGCGAGATGTAGCTGGGATCTTCCATGCCCTGCAGATCCTCTTTTTGCCATTGCTGCAACAGAGCCTGTCCCAGATGACTGCTGCGGTAACTTTGACACACACATCTCTGCCCCCTGATGTGTCAGTGCCACATAGTGATGCAGCCATACCACCTCCGACCCATATGTGTCAGTGGCACACAGTGATGCAGCCATAACACCACCACACACACCTGACACACCGGACCCAGAAGACATATCAGAGGAGTAAGATGTGGATGGTAATGACTCTGTGTGAGAAAGAATTTGTAGCATTCATCCTCGCCATATGGCCTGTTCTTGCCTGGTTCAGCCCCCTGCATCATGCCCTGGAACAACACCTTCCACTGTCCCCCGAAACACTCTGCGACATTCACCTGGACCCCGACATGGACTGCCATATCTGCTCTGGTTACCAATGACACAGCAATCAGGCTGCGGACTGAACTCTTCCTCTTCCGATCAACTTGTCATTCCCCAAAGGACTCTGGTTGGCCATGTCCTGCTCCAGCTCTGACACTCCACAGATTGTGAATAAAACATTCCAAATCACACAGATGTGTCATGTCTATGTTCAATCAAATATAAAAGTATGGATGAATGTAGGGACATTGATTGCACAAAAAGGTACACCCTGGGAAAGTACATCAATGCACATGTTTGACCCTGATCCACATGGCCAAACAGATGACTGTAAAGGTGTGAACTAGCTGTGGCCTCAATGCTCATGAACAACAATCTAGCTACCCCAAATGTAGACCCACGTCCATGTATTAACTATGGGTGTGTGTAAAAATTTCAAATTCTGTAGCAGCCCTAAAGTAGTGTCCCCCATCACATGCGACAACAGAACATCTCTTTGCATACCTACTCACACTCAACTGTGTGGACACAGCCTGTTTTGATGGATCACATTGCTCCACATAGCAAGACCGTGGACACCATACTCACATTGCTGAAGACATGTAAGAGCACAGGTCTACCAGCAACTATCCCAACCACAATGTCTGGCTCACAGAGGTGGAGGTGTCAATAGGGACTCACCCCCAAGTGAAATGCATCAGTCAGTACCTCCTTGTGTACAGACAATGCTCATTGAGGCACACGATTTGTCGTTCTAATCAACTCTCATCACAGTTGAACACTAGTGAAGTTGCGTAAACTTTATTAGCATGTGTGTGTCAGTTCGGGCAAGACAAGGGCCACAACATGCAGACCAATGCTTCAGACACTAACAGGCAGCATAGGAACATGTAGAGGTGCAAGGAATGGGGAGGCAAAAATGAACACAAATCATTACGGATGGCAACGGTCTAAGCCCGCCTTGCTGGACGAGTCATGTGATGTTTGGCGTATGCTCATTGCCCCGTGTCAGGGACACAACTCACAGTCCATGGGATCTGCATAGTGCTGTACCACCGGACTTGCCTGACTGTCTGCTCTGCTGACAGTGAGCAGGAGAAAGGGTCACATGTAGTACTACATTGTCATGTGTGTACTCTCCCTCCAGCAGTATGTCAGATTTATGAACGTTGCCAAACGACGCTGTGCCGCTCTGCCCATGGGACTGCCTCACTTTGCACAGGTGTGTGTCAACATGCGTAGGTGCACACACACAGGCATTCTGAGTGCAGGCGAATGCAGACATGTCCACTGTTGTGGTGGGATATGTGTCCATTCCTCCAAGATGCAACAAGGTGTTGGGACCTGTGCTCTGGGTTACAATCAGTTGTGGCTGCAGGAACGTAGTTTCTCGTCCATGAATGCAAGCGCAGCTTCATGGGCAATCAGTTCGAAGAGTACGTCGTTGTCGAGTTCAATGAACACGAGGGAGAGCCAATCCATTAACTGGTCCGGACAGCTGTGCTCCGTCCACGCTGTTTCACCCATCTGCAACACAGCCCAATAGGGGAGCGCTTCGATGTGGTCACTGCACACAAGGACTTGTGCAATCTCCCATGCCCAACTGCCAGCACATATGCCAGATATCAAGGCATCCCATGCACGGGTATAACGGTTACACTCCTGGTCGTGGGCCAACAGGGGGCACACACACAAGTCATAATCCAGTTCAGCTACCGTTGTGTTGGATAGGCAGACATCCATGGGCCACTCGGCTGTGCATGATCGACAGTGGAACCAGGGCTGGACGCAGGTGACATACACAAGACGGAAGCTCAGATGGTAACTGATGCGCAACACTGCCAGTGGCAGTGCCCCCAACAAATGCAGCATATGTGCACGGTATAGTTCCACGTGACACACCGGTTGTGCATGTGCCGGGGATGTCCTGCCATTGCGTTGTTGGGTCTCGTAGAACCGGTACTCTTCTGACCTGCGACAGTTATGTGGATGATATGCCACAGCTCAGAGCAATGAGTCGTATGTGTGTGCAACATTTGGACGTATGGGTTGTTTTTTCTTAAGTGTCAAGGGCATTCCATGCAAGAGTAAGTCAAGCAGGGACTTCTGTGTGTGGGGTGTGAATACATTGGTCTTCCATTAGCACAGTTCGTGGTGTGGGAGCCATCATCATCTGCTATGGTATCTCTCTCAGGGGGTGCCAGCTGCATTCAAGCCCAAGGTCGAAGGTGCAGATGGCCTTCCGACTTCTATATTGAGACAAAGGAGCTTTCATCCCTAATATTAGTCTGACTACCGCTTGCATTCTGGACATGTGATGTGGCTTTCGCTTTGGAATTGAGGCCAGGCCTTAGGCTTATGGTGCACCAATAGCGATACACACACAACAGTTGACATGTATGAGCCAAGAGCCCGAGCGGCCTTGCTCTCCTTGTACAATCTCTTTCTTTCTCTCTCTTTCTCTCTCTCTCTCTCTCTATTTTTCTCTCTCTCTCTCTCTGTCCTTTGATGAGCGCATGACACACCTTCTTATCTTGAGTTTTGTCTTGCAGGCTGTGACTTACATATTGTCCAGGGAAGACCCGCCATGACTCTTCCAAATAGTTGTTTTGAGTTAAATTTGGATGTAATATTTTGTTTGGAAATTCAAAGATGAATGAATGATTCTCCTTTTTTTGGCCACACATGAATGTTGATTGTTGTAATTGTGCGACATCAGGCGAATTGTTTTGTTCATGATTTCGTAAAGTTGTTGTAAAATATCTTTGTCTGGGGGGGGGGGGCTCTGGGCTGGGCTCCCTTTTATGGTGCAGGTTGTCGTCCGACTTGACACCAGGTAAGAGCAGGTGTTAACTCCCTGCTGCTAACGAGCCTTATCGCATGTTTTGTGATATTATCGACGATCTGGCTGGTTGTTGAGAATGTTGTGAAGTGGTGTTGTCGCGGCTTTTTGCACGGGAACGCCTACTCTGCATATCATTAGCATTAGTTGCCGGTGTCATCTGTGGCGATGTTTTTTGCGGCATCCAATGGCAGGTAAACTGGTGATGTCGGCCGTTGCCACCATCTTGTGAATTGGGCGATAATTTTATCACCACCGTGGCTGAGATAAAGTGCCGATAACTCGGAGATAAGTCCTTGAGAATATGCCCCAAAATGCTCTATAACCTCATTATTGGTTTTTCAACTTACTCTCCTGGTTCCATTAAAAAATGAATGTGACCTTGTGTAATGTAACTGGGTCTCACATACACATTGCGCTATATATAAACTGCAGGAAAATGGACAAAGAGGTCAAAACAAAGCATTCACATAAAAAGAAAATACAAATACCCATTTAGTGGCTGATATGTGTGATTTTCGCAGATATTTTATTACAGCAAAGCTCCTCTTCAATAATGCTTAATAAAGTACTTTCAAATAGGTGAGTTCAGAATACCAGTTGAACAAAACCTATTGTTTAATAGGCCTATAGTTTATTGTTCCTCTATAATAATCTGGGCCATGTACATGACAACTGTCTTGCCCCTAAGTTCCCTTATGGTTCATGTTTAAAAACTATCACTTTTAATAATTATTACTTAGTGCAGTGCTACAGCGTAATATATTAATATTAAAACTTCCACATGTCAAAACACTTTTAGTTTTTATTTTGAAGCGACCCTGGCATATTTTATGTGATGTTTGTTATATGATTTACTTAGCAAACACTTTTGGGCTCGGCTCGTGAACAGGCTCTAAGATCCGAGCAATAACCTTGGATAAACTCTCCCTGTTACTTTTTTAGCTGATGCTGCTAGCTTTTTAACTCTTTAAGTGCACTGAGGCTTGCTAACCAGACCCTAGTGCCAGTGCCCTGATCCTAAAATGTATGTCGAAATGCCTGTACCCAATTGGAAATGGCTAACTTACCTGTAAGTCACGAGTAAATGATGCCCTGGTACCCAGGGCATGAAAGTTAGAAGGGTACATCAGGGCTTCCAGCACTGATTGTGCCAACCTGGTGGTCGCCCAAGTAAAGCAAGACCCCTACTCCACCACTGCAGACTGGTTGAATAGTCGTGCATTGCTTGCCCGACTTTGCCATTGAAAGCAATGGTAAAGCCTCCTCTTACCCTGAACATGTGTGGAAGTCACCCCTCTGGCAGGTCTATTAAGCACCAAAGGCAGGGTGCAACATATGAAACAGGCAGCACATGTGCTTCACATGTCCTGCAGTAAGACACGCAAAACTACTGTTTTACTGTGGAAAGGCTTGGTTGCCCAATTGGCAAGTGCATGGTTATATGCAGACCCTTTAGCTGTACTAACTCTTAAATGATGCGACCAAAGTGGTCACTTCAAGGTATCAAACTACTCTTTAAGCCTGACTTGTATCTCAAGTCGAATTTAATGTAACTTGTTGCAGTGTGCAGCTTTAGCAAAACTGCCACTTTTTTGCCTTTAAAACTCCTGTGCATTCCCGGGCTCACATGGGACCGGCTCCATAAGATAGCTTTCTGCCCTCCTAGAAAGATGTGCTAATGGCTCCTAGGAAGGAGGACATTGAGGGATTGCATGCAAGGGAGGCATTACCCCTCTCCTGCAGGAAGCCACTTGGGTGTTAGCCTCAAAAGGCAGGCTTTAAAGCTGCCCTATTATTGAGGTAGACAGGCTGGCACAGGAAGCAGAGAGGGGAAACCAATATTGAAACCATATTCCTCAGGGGCGTGTAGCCCTAAAGTTGCCATATCCTAGGGTTGTGCTGGTGAGGTCTGTACACCCGGTAAGGGGTCTTGCCATATTGGGAGAAAGCAAGAAAGTTCATCCTGGTTTAGCCACATGCCACATTCCACAGGAAGTGGTCACCAGGTGGGAGGGAACCTGGTAGCCCATTGGCTTCCTACTGCATTCTGCCCTTAGGGCTCTCCCTGAGTATAAAGAAGGCACACATAGCACCCAGACCTCAGATCGGAAGAAAGACCGAAGTACTGCCCTTCTGCACCAAGGGACCAGCAAAGAGAGGATGCATCGACGGGTACTGCACCTGGCGGATAGCAAAGAGAATGGACTGTGCATGCCATGTCCTGCTCAGGGTAAAGTCATCTCTAGATACCCAGTCAAGCAAAGATAATTCCAAGGGCCAGCTGACTGGCTTCCTGTGTGCAACACAGAGACACAACAGCTGAAGAAGCCTCCTGGGGCAAGTTGGCAGCCCAAAAGTTTTCAAGTTGCAACCACCCCCACCGGGCAGCACTGAAAACCTAGACCCAACTCACAGAGTAACACCCGAGTTTGCTGAGTCCAAGAGGGCTATCAAAGAGTTGCTGGGACTCTCAGAAGGAGCGTTTTTAACCCAGGAAGGAATGACCGGTGATTGGAATTTGGTCAGAGCATGGAAGACATCATGGGACATCTACCCTGCAGCCAGGACCCGCTCATCATCTTTGTCGACTGAGGAATCCCTGTAGGGTGATCCCATCGACTGCTTCGTGTCCACAGCATCCTTAGAGCATATTCAGCATCCTTTGTCCCTTGCATCAGGACCAGCCAATAGGAATCTGTTGCAATGCGGATAAAGTGTTTGGCCCTGTTAAAGGACTCCTCCGCCTGGGAAGGTAACTGTTTTTGAGGACCCTGCTGGTTGTGCTGACTAGCTCCCTGCTGGAGTCAGTCGCCTCAAGTATTTCCAACTGACTGCATTGACACTTAACTAAGTTTTCCGTAAAAGAGTTTCTATATGTTGAATTCGTTAACTTTGCCAAGGCTTGTTTCAGGTTGAGTGAAATGCATTGATTTATAATAACATAACAGTAGATTTGTAAACTGCAGAAGGGCATTGTGGTGCTAAGTAACAGATGTTTATTGTTACCCAATTCAATGGTACTCATTTTATTGACCTCAAAAGGATGAAAGGCTGAGTGGACCTGCTGTGATCTAAACCTGTGACTATGAGGTCAAACAACGGCTCCTACAGTGGATGAATTAGTCCACTAAGCCACCAGATCCAGCGCTGCTTGCAAAATCTATATCTTTAGAATCTTCTGCTGGATCTTTCTATTCTAGTGTCTAAATTCTTATAAAGATACAAACTACTTTTATAAATTGATGTTTGATTTCTTGAATGTTGTGTCAATTTCTTTTCAATATTCTTAGTGCTCTTTAAATGCCCTACACATTCTTCTGTGTAAACATTGTTGCTCAGTGCCACAGCTACCCAGGATTGAGCTACGGGTTCGACAGACAGAACCCAAGGGTCCTAAAAGGGTTGGTAAGTGTATTACACAGTGAAGTTGCACTACCACGCCATATGATGAAACCCAATTTACACATATAAATATATATATATATATATATATATAATATATATATATATATATATATATATATATATATATATATATATATATATATATATATATATATATATATATATATATATATATATATATATATATACTGGCGGTCGCCAGTAGATAGTTATAGTTAGGACCGTGTTTCCATAGGAAATCTGAAAATTCTATTTTAAATAACTTTGGCGCGGGTTGACGAATCCTCGCGAAATATTCAAAACTAATGGGGCGCTCCCCTCAGCTCCTACCCTGAAAGTCTCGGGGTGATTCATCAAGCGGGGGCCGAGAAAAAAGGGGGGTCCCAAAACGCATTTTCCCCATGCATTTTCCCATAGGACCTTTAGTCGAAGGTACAGCCCGAACGGCTGAACAGAATTACTTGAAATTTGGCAGAGAGGTAGTCCTCAGGTCAGGCATGTGCCTTTTGCATATATGGAATCAATCTATTCAGTAGTTCCTGAGAAAATTGCAGTTAAAAGTACATAAATATCTATAGGCGCGCACCGTGCGAGCACCGTGCGCGCACCCTAACGTGCGCGAGCGTAATTCTGATTGGTGGTTACATGTCAGTCAACGTTCGAATCGGTCAAAATCAGGAAGTGTCGGCCGCCATTTTGTTTGTTTTGGGTGCAACAGTGAAAAAGAGAGGTGGCGAACGTGAAAAGGGGGCAGGGTAGAGAGTTCCTGACCCCCTAGCCTTTGTCAGGGGGTCCCTGAAGGACCCCGAAGGGAAAAAAAACATTTTTATTTTTTTTTTTTAAATCGCGGGGTGCACGCACGGTGCGCAAACGGTGCGCGCACGGTGAAAAACCTTTAAAAAAATATATAATAATACATACATAACTTAGCATTTAAAAAACCGTACAAATTCACTTAAAAAAACATTTGTTTCACACACGTTATAGTTAGGAATTAGCATTTAGAAAACCTTGCAAATTCACTTAAAAAACCATAGGTTTCACACATGTTATAGTTAGGTGGATATTTCACTCGTAAAAAAACAATGAAATTCCCCCGTTATAGTTAGTTCAGATAACTATAACCGCCGCTCTATCACAAGGATGATGTCATCAGTGATGTCATGAGTGATGCCACTGACCATGTCATGAGTGATGTAATATGTGACGTCATGAGCAGTGGATTGCGGGTGCGCAAGTTATAGTTATCTGAACTAACTATAACGGGGGAATTTCATTGGTTTTTTACGAGTGAAATGTCCACCTAACTATAACATGTGTGAAACCTATGGTTTTTTAAGTGAATATATGTATATATACATATATTACCTACTGGCGATCGCCAGTAGGTAGTTATAGTTAGAGCCTAGTTTCCATAGGAAAAGCGTTATTTGATTTGCTAATAACTTTGGTGTCGTTTGATGAATCTTCACAAAATTGTCCCCAAAGAATGTCTATCCAGGTCAGCTCCTGCCCTGAAAGTTTGGGGGTGATTCGTCAAGCAGGGGTTGAGAAAAAAGGGGGTCCCAAACGGGTTTTCTCCATGTTCATTTCTATAGTAAATTTTGAGACGGGCTACAGCCCGAACTGCTGAACGGAAGTACCCCAAATTTGGAAAAAAAATAGAACCTGGTTCAGAAATCGACCTTTTTTTAAAATGGGGTAAATCCGTTCAGTAGTTTTTGAGAAATTCAACAAATAAGAGTCAAAAAATCAATTTCCCATAGGAAAATTTGGGCAAGGCTACAGCCGAAACTGTTGAACGGAATTACCCCAAATTTGGCAAAAAGGTAGTGCTTGGTTCAGAAAGCTACCTTCTTTTAAATGGTGTAAATCCGTTGAGTAGTTGCAGAGAAATTTAAACAATAAAAGTTTCAATATCTAGGGCAGCGCTAAAGTTGCGAACCCTCCCGACCACGAGCTTCATTCTAATTGACTGCCATGACCACGAGCTTCATTCAAATTGTCTGTCAACACTCCAAACCAGGAAGTGTTGGCAGCCATCTTGTGACTCAGTAGAAGCGAGTCACCAGAAAACAGAGAAACAAAGATATAAAACAAGCGAAGGAGGCATGGTAGAAACACCCTGACCCCCTAGGCCTGCTTAGGGGATCTCAGAAGGCCCTCAGGGCAAAAAAAAAAGCATTTTTTTAAAGAATAAATCTACGCAATACACGCTGGGTTCGCTAATTCCACTGAAATTGTTTAAAAAACAATGAAGCACAGGTTCAAGCATTTTATATTAATGAGGACCCCGGGTGGGCTAGGTCCCGGAGGCATTTCTTAAAAAATATTAGCGGGGACCACCGCCTTGCCGGGCTTCACTCATGTTGGAAGGGGGGGCACACGGACCTCCTCCTGGAGCCCGTGATGGCCCTGGGGACCGCCACCCCCCAAGGCCGGCTCCTGCGGTATCCCGGGGTGCCCACCTCCGTGACACTGCTGTTTGCTATGACAGGGTGGGAGACGCGCGGCTCCCGCCCTGTCGTGGCAAACTTGCTTTGGGTTTTGGAAGTGAGAGCAGGAAAACCTGCTCTTGCTTCCAAAATCCAAAGCTGACTGCTTTTCCACATGGGGAGCTGCATGTCAGCAGCTCCCTGTGTGGAAAAGCAATGCCGGCTCGCGCAGGAGTCGGGGAGCTGGCGGGACCATGGGGGCATTGAGGCTCCCCCCATGTTCCCCAACGGTGAGGCCAGGCCCTGGGGTTTGGGGTCCTCGGGCCGGAATTGGGAGGGGGGGGCGACGTGGCCCTCTTCTCGTTTGTTTTTTGAGCGGCTCTCAGCGCGGCACTCGAGTACTTCTTAAGTCTTTTAAACACCGAGGGGTATATTCTGAAGGACACATCGCCGAGTTAAGGGCACTTTATCGCAACCAAAATGGTGATAAATGTAACACACCATTCACAAGCTGGAGCAATAAGCTCATATCACCGGTTTACCAGCGATAGCAGCCTCAAAAGGCATCGTCACGGATGACCCCGGCAAATATTGCGAATGAGCAGGTAGACCCGTGCAAAAAGCAGCGAACACGTCACTTCGCAAGTTTTTAAACCACCAGCAAGATTGTCGAAGAGAGTACAAAACAGGCGATAAGGTGTGTTCGTAGTAGGAAGTTTACACCTGGTCTGAGCTGATGTAAAGTCGGACTACACCCTCCAACATGAAAGGGAGTCCACCCAGAGCCACACCTGAATGACAACAGATGCAATGGAGCCAACGATCATGCAGCTCAGACACCCAACACTGCTCTGACACCCCCACCAACAGCCCCTTGTCCACCATCCCCCCTTCACCGCCACCCCCCACAAACAAATGTGAGAGCAACCTTAGGAAATCTGGAATGTAACAAATTGGCTGAAGTCGCACAATTAGAATTAAGAACATGCATGTGAGGTTGGACAAACAAGAATCTCAGTCATCTATGGATTTACATATAAAACATTTTATTTAAACAAAACAACAAAATAAAAGTAGGTACAGGCATGGCATGTCATCCCTGAACAAATTGTGAATCACAGCCTGCAAGACAAAAAGAAAAATAACATTGTGCGTCATGCGTCCGTCAAAGGAGAGAGAGAGAAAGAGTGAGAGAGGAAGAGAGAGAGAAAGAAAGAAAGAGTGAAATAGAGAGGAAGACAGAGAAAGAGTGAGAGAGAGAGGAAGAGAGAGAGATAGAGATAAAGAGTGAGATACAAGGAAGAGAGCAAGAAAGAGAGAAACAGGGTGAGAGAGAGGAAGAGAGAGAGATTAAGAGTGAGACAGAAAGGAAGAGAGAGAGAGAAAGAAAGAATGAGAGAGAGAGGAATAGAGAGAGAAAGAGTGTGAGAGAGAGAGAAAGGAAGGAAGAGATAGAGAGTGAGAGAGAGAAAAAGTGTGAGTGACAGAAAGGAAGCAATGGAGAGGGAGAGTGAGTGTTGACACTGTGGAGAAAATCCTCACAGCTCACCTTTCTGCCACCGGTGTGTCTCCAACCACGTGCCGGGACATAGTGCAGTCCTCAAGTTTAGTCATCTGAAACATGGTATAGAATCAGTAATGGCAGAGTACATACAACTGCATACGCATAATTCACTGTTTCGTCGCTGTGGACCCAGGCTGCTGCACCCCATCAACTCTCGCCACCCAGAGCTGTCTGTCCACCCTGTGCACTCAGGCTGCTTCACCCCATCGACTCCTGCCGCCCAGAGGTGTCTGCCCACTGCTGTGCACCCAGGCTGCTGCACCCCATCCACTCCCAGTGCCTGTAGGTGACTGCCTGTTCCTGTGCACCCAGACTGCTGCACCCCATCCACTCACACTGCCTAGAGGTGTCTGCCTGCTCCTGTGCACCCAGGCTGCTGAATCCCATCCACTCCCACTGCTCGGAGGTGTCTGCCCGCTCTTGAGCACCCAGGCTGCTGCACACTATCCACTCCCACCGCTCAGAGGTGACTGCCTGCTGCTGCGGAAACAAGCCTCTGCTCACCTTTCACCACCGGCATTTGTGTAAGAGGGTCCACCACATGCCGAAGCAACCTCCTCAGCCGTTACGTACACGCGATCAAGCCGAGCTCACAATTCAGGGTGGATGTTGATTGCCAGGATGGCCACTCATCATCGCAGGCCTGCTAGACAAAAAGCAAGATAAGATTGTGCGTCATGCGTCTATCAAAGAATAGAGAGAGAGAGAGAAAGAGTGAGAGAGAGGAAGAGAGAGAGAGAAAGAAAGTAAGAGTGAGAGGAAGACAGAGAGAAAGAAAGAAAGAGTGAGAGAGAGAGGAAGAGAGAGAGAAACAGTGAGAGAGAGTAAGAGAGAGAGAAAGAGAGAAACAGTATGAGATAGAGGAAGATAGAAACAGAGGAAAAGTGAGAGAGAGAGAAAGAGAGACCGAAAGAGTGAGAGAGAGGAAGAGAGAGAGAAAGAGAGAAACAGTGTGAGAGAGAGGACGAGAGAGAGAGAAAGAGTGTGAGGGAGAAAAAGGAAGAGCTGGAGAGGGACAGTGAGTGCCCACACTGTGGACAAAACCCTCACAGCTCACCTTTCCACCACCGGTGTGTCTCCAACCATGTGCCAGGACATAGTGGAGCCCTCAAGATCACTTATCTGAAACATAGTACAGAATCAGTAATGGCAGAGTACATACGACTGCACATGCCTAAATCGCTGTCCCGCCTTTGTGGATCCAAGCTGCTGCACCCCATCTACTTCCACTGCCCAAAGTGTCTGCCCGTCACTGCGCACCCATGCTGCTGCACCCCATGCACTCCCTCCGCCCAGAGGTGTATGCCCGCCCCTGCGCACCCAGGCCTCACTGCTCACCTTTCCGCGGACAGGGCACCCTCCACATCATGCCTCCTCGCTCCACAGGCCTCCAGGTCTCACATTTGATTCTGTGTCTTGATTTTACCATGGCAGAGGACATACCAGTGCACCCGCCATCATCGCAGGTTGCACACCCGCTCAGCCCTTGCCATGCAAACTAACTCTGTGACCAGTGAGGCCACGCCACAGGGCGGTAGGCCCCCGCTGGTTGATGGCTCAGGCCTACACTGGGGTCCAGCAGGGCACACAAAACCTGACCTGTCCTAACCACCAGGACGGGACATCATCGCAGGCTGCACACCTGCTCAGCACTCTCAGTACACCGAAAGTCACCGTCCCGTGGCGGTGTGCCTGTGCCGGCCACAGTGCATCCGGTGCACCATGTCTGAAATGGAAATGCCGTGGAGCACGTGTGCCCGGTCCTTTTTATTGGCAGGGTCACGTGTCCTGTGACGCCAGTGCTAGATGGGTGTGGTGTGGGTGTAAACCAGCCATCAGGGAGTGGCTGTGGCATACTGACAATGAGACCTGAGAGCAGCAGATCACTACAATGAAAATCGGGGCCATGTAGCGTTGTTGTCCCTCCCTGTATGCGTATGTGGAGTGGGCTGGCCTGGCGTATGCCAGTCCTGCATGAGGCTGTGAACATTGACTCCAGAACTCTGGGTGTGGTTTCGTCATGGGCTGTATGAGGAATCAATTGATGTGGGTGTCCCTGTTGTAGTGCTGCTGCCACCCGGGCCACAAGCGCCAATGTGTCACCCTGTGACCCAAGTCCTAAAACATGGCCAATATGAAAGGTAAGGGGAATCATTGACCCTACAGTCATCCATATTTCCACACATGAAAGGTCATGCACATGACATATCTGTGTGGATATGAATGTTTATTGCACATTCAGTGGAGTGTTGCAGCTGTAGCAATACAGGGCCATGCAAAGCCCAGATTTCCATTTTTGGCACATGGAGGGCAGCCAATTAGAGCTAAGCTCGTGCTCGGGGGTTAGGCTCCGCCAACATATGTAATTATCCAATCACTCCACCAATTCCGAAGCACTTATAACTTCACTATACACTCTCCTTGCAGTACTCTAATGATCCAGTCTCTACCTATGTACTTATAAAATGGCCGAGACATAGTTACATAACCGAAGTTTTCCCCACTGCCAGAGGTAACATGGTTGCGAGCACTGTCCACAGCAGAAGGTAATGTGGTAGGGCTCAGGGGCAGCATCATGCATACATAATGAACACATTGACACAGTTAGATAGATAGTGGAACTGGGTACGGGCACGTGCGCTCGGCCCCTTTTTATTACCAGGGTCACATGTCCAGTGAAATCTCTGCTGGATGCATGTGGGGTGAGTGTAAGCCAGCCCACAGGGAATGGTTGGTGCTGGCAACAAGTACAACAGTAATCATCAGATTCAATCATAAAGGGTCCATGACTTGTGCTACACTGAGTTAGGGGCACCAGATGTGAAATAATACACAAAAGATTATATTGTAAAGGGTTAATGACTGGTGGGTACACTGAGGTAGGGGCAGCAGATCTGAAATCATACACGAAAGATTCTATCATAAAGGGTCCATGAGTTGTGGTGCACTGAGGTAGGGGCATCGGAAGCATTCTGCGTTTGCACAGCTAGCGATGATGCGTGGTCCGTAAGGGCCGCACTGGTAGCAATGTCTGTTGCCTACTGGACTGCGTCATCTGCAATCGCAACTCGAACTGAATTGTGAGCCCTGCAGTTCACAATGTAGATGGAAGGCAGTAGTCAGCACAGACATTGAGGAATGCTTTTTGTCACTTCCTCTTGACAAAATCCGAGGACATAGAGTACAATTCTGTCTGCAATTAATAAATCATGTCTCAATGTAATTTGTGAGCTCTGCTGACCGCAGTGTAGGTAGCAAAAGATGAAATATTTATGGAATACATTGTCGAAATGTGTTGGTTTCGGGGATGTTATAGTTAGTTGCCTACTGGACTCTGAAATTAATGAATCAAGATTGAATGCAAACTGTGAGCTCTGCTGGCCGCAGTGTAGACTGCCATTCAGTGTTCCTTTGGACTTGCAAGATAAATTTGTTCATTGTACTAAAGCTATATTTGATATCAAAAAAGTTCTTGAAGCAAGGATACTAAAAGGATATTGTGAAGGTTTCAGGGACGTTGTAGTTAGTTGCCTACTGGACTCTGTAATTAATGAACCAAGACTCAATTTTAATTGTGAGCCGCGCTGACCGCAGTGTAGGCCAGAGGCAGCGGTCAGCAAGGTCCCACAGCCATGTGGCATTGAGTGGAGCTGCACAGTTAGTGGCATCAGAAGTATTCAGTGTGTGCGGAGCCTGCGATGATTCGTGGTCCGGGCGGGCCGCACTGGTAGCAATGTCTTTTGTCTAATGAAGTCTGCTTCAGTAAGGTCATGTGGCGGTGACTTGTGGTGCACTGAGTTAGTGGCACCTAAAGCACTCAGCGTGTGATGGAGGGTCACGTTTTACCATATAAATTCCCAACATAACATTCTGCTTGACCCATGCAGCATCAAGGTCCCTGTATAGGCCCCGCTTTCATATATATTTTCCGAGAAACTTACGCTAAAAATGTTCTATGTTGATAATTTGCGGTCAAGCTTTGCCGACCACCTGACCACACACCTGACCCATTAGGATACCACTTCGGTGTTCTCAGGGTTTTAGCAACACCACTGTAGGCGTACGGTCAAGCATCTATGCCAGTGTGGTTCAAGCACTTACATCAATGTGGTTTAACCATTCTGCAATGAACAGGTATATAAGGCCTGCACCCCAGTTTGAGCTCAGAACTCTTCTGCAGTGCCTCGCACAGCCTGCGTTCCCGGCCGGCCATATATCTTCATTGGGCCTATTGAGACTATTCTCATGTGGTAGGACCCAATCTAGATAACATTCTTTCCCTTTTTTAGTCTTATTCTCGGTTTTTCCATCCTCACCCAATTCATTGCATTTAGTGTATCTTAAAACTGTAACTCTTGCAGGGTTAGGTTTCTCATTTAAACTTTGCCTTCTAGGCACTTGCGCGTTAGAAAAGATGCATTTTATGTTACTATTTCTGACTGATGAAATCGTGCTTTTTAAAATATTCTTTCTAAGGCTAATGAATTGATGAATATATTTTCTGCTGTGTTAATGACTTGATGATTAAAAGTGCCACTTCAACATAAGATCTTTGTTTCACACATGTGTTCATTATTTTTAGACAAGCAGTGTTTAAGTGGCCCGTGACCACAACAGAAGGGAAAAACATGTACCCTTCATCAGCTGGCGACCACGAAGCTCTTGTGCGGACTGTTCTTGTCTGCGGTGGATCTGGGATACTCTGGCAGATTGCCCACGAAAACCCTGTCTCTTCCCACTACCGGCCACTGGGTGAGTCAGGGATATTTTTCATTTTTTTCCTTGAATTGCCCTGGTCCCTGGTGTGTGGTTGTGAGGTGGGGACTTTGGGGTCTCTCTGTCTGACTCCTTGATCCCCTGTAGCGGTCTGTCTTGCCACGATTATCACCCTGTCTGTGTGTAAACACGGCTCTCGCCTTTGTTTTATATCGGTACAATGTCGGATTTTATTGCATACGTCTTGTGGTTGCATTTTCCTGTGGGTTTCCCGGTTTCAGTCCGGAGGTGATGTTCTCAGTTTGGCATCGAGCCCAGGTTCAAGTCCTGGCGGTTGTGATTGCATTGGGTTGTTTTCGATTTGTTTCCCAGCCCAGGTTAGAGTCCTGGATCTAATTCTATTGGGTTTTATTGTATATCGAGGTTCAAGTCCTCACGAGGTTCGAGTCCTCATTGTGGTTATAGGGTTTTATTGCATATCAAGGTTCAAGTCCTCACGAGGTTCGAGTCCTCATTGTGGATATAAGGTTTTATTATGGTTCCATGTTCAAGTCTTCCATTCTGGTTTGAGGTTCAAGTCCTCATCGAGGTTCAAGTCCTCAATTGTGGTTCGAGGTTCAAGTCCTCCATTGTGGTTCGAGGTCAAGTCCTCATCGAGGTGGTTCTTGAGGTTCAAGTCCTCGCCCTGTGTATATTGCAGGTTCGAGTCCTCATTCTGTTCATATTGGTATTGACTTTACATTTGATCGACTGTCTTTTCACTTCGTTTTACTCCATCTGTATATTTTCTTATTCAAACTTTTTTCTATAGTGTGGTTTCTGGCTCAGGGTCCCTTTTTCAATGCGTGCATCCTTTCTTTGCCCGTATTGTCCTTTTGGATCTCATTATTTCACGGGCTTCTCTCCTGTCTTCATCTCTTCTTTTAACGGCCTTATTTTGCATGGATTGGGTGTGACATTCTTCTCTTTTATTAAACTCTTTCGTATCTGTGAACGTCGTGTCTTTCCCTGACACTCCTTTTTGGCTGCGCAGCTCACTGCATCAAAAAGGGGAAGTCACTTGTGGTTACTTTGCAGCCTTCACCCGCCTTCCACTTCTGTGGTTTCCAACCCGGCTGCCTCAGCTGCTCTGTCTTCGTTCCTCACTTTCTCCCTTTCTCTTCTAATTTCAGCCCTCACCCACCCCTTCTTTTCTTTCTTTCTTCTTCCTTTCTACATCTTGCAATATAGGCTGCTCTCTCCTTCCTTGCACTCTCCCTCCCTTTTTCTATGCACTCACAACTCTTCGGCTTCGCATCCCCACCTCCGCCCTGCACCTCCTGTGGTCTCTCTCCTCGGTGCTGCTGACATCTCTCTCCCTCATGCTTTCTGATCTTGGGTTCTCTCGTAGTGAGATTCCATATCTAGGTCTGTAACTGTTCCACATTTATGTGTTTTTATTCTTCGTAATGCATCATATTTATTGCCTCATCATTTATTTTTCATTAATTTGTCGTGTTTGATGTTTGTTTTTCGTGTTGCATGTTTTACTGTCTTTGCTTTGTTACTTGCCTGATGTCCTACAGTGCCTAGGTGCCCTTTTCATATCCCAGTCTCCGCCTCTCCTGTTGCTGTCCTGACACTTTCACACACCCCTTAGGTGGGTGTCAGGCCACCTGTTAGTAGCTCTTCTTGTTGCTATCCTGACACTTTCACACCCACTACCCGAGTGTCTGGACTGCCAGTTAGCAGGTGTTTGGGTTGCACTCACATGCCTCTTCATCTCTTAAACTTGCAACTCCACTAGGTAGGTCACCCCTCCTACGGCTCTCTTCATACTGCCTCCTTTTTTTACATCTACACATCCGTTCACAACGTATTTGTCTATCATTTGCCTCTGCAACTGCTAGCCAAAAGGGGGGAGAAGTATTCCTCCCTCGCTCCTTGCCACCTTCACCACGCCCTCCCTGCCCCTTATGTCCAACACCCCCCACGTATTATCAATTTCACTATCCATTTAGTGCACGGCATTGCTATAGCCGTCCATAATACCACTTCTAATGAAATAACTACCCTTACAGACCATTACCGTGACATCCTCTCCGCCACTTGGGAAATTCTGGGTGTCACCTTCACCCCCTATACCCAAGTCCGCTTCTCTACGCTATCCTTGTATGACCTATTTGTCACCCACGCATGTACATCTCTCTCCCCGCCTTCTCCAGACACCACCCGCCCTGGCCTGCTTTGGCCTGACCACTTCTCTACCTCTTCCACCCTATCCATCCCCCACTCCGCTCCTTCTGAGCATTCCGGTCCTTCAGAACATTCCGCTACCTCCCCCATTGTGATTATCATTGATGGGGAGTCTTCACTAGACTCCACACAGTCTGTGGCTTCATCCGAAGCAGCCTCTCTCCCACATCTTGATGCCCCTGCCTCTCCCACAGTCTCCGCTTCAGACTCCTATTTTTCATTATACCACGCACATTCTCAAGACCACCCGGCACCCCTCTTAACAGCACTTCTGCACGAGTATTCACAAGACTCTGCACCCCTGCCTGCCCTTGCAAGCCCACCCCCTTGCTCCAACTTAATATAAGGGAATGACCGACAACTCCCTCGACAATACCCCACCTCAACTCACGGTATACCTGATCAACAATCACGTCGTGGGTCTGTCAGATGGTCACCCCTCTTGCTTTATCCATTTGACACCCTTAACAAGTACTGTCCTTCTTACGATATTCCAAGCACTCGGTATTGACTATAGTCACACACGGCAGATCACACTCTCAATAGTAACGGCATTTTCTTACCCCATTACATCAAAAACGTGTGCACCAGAGCGCAATAACAAATAATATCTCCTGGCACACTTCTGCACCATCTACCCTACACGACTAAAGGCCCCATGCAGACAACATACAAAAAAAGAATATTTGGCACTTCTGTGCACAAAACACCGGATTGGATCTACGTAGGCATTCGTCTAATATCTCCAGGCTTAGAAATACCCACCACGTTGACCACTTCGTGGTCATGGAACACATTACGCAGTAAGATTATAACTGCCCTTGCCCGCCACAATCTTGAATTCCCTGATTTCTTCCATGAGGGAATATGCACAGGACCTGAGGAATTAGATTTAAGACTGATAATTTACCTTATCGTTATTGACGCCATAGCTCACTCATAAAAGACCTACATCCCAACTATCTCAATAACTAGTCGGAGATACCATAGACAGGGTGCGCTTCCCCCTCCCCCGCAGTAACCACATTGCTCCTCTCAGGCTTACACCGGTTCACTCTCACACTAGTGTCCCTATGAATAGGATACTGAGCTCTGCAGTATATAAAACAACCACCTGCTTTCACATATATTTTATCTTACGACTCGAAGGTTGGGAGGGCCCCACCATTCTATCAAGCTTTTGGCCAAGGTGCCCACTTCAGTCTAAGATTGCTGGCGCCTGTTTTGGCGGCCAGCTCCGCTTCCCTGGTTGCACTCCTGTACAGGACCACGAATTACAGGATGGTGTGTACCTCCATGTCCTTGAGGGTGTAGGAGAAGAACTTATACTAGATCTCAACTACAGCCACGGAGAAAGAGAAGCAGAGGTAAAGTGGGTCTCACAACAACATCCTCCATTAAAAGATTTATCTTGCATTTACACATCACTATGGCCACGCCTCTACAGCACGTCTTGAAAACCTTCGGTGGGCAGGAACAACGCATACTTAAACATTGTAAAGAACTTCACAAACTCACGAAAAACATGAGTCACCCATGGCCCTCAGAAGGTAGTTTTGACAAGGTAAAACTAGATCATGCTAACACCTTCCTAGACACCTAGTACTCCGGCACAAAGCTACAGAAGAGGAAGGCTACCCTAGATCTCTGGTGCATTTTCAAAGACAATGCACAGGAGCATCCTGCCAGTATGCACACGTCCATGCCTACTGCTCCTCCGGCACCCCCACCATATCAGGCCAGCGGTATGTACACCAAGCGCGCCCACACTGAAAACACAGATCTACAGCCTACCACCAATGACCTACCAGCTGTTGATCCCAACAACTCCCAGATGATTCACCTCCCCCACCAGACTCCCCTCCACACACTGTTGCATGTAGCACACCCCCACCTGCACCATACGTCACCAGCAGCGGCCCAACGATACACGCCACAGTGCCAGGAATATCAGGACAAATGGGCGCCCAATTTACACTGAAACTCATGCCAACATTGAACTCTGTAGATCACCAGGCAGACGAGGACTCAGAAAGCGATGGGGCTTCTAGTGTTTCACAGCACAGCTCTCGCATGTCACATCCCAGGCCTAGCCACACGGCCCCCACATTCTTCAATGAGGATTGTGAGTTCCCAGGTACAGCAACTAGAAATTATGACCCGTTCATCTTTCCCGAACAGCAGCAGTTCCCTTCCAATACACAGACCCACTATAATGGGCGGCTGCCCCTTTCTCCTGATCACAAGCGAGAACACTTCCCAATGCACCCGCCAATATTCAATGGAGAAACAAAGGATAGTGAACTGCGTCCCTCTGAGGCAGTCACTGAGACAAACAGTAGTAGGTGGAGGATGGAGCTAGACTTATTTCAGAGAATAGGAAAAGGGCCAGGGGATATGTCATGGGAACAACGCCCACCCAGCCCTACTGACCGAATGGCACACATTTGGCGGTTGTCTATAAGTGTATACCAGGTAAAAGATAAACTTGCGGAACTACTGGATGACACGGGCCACTTTGGTTAACAACACCGGGTAACACTCAATGAATTGGCCAGCGCAGCAGGTCCAGCGGCGCTGCACAATAGTGAGGCCTCAACCACCGTGGCACAGGAGGTACCCTTGATAAACTTCCATGGGGAAGCCAAAAGCCCAACCACACCCCTGTCCAACACGGCAGCCACCTCAGATGTACCACAAACCTAGCTAACTTATATCCAGAATAGCTCCCAAGCAACACCACCTCCACCACCTGTGCTTACACGACAGACCAACCTGCCCCTATGCCACCATCTGGACCCCCAGCACCACAGACAGCATGGAACGCTCTGGACCCACTCTTGTTGGGCCATATGTCACTCCTAGTAGACAGAGTGATGCAGAAAGTTAGGAAGAGACAAACAGAGGCTGAAAAACTGACAGTGTTAAGGTTCACACGGATGCCCATACGAGTATGATGTCTCAGGTTTGGCATGCCTGCGTGGCACCAGGTCACGAAATTGTCACCCAATGCTTCTTAGCAAGCAGCCCCGACCACGGACTGATGGCCTGACACCAAACGAAATAATGATACTTGGAGAGGGGTCAGACTACTATGTCAACCCCTCCTCAGATAATTTGGCGGGATGGACAGAAGCCAATGCACCCCAAATGAACATTTGACCTAGAGAAGGATCATTTGAACCACAAGACATGGCAACTGCCAGGGAATGCATCTTGGAGGGGGCAGGGGATGATGACTGGGACTATGATTATATGCATCCAGGCCTACGGGTCTGGCAGAAGTATGCACGTAAATATGACCTCACACGACCCACAGGGGTAACACACCAGATGCCACTGTTGTATAAAAATATCATTGACCCACCCTTATATGTCCCATGGTCTCAAATGTACAAAGAGAATCTCAAAAAGCTTCTCCCAACCCTCACGGAGGTTGCTGGCAAATGGATAGCGGCCCTGGAAAAAAATACTGCAGGCGTCAACTTAGGGATAGGTGATATGAAGAGTTTGCTCATCTCCATAATAGGAGAAGAAGCGGAGGACATCTTCAAAAGCGTCAGTCAGAACATAATCATCACGACTGAAACAAAGTATGATGGGGACTCATTTAACAAAATAAGATCACAGGTCTGGGCCAAACTTGTGGTACTATAAATTTCGGAACCATGTAGGTGGCAGGGTCCCACCATGCCGATTTTGGTATCAGCGAACCGCAAATGATTAATGCGGTATGCATGAGTGTTTTCGTCATGTTTCACCGATGAATTCACTGTGTATACGGTGAATTGTATCATACCCTCGGGTTCCATCTTAGAGCGGCAACCATTCTTTTTGTTGCCCTCACATAGGCCATGCTTAAGCCTAAAGGACACGTACACCTTCTGGTGACTTCTTTGTGACCTGTGCAAACTGACTCCAATGCCCGGGGTCATTCATGTCCGGCCGGTCCCTTTTACTGCGGCCAAATGGGATTAGCATCAGGACTTGACACATCATAAAGCCGTTCTTCCCACAGGAACCCGGACTAATCTTCTTCACACCTGACTCTGTTTCCTACTTTATGACCTACTTTACGAGGGGGAGGTGCCGAATTATGTGGGGGCTGCTGATATCTGATGCGTGTTCTGAGCCTCGCTGGGTAAATACTTGTGATCTGAACGAGCTGAAATGTGGGATTATCATCATGACTTTACTGTTTCTTTGAAGCGGAAATATGTGAATGACCACTAGTAAAAGAGGGGCGGTGTTGCCCAGAGCGTAATTTTGTGTATATAAGTAAAGACTGTTTTTTGGTTCGGGGGCAGTCTCCTGAGAACATACATCGTGTTGTACTTCTCGGATACCTGTGATTGGTCTGCAGCCAATAAATACGATCTTTGACTTCACCTAGAAGACTCTGTGTTTCTGTAAGTCCGGAACAGGAAGAACTCGAAGTCTTCGGGTGTGTCCCCTGCCACCGCTGGGTTGGTTCTGAAAAACCCAGTACTTCAGTTGGCGCCCAACGTGGGGCGATTTCAGCGGTACCGGTCCAAGCCTGAGGTTCGTGAGGAGCTTCGTGTGAAAATTCTGGAGGAAGGCCGCCACTTCATCGACCCCTGCATGTTGACGTGGTCCGAAAGTCTTTACTGCGAGGTTCTCCGCATCCCGACGGCTACAAAGGACTGCTGCCCTGACTATCGCCCTGTTTTGGACCCTTGATGATTTGGTAGAGCGAAACAATAGATGAGTCTTCTGGTGACGTCATCGATACCTCAGTTAAGTATAAGTGGAGCGTCTCCCAGTTTCTTGGTTTGGTTCTTAGTTTGGTATCCTTTTTGGGATCGCTTTGATTTGGAACTTGCAAGTGCCAAAGCCGAAGGACTCGTGTATTCACGAGACTATCGTATTCGATAATCCTTTGAAGTTTGAAACTAGACTAGTGAGCGACGATGCCTGGTTCTAGTATATTTGGAAATTTGTTTTGTTTGGGTTGTAACAGGGACTCCCGATTAGAGGATTCGTGTCCGGTTCCTCCAATTGGAACTCCAACTTATGAGCTTTATGTAAAACATGGCGTGGGCCCCATTGCGTATAATGAAGTATGGATCTGATACACCAGGAAGGATGGTGTTTTAAAATGGCCCCAAAATGGTAGTTTCGACACAGAGGTCCTAGATAACTTAGAAGTTAAATTATTTAAAAAGAAAGCCCGGCCGGCAATGTTTGATTCTTTCCGCCTATGGCGAAAGGAAGCCAAACAGAAAGAAATTAAATTAGCAAAGAAAAATAAAAGAGAGAAAGGTATGTCGATAATGCAAGCAGCTTCCCAGTTTAGTGATAATGAGGACGAGCAAATGAATGAGCAGTTGCATAGGCAACGTGAGTTAGTGATTGATAAATGTTACCCAGTCTTGCCACCCCTTCAGCAAGACACGTCAAAAGAAAAGGAGAAAGATCCCCTAATGTCACATTTGCTGAGTTCGCCACCCCCGTATGTGCAGAGTGCTACAGCGCCTCCGCAACCCTTAAATGTACAGCCTCCAGCTAATGCGCCGCAAGATTTCGCGCAGCCGCCAACTCTTCCTCAGCCGGCTCCTATGCCTACGGCGCAGCCCCCTCAAGGGCCGCCGATTTCCCTGCCTATCTCTTCTGCGCTCCCTGCAACTTTACATAGTACACTAGTAGCCTCCCTTGGCGCTCTTCCTGATACGACCCCTGTACCTGTATCTGCACCTGTTTTTCCTCCCTCTGACTTTCCCCCTGTTCTTGCCTCACCCTCTCCTTCTGCACGACAACGAATAGCTAGTGTGGTCACTAGCGTTATATCACCTCTCTTTGGACCATCTAGTACGACCCCTGGTCCACCACGTAAGCAGTTACGTAGTCAAATACCTGGTCCGAGAGAGAAAGAAGAACTGGACCGCATGGCACGTAGATGGATTGTTTATCCCTCTAGATATGATGTAGAGTCTGTTGTGAATGTTTTTCATCAATGGGAAGCACCACAACAAAGATACGTCTTTGAGAAAATGTGTGAATTCCTCTGTGAGGAATTGGAAGATCATGGTTTAGACTTACGCCCGCAGGAGTTGTGTCAAGTAAGGTTTGAATTTGGAAAAGGCGCGATTGTGGGTTCAGATGTTGAGAAAGCAGTTGCGACATTGCTGTCTTTCAGGAATGGGGATTGTCATCAGTCGTTGTTTGAACAGGAATTCCCTGTAGGGAGACAGGTAAAAGCGCGCCAATACCCGATGCGTGAGGTTCCTCCAGTTTGGAGACCTGGTGATGCGAATGCTAATCCACCTGTTCAGCCATATTTTCAGCGTGTTTGGGTACATGTTCCCTGGAAGCGATCAGAAGTTTTAACGCTTAAGCAGACATTGCCTGACCCCCGTAAAAACCCTGCAGGATATTATAAGGAGTTATCACAGACTGCAGAATCGTGTGTCATGAACCTAGCTGACATAGATATGTTATTTGGGAATGTTGTTCCGCAGCCTTTATGGGGAGTGATTCGTAATGCAGATCATGCTGCAGAACTAGGTGACACATGGGCTAATATCATTGCTACAGACAAGGCACAAGTTGGTGGTGCGAAACCTGAGCCCTTAGTAGCAGAACTCCCTGGTAGAATTATTAACTACATGAAAACTTTAATGCCCGCGATGCGTGTGAATTGGGAAAATTATCCGCATGCAAAAAAAAGAAAGATGAAACAGTGTCTGATTTCTTCACCAGATTTGAAGAGACATTTGTCGACCACAGTGGTCAAGACATGAGTACAGAAGGTGGCCAACGGTTGTTTGTTGATGAATTTGTGCATAATTGGCTTCCCGAGTTGTGTAAGAAATTAAAAGATTCAGAGTGTTCTTGGGCTGTTTCCTCATCAGCGTAGATACTGGCTACTGCACAGTATTACGAAAATAGGGATAAAGATGAGAAGGATAGAGCAGACAAGAAAACAAAGGAGTTAAAGACGAAGGTTCTTTTACAGCAAGCTTACCCGCCATGTGGAGATCAGAATAACTATAAGCAAGGTCAGAGTAACTATCAACAACCCCAACAGTTTCAGAGTAACTCGCAAAGATTCGGGTATTCCCAATTGCGTGTTCCTGTAGGTCCCAATCAGTGTTCGTATTGCAAACAAGAAGGTCATTTTAAGTATAGTTGTCCTATATTGTTGCAGCGCACAAATAATGCTTATGGCGCGAGAGGTAGAGGTTGTCAGCAAGCTCCTAGAGGTAGAGGGCGTGGGAATGTTCCCCAGAATGCGCGTCCTCTTCCGCCTCAAAATGCGATGAACAGTTTTGATCAGCAGGCCAATGTACCTGGTAGAACAACTCAGTACTATAATAATGACTATTATGCAGAGGATGGAAATGCAGAAGGTGATGATTACTAGGATAGCCGTAGACAAAGAAAGGGAGTTGTTTCAGTACCAGTGGATCAGAGTGGACCGTATGTTAAGGTGACTACAGCGGGTGTGTCAGAGCCTTTTTTGTTGGATACTGGTGCTTCAAAAAGTTCAATTATGCACTCAAAACTCCCTGGCGCACCTTTGTCTGGCGAAATGAATGTTTCGGTAGGTTTTTCTGGCGCCCCGGTTAGGAAACCGATCTCTAGTCCTATGACCCTTTCTGTTGGACCTTGTGAGCTGAACGCACCCCTTATTGTAACGACAGGATGTGGTGAAAACCTGTTAGGATTGGATTTGTTAAAGAGATTGCATGCAACATTATATTGTTCCCCCTCGGGAGTACAACTTACACTGGGAAAGAAAGTGATTTCTCCCATGTATTTGTCGAAGAATAAACTGCCAGCTGAAATGTCGTCTCTTCCGGACGACATTTGGGCTACTGGCCCTAACGATGTGGGTCTCTTGGAAATACTGCCATATGTGGTCACTTTGAAAGCCAACGTTAAATTGCCACGCATTCCTCAGTACAGGATATCTAATGAAGGTGAGAAAGCGTTATTAGCGATCATCTATGATTTGATTGAAAAGGATGTAATTGAAGAGACAAGAGGCAACGTTTGTAATAGTCCGGTTTTGCCTGTTTTAAAACGTACTGACCCTTCTCAGCCACCTGTTTACAGGTTTGTGATCGATCTTAGAGAGGTAAATAAGATAGTTGTGCCACAGTTTCCAGTTGTCCCTGATATAACTGCCTTGTTAACTATGATTCCAGCTTCCGCTGCTTGGTTCTCAGTAATCGATTTAAAGAATGCTTTCTTTAGCATCCCGATTGCAGAGGAAAGCAGGGATGTTTTTGGCTTTAGTTTAGGAGGTCGCAGCTTCCGCTTTAAACGCGCTCCACAGGGCTACTGTGAAAGTCCATCAATATACAGTCAGGCTTTAAAAGCGCAGCTTGATGCAATTGTTCTACCTAGTGGTGCTACCCTTATTCAGTACGTTGACGATTTACTAATCGCCGTGGATACTGAGGAGATTTGTAAAGAAGCTACATTGTCATTGTTGCGTCATTTGGCTGCTTTTCATCACAAAGTGTCTCTCTCAAAACTGCAATATTGTCGACAAGAAGTGACCTACTTAGGTCATCTCTTATCGAAGGAGGGAAGGAAACTGACCCCAGAGAGAATTCAGGCCATTGCACAATTGAGCGTGCCAAGAACACAGAGAGAAGTACGTGCTTTCTTAGGTATTACTTCATACTGTAGGCAGTGGATCCCGAGTTTTTCTTTGTTGGCAAAACCTTTGATAGCATTAACATGCAAAGATACACCGAATCCCGTCCCATGGTCTGAAGAGTGTCAGAAAAGTTTTTCGGAATTGCGTAAGGCATTATGTTCAGCTCCTGTGTTGGGTACCCCCGACTACAGTAAACCTTTTACATTGTATGTTCACGAGAAAGAAGGTTGTGCGTTGTAAGTGTTGACACAGTCTTTTGGAGACAGACAGCGTCCATGCGCATATTTTTCGTCGACTTTGGATCCAGTAGGTAAGGCATTGCCAAGTTGCTTGAGAGCCACAGCGGCAGCAGCTGTGTCTATTCGACAGTCTGCTGGGTTAGTAATGAATAACACATTGATTGTAATGGTTCCACATGCAGTGGACACATTGTTAAATAGGACTAAGACACAGCACTTAACTAGTGCTCGATTGTCAGGTTACGAGTTGACACTGCTAGCGAGTCATGTGCACATAAAGAGGTGCAACACGTTGAATCCAGCTATATTATTACCGATTTCAACAGACACAGATGAGATTGAACAACATGATTGTCTGTTCAGAACAGAAGAAGAAACAAAAGGGAGACTGGATCTTAAAGATACTCCCCTGGTTGAGTGTGATGGTACCTTATGGGTGGATGGTTCGTGCTTCAAGCTTCCGAATGGTGATACGACTGCTGCATACGCTGTCACGACTCTGCACACGATCGTTGAAACTGCACGTATACCACATAATTCGGCCCAAGCAGCAGAATTAATTGCACTTACAAGAGCATGCGTGTTATCGAAAGGAATGAAAGTGAATATATATACTGACAGTCAATATGCTTTTGGCGTGGCCCATAGTTTTGGGCGCCTGTGGAAAGAACGTGGGTTCCTGACTTCGCATGGAACTAAGATTCAGAATGGTCAGTTGGTGAATGATCTCCTAGAATCACTGACCCTACCACTACAAGTCGCGATTGTGAAATGCAGTGCACACAAGAAGGTTATTGATGATGTTGGTCGTGGTAATGCATGTGCTGACGAAATCGCGAAAGAAACAGCAAAAGATGTGACAAATCGAATGTATGTTGCAGGCCCTGCAAGATGGGTTGGTGATGTTGGAATGTGTGAAGACACGATAGAGAGTGTGAAGTCCCTTCAAGCTGAAGCCACAGAAAAAGAATTGAGAATGTGGAGAGGAAGTAAGGGTAGATTGGATGAAAATGGTTGTTAGGTTGATTTGTCAGAACACCGGCGATGGTTGTTACCTGATGCATATGTGCTTCCAGTGGTTACAATGGCACATGGAATGGCACATATCAGTGTGAAAGGGATTTGTAAGTTGTTAGCTCCAGTATGGCAGAATGCTGGAATTCCCAAGTGTGCAGAGCATGTGGTCAAAAATTGCATGGTATGTTTGAAATACAATCCTGGTAGGGGAACCCCAACTCCAGCTGGGCATTTTGCGCCTCCAACGTATCCGTTCGAGGTTTTACAGCTGGATTTCATCCACATGGAAAGGTGCAACAATTTGAAATATGTACTTGTTGTTGTTTGCGCTTTTTCAAGATGGATAGAAGCTTATCCCCTAAAAGACAATACTGCGCTATCCACCGCTAAAGCCCTTGTCAAAGAATTCTTCCCTAGGTTTGGAATGCCGAGAATGGTCTGGAGTGATAATGGGAGTGAATTTGTGGGACGAGTGATGAAGAATGTATGCGAGGGATTAGGCATTAAGCAGAAATTCCACGCTGCGAATCACCCCCAATCAGCTGGACTAGTGGAGTGCTATAATGGCACATTGAAGCTCAAATTGGCCAAGATCCAAGCGAGTTCTGGTCTCAAATGGCCTGACGCGCTACCCTTAGCACTCCTATCAACAAGAATGACTGTGCATTCACGAGTGGTACTTAGTCCGTATGAAATCGTGTTTGGCCGTCCGGCCAATGTATGGGGAGTGCCAAGGCTGACAAAATTCAGTGAAATCGAACATCCAGCACTGCTTGATTACCTGTAAGAATTGACGGCTAAATTGCGTGTCTTACACCAACAGGTTCACGATACTCTGCCTCAGGCCTCTGAAGCTCCAGGACATCCAATCAATACTGGATCGTGGTTGCTGATCAGAAATTTCAAAAGACCGAAAAATGATGAGCCCCGCTGGACCGGCCCTCATCTTGTCCTTATCTCGACAAGATCAGCGGTTTGAGTGAAAGGGAAAAAGAACTGGATTCACGGCGTACATTGTAAAAGAGTTCCTTTGCCTCTGCCGTATGACCGGTGGGTCCAGTAGGGTATCGCTGATTCTGAGACTGACACCGTGCCCCGTTTCGTGCCATTTAGAGATGCACGTGAAAAAGGAGCAATTTCAGAACACGAGAACGACGACATTCTGCAGGAAGCTGTGCCGCCATCAAATCGATTGGACACCACAGAGCCTGAACTCTTGTTTCAAGACCAAACAGTACCTACAAGAAGTCGCTACAATCTGAGGCCGAGAACTATGGACAAATAAAAATTCTTATTCCTTGATATTAATTTTTTTTTTTAGAAGTGCAGCTCTCTCTTCCATTTGAAAGACTTTCTTATTTTTGCTTTTTCGAACCACCATCCGGGTTCAGCTGTAGGGTCGCGGTGCCAAGACTTTGGGGTACAAGCCGGAGACGTTAGGTCAACGGTTCTGGTTGGTCTAGGGCGTTCCCTGGACCGACAAGTGTACTCCTTAGCAGAAGACACTCATCCGCCACGAACAGCACGATTAGAGGATGTAGTTTTTTCAGATGAAGAGACCCGCTGAGGAAATAAATTTCAAGAGCAGAATGTGTAAAGTAATTAATAGCAAACGTTTTGTAATATTATGTCTGTTTGTCCTATTTAGCATGGTGATGTTTTCTGTAGGTTATGTATTATTGTCTTTCCAAGTATCATTTGCACCCACTGTACAGCCCATACCTCCTCCTACTGTTTCCTCACACTCTTTCCACCCTCTCCCTGAACAGGAACAAGCTAGACGTTCTGAGTTTGTAAACAATTCATTTATTCAGCTTCTGCACCAACACCAACTCGTTATGAATACGACAAATTGCTGGGTGTGTGGTTTGATGCCACGTACCATTCATAAGGGTATCCCATATCTAGTGCTACCGTTCAGCTATAATGGGTCATCATGGGCATTCCAGACTATGTTTCTTTTTGCACTTGAAACCTACTCCCCGTGACCACCGCGTTCCACTAGACCCAGCACGAACAATAAGGCCTTGATGAAAGGAGTTGCTGATATGAGCAGAGACATCGATGCATATTCATCTATTCCCAAGGATGAGTTGCAAGCTTATGTAGGTTGGAACGCGACGGGGTATAGCATTAGCCTGGGCGAGAAACAGTGTAAAAGTTCATCCCCGATTTGGGACGTACCCCACATAGGTCGGTTCTGTTTACAAGGCAATGGTCAGAATCCAAGAGCTCAACTAGGGAAGAGTGACTGTACGGAAACGTACACTTTCCCATCACAGTTTTCCCCTGCGTTTTTGGCTGCCAAGGGTACATACTTTGTGTGTAATGACCGAGCATATACATGGTTGCCCCCTGATTTCTCGGGCACATGTTATGTCGCAAATTTACTGCCGCCGACATTTACTGCCGCCTCTGATTATCACAAGACCAGAGTTGTGAGAGGCGTTTTTAGTAAGGAGGATACTGCCGGTCAGGAAGCAGGGGACTTCTTCTTGGGTTTCCTGCCGTTTTGGGGACCAATGGTCAATAGTAGGAACCTGAGACAACTGACTCGTGTAGTGGAAACCACTGTAAATGTAACGGCTGGTGCCCTTGGTAACTTGACAGCTGAGCTCCAAGCGGATCGCCTTATGACGTTGCAGAACCGTATGGTTCTAGATGTAATACTTGCAGACCGTGGTGGGGTATGTAAGGTCATCCAATCAAGCTGTTGTATTTTCATACCAGATAACGCTCCGACAGTCTATCAGGCCATCTCTAAACTACATAAGATTTCCGAATCCATTCACGTGGATAAAGGAGATTGGTCGATGATGGGGTGGTTCTGGGGACTGATATCAGCTTGGGGATGGAAGATTCTAATAGTCACTGGGATGATCTTAGCCATTCTTTTCCTGCTCTGTTTATGTATACGTTACAACAAACAAATGATGGACAGAATGCTGACAATGCAGACATTCTCCCCCAGTCAAGAGATCTGGGTTAAATCCAGCGTTCTTTTGCCCACTACGCCACCCCAGTTCAGACATGGTCATATGCAAATCAGTCTTGACCCTGTGCCTCATGGGAACAGTCCAGCCCGAACTGCCAAGCCATGTCTTCCCTGGACCGGAATCAAGCATCCTAGGACCGGTTTCTGGCTATCAGCCGTCATCAGCCAGGATAGCTTGACTCCAGTGGCGTAGTGAGCACGGGACCCACGTCTGGGCATACCCATCCCACTTAGGGCGAAAAGCGTTACAACAAACAAATGATGGACGGAATGCTGACAATGCAGACATTCTCCCCCAGTCAAGAGATCTGGGTTAAATCCATCGTTCTTTTGCCCACTACGCCACCCCAGTTCAGACATGGCCATATGCAAATCAGTCTTGACCCTGTGCCTCATGGGAACAGTCCAGCCCGAACTGCCAAGCCATGTCTTCCCTGGACCGGAATCAAGCATCCTAGGACCGGTTTCTGGCTATCAGCCGTCATCAGCCAGGATAGCTTGACTCCAGTGGCGTAGTGAGCACGGGACCCACGTCTGGGCATACCCATCCCACTTAGGGCAAAAAGCGTTACAACAAACAAATGATGGACGGAATGCTGACAATGCAGACATTCTCCCCCAGTCAAGAGATCTGGGTTAAATCCATCGTTCTTTTGCCCACTACGCCACCCCAGTTCAGACATGGCCATATGCAAATCAGTCTTGACCCTGTGCCTCATGGGAACAGTCCAGCCCGAACTGCCAAGCCATGTCTTCCCTGGACCGGAATCAAGCATCCTAGGACCGGTTTCTGGCTATCAGCCGTCATCAGCCAGGATAGCTTGACTCCAGTGGCGTAGTGAGCACGGGACCCACGTCTGGGCATACCCATCCCACTTAGGGCGAAAAGCGTTACAACAAACAAATGATGGACGGAATGCTGACAATGCAGACATTCTCCCCCAGTCAAGAGATCTGGGTTAAATCCATCGTTCTTTTGCCCACTACGCCACCCCAGTTCAGACATGGCCATATGCAAATCAGTCTTGACCCTGTGCCTCATTGGAACAGTCCAGCCCGAACTGCCAAGCCATGTCTTCCCTGGACCGGAATCAAGCATCCTAGGACCGGTTTCTGGCTATCAGCCGTCATCAGCCAGGATAGCTTGACTCCAGTGGCGTAGTGAGCACGGGACCCACGTCTGGGCATACCCATCCCACTTAGGGCGAAAAGCGTTACAACAAACAAATGATGGACGGAATGCTGACAATGCAGACATTCTCCCCCAGTCAAGAGATCTGGGTTAAATCCATCGTTCTTTTGCCCACTACGCCACCCCAGTTCAGACATGGCCATATGCAAATCAGTCTTGACCCTGTGCCTCATGGGAACAGTCCAGCCCGAACTGCCAAGCCATGTCTTCCCTGGACCGGAATCAAGCATCCTAGGACCGGTTTCTGGCTATCAGCCGTCATCAGCCAGGATAGCTTGACTCCAGTGGCGTAGTGAGCACGGGACCCACGTCTGGGCATACCCATCCCACTTAGGGCGAAAAGCGTTACAACAAACAAATGATGGACGGAATGCTGACAATGCAGACATTCTCCCCCAGTCAAGAGATCTGGGTTAAATCCATCGTTCTTTTGCCCACTACGCCACCCCAGTTCAGACATGGCCATATGCAAATCAGTCTTGACCCTGTGCCTCATGGGAACAGTCCAGCCCGAACTGCCAAGCCATGTCTTCCCTGGACCGGAATCAAGCATCCTAGGACCGGTTTCTGGTTATCAGCCGTCATCAGCCAGGATAGCTTGACTCCAGTGGCGTAGTGAGCACGGGACCCACGTCTGGGCATACCCATCCCACTTAGGGCGAAAAGCGTTACAACAAACAAATGATGGACGGAATGCTGACAATGCAGACATTCTCCCCCAGTCAAGAGATCTGGGTTAAATCCATCGTTCTTTTGCCCACTACGCCACCCCAGTTCAGACATGGCCATATGCAAATCAGTCTTGACCCTGTGCCTCATGGGACCAGTCCAGCCCGAACTGCCAAGCCATGTCTTCCCTGGACCGGAATCAAGCATCCTAGGACCGGTTTCTGGCTATCAGCCGTCATCAGCCAGGATAGCTTGACTCCAGTGACGTAGTGAGCACGGGACCCACGTCTGGGCATACCCATCCTACTTAGGGCGAAAAGCGTTACAACAAACAAATGATGGACGGAATGCTGACAATGCAGACATTCTCCCCCAGTCAAGAGATCTGGGTTAAATCCATCGTTCTTTTGCCCACTACGCCACCCCAGTTCAGACATGGCCATATGCAAATCAGTCTTGACCCTGTGCCTCATGGGAACAGTCCAGCCCAAACTGCCAAGCCATGTCTTCCCTGGACCGGAATCAAGCATCCTAGGACCGGTTTCTGGCTATCAGCCGTCATCAGCCAGGATAGCTTGACTCCAGTGGCGTAGTGAGCACGGGACCCACGTCTGGGCATACCCATCCCACTTAGGGCGCAAAGCGTTACAACAAACAAATGATGGACGCAATGCTGACAATGCAGACATTCTCCCCCAGTCAAGAGATCTGGGTTAAATCCATCGTTCTTTTGCCCACTACGCCACCCCAGTTCAGACATGGCCATATGCAAATCAGTCTTGACCCTGTGCCTCATGGGAACAGTCCAGCCCAAACTGCCAAGCCATGTCTTCCCTGGACCGGAATCAAGCATCCTAGGACCGGTTTCTGGCTATCAGCCGTCATCAGCCAGGATAGCTTGACTCCAGTGGCGTAGTGAGCACGGGACCCACGTCTGGGCATACCCATCCCACTTAGGGCGCAAAGCGTTACAACAAACAAATGATGGACGCAATGCTGACAATGCAGACATTCTCCCCCAGTCAAGAGATCTGGGTTAAATCCATCGTTCTTTTGCCCACTACGCCACCCCAGTTCAGACATGGCCATATGCAAATCAGTCTTGACCCTGTGCCTCATGGGAACAGTCCAGCCCGAACTGCCAAGCCATGTCTTCCCTGGACCGGAATCAAGCATCCTAGGACCGGTTTCTGGCTATCAGCCGTCATCAGCCAGGATAGCTTGACTCCAGTGGCGTAGTGAGCACGGGACCCACGTCTGGGCATACCCATCCCACTTAGGGCGAAAAGCGTTACAACAAACAAATGATGGACGCAATGCTGACAATGCAGACATTCTCCCCCAGTCAAGAGATCTGGGTTAAATCCATCGTTCTTTTGCCCACTACGCCACCCCAGTTCAGACATGGCCATATGCAAATCAGTCTTGACCCTGTGCCTCATGGGAACAGTCCAGCCCGAACTGCCAAGCCATGTCTTCCCTGGACCGGAATCAAGCATCCTAGGACCGGTTTCTGGCTATCAGCCGTCATCAGCCAGGATAGCTTGACTCCAGTGGCGTAGTGAGCACGGGACCCACGTCTGGGCATACCCATCCCACTTAGGGCGAAAAGCGTTACAACAAACAAATGCTGGACGGAATGCTGACAATGCAGACATTCTCCCCCAGTCAAGAGATCTGGGTTAAATCCATCGTTCTTTTGCCCACTACGCCACCCCAGTTCGGACATGGCCATATGCAAATCAGTCTTGACCCTGTGCCTCAGGGGAACAGTCCAGCCCGAACTGCCAAGCCATGTCTTCCCTGGACCGGAATCAAGCATCCTAAGACCGGTTTCTGGCTATCAGCCGTCATCAGCCAGGATAGCTTGACTCCAGTGGCGTAGTGAGCACGGGACCCACGTCTGGGCATACCCATCCCACTTAGGGCGAAAAGCGTTACAACACTCCGTCCATCATTTCCTTTGGTTTCTGCTTTGTTCGCCATGAGTTGGCAGGGTATGCTCAGACGTGAGTCCCTTGCTCACTTTGCCACTGGATTCAAGCAAGCCTGGCTGAAGACGGCTGAAATGCCAGAAACCGGTCCTAGGAAGCTTGTTTCCGGTCCAGGGAAGACATGGCTTGGCAGTTCGGGCTGGACTGTTCCCATGAGGCACAGGGTCAGACTGATTTGCATATGGCCATGTCTGAACTGGGTTGGCAGAGTGGGCTAATGAACGGTGATGGATTAAACCCAGATCAGTTGACTGGGGGTGAGTGCTTGCAATGTTCAACACTCCGTCCATCATTTCCTTTGGTTTCTGCTTTGTTCGCCATAAGTTGGCAGGGTATGCTCAGACGTGAGTCTCTTGCTCACTTTGCCACTGGATTCAAGCAAGCCTGGCTGAAGACGGCTGAAATGCCAGAAACCGGTCCTAGGAAGCTTGTTTCCGGTCCAGGGAAGACATGGCTTGGCAGTTCGGGCTGGACTGTTCCCATGAGGCACAGGGTCAGACTGATTTGCTTATGGCCATGTCTGAACTGGGGTGGCAGAGTGGGCTAACGAACGGTGATGGATTAAACCCAGATCAGTTGACTGGGGGTGAGTGCTTGCAATGTTCAACACTCCGTCCATCATTTCCTTTGGTTTCTGCTTTGTTCGCCATAAGTTGGCAGGGTATGCTCAGACGTGAGTCCCTTGCTCACTTTGCCACTGGATTCAAGCAAGCCTGGCTGAAGACGGCTGAAATGCCAGAAACCGGTCCTAGGAAGCTTGTTTCTGGTCCAGGGAAGACATGGCTTGGCAGTTCGGGCTGGACTGTTCCCATGAGGCACAGGGTCAGACTGATTTGCATATGGCCATGTCTGAACTGGGGTGGCAGAGTGGGCTAAAGAACGGTGATGGATTAAACCCAGATCAGTTGACTGGGGGTGAGTGCTTGCAATGTTCAACACTCCGTCCATCATTTCCTTTGGTTTCTGCTTTGTTCGCCATAAGTTGGCAGGGTATTCTCAGACGTGAGTCCCTTGCTAACTTTGCCACTGGATTCAAGCAAGCCTGGCTGAAGACGGCTGAAATGCCAGAAACCGGTCCTAGGAAGCTTGTTTCCGGTCCAGGGAAGACATGGCTTGGCAGTTCGGGCTGGACTGTTCCCATGAGGCACAGGGTCAGACTGATTTGCATATGGCCATGTCTGAACTGGGGTGGCAGAGTGGGCTAAAGAACGGTGATGGATTAAACCCAGATCAGTTGACTGGGGGTGAGTGCTTGCAATGTTCAACACTCCGTCCATCATTTCCTTTGGTTTCTGCTTTGTTCGCCATAAGTTGGCAGGGTATGCTCAGACGTGAGTCCCTTGCTCACTTTGCCACTGGATTCAAGCAAGCCTGGCTGAAGACGGCTGAAATGCCAGAAACCGGTCCTAGGAAGCTTGTTTCCGGTCCAGGGAAGACATGGCTTGGCAGTTCGGGCTGGACTGTTCCCATGAGGCACAGGGTCAGACTGATTTGCATATGGCCATGTCTGAACTGGGGTGGCAGAGTGGGCTAAAGAACGGTGATGGATTAAACCCAGATCAGTTGACTGGGGGTGAGTGCTTGCAATGTTCAACACTCCGTCCATCATTTCCTTTGGTTTCTGCTCTGTTTATGTATACAGCGTGCTCCTGTGATATGCAGCCTCTGTGTTACACCATGTGTAAGGGGACCTGTATCAAGGTACGAGCTAAGTAATAGGATGATGCTACAGCAACATCTCCATGACTTTATAAACATAGACCTAGACTCAGATTAGTATAGTTATTGCCTATGTAAGGGCAAAAGGAGGGTCTGTGGTACTGTAAATTTCGGAACCATGTAGGTGGCAGGGTCCCACCATGCCGATTTTGGTATCAGCTAACCGCAAATGAGTAACGCGGTATGCATGAGTGTTTTCATCATGTTTCACCGATGAATTCACCGTGTATACGGTGACTTGTATCGTACCCTCGGGTTCCATCTTAGAGCGGCAACCATTCTTTTTGTTGCCCTCACATAGGCCATGCTTAAGCCTAAAGGACACGTACACCTTCTGGTGACTTCTTTGTGACCTGTGCAAACTGACTCCAATGCCCGGGGTCATTCATGTCCGGCCGGTCCCTTTTACTGCGGCCAAATGGGATTAGCATCAGGACTTGACACATCATAAAGCCGTTCTTCCCACAGGAACCCGGACTAATCTTCTTCACACCTGACTCTGTTTCCTACTTTATGACCTACTTTACGAGGGGGAGGTGCCGAATTATGTGGGGGCTGCTGATATCTGATGCGTGTTCTGAGCCTCGCTGGGTAAATACTTGTGATCTGAACGAGCTGAAATGTGGGATTATCATCATGACTTTACTGTTTCTTTGAAGCGGAAATATGTGAATGACCACTAGTAAAAGAGGGGCGGTGTTGCCCAGAGCGTAATTTTGTGTATATAAGTAAAGACTGTTTTTTGGTTCGGGGGCAGTCTCCTGAGAACATACATCGTGTTGTACTTCTCGGATACCTGTGATTGGTCTGCAGCCAATAAATACGATCTTTGACTTCACCTAGAAGACTCTGTGTTTCTGTAAGTCGGGAACAGGAAGAACTCGAAGTCTTCGGGTGTGTCCCCTGGCACCGCTCGGTTGGTTCTGAAAAACCCAGTACTTCAAACTGCGTATAAAATTTCCAGATGTCCTGGATGTTGGATCCCTCATGTTACTGACAATGCAAGTGAATGAGGATCCAATTGACTTTATCTCAAGAATTAGGAAAAATGGCATTAGGAGTTAGGAGACAAATGGAGCGCAACAGGAGGGAATAGTAGGCTTTTCTACCACATGGTCAAGAAAGGACTGCCTGAGGACATACAGAACAAGTTGGATGGAGTTGTAGCAATGGAAGCAAAACCATGGCCTGAGATACAGGATCACATTATACATTTCTGCAAAAAGAGGCAAGAACTGGAAAAGAATAGACACCTAGCTATAGAGAATGCAGCTGCAAAGTTAGTGCAACAGAAACTTAATAAGAAAAAGGACACACCAGACACAGTCATGTTAGCTGCACCTGTCAGTCAGATAACTGCATTCACCACATTTCCCCAGGCTGCCATGAATGCACTGACAGGCAACACACAGCCAGCCCCACAGCAGATGCAAACTCAGCCTGCCGTACAGTACATGCAGCCACAGCCCACGTACAATACATGCCAGCACAACCCGCTTACAGCAATGACCAACAACATTATTACAACAACACACTGCAGCATCTTGCGCTGGAAAAGATGTAGATTTCTTAAATCAGATGGGACGCCTGTGATTCACAGGCAGTTATTGGAAGGACTAATAGAGGCCCTCACACTGCCAGCTGAGGTAGCTGTAGTCAAATGTGCAGCACACCCTAATGGTCAAGATTTTGTCTCTAGAGGTAACGCTTTGGCAGACTGGGCAGCAAAAGCTGCAGCCAGAGGCCCCCCACCTACAGCTGCACAAGATGCTCAGAACGCCCCTATCTTACTTGCCCAAACAGTCCCTCCAACAGGGCAGACAGACATGGATGAAGGAATTTAAAAAATAGATTTCGGCCCAATACTTGCTGGGGTTACGAATTCCACCGAAATTGTTTAAAAAACCATGAAGTGTGGGTTCCCGCGTTTAATTTTAATGAGGCCCCCGGGTGGGCTAGGTCCTGGGGGCATTTCCTAAAAAATAATAGCGGGGGCCTCTGGGGCCCCCGCAGCCCTGGGGACCACCACCTCCCCGGGCCTTCACTCATGATGGGAGGGGGGGCGCGCGAACTGAACATCATCAGTGAATGTGTGTTTCTGTAAAGTTTAAATATATTTTATATATGTTAATGCCAAGGTGTATTGAAGAAGGAGTTGGTGTATAAGTGTGTGGGTGGAAGATTTAATAGGTGTGTGACTGACTGTATAAGTTAGCGATTAAATGTGTCTTACTGAATGCATGGGTTAGTGACTAAACTGTGTGAATGTCTGTATCAGTCTCTCAGTTGTTGTGTAAGCTGCTGCATGGGTTGATGATTAGGTATATGACTGTCTACATGGGTTACTTATTAGTTGCAGGAGTATCTGTATGGGTGTTTGTGTGTGTGGGTGGGTGGGCGGTGTGTGACTTTCTGCCTACATGTGTGAATGGATAATTTGCTGGGTGTATGGGTTCAATAGTGCATGCGGAAATAGCTGAATAGGTGAGTGAGTGTGTGTATCAGTGTGTTGGTGATTGAATGTATGTCTCACTGGTATATGTGTGAGTAACTACATATGTGAAAGGCAGTATATGTGAGTGTTGGAGTATATAAATTACTATATGTGAAAGTGAGTCATTGTGAAAGTGCCTGTATAAATGAGTGTGTCCTTGTGTCAGTGATTGTATAAGAGAGTAAGTATATGTTAGTATCTGTATGAATAGGTTAGATGGTGAATGTATAACTGTATAGGTGAGTAAATGGCAGTGTTATTGATTCTTTACATGACTAGCTAGGTGTGTCAATAATCCTATGGATGAGTGACGGTGTATGAGTGTTTGTATAGGTGTATGAGTACATATAATAGTGCTGTATTGATGAGTGACTGTATGTATGAGTAACTATTTCACTGTCAGGGCAAGTCACACCCAACAGTACATGTCCTACATTTCACATACACTGCACCCTGCCCACAGGAGTACCTTGGACCTACCTTAGGGTTGTCTTACATGTAAGGAAAGGGAAGGTTAGGGCCTGGCATGTGGGTGCACTTGCCAGGTTGGCATGGCAGTAGAAACTGCATGCAGACACTGCAGCAGCAGGTCTGATACCCTTTAAAAATGCTGCTTGCATGGGTGGCAACATCAGTGCTGCAGGCCCACTAGCAACAATTGACTCCTGGAGGTAAAGCTTGCTGAAAAAGCCAGGTATAACACACGCATCCTGCTGAACTATCCCACCTGCTTTACGGTGATTCTCAAACCCACCTTGATTACAGGAGTTAATGGGTACAACCTACATCACGGTTTCCCAGCATTTTATATACGCCATATTCTGCCCCCACAAGTACATTATTATATTGCAAGCCACAAACCGTTAGGTAGAAGGCCACTTGTAAATATTCTTTTAATGTGCAAGCAGGGGTATTTCAGCCACATAATAAGTGGCTTTACCCAACCATCGAAAGAGCTGTCAAGGTGTTTCAAGTCAGCATTGAGTAGTTTATTCAGTCCTCCTTTTCTTTCCATTCTGAGACTTGCAGCTTTATTTTTTTGATTACATGACAAGGACTATATGCACTGCATGAACATGGCCTGAAGGGCTTCATTTGGATAATGGTGGTGCTTCCAAGCAAGTCCGATTTGACAGGGAAGCTGAGCGGAAGAAACAGAGCATGGACCCCGTGCTACCATTTTTTTCTGCAGCTATGAAGACAGATACACATTTCTTGGAAGGAAAGGGGTAAATTATCCCTTCTTCTGTGGCTGGTCTGTGGCTTCCTAAAGGGCAACTGAGGCAGGGCAGGAGGTAGCCAGTCTTCATCCTCTGTGAGAGAATTCATTTCTGCCATTCTTAGCTGACAGGGCTCCCATCTCGCATAAGTGAAGTCTTTCAGGGCAGACCCCTGAGAGGCTGTCAAAAGGGAAGATGCACAGTGACTTCACTACTTGCCTGTAATATGTTATAACGCCTGGTGGGAGCAGAGTCCATGGTTCTGCCTTTAAATGACCATGAGTATGCAAATGTACAAAATCACCTGGAAGCTCCACCCATTTGGCCCCGCCCACCTTAATAGGTTTCTCACCTTTTGCCAAGATGATGGACTGCTTACCAAAAAGCCCCCCAGTGCATTTCTCATAGATTTTAGGGACACTTTCTTGATGCCGAAGAAAATGAGGACATCTACACAAAACAAAGAAGCACTTGCTTCATATAGTTAAGAGGAATACCCTTGCTTGTTAGAAATGTTCCTCTTTGTAGTCTCGTCATCTTCTCAATACAAGGATTCATTTCATCACTGATTTCTGGATGAAGATGCATGAGGAATCACATTGACAAAACACACTCAAGGTCACTGGAGACATTTCCTTGTGGTACATTAGGCAGCTGTAGTGTAGAATATTCACTACACATTTACTCAATGAGGTACTAATTAACCAGTAGAAGTACTCCAGTTGGGTAGACAATTGTGCAAAACTGTGGACTCTTGTTGGATAAAGGGGCATGTGAGATTCCGTTCTGGCCCAGTCACTTACATTACTACTGACACACCCACACAGACACTCAGAAATCCACTAACACACCCAATCAGCCACTGTCACATACACACAGACTCACACAGCCACTCACAGACCCATACAGTCACTCACACACCCACAAAACTACTCATTCACCCACTCGCAGACCTATACACCCACTCACTCAACCACATAGCCACTCACACACCCACACACAGACCCATACAGCCAATCACACACTGATTCATACACCCACAAACCTACTCACACACCCATACAGCCACTCACAAATCCACTTACAGATTGATTCAGCCATCCACACACCTACTCACAGACCCATACAGCCAGACGCCAACTGACAGACCCATACAGTCACTCACAACCACAATCCAACTCACAAATCCACTCACTCACACACCCTTGAACCTACACACACATCCACTCATACAGACACTTCCACTCGTACTCACAGACCCATACAGCCACTCACTCACCCAGTCACTGACTCCCTACAGGTGTTCACATACCCACTCACTGAACCATACAACCACTCACACACCCACAAAACCACTCATACACCCACTCATGAACCCATATAGCCACTCACACACCAAATCACAGACCCTGGAGATAAAGTAAGATGGCGGCAGGCTAGGCTGTTGTAACAGCTCAATGGTGCAATCCTGTGAGCCCCCCCTAAGAGCGTGCAATAACTACCACTGATAAGGCCCTGAGAATGATCTTATCGATGCTGAACCTGCTGCTTAAGATCACAGAAGATAAGATTAAGCATGGTTCTTATATCTTAATAGGAGAAGACCTACAACAAGAAGTAGCCCTTACCTGTTGGCGGATCTGGCAATCGCTGAGCCACGCCTGCGATACTGGATGCGAGCGGGGTCAAAGAGAAATGAAGCCTAAAGGGGCTCCACCAGCGACACAGGCTAAAACAGCTAAAAATCATATAGCGGACAGCCCACCTTCGAGGGACGTAGCTGTAACGCCGGGGAAGCCCCGGTCAGCAGATAATGGGGCCATGACGGATCGAGGAGAAGGAGCGACTCGAGCGCCAGGATGGGCGGGGTCAAAATCCGACCCGGAAGGATCTTCTGGGGAAAATGACGCCCCAGCAACACCCGGCCGGCTCGACTATTGCGGAGATGTTCGCCGGATCGAAGGGCTATGGTTAACAATAAGAGCAGATGCAGGTACAGACGCCGGCTGTAACTGAAGAGCTGGTGAATGTCGAGACAGTGGCGGCAGAATGTGACATAGCCCAACAAGACTTCGGAGACGTTCTAGCGGTCGAATCTGGGCAGGTAATGGAGGAGATGGTGGGAGATGTTTTGATACTACCTACTGCACCCAAGACACTTGATATTCCTGTTGTTGCAAATGTAGTTAACCCCGCAAATTCTGCAAATTCTGCCTTAGTGGAGGATGCTGAGACTGTTCTGACTTGGGGGGATCAGGCAGAAGAAAATATTGTAGATACTATTGCCAGTGATAAGAGCGGGCAGGATGGAAGAGATTTTGTGCAGCAAATAGAGGTCATGCCAACCCAGTGCAGTGATAACACAGCCCAGATAACCCAGACAGAAGGTCAGATGAGCAATAACGTGAAGCGAACCTCCAGTAAAAATAAGGATTTCGGAAAACTTTATGCGTGAAAGGAAAACACAATGCATAGGTGCTATGGGTGTCGGCTCACTAAAAACACGGACTAAACAACTCGTACAAAAAACCCAGCAGGGAAAAGAAACAGATATAGAAACAACAGATTATTTTTACTCATTGTCAGAAGACACCAAATCAAGAGTAGGGCCAGCATCCTCGACAAGTGGTAGCGAGGAAGAGGAAGTGGAGGAAAGTGATAGCCCCATTGACACTAGTGAAAGAGACTCCGCTGCGACTCTGCAGAGGGCGAAGAAAGCAGCGACACAGTCAATCCAAACTAAGCAGGGGAAGCAAGATCTCAACTGGGATTACTCACCCTCTAGCTTGCTAGTGGGAGATATGACTAAATCTACCTGTAATATGAAGTGGTGCCCTCAGCAACGTTGGATGCAATTTTACAATCAGTCATGGCCCATCGTGAGGAGGCTAGACAAGGCAGCAGGCGATCTCAAGCCGCTATTCGTAAAGTTCAAGTCTCAGTTCGCAAAATCGCCAAAACATGCAGTGAAATTTCGGATCGTCTAACTGATCTTGAAACAAGAACTGGTATTGGGGAGGCCGAAATGGTATCAACACAGCTGCAAACTACATCACATGAAGCTAGACTCATAGATGTGCAGTGTTAACTCGAAGAGCAAGAAAACCGACAACGAAGAAACAATCTGCGTTTTTTGGGCATCCCTAAAAATAAAGGGGGTACGGATGTCTGACGATACATGGTCAATCTTTTAGCCAAGGCATTTCCCAAGGTTGAAGGTTGGAACTGGGCCCAAGAAATCCAACGATACCAGACCTCGAGCAGTCCTTGTATTTTTTGGCAATTATCTCCTTCGTCAGATTATCTTTGAGAAGGCCAGATCTGATCATAAATGTTGGTTGGATGATGTCGAGTTTTTCACAAGACCTGACTTCTGTCAAGTGATGATCGAAAGACTCTGGAGGTTACAACAGATGATAAACTCTTTTCAGGAAAAGGGGGCCCAGGCTTATCTCTTGAACCCAGCAAAACTAAAAGTTATAATTGGGGATAGTGCCCGCTACTTCACATCAGAAATTAAAACGATAGAGTTTTTGGATGAACTAAATAAGAAAGGTTAAGGAGGCTGAATTTATATAGGCTTCGGAAATTGACTATGAGACTGATAACGGATCTCCTTTTCCATTCCCTTTATCTTTCTTTTAGTTATTGCTGATGCTGATAAACTTTGCTTGTTTTTTTTTTAATTAGTTCATATTGGTGTGGGGGGACAGTAGGGCGGTGGGTGCTATATGACATAGGAGTGTGGGGTATGATATATTTGATATATTAATAATGTATTATGGAGAAAAAATGGGGGAGGGAAAAGAAAAAAAAGTGGGTGCTCCCCTATTCTCTTCGCCATATATCTTGATCCGTTCATCAATCAGATAATTCAGAACTCGGCGATTGAACCTTTTTAAATAAATGGCTATGAGACAAAGGTACTCGCGTATGCGAACGATATCGCTGTGGTCACACCGAACACAACAACTGCAATTTTAGCACTTGAGAGTTTGGCAGAGAAATTTGGGACTAGGTCAGGCTACTGTCTGAGCAATGGAAAGACTCAGATAATTAGCACAGAACAATGCAATTTAAGGGATCAGCGACAGACAGATTCAGCAACATATCTAGGGGTAAAGATAGGTCCAGACCTAGATATATTGTGGGCAAATAATCTTGATCTAGTGATGGATGAGGTTACCGCTGAGCTTCGATGGTTGGATAAACTGCACCTGTCGATAGTGGGGAGAGTAAAGATTTTTCCCAGAATTTTATATCTATTCCGCTCCATTCCCTTAGAACTACCCGGTAATGCAGTCCAGAAAATTAACTCTATTTTTTCAAACTTTATATGGAATTATCAAAAAACTCGACGTGCTTTAAAATCGCGAACCCTTCCGCGAGAGAGATGTGGCTGGGCTGCTCCAAATTTACATTTTATTATTGGGCAGCTTGTCTGCAACAAATGGGTGCTCTGCTTGGGGCAGATAGCTCTGCACGGGAGGACAGCTTACCATCTATATATCATCTGTCTATTGGGAGGGAAGTAACCAAACTTTTTTAAGACAAATTGAGCCAAGTTACTATAAAAAGGTAAGTTTTAAGTGTTTGAAAGCAGCTAGAAGGGTATGCGTTAAAGTAAGTACAATTATGAAAGTCCCTAAATGCAGTAGATATACTCCCTTATGGGGCTCTTCATTTTTCCCTGCAGAAATATCTGACGGTATGTCTAGAACTTACCAACTGGCACCATTGCTAACTCTTACAATAACACCCCTTTGTAAACTCTACCTAGCATCTTCAGATATATTCTCTCAAATATTTCTAAGTTGGGCAGCTGCATAATTTGTACCGGCTTTATTTGCACATTTCAAGATGGCCGCCGTATAAATTCTCAAGGCAGGTTTCCCCGATTTTACATTGCCTATGACTTGTCCTTCAGTAACCAATGGCATTTTTAGCCCCGCCTTAACCAGGAACCCGGGGATATTTCAGCGTTTCACATAGCTGAATACCAATGACCAGTTCCGGCGGGGTAAGGGTAGGTCCATTACTTGGAACCTCAGGAACGAAGGTGAGGCATAGGTTAATATGAGCGACATCAGCCCTTAGCCACTTTTTCAAGCAGGTGGGACGCGGAGACATGATTCTCCCCTGGCCGCTAGGATTACCCTCTTGGTTTTCCGTGATGGGCCATCTAGAGTTATACTTGTCCCCCAGTGTTCCGGTGCTCGAGGGACAATATCAAAAAGAAAAAAAAAACATTCTCCGTGTGGGTACAAGTGTGAGATTAGACGACCTCCTTCCCCGTCACCTACCAATGATGGGTCATGAGATACAGGGTTTGAGGCAACCCATAGTAACTCATCGACCTATATTCTTTCCACCTTTCTTTTCCTTAGGACACTCCATTATGTGTGTCCTTGACCAGTCGGCATCCGCTGAGGCATTCCTTTTACATAAGACTAGGGGGCATATTAGCAAGACTGGCGATAAAATTATCGCAGTTTTAGCGGCAGGAAACTGCCACTAAAACGGTGATAATGGGCTTGCTAATATGCATTATAGAATTCCAATAGAAGCCCAGGTTAAATGTGCAGGACATCTAACCTGGGCTTCTATTGGAATTCTATAACGCATATTAGCAAGCCCATTATCGCCGTTTTAGTGGCAGTTTCCTGCTGCTAAAACGGCGATAATTTTATCGCCGGTCTTGCTAATATGCCCCTAGGTGAGTCCTGGTGTCAACCTGTTTGCCAACTATGTGAATCCTGTGAGTCCCATCCTATGACACATTTGTTGAGTGTGTTTTTATAAACCTTTCAAGTGAAATCACTACTATAGTTGAATGTTGATGATATTACTAGAGTTGAATGATGTCATTATGCACATTGGTGCACATTATGGGTTATAAGCATACAGTCCATGGTGTCAAGAGAGCTTTTTTACTGCCACTATATGTACACCGTTATTGATCCATTTGAGTCTGAATAATTTTTTCTCTTTTTTCAGATTGTCCTCTATAACTGCGGGAACTTCCCCCGTGGTTTTTTATGTGGTAGCTAGGTTTTTCACCTAATCACACTGTGTAGATAGTCTTCACTATGGAGCTGACGAATTGCCATTTAGGCATGAAACAAGTTGACTTTTCAAGGAAGAGTGGGGCGCAAAGTTCTTGATCTAATATGGTCATATAGTCGCCACACACTCTTTGTATCAATTTCAATCAGGTATGGAGCCCTATTAGAATAAAGGTTGTGTTCTGGACTCCCTGACCTGTTTTAACGTATGCACTCACTAGCACAGCACATCTACTCTTAAGAGGCCCCTCACCCCCACGACACCAAACGACAAGGAACAAAAGATCTCCGCCAAGAGCCCCTCATTGGGTGCCCGTCGGGTATTGCAGCGCCGACCCGACGAGGAGCAGGCTCAATGATGAAGCATGACGCCTGCTGGCTGGGTGTGTGAGGGCCCTAGTTCCAAAGGGAATGATTTCCCTGCAGTGTAACATCAGTAGGACTACCTGCAATCATGGTGAACCTTGTATATAGCTCTCCCTTCCCCTTCCTGTTTTTTGTAATCCAGTATAGGAACAACGTACTTTCTTTCTTGGTTAAGAATGTCTAGAACTTGGGCACAGGCTGGTATACATCAGGAAGCGAGCTTAATTAATGATAATTTGGAAATACTATCATTCCCGGAATTAGTTCAAAAATGTGGGATCAATAGCAGATCGTATTTTAAATATATCCAAATAAGAGGATGGCTAAAAAATGTAGCTGTAAAACAGGACAATTTTCAATTAATACCCCTAATGGATAAAGTGTATCGGGGGGATGGGCGGAATGGTGATTATTATAATATGCTGATGGAAACAATACCTGATGATTTATGTAAAATTGAGACAAGATGGGCATCAAAAATTGGGGATAATGATATCGACTTAGATATGTCATTAGAATTAGGGAAACATATATTTTTGGCAGCAAACCTTAAAGCACAACATTATAAAACCCTATTCAATCTATACTATATGCCAGCCAAACTTTTTAGCTGGGGAAAACGAGAATAAGATCAATGCCCTAGGTGGCAGCATAGTCTTGCCAATTCCATACATATGTTTTACGCATGTAAGTCTTTGATTTTATTGAAAAAGGGAATAGAAAAATTCTGGGAAAATTCAATTGAGCATGCATTTAATATTAGCGCGCCACTGATGCTATTTGGATACGATAGCTGAATGGGACTATCATCAGCACATCGGGAATTTGTGTTTGTTACAATTGCGGTAGCAAGACTATTAATTGCTACTGCATGGAAGGATTCGGAACCCCCCCCGTATTCACAGCTTGGCTATATCATTTACTGAATATATATACTCTCGAAATGGCACTGTATAAAAATAAGGGCCACCGAGCTAGCGTGAAAGGGGATAAGATCTGGGCACCGATGTCAGACTGGCTTAAAGGAAACCAAGGGGAGCCTACAGAAGGGATAGGATTGGGTTAATTAATGTTTGCTGATTTTCGTTTAGTATTTCTTCTTTTTTCTTCTTTTTTTTCTTTTGCTGTGATATGGGAGAACTTCAAGAGCATATTGTAATATTATCTATGAATTTAGAAAATGTAAGTATCCTTTCTTTTTGTCTTTAAGATGTACCTGACGGCATAAAAGTTAAAAATAAAATAAAAAAAAATAAAAAAATCACAGACCCATACAGCCACACACACACTCTCTCTCAAAGTGTACAGGTTACAGTTAGGAAATAAAATTTAAAAAACCTTTGAAATAACATGAACAAACCTTAGAAATTCACTTTAAAGAACAAAGGTTACAGGCATGTTATAGTTAGGAAATAGAGTTTTAAAGAGCCTTAGAAATTCACTGGAAAAACCAATGGTTACAGGAACGTTTTAGGTAGGCTCAGATTTTACTCATTCAAAACCATTGAAATTCAGCAGTTATCTTTACCTGAGCCAACTATAACTTACATCCCCGCAATGCACTGCTTATGACCTCACATATTATATCACTCATGACATGGTCAGTGACATCACTGATGTAGCTACCATTGGTGCAGCAGGTGAGGTGGCACCAGGGCCCAGAGCCCTTGGAGACCCATTGCATACAGATAATTACTGTATTCAAATACCTCAACAGCAGGCAAAGAGGCCACTTTCCTTGCTTGTGCGAAGGCCCATTGCATCGTTGCTGCGCTACTTTGTGTGCACACCAAGATTAGGTGCCAAACAGTATAGGATTGCTATTGGGAAATCCTGTCTCCCTAGAAAAACAATTCCCTCAGTTGTCGGTTACAGCACAACTTCCTGACATACACTGGTGAGACTGCTAGATAAGGTCTCCGCATACACTTCTAGGATTGCTATCATGGGACCTGCCTCCTTACTCAGACCTGCCAACTCACATGGTGCCACTGCGTGTCACATGATTTTTACTCCCTTCACACAGTCAGCCGGTAAGGAGCCGAACTCCCACATTGGTTGGGTAAAAGAGCAGAAAACCATTGAAAGCAGTGGATTTTTAGCTAGTTTTAGGAAGCAGGAAGCAGCAGATGTATTAAAAGGTATGAAACCCCCCCATTACATCAGCAATAGCCTAAATGCTACTTTCTTTTTTGGGGTTGAAAGGGGTGGTGGGTTTGGTGAGGGGCAGAGTGCCTCTTAGGTAGCTCTCAGCACGAGGGCACGCCCGCCTGCAAGGACCCACCCCCTCCTCATTTGCAAGTTGAGAGATATGTTTACGAAAAAGAAAAAAACAAAAGATGGGCACAGCTACCAGCTCTGGACAAATGTATCACGTACTCGCCTTGTGCCTAAAACAGAAAAACAATGTAAAGTAATAGTGTTATAAAAACTGCAAAGAAATGGCGATCGTCAGTTTGTGATAGGAGGTGATGTGCGGGGTCTGCTCTGGATGCCATTGAAAGACCTTACTTGACCTTCAAATTCAATGTTGAAAAGAACGCGCTTTCGCAGCTCCACAGAGCCACTGAATGCGTGCGTAGGAATGTCAAGGTGTGCTTTAATCAGTGTCTTTATTCTGCTTGTTCTGCTCATTAGTTGTCTGGCAGTCTTGGATGAGCGTAGGTGCTGTCATATTAGACAAGAACCTTATGCATTCGAGGCAGAATGACGGGGTCTCTGAAATGCACAGAGAAAAATTGATTCACCTGTGGAGGAGCAGTGCACAGCGAGATAGATTTATCGTCTGCGGCACAGGCAAAGGAGCGTGGGCTCCTCAGTAACTTAATTGCCCACTTGCATTGCCCTGGCTGTGCCGCAGAGAACCCGCTCTTACTATCCGTCACCATTTAGCAGCGCAGCCCGAGGTGGCGGCAGCAGCATTTGATTGGAAGTGACTGAGATCAATGTGACGCAGGATCTTAAGCTCGTGTGGGAGCTAGCACAATGCTGAGTGGGCTATAATTAACCTGTGCACATCACCAGGCAGAATAAAAACTAGTCAGCCAAACAGATGAAAAAGACTTATTGAGCAGGCGACCAGAAAATTACCATAGATGTTAGAGAAAGTTATAATATGCAGTAAAATACATTGCTGCGTGCAAATGATAATTTAGCATATGACTCGTCTTGCCAACGTTCTTTTTTTTTTTTAAGTGAAGGTAACGTGGGGGGCGCATGCCCAATAGGCGCTTGGATGACAGTGTTACGAAATATCGAGAGTTTCACTGCATACTACCCACGTTACACACGCAGTCCAAAGTTAGGCGTGTGAATATTTGTAGTTTATGAGTAGAAATTCACAATGTACTGGGATTAGATCCAAAACATGCAGAGGAAACACTTGCACTATCTCCTGCACCACTTTGATACCCCTTTTGGGTTATTAACACTTAATCAATAAATAACGAATCATGGTGAAAAGTAAAATAATTAATTAAATTTAAACACGTTGCTATAGTTTAAATGTAGCTATTAATAAAATTCTGTTTCTAGAGAATTTACACCACTTATTCATGAGTTCATATTAAACATGTGTCTGGATTGGCACTTCAAGTCATCCCAGGGAGACTAGCATTTTTTTGCAGGGAACATGAGCCAGTTTTGTGAGGTACGTTGGTTGTTTTTTGTCTGGTTAGGGTAATGCTCAAGTAACTGTCCCCAGGTTATGTGACTCACGAAGTGAGGAGTTGCAGCATGCTGTCAGAACTCAGAAGACATTTCAGAGGACCATGAGGCAAGCAGGAGCTACTGGGCCCAACCATGGGGAGTGAGGCCTTTTACTCCTGATGTCCCGGGGCCCGAACTACTATGGATCCTGGGCAACTGGGCCAAGTAGCCCTTCAGCACGTGACTCTCAGCGATAGCGTGGGTCGAGCAGTCCAAGGCACCTGAGGGTGAGGTAAGTACATGGCATGAACTCAGGCTCACAGTTCATAATTCGTTCAGTATCAGCAACAAATGATTGTGGAGTCAAACTTTTTTAATAAAGGAAGCTATATTTATCTACAAACAAAAAGTAAAATATGGCATCCACAAAGAATACACACAGCCCCCTGTGATCAGAGCTCAAGTATTCAATAGGCATGCCCCTGAGTCACACTTCCCTCACACTAGCGGCTGTGGTTATTCGACATTCACTGTAGGCGATATTCAGGTAAGGCCCCACTAACAGTCTAAGGGGCCGATTAGGATGGCGGGCCGACTTACGTCCGCCCCCACCCTAGCGATACTGGGACCGGCCGCCAGTGGTGCGGCGGCCCCGCACCAGCAATTAGGATGCCACTGCTACGGTGGCAGTGGCATCCCGCATACATTGCATTGTGGCGGGCGGTGCTGGAAGCAGCACCCACCACAATGCAATATATTCATGTTACGCATTTGCATGCACAACGTGGCAGGCGCCGCACCTTGTGCATGCAAATGCTGGGGGGGTACCTATGCACCCCCCACACCCCCAACACCCTGGGGGCCCGCAATCGGCCCCCAAATAAAAAACAGCATGCCTTTCCATGGCGGAGTCTCCGCCATGAAAAGGCAATTCTCCGTCACCATAGTAATATGGATGGCGGTGCCCACCATATTGCTGTGCTTTTACGCCCAGTAAGCAATCGGGCGGATTGCCTACCGGCAGAAAACCGGCGGACGGTCTTCCCATCCGCCGGGGTCCCCCCCGCCATCGTAATGTGTGGGGGAAAAGTGATGCGGGCGGTGACTTATGGCGGGCGGATCGCCACCGCCATATGGGCGGTGGCGATCCGCCCGCTATACTAATCACCCCCTAAGTCTCATGTACCACACCAGCTCTTTCAGAAAACTCAATAGCATTCCAGCGCTGAAGCACTATCTGGCAAATAAGTTCCTCCGAGGCATTCCAGCCCTTTGATCAGTCTTGTCCACACCAAAAGGGATTGCACAACAAAAAGTGTCCGAGATTGTCTCACTTGCAAGTGTGGTGCGGCAGCGGCTGTTTTTGGTGAGTAGCACTCACAGTTATGCAGGGGCAGTAGTTGGATGTCCTCTGTGCCCCTCCAGTGAGATAGTAAGTTTTCTTGTTCATTTTTCCCACAGGTTTAGTGGTGGATTCAAAAGCTTTTACTTCCGATCCTCAGTGCTAGCCTGCACAGGTGACCACAACAGCCTCTCCTCTCAACGTCGGCATCAATCAGACTATGGCCTGATCAGCACAGGAGCAAGTCCCTCTTCACAGCCAACTCTCCTGATCGGCATGGAAAACTTCACAGCCAAACCCTCTGACATAAGGGGTCCACGACTTTCACCCCTAGCTTGGGCAATGGCCTGATCAGCATGGTTAACTTCACAGTGGCCAAGAGGTGTGACGCCGCGGCCAGGGCGACTGACTCCGGAATCTGGGGATCATGGTTCGATCCCCGGCGCCGGCGGCAGATTAGCCCAGCACCATGTGACTCTGAGCAATAGCTTGCTTAATCTTCCCGATGGCCCCCAGCGCCTAGAGACCCTTACGGGTGATTGTTCGCGCTTTACAAATGTGGATTATTTTTATTATTATTACCAAACATAACAATACAGATGGATAATGGACAATTGGCACAGCAGTCCTCTCCTCACAATTCTCTACAGGGATCCACACACAAAGAACCCCCACTGGGCCTCGCTCCCTCCAGTTATTATCTCTTCCTCACAGGACACACTGGACTGGGCAAGCAGGAAGTCCATGCCTCAGGGCTAGGTGGTCTTGGATTTTCCCTAGGTGATGTCCCCTCACTCAGATTGGTGGCTGGAGGCCTTAACCCTCAATCCTGGTCACAGGCAGAAGTCTTGCAGAGCTTCACCTCCTCGCACAGCCTGTCTGGCTGTTTGGCAGTTGGCAATCTTGAGGGCCTCAAACTCCCCTTCTTATAGTCTATTTTCAGATGCCAATTGTGGTTTAGGGTCTGAGTTTTTGGAGGTTGTGTTAGAGTCTGCTTCCTTCTGAAGTGCCCTCTCCTCTGCCCCTGGTGGTAGAGGGAAAGTGGTAGGAGTTTGGGATCAGTGATGTAGAAGTGGGATAGATTGCAGGGATAGTACAGTTGTACTACTTCTATACTGCAAAGTACAATTTTAAAAAACCTGCAAGTGTAAATCCCCACCTCCAGAGATCTTCACACCTGTGAGTTTACTACTTAAGAACTGCATACAAGTAAAGATGCTATTTATTTTACCTGGTATATAAGGATACTCTGGGGTTCATTATTTGTCAGATGCAATAAAAGACGTATTATGAGTTATTGGGAAATAACATGCAGATTTTGGTGGTTAACAAGCCATCTCAATGGATGAATCCAGAGCAGCTATTTTAAATCTTAAACCAGGCTTCCCTTCTTATACCTGTCCCCCTTTCATTCTAGTGTAAGGAGTAGATGTCATCAAATGGTTCCTTAACTCCCTACTGAACAAATCACTGTCTTCATTCTAACTGGAAATAAGCGAAGATTCTGCCTCTCAAAAAAAAAACAATGACGATTCCAATACTCCAAGAAACTACAGGCCTATTTGCTTGCTGCCAGCCTCATCTAAACTTGTGGAGAGATTAGAGAATAGGCTGAATTCCACTTTATTGACTCCAACTTGCCTCTCCACCCCAGCCAATTAGGGTTTAGGCCAACATTCAGTACAGAGACAGAAATTCTGGAAGTGTCTGAAGTGATAAAATGCACGCTAGATGCAGCAGGAAAGACAGCCCTGGTACTGCTAGAACTTTTGGCTGTATACAATACGGGTCCACACTCCAGGCTGCTTACCCATCTATACGATATAGGCATCAGAGGCTCAGTACTGAAGTGGCTGAAATACTTTCTCGAAGACAGATTTCAAAATATTTGGATGCCATCTTTCTCGTCTAGCAAGAGCAGTGTCTCTGTAGGAGTGCTCCAGGGCTCGGCCCTTAGCCCCACCATGTTTAACATTTATATGACCCCTTCAGCGGCACTGGTTGAGTCTTTCGAGGGCCAAAATAATCTCATATGCTGATAACACTAAGCTGATGTTTTCATTCAAGAAAGGTGAGACAATTGCCCATGATGCAATTAGAGCCTGTCTATCAACAGTGTTCAACTGGTTGAGAATTAACCAACTCAAATGCAACATTGACAAGACTGACGTTCTTAGCTTCGGATTACATTTTACTCTCAACCTGCAAGCTCATTGGCCAGACAGCCCTGCCCCATCCAAATGCTCAAGCGAATGCAATAAAAAACGTAGGAGTCGAGTTTGAAAAGCAACTGACACTTCAAAATCAAATTAACACAGTAGTTGGCATGTATTTTGGCCTCATGCGAACTGCTAAATATTTTTTACAGATCCTGTCCTTGCCCATCATGAAAACAGTGATCTTGGCCGTGATTTTTTCCAGACTGGACTAAGCCAAGGCCCTTTATGCTGGCCTTCCACAATATTTAATGGGGAAACTACAAATGGTGCAGAATGAGGCGGCTCACTTGGTTATAAACCTACCTAGGTAAGCTTTAGTCCTGGCACATCTGAAGACACAGCACTAGCTCCCAGTAAATAAAAGGATACTGTTCAAGACTCTTGTATTCATGCATAGAGCATTGAACCACTCTGGCCCCTGCATGGCACACAGTGCATGGATGTGCGTGGGGGTGCTACATGTTCCCCCAGGGCCACTTTGCAGTGGTCCATGTAGGACGAGGGTCCTGTTGGGGGCCCCCAAAGTCCCTTTCCGACAGCCTTGTCCTGGAGGTAGGACTACCATGAAAAGGTTGTTGGAAAGGAACATCATAATCCCAGCTGTGGTGCCTGCCTCTGGACCACGGTCATTAGGGATTTTGATTCTGACCACCGCCCCACTGGGGTCAGTAGTTCCTGTCAGAGGCAGCGGTCTGTCCCCCATCCATCAAGGGACCGACTGCCAGCATCATAATGTGATGGTTGGAGCAAAGGGCCGACGGTCGGACCGCCACCAATGGCCTATCGGTGGCAGTCCACCTGACATTGTAATTAGGTTTTTAATGTTTGATTAAATATTAATTTAATTTGAAGATATTAAATTAACCTTTTTTACAATTCATTAAACAATCCTATTTAAATTATGTGTACAACTAATTTAAGATTGAATTTTGTATCCAACTAAAGTTACATGAATCTTTAAATTAAAAACATGTATTAAAATATTATATCATTAAATATTAGCATGTAATTTGACACTTTTGAGTAGTTTTACAATGATGAACTGTCAAAATGAGTAAAGTTTCTCAAAAGTATAAGAATAAACTTACACGTGTAACTTACTCACAAGTGTATGTTATCTTTGGAAATAGACTCAAATGTATTTTTCTTCTTGTTTTTTCTATTATGGTTTCCTAATGGGAAATTGTGATGCACAACGTGGATGGGACACATTGCAGAAGAGGCTGTTTATGAATAGGTGTGTTTACCACTGATTTTCTGAAGTGCTCTCATACTTAGGACCTCATTCACAAAGTCTAAAGTTCTTCTATAGCCACAAAGGTTACATTTATGCAATCATTTAACTACAAAAGGATACTTACCCGGCCAGGGCCGGCTTTAGTGCTGGTGTCGCCCTGTGCGACAATGTTTGTTGGCGCCCCCCCAATGACCACATCCACCACAGATTCTCTCAGTAGCACCCTTTAACAGTGACCAAGTCACCATAACCACACTCTCTCAGATGCATTGAATTAGTTATATAGCGCCACTCATACCAGTGTAGGGTGTCGGAGAACTTTGCATCACACACACATTACACAGAGAATCATAAATCAGTGTATAGGAAATGTTACATAAGCCAAAGGACTAAAAGTGTAGGAGTCACATGTCATCCATACTGGTAGGCAGTATAGTTTAAGAGTGCTTGGTGTGGAGAAGCACAAACTCAGAGTCGAAAAAGAAACAGCATAGTTGGGAGTTTTCTTTAATAATAAGAATCGATTTCTAGCCGCAGACCGATCTCCCCCCCCCCCCCCTTCACCCCCCCTCTCCCCCTCAGCCCTGTTTGAGTTTATGACCTTAACCCTAGCACATATTATCGCTATGCATACACGGGATAGATAAGGACTATGATGCTGCATACCAGGCTCGCCAGCTCTATGCGCTGCCGTATGTGTAGCTGTGAGCTATACTGGGTTATCCTTGCCGCGCTTCGGCCCGCACCCTGAGCGCGCTGCTGGCGTTCGGCCACCCGGAGGCCTCTACATCCTGGGGACACGGCGACGCCCGCTGGGTCACTGGCTTGGGGCTTGGGTGGCAGCCGGCATAGCCGTGGAGTGGGCTAGATCACAGCGCCATCCTTTACCGTTGATAGCATGCACCTGAGATACCTCTAAAACTAAAAAGCACATACGTAACATTCCGCGCCTACTCCCTTCACAACGCGCACACCCCCTCTTCTGCGCGCATGTCATCCTGCATAATGCCGCCGGACCTCCGGGTTGTCGGCTAAATGGCTGTGTTCTCATATCTGGAGATGTACACTTTATTTAACTGCTGTACCACCTGGACGGTGACTGTGCATTGTAAGACGACATAAATGTGCACAATAAAGGTTTTCAAAAAAAAAAAAAAAAAAGAATCGATTTCTAGCCAAATTAACCCTTTTTGCAACATTAATCAATGTTCTAATAATGTATACTTTGCAGTGTGTATGCAGTTCTAGGATGAAAGTTAAAAGCTCACTATTCTATATTAGGACTTTAAGTTATAAATTGCAAGTAACAAAAGGATGTCTCTTTTGAAAGCAGTAACCTGCTGATCTGTTTACATTATACACACTCTGTAATCTACCTGGAACACGTTCTTTGCAGCAGGCATATTAACCCTCTGCACTAACTTCACCTAAGTCAAAACCTCAACTATACAAAATGCTGGTCTCTCTCCAGGAAGATAATTAATCACACGAGTTATCTTGACATTTATGTGAGGCCTGGTAATTGCCGGGGGAAAGAAACATTGCAGCAGGTGCTTCAAAAAACATAATAAACTTGCAAACACGGAGCCCCCAGGAAGCCAGCACCCGGTGCGGTGGCACCGGTCGCACCGCCCTAAAGCCGTCCCTGTACCCGGCAGTAAAGGTAATTACTGTAAATACTTACCCGGCAATAAAGGCAATTACTGTAAATGCACACCTCATCTGCGGACAATTATGCATCGGGAAACTTCACACAATAAGTGGGTAGTGTTTGAATTAGATGAAGTTTGCCTTTGGAGTTCATAAATGGCCACAAATGTATGAGTTTTTGGTCATTCAAAAACTTTTCCCAACCCCTGTAAATAGTAACTGAGTATAGCTGAAGTAAATCCTTTTCCAGGGTGCGAAGGGGAACAAAATCCCTCCAGGAAAGAAGTTTAATTTAAGGAAAGAAGTTTCTCCATGGGGCAATCTTTTCATGGAGAGAAAAAAAGTAATGAAAAGAAGAAAGAAAGTACTTGCACAGCAAGATTGTCTTCACACAATGTGTTATTGCCCTGTGTACATATCCACATTATGGAAATAGTACTATGAAAATGTATCACTTGACATTCCCAGTAATATGCCTAGAAACCTGCGACTGCGGTAGCTTCCCAGCCATACTGCTCTCTATGTCTGTGAATTTCGAAAAGTTTTGAATGAGTACCTTTTCGCATGAATAGTACTTCAAATGCACATTTTCATTTTTGGCAGTCAGGCAATGTCTTTTTCTGCGTGCTCTTTCTCTGTGCTCAATTCTGTCACTGTGGAAAGTGAGAACCATTTTGCAATACTGTAGAATACCGGTCACTTAGCAAATTTGGCCATTATGACTTCATTGTTGAAAGCATTCAATTATGTGTATTATTGTGAACTTATTTAGACTGTCTGAATTCCAAATTTCAGCAGTGTTGAAACTAGGCAAATTATGTACTTCTGCAGCACTGTGGAAACTAGGACCTGCCAGACTTCCCAAACGTGGTGTGGATACAGATCTGACCCTCCGGAGATTATGTACCTCTTCTGGTTTGGGTGCTGCACCTGCGTTGCTGGGGGGCAGCAAGCCGAGAAACCAGACTTAGTGGGTTCGGTGCCTGCAGTGTGCAGGGGAGTGATACTTGTAAAATGTTGTATTGGATTAGTGACTCCATGATTGGCTTATTTGATTTACTTGTCAGACCCTAGTACAGTGCATCATGTGTGTCAAGGGCCTGTAAATCAAATGCTACTGATGGGATTGCAGCACTAATTGTGCCACCCACAGAAGCAGCTTGTAAAATGTGGCTCAGACCTGCCATTGCAGAACCTGTGTACAGTCTGGGACTACCATGTCGACTTGGCAAGTGCACCTACTTGCCACTCCCTAAACCTTCCCTTTTCTACATATTAGTCACCCCTACGGTAGGCCCAAGGACAGGGTGCATTTGATGTAAAAGGTAGGGCATGCCCTGATATGTGTGGCATGTGAATTACAGCCAATTTAGTTTTTCACTATTGCAAGACTACCTGCTCCCATAGGCCAGAATGGGCAGTTTGATTATTACATCTTATAATCCTAACTGACCCAGGGAACAAGTTAGAAATTTGAGTTTAGTATGCCTGAACTCAGAATGTTAAAATATATATTTTAGTGTGGGTGATTTTTACATTCTGTGTTTGAAAATAACACTTTTAGAAAGTAGGTATTTTCTTGCCTAACCATCCAGCATGCCTCAGCTAGGTTTGTGTATTCCATGTCTGGTTTGTTAGTGACAGGAGTCTGGAGAGGACTTTGGCTCCAGCAGTCTGATGGGTCAGGGCTGGGCTGAATAGGACCTGCATTGAATAGAGAGTGGGGACGGCGGAGATCTCCTCTCACTGTCCTGAGCCCTCATAGAATAGAGAGTAGGGGGAGGAGATTTCCTTTCAGCTACCTGGGCCAGGTCTGCTTTCAACAATGCTGTCTCCACCTCCTGCCAGGAAGCTGCACAGAACTGGTTTGGGCTGGGCACAGGCACCCTCTGCCTTCAGAGGACAAAGGATTCACTGGTATAAATATTGGGGCCCAGAACTTTAGATCACTTCTGGGAATCAAGACGAATCTTTGCCAAGGACAAGACCAAGAAAGCTGAAGGGCGACACTGCCCCAGTGCTGTGCTTTTTTGGGGGTTGGCCTGTAGTGGTTGCTTTATTTCCCAAGAAAAGGGGAAGAGGATTTGTGTGAACTTTTCATCATCTTGAAGAAGAATTTCCAAGGGCTTGAAGTGTGCTTGCCTTCTGCCTGAAGTCTCAGGGATACAAGACTTCACTACCAGCACCCCTGAATTCCCTTGCTGGGAATTCTACCTGCAGAGAGGTGCCTGCTGTTGTTTGGGCCCTCTGAGAAGACTGCGTGTCTCTGGGAGCTGGAAGCACGAAGCAACGAGGAAAAGCATGTCGCCGCCGCAGCAGTTGCCGTCGCAGCACCGGAGAAGGGTGCCGCAGCCGCAGCTGTTGACCGTCACATCATCGACGAAACATGTCGCATCACCGGAGAAGTGTGTCGCTGCAGCAGTGGTCCCCTTTGCATCACCGGAGAAGCGTGTCGCAGGGCCTGTCGCGGCTCAGAAGTTACCGAGTTCGTCGCACGGCCGTCGGGCGTGCACCCATCACATCCAACATTGTCGCATCGCATCAAACATGCCATTTTGTTGCATTGCACCAGATCGTCCCATCGCATCGAGGCGCCATCTTGTCGCATCGAAACCGGAGCGCAGCCAGAAACCGACGCATCACCTCCTGTCCGGTAAGGAACCGAAGCATCACCTCCCCTGCGCTGCAGTAAGGAACCGACACATCACCTCCCCGAAGCAAGGAACCGACGCATCACCTTCCCTGTGACCCTTTTTATTGTATTGCGTGACGCATCCAAGGTACTTTGAGGGTAAAATGTTGCATTTACCATCTACATTGAACTAAGCTATTTTCTACCATTTTAAAGTCTATTTTTGATTACAGTATTGTGGATTTTTTTCATTTGGTCTTGTGTTAAGTCTAGTAAAGATTACTACTGGTGTGGTGTCCATTTGTAGTGTTTTAACTTTATTACTGTATGTGTTCACAAATGCTTTACACACTTCCTCTGAGATAAGCCTGTCTGCTAGTGCCAAGCTACCAAGGGGGTGAGCAGGTGTTATCAAGGAGTGTACCCCCCTTTCCCTCACTAGAAGCAAGGGCCCCTACTTGGTCAAAGGTACCTACCTCTGCCAACTAGAGACCCCCATTTCTAACATTGGTGGTCAGCGGTGAGGATTTGTACTTGCATTTGTGACTCATATACAGTGATTGGTGTACACTACTAATGAGTGCAGACCATAATGCGACCACATACATTTTGGTAGAATTTTCCTTGGAATTTCTTTTTGCTTTTTGAAAACTGCCAATTGTTTTCACCATGAGCAAAGCAGCGTCCATTGCATCTGTTGACATTGATTTTGAAGAAGATAGTATTGACACCTACACTGTGTCGTACCTCAAAGCTGCTTGTAGGAAATTTAAAATCTCTATGAAAGGCCTCACCAGGAAAGAGGAATATCAGAAGGCCCTAAAGGCCTGGGTAGAATCCAGGAATGCCAGTGAGCATCCCGAAGAGCCTAGGGAGGAGGCAGAGAATTTGGATGAGCAGCTCGAGGGGACAGTGGGCCTGGATGGGAGGAAAGTGCCTACCAGAGCAGGCAGCAGTGTTTCTTCAAAGGACCTGTCCCCAAGAGAGTTGGAGGACAGGGAGAGAGGTAGAGTGCATAAGATGGAGCTGGGCAAGCTCCAACTAGGTGGGCAGATGGAGTTGGAGAGTAAGAAGTTGGCCTTGGAGGAAAAAATAATGCATTTGGAGCATGAGAGGATGTTGAGGGAATTGGAATTGAAATCTAAAAGTTTAGAAATTTCTCCCTCTGGTGGCAGCGCCCCATCTGTGCCTGTAGAAACAAGAGTGTTTATTCCCAAGGATGTCATTAAGCAGTTTCATAAGAATGAAGATATAGGGCAATGGTTTAAGGCCTATGAGGTAGTTATGACCTCCCACCGGGTCCCTGAGAAGGATTGGGGAGTGGGGTTGTGGGGGGCGGTTCCTCAGTGATGGGCGGGATACCTTATTAGAATTGCCTTTTGTAAATCAGAATTCTTATGTGCATGTGAAAGAAGCCATAATGTCCATGAATGGCTTGACCCCTAAGCTTTATAGAAAAAGGTTTAGGAATTGAAAGAAACTGGATTCTAGCACTTGGGTAGAATATGTGACTTTTTTGTGCAGGGCATTGGATGGTTGGGTGAAGGGTAGCAAAGTGAATGATTATCAGGAGCTCTATGATTTGTTTGCATGGGAGCACTTGTCTAGTAATTGCTCTCCAGAGCTACGCCAGCACCTTATTGATAGCAAGCTGACTAAGTGGTGGCCTCTCCCCCTGACTCAGCACAGTCCTGAGGTAAAGACGGACAGAGCGGGGCCTCATAAACCTGAGACAGGTTCCAGGGAGGTGAGGTTTGATCCTTTATCGTGACGGGTGACGATTGCACCCTGTGATTGGAGGATGAGTACAAAGTGAGGTTATATCGTTTATCCAACCCCTGTTACTGTCTTTTCACACTATTTTATGAATATGGGGCCCGATTCACAGAATGAACTTAAGACTAAATCCTAAACTCACTACTTTGTGGTATTCACAGAATGCACTTACTACTTTTGGTATTCACAGACTGCACTTACTACTTTTGGTATTCACAGAATGGATTTATGACTACTAACTTTACGTCCGCACTCGGGCCGGAAATTCCGGCCCGGAGCCGGAGCTTACGGCCCAGAGGCGGGGCTTCCGGGCTGGAGGTGGAGCTTCCGGCCCGGATATGGAGATTTCGGCCATGGTTAAATCTCCGCCACTGGCCGGAATCCCCACCTCCGGCCCAGAAGCTCCGCCTCCGGCCCAGAAGCCCCACCTCCGGCCCAGAAGCTCCGCCTCCGGCCCAGAAGCCCCGCCTCCGGCCCGGAAGCTCCGCCTCCGGGCCGGAATTTCCGGCCCGAGTGCGGACGTAAAGTTAGTAGTCGTAAATCCATTCAGTGAATACCAAAAGTAGTAAGTGCAGTCTGTGAATACCAAAAGTAGTAAGTGCATTCTGTGAATACCACAAAGTAGTGAGTTTAGGATTTAGTCTTAAGATCATTCTGTGAATCGGGCCCAGAGTGTTTATGTATGCAGTAGCTTGGTGTGACTTAGATAGGTCCTGAAGAAAGCCGTGGGGAGTTCCCCCGATGGCTGAAACATGTCGACCTAAAAATAGCAGTCATTTGGGATTACTGCTATGACCTAAAAATAGCAGTCACTTGGGATTACTGCTATAGTTTTTTCTGCACCGTTTTTACTAGATGTGAGGAGGGTTGTATCATTCAGAGTAGTTTGTCTCTCCACACAACCTTTTTAAAATCTCTTTCACAAATATATCTTTTTTGCACTGCACCACATAGGATTCCTTTATTATGGACATGAGCATACCTTCTCCTTCTTCTTGCATGGTCCCGCAATGGCATTTACTTTGAGCAACAGAGCTTGCCAGCAAGGCAGTCCTTATGATCAAGGGACAGACCTTCCACTCTTGGCGGATGACCAAATGATAATATTGATCATTAGAGCTTGATTGATTCATACCCATGCTCTACTTTGAGAGGTAGATTGATGGTATTCCTTGCTCTGCTCTGAATGCCTGTGTGGTATTACGACTTTTCACTAACCTTTGCGTTCATCTCTTTATGTGCTTCTGTTGTTGACCCCCAGTTCTCTTTTTGTGTGTGTATTTAGCAAGCTGACTAACCCTAGGAAGCTTTTTGAGGAGGCGGACCGCTGGGTTAGTACCCGGGTCTACAAGGGTCATGTGGGAGACTTCACCAAAGGTGGGCAGGGTCCCCAGCAGAAGAGTGGGGGGAAGCATCAACAGAGGGAGTTCCAGAAAGGTCCCCAAAGTAATCCCCAAAAGAACCAAGGGAAGGGTTCCCAGCCTTCCCCTGAGAAGAAACAAGGGGCTCCGACAGGTAAACCTGTTCCTAAGGGACCCCCACAATGTTTTAAGTGTGGTGAGGTGGGCCACTGTTTCTATGATCCCAAGAGCCCCCTGAGAGAAAAAACAGCACCCACTGGTGCAACGCCCCGGCAGATGGCTAGTGTAGCCCTGGGTGAGGAGATGGGTGCCCAAGGTGGGTGGGTTCCCCTAGAGATGTCCCTAGTCTCTTTAGGAGACTGTGAGGTCGTCCCCAGGACCCAGCTGCCTGATAACACTAAAACGTAAGGCAGTGGGTGACCATCAAAGGCAATAGAGTGGAGGCTTTAGAGACTCCAGAGCCAGTGTGACAGCTGTCAGTTGTCGGCTGGTGTCTGAAGAGCAGGTGATGCCCAATGCATTTTACCCGGTTGCTGCCGCTGACAACACAGAGAGCCACTGCAAGGTGGCTCAGGATCCCTATGAGTGGTGTGGGTCTCAGGTACTCTTCAAGTAGCTGTGAGGCCAGCCAAGCCTGTTGACTATCTGTTGGGTAACGATCTGGAGAGCTCCCCTTGGGCTAAGGTGGAGCGAAGTGCTCATTTGGAGATGTTGGGTCTGCCTGAGTGGGCGTGTGTGACCACTCGGTCCATGGCAGCCTGTAAGAATGTTCAAGAGGACCTGGAGCCTGAAAGAGTGGCCCAGGTGCCTGCCTTAAAGAGAAGAGGCAGGGTGTGCGGGAAACCAGCCCCCACCGTTCCCATGGTCCAGGAGGAGGCAGACCTTGAGAGGGATGCCCTGGAACCTATACGGGAGCAGGTAGCTGAACTGGGTGACCTGCCTGAGCTGACCCATTGGCAGCAGGAAGGAGGCCCCTCCAGGGAAGAATTCTGTGAGGGGCACGAAGAGTGCCCTTCTCTTGTGGGTTTGCAGCACCACTCTGCAATCCCGGTGTTAGACCTGGCACCTTGGCTTGAGTCTCCCTTCCACTTTTTGTCGCTGTGCCTCATGTGTTTTGCTGGTGTTAGCTGCTCAGAGCACTGTGCCACTTCCAACCAGTGCCACAGTGCAAGTGCTCCCTATTTAAAATGTATATGTTGGTTGGATTCCATGATTGGCTTATTTGGTTTACTGTCAGACCCCAGTAAAGTGCACCAGGAGTGCCCAGGGCTTGTGAATACAAATGCTGCTGGTGGGCTTGCAGCACTGGGTGTGCCACCCACAGAAGCGGCCTGGTAAAATGTATCTAAGGTCTGCCATTGCAGAACCTGCGTGTAGTCTGGTACTGTCATGCTGACTGGGTAAGTGCACACACTTGCCAGTCCCTAAACCTTCCCTTAACTTCATATCAGTCACCCCTATGGTAGGCCCAAGGGCAGGGTGCATTGTAAGCATAAGGTAGGACAAGCCCTGATGTGTGTGGCATGTCCTAATAGTGAATTACAGCCATTTTCGTTTTTCACTATTGTAAGGCTACCTGTTCTCCATAGGCCAGAATGGGATGCTAGAATTGTTACATTCTATGATCCTAACAGACCCAGGGAACATGGTAGAAATTCGAGTTTAGTATGCCTGAACTCAGAATAATAAAATACATCTTTTAGTAAAGTTTATTTTAATATTCTGTGTTTGCAAATACCACTTTTAGAAAGTTGGTATTTGCTTGCCTGACCATTTCACCCCACCTCTGCTATGATGTGTATCTGCCTGTCTGGTTGTGTGAGTGACAGGGCTGGGGAAACCCAGAGGGGCAGGGCTAGGTAGCCTGGTGGTGAATAGAAAGATTGGCAGTCAGATGGGTGGGAGGAGTACACCTGGGCTCTGAATAGGGTTGTGCTCTGCTACCACAATGCTGGCTCCACCTCCTGCGGAGCGGCTGATGTCTCTGTCCTGCACCCTGAATTGAAAGGCAAAGTCATGTCAACAGAGTGCTCAAGAACTGGTTTGGACTGGGCAAAGGCCCTTCAACCCCAGAGGAACAAAGGAATTAGGGGTATAAGTATTGGGACCCTGCTCCCAAGAAATTAGATCCTGCTGAAACAAGAAGAACCTCTGCCAGAGGAGAAGGAACTGGGAAAGCTGTAAGAGGAGTACTGTCCCTGACCTGGGGGATTGGCCTGCAGTGGTTGCCTTGCTGCTGAAGGAGAGGAGAAAGACTACTAAAGACTTTGCTTCAACTTGTGCTTTAAAAAGGTCTCCAAGGGCTTGAACTGAGCTTGCCCCCTGAACGAAGTCCCAGGACCAGTGGACTTCACCCCCAGCTCCCCAGAGTCTTTTGGAAGTGCCTGCTGCTGTTGTTGGGCCTTCTGAGGGACTGCGTGTCGCAAGGAGCTGGAAGCGCGATGCAAGGACGAGAAGCGTGCCGCCGTCGGAGCCGCTGTCGTCGCATCTCGCAAAGGGTGTCGCCGCTGCAGCATCGCATCGAGCGGAAGCGTCTCGCATCATTCCGGAAGTGTCTCGCAACGCCGAAGAAGCGTGTCGCCATCGCAGCCATCGTAGCTGTCGCATTGCACTGCATTGAGAGAAGAGTCTCGCATCGAGGAGGAAGCGTGTCGCCATCGCAACCATCGTAGTTGTCGCATTGCACCGCAACCAGAAAAGCGCCTCGCATCCACGGAGAAGCGTGCCGCCATCGGAGCCACTGTCGTCGCATCTCGCAGAAGGGGTGTCGCCGCTGCAGCATCGCATTGAGCGGAAGCGTCTCGCAATGTTGGAGAAGAGTGCCGCTGCCAAGGCCGCTGTCGTCGCATCTCGCCAAAGGTGACGCCGCTGAGGCTGACGCATCGAGTCGCGTCTTCTCGCAACATCGGAGAAACGTAACGCATCTGGAAGATCCCGTCTTTATTTCTTTTGCACCAAGCACTTCAACGCATCTGCATCGCTGCAACAATTTCGTTGCCCTGCGTGTCGCATCTAAGGTACATTGACTTAAAGTGTCGCATTTAAGAACTTAAGAGAAACTAAGCAATCTTCTACCAACTAAGCAACCGTATTGTGTATTTTTAATCGTTTAATAGTCTTGTGATAATCCTATATAAAGAATCCTTATTTTTAATATAAATACCTGTGTGGTGTCCATTTGTAGTGTTGTCACTTTGTTACTGTATGTGTTCACAAATGCTTAACCTATAATGCTCTGAGATGAGCCTTGTCTGCTTGCGCCAAGCTACCTAGAGGGTGAGCAGGGGTTGTTTTAGTAGTGTAACCCCTTACCCTGACTAAAGGAAAGGTTCCCTGCTTGTCACAAGTACCTACCTGTGCCAACCAGAGAACCCGGATTCTAACATTGGTGGTCAGCGGTGAGGATTCTGGACTTGCATTTGTGACTCATGTACAGTGATTGGTGAACACTACTTAGTGAGTGCAGACCTTAAACGCAACCAATACTTGTTGTTAGATTTATTTTTGGGACTGTCTATTTTTGAGCACTGCCAAGCTTTACCATGGTGGAGAAAGCAGCATCCATAGTCTCTGTTGATACTGAATTCGAATGGGAAGAAGAGGAAATAGATAATTACACTGCCAAGCAGCTAAAGTTCTTTTGCAGGAAGTTTAATGTTTCTACAACTGGATGTAAGAACAAGACACAGCTCTACAAGGTGCTGAGGGCCTGGGTAGAAGCAAGGAAGGACACCGATGATGATAATGCAGATGAGCAACTGGATGGGCCAGTGGGCTCAAAGGAAGGAGAAGCCCTTCCCCTGCTGGTAGCAGTGTTTCAGGAAAAGAATATCTCCAGAGGAGCTGGCAGATAGAAGAGAGGGTAGGATGCACGAAATGGAAATGGCAAAGCTCAAATTGAATGGGCAGCCGGAGCTAGAGAGCAAAAAGCAGGCTCTGGAAGAGAGAAGAATACAAATGGAGCATGAAACAAAGTTGAGGGAATTAGATCTGAAAGCTAAGAGTTTAGAGTCTACTCCCTCTGGTGGCAGCACACCGTCAGTGCAGACAGAATCAAGGGTGTACATACCCAAGGATGTGGTTAAGGAATTCTTCAAGAATGATGACATAGGGCAGTGGTTTAAGGCCTATGAGGTAGCCATGTCTTCCCACCGGGTCCCTGAGAAAGATTGCGGAGCGGGGTTGTGGGGACGGTTCCTTAGTGAGGGGCGGGATACACTGCTGGATTTGCCTTCAGATGATTATAATTCCTATCCCCATATGAAGGCTGCTTTGATGTCTAGGTATGGGTTGACCCCTGAGTTGTATAGGCAAAGGTTCAGGGGTTGCACCAAGATTCCAAACAGTACGTATGTTGAGTATGTGACTTTTTTTTGCAGAGCACTGGATGGTTGGGTGAAGGGTAGCAAGGTTAATGATTTTCAAGGGCTTCTTGATTTAATGGCATGGGAGCACTTGTTCAGTAATTGTTTTCCTGAGCTACGCCAGCACCTGATTGATAGTAGGCTGACTAACCCTAGGAAGCTTGCTGAGGAGGCGGGCCGCTGGGTCAGTACCAGGGTCCATAAGGGTCAAGTGGGAGATTCCGCCAAAGGTGGGCAGGGTCCCCAGCAGAAGAGTGGGGGTGACAAGGGTAAACAGAGGGAGTTCCAGAGGAGGCCCCAAAGAAATCCCCAAGGGAACCAAAGAAAAGGTTCTCAGCCTCCCCCACCACAGAAACCGACCGGTGCCCCGACAGGTACACCTGTTCAGAAGGGGCCCATCAAATGTTACAAGTGTGGTAACATGGGGCATTTTGCCTCTGATGTGAAGTGTCCATTGTTTGGTAAACCAGCACCCACTGGTGCTCCCTCCCGGCTGGTGACTAGTGTAGCCCTGGGGGAGGAGATGGGTGTCCAAGGTGGGTGGGGTCCCGCAGAGATGTCCCTTGTCTCATTAGGAGACTGTGAAGTGGTCCCCCAAACCCAGCTGCCTGAGAACACAAAAAAATACAGGCAGTGGGTCACCATAAATGGCCATAGGGTTGAAGCTCTCAGAGACACAGAAGCCAGTGTGACAGCTGTCAAGCGCCACCTGGTGTCTCAGGAGCAGGTTGTCCCAGGAGCATTCTATCCGGTTGTTGCCTCCAACAACACAGAGAGTCACTGCCCAGTGGCTCAGGTTCCCTTTCAGTGGGGGGGGGGTCTCTGGTACTCTTCAGGTAGCTGTGAGGCCCACCATGCCTGTAGACTGTCTGTTAGGGAACGACTTGGAGAGCTCACCTTGGGCTAAGGTGGAGCGGAGTGCTCACCTGGAGATGTTGGGTATGCCGGATTGGGCGTGTGTCATCACACGGTCCATGGCAGCCAGTAGAGGTGCTCAAGAGGTCCTGGAGCCTGAGAGGGAGGCCCAGGGACCGGCCTTAAAGAGAAGGAGCAGGGGGCGCGGGAAACCGGCCCCTGAAGTTTCCACGGTCCAGGAGGGAGCAGACCTTGAGGGGGATGCCCTGGAACCTACAGGGGAACAGATAGCTGAACTGGGGGACCTGCCTGAGCTGACCCATAGGCAGCAAGAAGGAGGACCCTCCAGGGAAGAGTTCTGCAGGGAGCAGAAAGAATGCCCTTCTCTTGTGGGTATGCGGCAGCAGGCTGCAGACCAGGCCAATGGTGATCAGTCCGGAACTCATTTCATTTACTAGGAGAACGACCTCCTGTATTCTGAGCCTAAGGTTGCTGAGCCTGGGTCAGCCCGTGTGCTGGTGGTACCCCAGCGCTTCAGAGCCTTCCTACTGGGGCTGGCTCACGATGTACCCTTAGCAGAACATTTGGGGCAGGACAAGACCTTTGAAAGGCTTGTCACCCACTTCTTTTGGCCCCAAATGTGCAGTAGTTCAGATACTCACTGCAGAACATGCCAAACTTGCCAGGCAAGTGGGAAGAGTGGAAGGAAGCAGAAGGCTCCACTCCAACCATTCCCTGTGGTCGGTACAACATTCCAGCGAGTGGGGATTGACATTGTAGGGCCACTGGACCCCAGGACAGTGATGGGCAATAGGTTCATCCTGGTCCTGGTGGACCATGCCATCCGGTACCCAGAAGCCATCCCTCTGAGGACAGTGACGGTCCCCGTGGTGGGACGTGCGCTGATGGGCATTTTCTCCCAAGTGGGATTCCCTCTAGAGGTGGTGTCTGACCGAGGTACCAATTCATATCTAAATATATGAAATCCCTTTGGCAAGAGTGTGGTTTAACCTACAAGTTCACTACACCTTACCACCCCCAAGGAAACGGGTTGGTTGAGAGATTCAACCGAACCCTAAAAGGCATGATAATGGGCCTGGAAGGACCCATGAGGCGTAAGTGGGACGTCCTCTTACCATGCCTTCTCTTTGCTTACAGAGAGGTACCACAGAAGTCTCTAGGGTTCAGTCCCTTTGAGCTTCTGTACGGACATCCAGTGAGAGGACCTCTAAGTCTGGTCAAGGAAGGCTGGGAGCAATCTCCCAGGAAACCTCCCCAGAATGTATATAGCTACTTGCTGGCCTTCAGAAACCAGACTAGGCGTTTCAGGGAACTTGCTGAGGCAAACCTGGAAGCAGGCCAGGAGGAGATGAAGCGGTGGTACGACCGGAATGCCACTCTGGTAGAGCTTCAGCCTGGACAGAAGGTATGGTTCTTGGCCCCCGTGGAGCCCTGTGTGCTCCAGGATAAGTGGACCGGTCCCTTTGAGGTGGTGGAGCGCAAGAGTCCGGTTACCTATTTGGTGGACTTGCGGTCTCCAAGGAACCCCTTAAGGGTCCTTCATGTCAACCGCCTCAAGCCCTACTTGGAGAGGACCCAAGTGGCCATGCTCTTAGCGACAAATGCTGGGATGGAGGAGGAGAACGAGCCTCTTCCTGACCTCCTGTCAGTCAAGGAGCAAGATGGGTCAGTGGATGGTGTCATCCTCTCTTCCGCCCTGACCCCTGAGCAACAGAATGATTGTCGCCAGCTGCTGGGCCAATTTTCTGACCTGTTTTCCCTGGTCCCCAGTGTCACTGATTGGTGTGTCCATGATGTGGACACTGGAGATAGTACACCTGTGAGGCACAAGGCCTACAGGGTGACTGACAGGGTAAGGGCCTGCATCAAGGAGGAGGTCTCCAAGATGTTTGCCCTAGGGGTAATTGAGTCCTCAAGCAGTCCTTGGGCCAGCCCAGTGGTCTTGGTCCCAAAGGCTGCAGCGCCGGGAGCCACACCCGAACCCCGGTTCTGTGTGGACTACAGAGGACTCAATTCAGTCACCAGGACTGACGCACACCCCATCCCCAGAGCTGATGAGCTCATAGATCGGCTAGGGGCTGCCCACTACCTCAGCACGTTTGATCAAAAGTCTGGGTATTGGCAGATCGCCTTGACCGATGGGGCCAAAGAGAGGTCAGCATTTTTCACCCCTGATGGGCATTACCAGTTCTGGGTCATGCCCTTTGGGATGAAGAATGCCCCTACCACCTTCCAGAGGTTGGTTAACCAGGTGTTGGCTGGGCTAGATTCGTTCAGTGCAGCCTACCTGGATGACATCGCAATGTTCAGCTCCACGTGGGAGGAACACCTGCGCCACCTCTGGGAAGTGTTGATGGCACTGCGAGGGCAGGCCTCACGATCAAGGCGAGTAAGTGCTAGATCGGGCAGGGTTCAGTGGTGTACTTGGGGCACCAAGTTGGGAGTGGCCAGGTGGCACCCCTTCAACCCAAGATAGAAACCATCCTGAATTGGGAGTCGCCCAAAACCCAGACAGAGGTGAGAGCCTTCCTAGGTCTCACCGGGTACTACAGGAGGTTTGTCAAGGGGTATGGCAACATTGTTGCCCCCTTGACAGCGCTGACTTCAAGGAAGCAGCCCAGGAAGGTGATCTGGACTGACACCTGTCAGAAATCTTTTGAGGCCCTGAAAGCTGCTATGTGCACGGCGCCCGTGCTTTTGGCTCCCAACTTCTCCAAAGAGTTTATCGTTCAGACAGACGCTTCAGAGCATGGTGCGGGGGCTGTTCTTTCACAGATTAATGAAGAGGGCCTAGATCAACCTGTAGCCTTTATTAGCAGGAGGCTACTTCCACGGGAACAGAGATGGAGTGCTATTGAGCGTAAGGCATTTGCTGTGGTGTGGGCGCTGAAGAAGCTAAGACCCTACCTGTTTGGGTCTCACTTCTGGGTTCAGACAGACCACAGGCCCCTCAGATGGTTGATGCATATGAGGGGTGAGAATCCAAAGCTGTTGAGGTGGTCCATTTCCCTACAGGGTATGGATTTCACGGTGGAACTTCGCCCTGGTACAGATCACGCCAATGCTGCCGGTCTGTCCAGATTTTTCCGCCTTAGTGATGAGGAACTCCCTGGGGTAGGGTAGTTCTCACCACTTTTCAGCTGGAGGGGACACGTGTTAGACCTGGCACCTTGGCGTGAGTCTCCCTTCCACTTTTTGTCGCTGTGCCTCATGTGTTTTGCTAGTGTTAGCTGCTCAGAGCACCCTGCCACTGCCAACCAGTGCCACAGTGCAAGTGCTCCCTATTTAAAATGTATATGTTGGTTGGATTCTACGATTGGCTTATTTGGTTTACTGTCAGACCCCAGTAAAGTGCACCAGGAGTGCCCAGGGCTTGTAAATACAAATGCTGCTGGTGGGCTTGCAGCACTGGTTGTACCACCCACAGAGGCGGCCTGGTAAAATGTATCTAAGGTCTGCCATTGCAGAACCTGCGTGCAGTCTGGTACTGTCATGCTGACTGGGTAAGTGCACACACTTGCCAATCCCTAAACCTTCCCTTAACTTCATATCAGTCACCCCTATGGTAGGCCCAAGGGCAGGGTGCATTGTAAGCATAAGGTAGGACAAGCCCTGATGTGTGTGGCATGTCCTAATAGTGAATTACAGCCATTTTCGTTTTTCACTATTGTAAGGCTACCTGTTCTCCATAGGCCAGAATGGGCTGCTAGAATTGTTACATTCTATGATCCTAACAGACCCAGGGAACATGGTAGAAATTCGAGTTTAGTATGCCTGAACTCAGAATAATAAAATACATCTTTTAGTAAAGTTTATTTTAATATTCTGTGTTTGCAAATACCACTTTTAGAAAGTTGGTATTTGCTTGCCTGACCATTTCAGCCCGCCTCTGCTATGATGTGTATCTGCCTGTCTGGTTGTGTGAGTGACAGGGCTGGGGAAACCCAGAGGGGCAGGGCTAGGTAGCCTGGTGGTGAATAGGAAGATTGGCAGTCAGATGGGTGGGAGGAGTACACCTGGGCTCTGAATAGGGTTGTGCTCTGCTACCACAATGCTGGCTCCACCTCCTGCGGAGCGGCTGATGTCTCTGCCCTGCACCCTGAATAGAAAGGCAGAGTGATGTCAACAGAGTGCTCAAGAACTGGTTTGGACTGGGCAAAGGCCCCTCAACCCCAGAGGAACAAAGGAATTAGGGGTATAAGTATTGGGACCCTGCTCCCAAGAAATTAGATCCTGCTGAAACAAGAAGAACCTCTGTCAGAGGAGAAGGAACTGGGAAAGCTGTAGGAGGAGTACTGTCCCTGGCCTGGGGGATTGGCCTGCAGTGGCTGCCTTGCTGCTGGAGGAGAGGAGAAAGACTACTAAAGACTTTGCTTCAACTTGAGCTTTAAAAAGATCTCCAAGGGCTTGAACTGAGCTTGCCCCCTGAACGAAGTCCCAGCACCAGTGGACTTCACCCCCAGCTCCCCAGAGCCTTTTGGAAGTGCCTGCTGCTGTTGTTGGGCCTTCTGAGGGACTGAGTGTCGCAAGGAGCTTTAAGCGCGATGCAAGGAAGCGAAGCGTGCCGCCGTCGGAGCCGCTGTCATCGCATCTCGCAAAGGGTGTCACCGCTGCAGCATCGCATCGAGCGGAAGCGTCTCGCATCATTCCGGAAGTGTCTCGCAACGCCGAAGAAGCGTGTTGCCATCTCAGCCATCGTAGCTGTCGCATTGCACCGCATCGAGAGAAGAGTCTCGCATCGAGCAGGAAGCGTGTCGCCATCGCAACCATCGTAGTTGTCGCATTGCACTGCAACCAGAAATGCACCTCGCATCCACGGAGAAGCGTGCCGCCGTCGGAGCCGCTGTCATCGCATCTCGCAGAAGGGGTGTCGCCGCTGCAGCATCGCATCGAGCAGAAGCGTCTCGCAGCGTCGGAGAAGAGTGTCGCTGCCAAGGCCGCTGTTGTCGCATCTCGCCAAAGGTGACGCCGCTGTAGCTGACGCATCGATTCGAGTCTTCTCGCAACATCGGAGAAACGTAACGCATCTGGACGATCCCGTCTTTATTTCTTTTGCACCAAGAACTTCAACGCATCTGCATCGCTGCAACACTTTCGATGCCCTGCGTGTCGCATCTAAGGTACATTGACTGAAAGTGTCGCATTTAAGAACTTAAGAGAAACTAAGCAATCTTCTACCAACTAAGCAACCGTATTGTGTATTTTTTATCGTTTAATGGTCTTGTGATAATCCTATATAAAGAATCCTTATTTTTAATATAAATACCTGTGTGGTGCCCATTTGTCGTGTTGTCACTTGGTTACTGTATGTGTTCACAAATGCTTAACCTATAATGCTCTGAGATAAGCCTTGTCTGCTCGCGCCAAGCTACCTAGAGGGTGAGCAGGGGTTGTTTTAGTAGTGTAACCCCTTACCCTGACTAGAGGAAAGGTTCCCTGCTTGTCACAAGTACCTACCTGTGCCAACCAGAGAACCTGCATTCTAACACCTGGCAGCAGGTGATCAGTCTGGATCACAATGGATCTACTGGGAGAATGGTCTCCTGTATAGCAAGCCTAAGGTTGCTGAGCCTGGGTCATCCCGTGTGCTGGTGGTACCCCAGCGCTTCAGAGCCTTCCTACTGGGGCTGGCTCATGATGTACCTTTAGCAGGACATTTGGGGCAGGACAAGACCTTTGAAAGGCTTGTCACCCACTTTTATTGGCCCCAAATGTGCAAGAGTTCAGATACTCATTGCAGGACCTGTCAGACTTGCCAGGCAAGTGGTAAGAGTGGGAGGAAGCACAAGGCTCCTCACCAGCCTTTCCCTGTGGTCAGCACCCCCTGTGAAAGGGTGGGCATTGACATTGTGGGGCCTCTGGATCCCAAGACAGCCATGGGCAACAGGTTCATTCTGGTCTCTGTGGACCATGCCACCCAGTACCCGGAAGCCATCCCTCTCCGGTCATGACGGCCCCCGTGGTGGGTCATGCGTTGATGGGAATTTTCTCCCACGTGGGGTACCCCAGAGAGGTGGTGTCAGACTGTGATACCAACTTCATATCCAAGTATATGAAGTCCCTGTGGCAGGAGTGTGGTGTAACCGATAAGTTCACCACTCCTTAGCACCCCCAAGGTAATGGGCTGGTTGTGAGATTCAACTGGATCCTAAAAGGCATGATTATGGGTCTTGTGGAACCAATGAGGGGTAAGTGGGACGTCCTCTTGCCATGCCTTTTCTTTGCTTACAGAAAGGTGCCACAGGAGTCCTAAGGGTTCAGCCCCTTTGAACTGTTGTATGGTCACCCTGTAAGATGACCTCTGAGTTTGATAAAGGAAAGCTGGGAGAAAGCTCCCAGGAAACCTCCCCAGGATGTATATAGCTACATGCTGACCTTCAGAAACTGAACCCGGCATTTTGTGCAACTCTCGAAGGCAAATCTGAAAGCCAGCTAAGAGGAGATGAAGGGATGGTTCGATCAGAATGCCACTCTGATTGAGCTTCAGCATGGTCAGAAAGTTTGGGTCATGGCCCCCGTGGAGCCTTATGCGCTCCAGGATAAGTGTCCTGGACCATTTGAGGTGGTGGAGCGCAAGAGTGATTGTTGCAGGGATTCTGCTCATGCACAGAACTATGCGCAGGAAACCAGGACCTCAGTGAATTGTGGTGTACCAAAAACTCCCCTCAGAACCCAGAACCCCTATCCGACCAGCGTCAGTGTCCCATTCATTATCCTTATTATCTCGGAGGTCCCAATGTATAGACAACTCAGAACAAGCGACTTAGAGTACTCTCAGGAATGGTGGGAATCAGAAATACCTGTTCGTAATTATTCTCATATCAGTCCACAACAAGATTAATCAGAGACACGGTAAAGTTTAAAAGGTTTATTTTATAAACTACGTGTCCTAAGATGCAGTACTTTGGCTAACATAAGCAGACAAATGATTAAAATCAAAACCATCAGCATTGTTACAATACCATAGAAAATGAAAGGAGAAATCATAGTATAAATGACAGTGGAATACAGCCACCTTCCTTTCGCTAGTAAACTAATATTGTTAGACTAGTAGAAGGTCTCTAGGCTTCATGGGGAATCCCCATACCGTAAAGATCAGCTTAGTGGAATCACATCACAGGATCAGGTGTACTCTGCTCCTGGGAAAGCTCTTCTTCCGAATGTGTGTAAAGCATGCAGTCTGCAATATTAAAAGCACTCGACTTTCAGGTATTTGCAGCTGCGTGCATGTTATGGCTAAATAGTGGGCCGATCAACCTGAACTCAAAAACATGCATTGTCTGGCGACCCAGACTGTTTCTTTACACAATGTTCAGACCAAGGTCGCAGCGCACATCTAGGGATGTGAACAACAGACAGTTCTCATGTGAAGAAAAAGGCGAGCAAGCAGTTTCAAATAATAACATGTATCTGCAGTGTCGTGTGCAAAGGCAGCAAAAGTGGCAAGATGGCTTTCTAACATCTAACGCGCTTATGCCAACATAGCAATGTATGTATCTAAATCGCAGCCCTCACTACATGATGTAACCTATTTGGAGACTTGCGGTCTCCCAGGAACCCTTTGCGGGTCCTGCATGTCATCCGCCAGAAACCCCACTTAGAGAGGTCAAAAGTGGGCATGCTCCTAGCGACAGATGATGGAATGGAGGAGGAGACTGAGCCTCTTCCTGACCTCCTGTCTGCAACAGAGAAAGATGGGTCAGTGGATGGTGTAAACCTCTCTTCTACCCTGACCCCTGAGCAGCAGAATGACTGTCGCCAGTTGTTGGGACAATTATCGGATCTGTTCTCCCTGACTCCCAGTGTCACTGATTGGTGTGTCCATGATGTTGACATTGGGGACAGTCCTCCTGTTAAGCACAAAACCTACAGAGTGACTGACAGGGTGAGAGCTTGCATCACGGAGGAGATCTCCAAGATGCTTGCATTAGGGGTGATTGAGTCCTCTAACAGTCCTTGGGTCAGCCCAGTGGTCTTGGTCCCAAAGGCTGCTACACCGCGTGCCACACCAGAACTCCGGTTCTGTGTGGACTACCGGGGGCTCAATTCAATCACGAGGACTGATGCGCACTCCATCCCCAGAGCTGATGAGCTCATTGATCGGTTGGGGGCTGCCTGGTACCTCAGTACGTTTGATTTGACGTCTGGGTACTGGCAGATCGTCTTAACTGATGGGGCAAAAGAGAGGTCAGCATTCTCCACACCAGATGGGCACTATCAATTCTGTGTTATGCCCTTTGGGATGAAGAATGCCCCTGCCACCTTTCAGAGGTTGGTCAAACAGGTGTTGGCTGAACTGGAAGATTTCAGTGCGCCTACCTAGATGACATTGCAGTGTTCAGCGCCAGTTGGGAAGAACATCTGCGTCACCTCTGGGAAGTGTTGATGGCGCTGCAGGGAGCAGGCCTCATGATCAAGGTGAGTAAGTGCCAGATCAGGCAGGGTTCTGTGGTGTACTTGGGACAACAGGTTGGAAGCGGCCAGGTGGCACCCCTACAGCCCAAGATTGATACCATCCTGGCTTGGGACCCCCCCCCCCCCCCAAGACCCAGACAGAAGTGAGAGCCTTTTTAGGACTCACTGGGTATTACAGGAGGCTTGTCAAGTGGTATGGCAGCATTGTTGCCCCCTTGACAGAGCTAACTTCCAGGAAGCAGCCCAAGAAAGTGAACTGGACTGACACCTGTCAGAAAGCTTTTGATGCCCTGAAGATGACCATGTGCACGGTGCCCGTGCTTCTGGCACCCAACTTCTCTAAAGAGTTCACTGTACAGACAGATGCTCCAGAGCATGGTGTGAGGCTGTTCTTTCACAGATGAATGAGGAGGGCCTAGACCAACCTGTAGCCTTCATCAGTAGGAGGTTACTTCCACAGGAACAGAGGTGGAGTGCAATTGAGTGTGAGGCATTTGCTGTGGTCTGGGCGCTGAGGATGGTGAGACCATACTTGTTTGTGACTCACTTCCGGGATCAGACAGAACATAGGCCCCTCAGATGTTTGATGCAGATGAGGGGTGAGAATCCAAAGCTGTTGAGGTGGTCCATTTCCCTACAGGGGATGGACTTCACAGTGGAACACGCCAATGGTGATGGTCTGTCCAGATTTTTCCACCTTAGCGAAGAGATCTCCCAAAGGGTGGATAGTTCTCCCCACATTTCCGCTGGAGGGGACACGTGTTAGACCTGGCACCATTGGCGTGGGTCTCGCTTCCATTTTTTCACTGTTGCCTCCTGTGTTTTGCTATGTTTTTGCTGATCTAGATGCTTTGGGCACTTTGCCACTGCTATTCAGTGCCAAAGTGCAAGTGCTCCCTATTGCAAAATGTTTTACTGGATTAGTGACTCCATGATTGGCTTATTTGATTTACTTGTCAGACCTTAGTACAGTGCACCATATGTGCCCAGGGCCTGTAAATCAAATGCTGCTGGGGGGCTGGCAGCACTGATTGTGCCACCCACGGAAGCAGCTTGTAGAATGTGTCCCAGGCCTGCCATTGCAGAGCCTGTGTGCAATTTGGGACTTCCATGTCGACTTGGCAAATATACCCACTTGCCAGTCCCTAAGCCTTCCCTTTTCTAAATGTTAGTCACCCTTAAGGTAGGCCCAAGGGCAGGGTGTATTGTATGTAAAAGGTAGGACATGCCTTGATATGTGTGACATGTCCTGATAGTGAATTACAGGCAATTTAGCTTTTCACTATTACAAGGCTACCTGCTTCCATAGGCCAGAATGGGCAGTTTGATTATAACATCTTATAATCCTAACTGACCCAAGGAACAAGGTAGAAATGTGAGTTTAGTATGCCCGAACTCAGAATGATAAAATACATCTTTTAGTGCAGGTGATTTCTACATTCTGTGTTTGAAAATACCACTTCTAGAAAGTAAGTATTTTATTGCCTAACCATCCAGCATGCCTCTGCTAGGTTTGTGCATTCCATGTCTAGTTTGTGAGTGACAGGGTGATGGAGAGGGCTTTGGCTCCAGCAGTCTGAAAAGCAGTCTGGAAAGGCCATCTGCATTGGCATGGTCAGTCCCAGGTCTGTGTTCCACTGTGAAATCCATTCCCTGTAGGGATATGTACCACCGTAACAATTTGGGGTTTCTCCTTTTATCTGCATGAGCCATCTGAGAAGTCTGTGGTTGGTTTGGACAAGGAAGTGGGAACCAAAGCAGGTATGGTCTCAGCTTCTTCAGGGATCAAACCACAGCAAAGGCTTCCCTCTCAATGGCACTCTAACGCTGCTCTCTGGGCAGAAGCCTCCTGCTTATGAAAGCAACAGGTTGGTTGTGGCCATCATCATTGGTCTGGGAAAGAACCACTCTAATCCAGTGTTCAGAGGCATCTGTCTGCACTATGAACTGCTTGGTATAATCTGGAGCTTTTAGAATGGGTGCTGAGGACATTGCTTCCTTCAGGGTGTCAAAAGCCTTTTGACAGCTCACTGTCCAGTTAACCTTTTTGGCCATTTTCCTGGAGGTTAGTTTTGTGAGGGGGGTCACAATGGATTCCTATCCCTGCAGAAAGCTCCTGTAGTACCCAGTCAAGCCAAGTAATGCCCTTAGTTGGTGCTGGGATGTGGGAGCTTCCCAATCAAGAATGTTCTGAATTTTGGGATGCAGGGGTTGAACATGGTGGCCCAGGTATACAACCTTGCACTGCCCCATCTGGCACTTGCGTGCCTTGATAGTGAGGCCTTCACTCTGCAGATCCTTAAGGACCTTTCCAAGGTAGATTAGGTGATCCTGCCAGGTGGAGCTAAATATAGCAATATCATCCAGATATGCTGCACTAAAGGATTCCAATCCAACAAGGACTTTTTGCGCCAACCTCTGGAGGATGGCAGGGGCATTCTTTAATCCAAAGGGCATCACAGTAAACTGAAAGTGTCAATCTGAGGATGAGAATACTGATTTCTCTTTTGCTCCAGGGATCAGACCTATCTGCCAGTACCCTTGTGTGAGATCAAAAGTACTCAGATATTTGGCTGCCTCAGCCTGTCAATTAATTTTTCAGTCCTTGGAATTGGATGTGTATCAGTTTATGTGACTGCATTGAGGCCCCTTTAGTCCACACACAACATCATTTATTTATGTCCACCCTGGGAATGAGGCCTGGGAACTAAAACAACTGTGCTGGCCCAGGCACTCTCTGAGGGTTCAATGACACTCAATTCCAGCATCTTGCTTACTTCAGCCTTGATGCTCTCCTTGACATGGTCAGACTGCCTCTAGATTTTATTTTTGTCAGGTAGGCTGTCACCAGTGTCCACATCATATGCACAACAGTTAGTCAGACCAAGGGTCAAGGAGAAGAGCTCAGCAACCTGATTTAGGACTTGCCTGCAATCAGCCTGCTGTTGGTCAGCATGGGTTTCTGACAAGACCACTCCTTCAACTGATCCAACTTTTGGTTTGTGGGAGAGGAGGCCAGGGAAAGGTTCACTCTCTTCTTATCTGTGACCATGAGCATGGTCATGTCAGCCCTGTCATTAAAAGGTTTCAGGTTGTTTACATGTATTTCCCTCTTGGGGTTCGTACATGAGCCAAGGTCAACCAAGTAGGTGACCTCCCCTTTTCTTTCAAGGATAGGGTAGGGCTCAGTCCATTTTTTCTGGCAGGCCATAGGTACCACAGGCTTCAAAACCCACACCTTCTGCCATGGTTTGAACTCCGCCATGGCAGCTTTTTGGTCATATGAGAGCTTCTGGAGCTCTTGGCTGGCCTCAAGCCTTTTGTTGGCTTTTCCCTGTACTCATCCATCCTGGAACGAAGGCCAAGTACTTAATCCACAATATCCTGCTTAGGTTCTTTGAGAGGTCTCACTCATCCTACCTTTACAAGACAGAGTGTCCTCTTACAGGGTTTCCAGACAGAAGCTCAAAGGGGGCAAACTCTACTCCCTTCTGCGTCACCTCTCTGTAAGCAAAAAGCAGGCATGGTAGTAAACCAATCAAACCTTTTAGGGTCTTGTTAAGCCTTTCAATAAGCCCATTGGTCTTCAGATAGAATGGGGTAGTCAACCCATAGGTCACTCCATACTCAGTCCACATGTATTTTAAGTATGCAGACATAAAAGTTGTACCTGGGTCTGATATAACCTCTTCAGGAAATCCAACCCTGGTAAAGATACCAAGGAGGACCTTTGCCACTGCAGGGGCAGTGGTGGTCCTTAAGGGGATAGCATCACGATACCTGGTGGCATGATCACCTACGAACAGAATAAATTGGTTGCCTAATGCTGTTTGAGGGCGAAGGGGACCAGCAATGTCAATCCCTACCCTCTCAAAGGGTACCCAAACCACTGAAAGTTGAATTAAGGGGGCCTTTAGGTGGCTATCTGTCTTGCCACTGGCTTGACAGGTGGCACATGAGTAATAAAACTCCTTCAAATTCTGAGACATTCCTGGCCAGTATAAGTGGTTCACCAACCTACTCCACATTTTGGTCTGGACAAAATGCCCAGCTAGGGGAATGCCATGGGCCAATTTTAGGAGAAACACTCTAAACTGCTGAGGCGCCATCACTCTCCTGGTGTCACCAGGTTTGGGGTCTCTGACCTCAGTGTATAGGAGTCCTTCCTCCAAATAGGTCCTGTGGGAACCACTGACACTTCCCTTTTCCTGATCAGCAGCTTGCTGCCTCAGGTTTTCAAGAGTGGACAGGTTCTCTGCCCCTGGCACAGATCTTCCCTAGAGGGTCCCCCTGGCACCAAGAACTCTGCAATATAAGGCCCAAGCTCCTGGGGCTCAGTTCCCAATGGGGCTGACAAGTCTTCTCCCTGAGAACAGGGGACTTGGTCTGGGGTCTGAACAGGAGCTGGCTTACCAGACTTCTTACCCTTTCTCTTGGAAGGTTGGTCCATAATTTCAGGGTCCAACACTTCTTTTTCATCTTGGGTTCTACACTGTGCTCTGGTTTTCACACACACCCATTCTGGTATTCCCAGCATTGCTGCATGGATTTTCTTGTCTACCTCATTCCATGCTGAGCACTCCAAATCATTGCCAAGCAGACACGGTACAGGGATAACAGAAGACACCAGACCCCTTTTGAGGCCACTGACTCCTTCGTAATCTAAGGACACCAAGACCATTGGATTTAATCGAGATGCCAAAGTGTAATGGATTGAGGTACATCTTGGTTGTGGTATGTGTCTTTTCAAGATGGGTGGAGGCTTACCCAACACGTAGGTGTGACACACTCACGGAAGCTAAGCTGTTGTTGAGGGAACTCATCCCTAGGTTCAGATTTCCAACCTCTTTGGATTTGGACAGAGGGACATATTTCCATAGTGGGATCATGAAATTGCTCTGCGCTGCTTTAAATGTGGATCAGAGATTGCATTTCAGTTATCGCCCAGAGGCTTCTGGGATTGTGGAACAAGTTAATGGGACTCTGAAAGCGCGGATGGCAAAAGTGTGTTCTTCGACATCCCTGAAATGGCCTGATGCACTGCCCTTGGTCCTTCTGAGCCTTCGTAGTGTTCCAGATAGGAGGACGGGGTTGTCTCCACACGAGATCTTGATGGGGAGGGCAATGCGATTACCAGCGATACCTGCTACCGCTTTGATTAACATCACTGATGACTTGATTCTCGACTACTGTAAGTGACTGGCTGATGTAGTCCATTCAGTGTCCCAGCAGGTGCAAGCAGCAACTGTTCCAGCCGCAAGTGACCTGTGCCACGACTTGTGCCCGGGAGACTGGGTGCTTGTGCGTAAACACGTGAGGAAGAGTTGCCTGGATGTTCGTTGGCGTGGTCCGTACCAGGTAATACTTGTCACGAACACGGCAGTGAAGTGTGGGGGACTGCCGAACTGGGTGCATGCCTCCCATACCCGCAAAGTTCCAGCACCCTTGGAAGATACAGCCTCTCTCGTAAATTAAAATCCAGCTGAGGTGGCAGGGCCATCTGAGAGGGCAAGCCAAGCTGTGATGGTTGCTGAGGCAGTTGGTTGTGCACTTGATCAAGCTGAAAGGGGTTGTGCAAATCGAAGCCCCAAACTTGACTCAGACGGAGAAAGTTCTGCTGTAGGAGGGGTAGAGTCAAATTCTGCCGAAGAAGGAAGTAGTGCACAGGGTACACCAAGGGAGCGCAGAAGTGCCACAGAAGCAGAGAGAGTTTGGCCCGTGAGTCAGAGGTGGCTGAACTTGAGATTGAAACATGAAAGAGATCTTGCCCCAGTTTCTGAAACGTCTGAATCTGAACAAAGTGACGAAGAGCAAGTTCGAGCTAATCTGAGAAGATGCAGGAGAACAAGAGTGCCGTGTCAAAGGTACACCTCACCAGAGTGGACATACGCTGTGACTGATGCCAGGTGTATTGAGCACGGGGAGGCTGAAGTCCTTGGCGCTGGTCAGCGAGTCTCCGAATCTGAAAATAGATGTGCTGTTGTTGGTTCCAGGGGTGGAAATCGACGGAATACTGACTCTCAATATTCTGAAACCACCACTTCTGAGCAAGATTCGTGAATTGATTCTGGAGACGTTGGTTTTTCCGACTTTTGGTTTTGTACCACCGCATCAAGAATTAGTGGTGCTTCGTCTAGAACTTTTGCAATGTGTTTTAGAGATTTTGGGAGCTGATCTTATTCTGGACTGAAGGTAAAAACTTTGTTGTATATAAAAGTCCAAAGAAGAAGATAACCTAGGCTGAGTGGAAGAAGAATAAATTTAGGGACTTTCCGTCAAGAAGACAAAAGAGGGCCAAGAACTTTGAGAATTTGCAAAGATGGCAGATGCTGGAAATACTCACCGTAGAACTAAATTTGTGATAGGAACACTTATAGGTTTAGTGTTAGTTTCTATAGTTGTAATAGTTGTAGCCTCGTACATCGTATCACATGAGCAGGAGGGGGAGGTACAGAGGACACCTACGCCTACCACCTCTAGCCAGAAGGAGGTTACTATAGGAGCTAAAAGGGCTTTGCTACTCGGAGAAAGTCGTAGATTTCACAAAAATATATCTAGAAGTGATTTTAAGCTTAATGCGTATGCAAAATTGTTGTATCAATTTGTGGATGCAATGGATGCGAAAGACTGCTATGTGTGCATGCAGTTACCTTCTTCTGTAGATGAGGGTATTAGATACCACCACCTTCCACTAACATTTGGAATTTCTTGTAGTTTGTTGCTTAGCATCTTTTATGAGAGAGGTCATTGTGAGTATTTCTTTTCCAATTACGATACAGTACTTCCCGAAGTTCCAGCTTACAAGCATTTGAATAAATACGATTATTACAAATCAGAGGACAGACTCCAGAAGGATTTCATACCGTCTTTGAAACTGGATACAGCTTATGCTCACCGACATAACTTGACATGTTCATTATCAGACACAGAGAAGAAGTTGGTAGGTCAAGTAGAAGATAGGTATAGAAAACTAACCCAGCCACGAAATACAGGAGATAGTCCAGTAGATTGGACTGATGAGGAGAGATTACACAGATCTAAGGGGAGTTATGGTCCCATAGCATTGGACCAGGTGCATTCTTCTCGATCCCACTCCATGAGGAAAGCCAATTTCTTTTTGCTTTCCGGCTGGAGAACCATGTGTTAACGTGGTGTCGTATCCCACAGGGGTACACAGAGAGTCCATTGATCTTTAATCAGATCTTGAAGAAGAATCTTGAAAGTCTTGTGTTGCCGCAGAACTCCGTTCTGGTGCAATACATTGACGACCTGCTCGTTGCTTCAGAAACTGAAGACGCTTGCAGGATTGATACCATTGCTTTACTGAATCATTTGGCAGAGAATGGACACAAGGTGTCTCCGAACAAATTGCAGTACTGTCTGAGTGAAGTGCAGTATTTGGGTCACAGAATTGAGAAGGGCGGGAGAAAGGTGTCACCAGATCATATTGAGGCTATTATGAATATGCCTGTGCCTACCACTCAGAGAGAAGTCAGAATGTTCTTGGGGATGGTTGGCTACTGTCGCCAATGGATTCCCAACTTCTCTTTTGAAGTGAAGCCTTTGCAACGTCTGACGCACAAGGATGTGAGTGATCCGGTACCATGGGACAATCACTGTTTGATGTCATTTTTGAGGCTGAGAGAAGCCCTGTGTCACACTCCAGCTTTGGGGATGCCTGATTACAACAAGGCATTCACATTGTTCTGTTGCGAGAGAGAAGGTTGCGCATTGTCAGTTCTGACTCAGAATCATGGAAGTGTCCATAGACCAGTTGCCTACTTGTCAGCTACTTTAGATCCAGTAGCTTCTGCGTTGCCCAGATGTCTTAAATCTGTTGCTGCAACAGGTGTCAGTATTGAAAGATGCAAGAGTATTGTAATGGGACATCCACTTACAGTTTATGTGCCACATTCTGTTAAACTGTTGATGACAAGGACTGAAACACAGCACCTCACGAACAACAGGTTGACATGTTACGAGCAAGTTATACTTGCTGCAGAAAATGTAACATTGAAGAGGTGTTCTGTTTTAAATCCGGCAACATTGATGCCTATTCCAAATGTAGATGGTGAAGATTGTGAGGACCACGATTGTCTCGATGTGACTGAACGATGCACCAAACTGAGACTAGACATTGTTGATGAACCGCTCCTTGACCCTGATGAAATTTTCTTTGTGGACGGTTCATGTTTAAGAGACGATGCTGGTCGATTGAGAGCAGCTTTTGCTGTATGTACCTTCACAGGAGTGGTTGAAGCTGCTTGTTTAGAGGGAGTACACTCCGCACAGGTAGCTGAAATCATTGCTTTGACCCGTGCCTGTTTGGCTGCTGATCAGATTCGGATAACGATTTATACCGACAGTCAGTACGGGTTTGGTGTTGTTCATGATTTCGTACAGTTATGGTCACAGAGAGGGTTCATGACATCTTCAGGTTCGCCCATCAGAAATGGGGAATATGTGAGACAGTTGTTGGAAGCATTACAATGTCCGAAAGAGATTGCTGTTGTCAAATGTTCTGCCCATTCCAAAGGAAATGACTTTGTGTCTTTAGGGAACAACTATGCCGATGAAGTTGCTCGGTTCTGTGCAGAGCAAGGATGCATATTTACTGGAGGGTACACAGGAGAAAGCCAAGAAAGAACCGATCTCAGCATGATGTTAGCCATGGCCGATACATGGGAGTAACTAAAACGATTGCAGGATGAGGTCACTGATCAAGAACGGGATAGCTGGATATGAGCAGGATGTGAGAAGGGAGATATGGCTGTGTGGGTTTCAAGTGATGGACGAGCTGTGTTACCGAAGTGTCTGTTGAATCCAATGGCAAGATTAATACATGGTGCAGTATATCTTGGCAGAAATGCAATGGTGCGAGTGTTCAGACAGACCTGGTACAATCCGAAGTTTTGTGCAGTTGCTGAAGCTGTATGTTAGAGGTGTGTTACATGTCAGCAGATGAATGCAGGGAAGAGAACTGCTGTAACTTTGAGTCACATTGGGAGGTCAGGAGGGCCTTTCAATTGGATGCAGTTGGACTTAATCGAGATGCCAAAGTGTAATGGATTGAGGTACATCTTGGTTGTGATATATGTCTTTTCAAGATGGGTGGAGGCTTACCAAACACGTAGGTGTGACACACTCACGGTAGCTAAGCTGTTGTTGAGGGAACTCATCCCTAGGTTCAGATTTCCAACCTCTTTGGAGTCGGACAGAGGAATGCATTTCCATAGTGAGATCATGAAATTGCGCTGCGCTGCTTTAAATGTGGATCAGGGATTGCATTTCAGTTATCACCCAGAGGCTTCTGGGATTGTGGAACAAGCTAATGGGACTCTGAAAGCGCGGATGGCAAAAGTGTGTTCTTCGACATCCCTGAAATGGCCTGATGCACTGCCCTTGGTCCTTCTGAGCCTTCGTAGTGTTCCAGATAGGAGGACGGGGTTGTCTCCACACGAGATCTTGATGGGGAGGGCAATGCAATTACCAGCGATACCTGCTACCGCTTTGATTAACATCACTGATGACTTGATTCTCGACTTATGTAAGTGACTGGCTGATATAGTCCATTCTGTGTCCCAGCAGGTGCAAGCAGCAACTGTTCCAGCCGCAAGTGACCTGTGCCACGACTTGTGCCCGGGAGACTGGGTGCTTGTGCGTAAACACGTGAGGAAGAGTTGCCTGGATGTTCGTTGGCGTGGTCCGTACCAGGTAATACTTGTCACGAACACGGGAGTGAAGTGTGGGGGACTGCCAAACTGGGTGCATGCATCCCATACCCGCAAAGTTCCAGCACCCTTGGAAGATACAGCCCCTCTCGTAAATGAAAATCCAACTGAGGTGGCAGGGCCATCTGAGAGGGCATGCCAAGCTGTGAGGGTTGCTGATGCAGTTGGTTGTGCACTAGATCGAGCTAAACGGGGTTGTGCAAATCGAAGCCCCAAACTTGACTCCAACGGAGAAAGTTCTGCTGTAGGAGGGGTAGAGTCAAATTCTGCCGAAGAAGGAAGTAGTGCACAGGGTAATCCAAGGGAGAGCAGAAGTGCCACAGAAGCAGAGAGAGTTTGGCCCGTGAGTCAGAGGCGGCTGAACTTGAGATTGGCACCTAAAAGAGATCATGCCCCAGTTTCTGAAACGCCTGAATCTGAACAAAGTGACGAAGAGCAAGTTCGAGCTAATCTGAGAAGATCCAGGAGAACAAGAGTGCCGTGTCAAAGGTACACCTCACCAGAGTGGACATACGCTGTGACTGATGCCAGGTGTATTGAGCACAGGGAGGCTGAAGTCCTTGACGCTGGTCAGCGATTCTCCGAATCTGAAAAAAGACGTGCTTTTGTTGGTTCCAGGGGTGGAAATCGAAGGAATACTGACTCTCAATATTCCGAAACCACCACTTCTGAGCAAGATTCGTGAATTGATTCTGGAGACGTTGGTTTTTCCGACTTTTAGTTTTGTACCACCGCATCAAGAATTAGTGGTGCTTCGTCTTGAACTTTTGCAACGTGTTTTAGAGAGTTTGGGAGCTGATCTTATTCTGGACTGAAGGTAAAAACTTTGTTGTATATAAAAGTCCAAAGAAGAAGATAACCTAGGCCGAGTGGAAGAAGAATAAATTTAGGGACTTTCCGTCAAGACGACAAAAGAGGGCTAGGGAAGTCTTTTTGTGGACTGTGTAAATAAGGAACTGAAAATTGCAAGGGGATTTCCAGCTTTTGAAGTGTCGTCTGAACTGGTTGACAAGTGATATCTGGAGGAGAAAGAGACTCTTACTTGTTGCTGTCGAGCCAAGAACTTTGAGAACTTTGCAAAGATGGCAGATGCTGGAAATACTCACTGTAGAACTAAATTAGTGATAGGTACACTTATTGGGTTAGTGTTAGTTTCTATAGTTGTAGCCTCATACATCGTATCACATGAGCAGGAGGGGGAGGTACAGAGGACACCTACGCCTACCACCTCTAGCCAGAAGGAGGTTACTATAGGAGCTAAAAGGGCTTTGCTACTCAAAGAAAGTTGTAGATTTCACAAAAATATATCTAGAAGTGATTTTAAGCTTAATGCGTATGCAAAATTGTTGTACGAATTTGTGGATGGAATGGATGCGAAAGACTGCTATGTGTGCATGCAGTTACCTTCTTCTGTAGATGAGGGTATTAGATACCACCACCTTCCACTAACATATGGAATTTCTTGTAGTTTGTTGCTTAGCATCTTTTATGAGAGAGGTCAGTTAGAGTATTTCTTTTCCAATTACGATGCAGTACTTCCCGAAGTTCCAGCTTACAAGCATTTGAATAAATACGATTATTACAAATCAGAGGACAGACTCCGGAAGGATTTCATACCGTCTTTGAAACTGGATACGGCTTATGCTCACCGACATAACTTGACATGTTCATTATCAGACACAGAGAAGAAGTTGGTAGGTCAAGTAGAAGATAGGTATAGAAAACTAACCCAGACACAAAATACAGGAGATAGTCCAGTAGATTGGACTGATGAGGAGAGATTACACAGATCTAAGGGGAGTTATGGTCCCATAGCATTGGATCAGGTGCAAAAGGGGAAGTTGTGTGTGAGACGTCCTCAGACTTACTATGAAAAGGTTTCGGTAGGACAAAGTACGTGTGATCATATCTTTACAATGGAAGATTCTGCTAAGAACTTTTTGCAAGGCTCGGTGCAAGTGATTCCAACTGTGTATTATGTGTGTAGAAGGAATGCCTATGTGCGGTTGCGTGCGATTTGGTATGGTACATGTTATTTGGCTATTATCTTTCCGAAAATCTATCATGCGGAAGGTTTAGAGCTTTTGGTGACTAGACATCACTCTAGAGTAAGGAGAGCTGTGAGTGCAGGAGTAGTGATTGGTGATTTGTTTGGAGCGATGATACTGAGTTTGGGAGTTGGTCTGAATGATGTGAAGCTAAGAAGGTTGGCGACTGTGGTTGATGAATTGTCGATGAATACAGCAAGGTCTTTGATATTGGTGGATGGAGATATGTTATCGATAAGGACGATGGTATTGCAGAATCGCCTTACTTTAGACGTATTATTGGCAAAAGAGGGTGGAGTCTGTAAATTATTGAAAGTACAGGAAGGCTGTACGTATATTCCAGACAATAACAAAGATCTGGAGAGATATATAGATAACATTACCACGATTCACCAAGAGATTGAGGATTTGACTGAAGAAGGGGTGTGGGAGCAGATTGGTAAGGGATTTGATCGTGTGGGAAATTGTGAATTTTGGAAAAGGGTTCCTTGGGTTTGTGTTAAAACCCCTCATTATTGTTGAGGTTTGTGTGATCTGTTTGAGGGGTTTCATCAGAGCTTACAAGTGGTACAGAGGAAACAGAATTGAAAGAGCTCTCAGTGTGAAATGCGAATGGCTAGACTGCAGGATAGTCAATATCAGAATATCAAGAATATGGAGAGGTTCCGACGGGGGAGGATGGCAACACTGTTTAGGTCGGTTCTTTCTCCAAGGGAGTTAATTGTGTTAATTGTGTGATGGTGTGATGACATTTTTCATCAAAGGGAGGAACTGATAGAGCATCATGTTATTCTGAAATTTGTAGGGGTGCATCATATTCACCGTTAGTCAGCACCCGCATATTAATCAATGTAGGTTAAGTGTACCATAGAAATGTATTCCTAGAATCGTTTAACATAGAGGTGATTAGAAATGTAATAATGCTTCCCATAAAGAGTAATGCTGCAGAATATCGTGAATGAATTTAGTAAATGCATAGTAAATGCATAATGATTAGTTTTATGTAATAAAATGTGTTAGTTAAACGTGTTTTAAGACCACACAGGGTTAGATCCCCAATTAAAGTATCTATAACAACAAGAACCCTGAGGTCTGAAGTCACCAAAAAAGAAAAAAGAAGGACGAGAAGGTGGTGTGTAAATGACAAACAAAAAGCCCAATTCATGTAATGAAAGGGCAATCCCGTCTTTGTATGTTAGTTAAACGTGTGCCATGTTAAAGTTGCACTTGCAAATTTGCTCATTCACGTATATAAGAGTGATGAACTAATGCTTAATGAGTGGTTTAGTAATGTGTTTAACAGTGCAAAGGCCTGATCGCATATATGTTAAAGAGAAAAGCCTGTTCATTTCTTATGTTAGCTAAACGTTGTAGGCCGAAAATGATTTCCCTTGGTAAAGGCTTTGGGTTGCAGAACGATAAAAAATCTTAAAGAAGAGAAAAAGCTTTTCGTTCCCATGTTTCTGTTGCAGGTGCAAGGACATTTAGCTCGTTAGTGAAACTAGGTCTTTGTTTTAGGAGTTAGGATGCTGTGAGAAGCCAACAGGGAAGTACATTGGAATGTGAGGAGGATACTTTCAGCGGAGAAGGTGCCTGGGACCCAAAGTCAAGCTAACTGTCATTGGATGGAAGACATGTTTCACTGGAAAAGTACTGGAAGAAGACCTAGTTGAAGAGGTGTGCCGAAGGGCGTGTTCTACGTTTTGGGATTTTGTATTAGGGACAGTGCCCCATGGGTTGAGCAGTTGAGGTTTAGATGGGAAGCTAGAAGGAGCATCTTAGAACGAGCCCTGACAAAGTGAATGTACTTCTTAGGAAGTCTTCACTTCTAACACCTTTTATTCTCTTGTCTGGGAAGGGAAATGCTAAGTAGGGTTGTCACCTTAGAGATAGAGTAGGGAAAGACTAACCGATTTTCTTTTAAGCTAATGATTCCTAATGTAGATATTGGATTGACCATTGCATTTCTTATGCTTTTAGAAGTTGTTATTCTTTTTGTTCTGAGTCGTATGAGACTCTTGCGTAGACTTGCATTTGTTTTGGTGCCCATTTATCTTCTTCACCTTGTGCTAAGGTGTTTGTATGTACAGTTATTTTTGGTTGTAATAAAATCTTATAAATTTTAGAATGTGTCCTCTTCCCTCCTCCCTCCATATTGCTGTGGAAGCAGCTTGCAAAACTCTGAGGATTTATTTTTGTAGAAAATCTGGCGTTCAATATAAGAACCACTTAGAATTGTTTTGCATTTGTCTAAAATTGGCTGCTTTTAACAAGGAGTAATTAAACGTATTGAACTGATTCCAGGCCAAGGTAGAGATATGTAGCCCTTCCTGGGTTTACCATTTTCTCTGCGCTTTCTGATACAGTTTAGCTGCAGCCCGAACTCGCAGGAGGGCGGCCCAGCCACTGATTGATTTTCGATTTTTAGGGTCTAACAATTGCCCCGCTATCTTGCTGGCCTCATTAATGTGATAGGATTGATCCTGCAGATAAGGTCTAACCCTTATAAAGGACCATTGAAGAGTTATTTTACTATGCTCAATGAACGGCTCTATTTCAGTCCAGGTTTCCCAGTCCCCATGTAAAAAGTCCCCTATTTTGCTAAAACCGTAACTTCTTCAATTGGTTAAATTCTCTGGATCTAGCAATTGATCTTGGCCTATACATACGTCAGAGAGCAAAGTTTCTCCATTAATATTGGGAATTGCATAATGACTAAAAAGTTGTTTTTTCCGTTCAATACTCCATTGCTTTGTTTTATAGCTGACTATTTTGGCAATTTTTGTGAAATGCATAAAATCCTAGATTTCATATACTTGATGGATTAAATCTATGAAGAAAGTATCATGTCTATTAATATTTAAAATCTTCATTGTTCTGTACATGGTATATGCGAAGTTCACAAAGTAATATTCTCTCAAGTCAGGAAAAGCAAAGCCCCCTTCTTCGCCAGGTCTATAAAGCACATCCATAGCTAGTCTAGATACCTTATTTGCCTAAATAAATGTAGAAAACAGACTTTGCACTTCTTTAAAAAATGTCATTTGAACCGCATTTGGAATGGCTAAAAAAAGAAAATTGCATAAAGGTAAATTATACGAATTATGGCTGCCCGGCCTATTATTGATACTGGAAAATCTTTCCATTTTATCAGTTTGTCTTCTATCTTATTAGAAAGAGGGATATAGTTTAAGGAATAAAGATCATTGACATTCTCCGTAACATACACGCCTAGATACCTCTTAGGCTTAGTATTGACCAATGGACTCAATTCTTCTAATAAAGAGTCAGAAGTACAATTAAAGAGCAATATCTCTGTCTTTGATTTATTTATTTAACACCCCCCACTGGATTGAAATTCCTGAAAAAATATTACATATTTGATTTTGGACCTCAAAATTAGGTTTTAGAAAGAGAGTGAAATCCTCAGCATAGAGCTTAATGTTTGTCATATCAGGCATTGAAGATGTTGAACTGCTAATTGAGTGAATGGCTATGGCAAGGGGCGCTATAAAATGAGGGGAGATAGGGGACAGCCTTGTCTTGTTCCTCTAACAACTCTACAGTTGCCGACTTTATTAGTGTTTACAATTATTTGAGCCTTGGCTCCTTATAAAAATTAGAGATTGCGGTAATCAGCTCAGAAGGAAAGCCAACTTCGGCCAATATGTAAAAAGTATTTTCCCAGTACACAAGGTCAAAACCCTTTTCGGCATCTAATAGCATAATTTTAGATGGGATTTTATTTTAAGTATAATAGTCCAGGGCCTCAACTAAAAAGGTGGTCTTAAAATATAGTTGTCGGCCGGTGACAAATCTGCACTGTTCTTAATGTATAATTGACCCTACGCAACTGTTCATTCTATTAGCTAGTAGTTTGGCTATAAATTTTATAATCTGTATTCAAGAGGCTTATGGGCCTATAAGAACTAACATCCTCTTTATCTTAGTTTTTTTCCGGAAACTAACTACCACAGCCGTGAGAAAGAAAGATGGTATCTCTCCACCTTCTAAAATATAATTAGCTAACAAAACTAGTTCCTGATTTAAAATTGCGCTAAATTTTTAAAGAAATTTTCTGCCAGAATGCCATCCTCCCCACATGCTTTACCATTAGCCAGGAATTAAACAACCACTTTGATTTCTTGTAGTGTAACAGTTGCAATCAAACTTGTACTTTGACTTGCCTGTAATTTGGGAATTTGCGATCTATTAAAACATGATTTTAGTTTCAGGCTATCCACCTCCTGTCTAACTGAATAAATTGTTTTTCAGTGTTCTAAAAGTGCCTTATGTATTTGCTCCTCGTTCGTAATGCCTCAGGATATGTGATGAATTATGAATGTATGTTATTTTACCTTGCATTTATCAGGATAACTGGCATTACTTCAGGAGTTGCCTTCTATGTGTAGTGATGATGGTTTTGGTACCGTGGGCAATCTACAAGTACCTACGTGGTTGCACTACCTTATGATGTTATGACGATTGCCCGATTGGCAAAGTGATTTTATGATCTATGTGACATCATGACAAGTGCCCAGTGTCACAGTGATTTATATGTTTGTGGTCTAATGTGTTTTATGTATAATACAAAGGGCATTTTTATATACCCTTATGTGGAGTCTCTTTTGTTGTGTGCCTAGTGTGTCACTGGTTGTGTCTGTGTTGCGTAAACGTTTTACACATTGCCTCTGGGATAAGCCTGACTGCTCTGCCAAGCTATCAAGGGAGTGAGCATGGGTTTTCTTGGGTGTGTAACTCTCTTGCCCTGACAAGAGTGGTGGGTTCTGCCTGGCTTAGGTGCCTACCCTAGCCAACCAGAAACATCATTTCTAACACCACCTATTCACATCTCATTAGTGGGTTGGCTCAGTGGGTGTGCCCTTGTAGGTTTAGCTCTGGGACACTGTGGAGTAGCAGTGCACTTTCATTCATTATTTCATTTGGGGTGGCGTGCCTCATGTGGATCTCAAAACAAATTCTGACCCACACAGCCTTGCAAATCTCAAACTTTACCTGAAATCATGCATTTTTCTTACATTTAAATGGGGGATTATTCTTGAATCTGTGGGTATTACAAAATGTCCTGAAACTCAATGTTCCCACTCTTGTCCTGCTAATAATGGTACTCCACTTGTGTTACCGGTCCTAGTGCCCATGACACAAAAAGCCTCAAATAGTAGCATGGAGAAATCAGCAATGAAGATAACTGCTGTATTTCGGCCTGGACTCTGCGGCCAACTAGAGAATACTACCAAACCCAGACATTTCTAGACAACCAGGAGAGTCCAGGGTGGCATGGCTTGTGTAGATCTCATGATGATTCCCTTGCAAACCCAAAACTTTGCCTAAAAACACACACATGTTCTTAACATTTGTCTGAGGGAAAGTTCCTGAGTCTGCCGGGAGTCAGAACTCTCCTATCACCCAGCATCCCCCATACCTCTCCATAAAAAAATGTGCCTCACTTGTCTAGGTGGGCCTAGCACCTGCAATAGGACAGCAACCAAAAAACAATGTGGCGACAACAGCATTTTCAATCCAAAATGATTTCATTGGCAATGCGAGTAGCTGTGGCATTTGAGCTGAGCTCTGCGACCACCCAGGAAAACGTACCAAACCCAGACACATCTATAAACTAGACACCAAGGTAAGGCAAAGTTTAAGGTTTGTAGGGGCTTCTCGGTAAGACATCTTTCAAAGAGCTATGGAAGTTACACCAAAATGAACTGGCACAGGAGTTTCAGAAATATGCCAGCTTGGTAGGTTTACCTGAGTGTCGCCTGAGCTAGGGCCCAAAATCCACAGCTATCTAAATTACACATTAGTTTTGATTAAAATCTAAGTTGCTTTTCGTACTCTTTCCTATCACAGATGCTAGGCACACTCACACAAGTGGGTGGTAGGAAATTATTGACTCCCACAGATTCCCTAATTTTCCCTCACAGAAATGGACAGAAAATGTGTTTAGTCAAATTTGATGGTTGCATGGGCTTCTGGGAAAGAAAACCTTAGGAGAGCCGGCAAGTCACACCACCTTAGATGCTTCTCAGTGTCTACTTTTCAGAAATGTGCAGGTATTGTAGGTTTCCTTGGATGTCAGCTGAGCTACTGCTCAAAATCTATGCTTTCCAAGATGCAAAAAAGGTTTGGCTTGAGAGGAAAGATTTGATGTGTTCATGTTGCATTTTTGGGCCTTTTTCTGTTGCATGTGCTAGGCCAACATCAACAATCGAGATACTATTTTTCTCAGGAGAAGTTGGGGATGCTTGGTGGCAGGAAATTCATGCCTACCCACAGATTCCAAAATGTGTGGTTTTCGAAGAAGTTTAAGATTTGCAATAGTTTCTGGATATGAAAAGCTTAGGAGAACCACGCAAGTCATGCCACTCTAGACTCCCACCTAGAGTCTAGTTTTCAGACAGGTGTTGGTTTAGTAGGCTTCCTTGGATGTTGCTGAACTACGTCCCAAAATCTACATCTTTCTAAAATGCAAAAAAAAAGATTCCCTTTTGAGTTTGAGATTTGACAAATTTGATGTGTTCATATTGGGATTTGTGACCTTTCCTTGTGCGGGTGCTAGGCCAACCCACATAAGCTAGGCGCCACATTTTATTGGCAGATGTGGGGGTCCACTGGGAGATAGGAAATGTGTGGCTTCATGCAGATTCTATAACTTTTGCTCACTGAAATGTGAGGAAATTGTATGTTTTAAGGGAATGTTTGCCATTTGCGGGCCTTTCTGGGCATTAAAATCTCACGAGATCCACACAAGTCATGGCTGCCTGGACTCCCCCGGGTGTCTAATTTTCAGAAATGTCTGGATTTTGTATGTTTTTCCTTGATGCTGGCTGAGGAGGGGCCCAAATTCCACAGTCGGCAACAATGCTCAAAAAGGGTTGATTTAAGTTAATTTAATTTTCGGAGAATGGTGCAGTTTGAGCCCTTTCCAGTCACCGGTGTTACGCTCATCCTAAAAAGTAAGGTATCATCCTCATCGGAAGATGTGTGAGAATACTAAGCTGAAGCACATTTGTTACTCCCCACTGATTCAGGAACTTTCCCTCACCAAAATATCAGGGAAATGTCTGTTTGTTTTTAGCCATAGTTTGAGGTTTCCAAGGGCTTCTGTGTAAGGAGACCTTGTAAGAACCACACAAGTCACACCAAGCTGGACATGCCCAGGCATCTAGTTTTCCTAATTGCCTCAGTGTTGTAGGTTTCCCTGAGTGGTGGCCGAACTACGCCCCAAACACAGCAGTTACCAACATTGCGGGTGAAATATGATATCTCTAAGTCACATTTTGGGGCAGTTTGTGTTGGAGGAGCCAGTCCCAGCTACACATGTGGGGATTAGTTTTTATCAGTAGATGTGTGAAAAGACAGAATAGTTAGATATTTGCTATTACCAATTAGATTTGTCTGCATTTGTGGCTTCCAAATGCAAGGCAGTGTGCAAGAAAGCAGGTATTTGACAAAATGCCCTCTGAACCACATGATAGTATGGGTAACCCGTAATTCAGAGGTGTACAAACCACCACTATTCCTAAACTTAATATCTTGTGTACATTTCAGATGTATATATGTTTACTGCATGCCCATTTTTCATTCTTTTTATTTTACTATACGAATTGCTGTAAGGTCTGCACACAATGATAAGTCATTGTAGGGTGCAGCACTGTTACTGACTCTGTGTATCGCATGCTTTTGTGCAACCTACAAACCCTATATATTGCCATGACCAGAAGGGTGTGTTGGACATAACGATATATTGCTTATGTAAATGTGCCATTGTGACAAAAAGATACAGATGGACATGTTTTTGTGTTGTTTTTTTTGCAGATTTATATAGCTCAAATTCAATCCGAAGGTATTGGAGCTCTTTACATCAGCACCAGTTACGTTACACAAGGACACATTAATTTCTTTATTTTTTTTTGGTAGGCACGGGGAGATTAAGTGATTTGCCCAGAATCACAGGATGTGGAGTCGTCCCCGAGGCTCGAACATTTGTTTCCCATCTCAAAAGTCGGCCGTCTAGCCGTGAGACCACATCGTCTGCCCAATGTTGATGCAAACTACTCTTTCTTTCTACTAATTTTCAATTTTTTTATATTTCAACAGTTTTTGGGGGAAATTCTTGGAGGATTTGCAAATGATCCCTTGCTGAAACCAGAACTTCGTCGAATTTTCAAAAATGTATTGGTTTCTGGGAACAATCATGGGATTCGCACTTGTTTCCACCACCAGTCGAAACCAAAAAAATTTTGGAAAAAATGACTTCCTACAAGAAAAATGCTAAATCTTTGGTTATTTTTTTTTTTATACAACTGTGCTTGTTACAGCAAACCTTTTGTTGATTCTATTTTTAGACAAAAGACTTATGCTTTCTTTTTCACCACTTTTTTTCTTTTTTCACAACAACAACAACAAACAAGCATTTGCAATGCGATTGGTCTTGCCTTTAGGACCTTATATGTATTTAGCTATGCAGCACATTAGCCTGGGTGCTGAAACATCTACTGTTCTTTAACATGGAGGGAAAGTAAGCACCAAACTGCGTGACATGCCAGGTATGGGAACACATGGTGAGAAATATTGTCATTCAGTGGGAAATGGTATAGCCCAAAGCTCTGCTTTTAAGATAAATACAGGGCCTTCGGTGGTCATATCACTGAACATACAAGATTTGAAAATAATATTATTGTCTACGGGTGCTCCTGGAAGACAATTTCTATGGACTGGAATCTAGAGAATGCTAAAGTGATTCTGGTATTTTACTCACCTTTGCTGGTCGTTTTCTATCAAAAAAGTTAAATAGAGGCAGTTGCCAGAAAAATTAAAAAAAGAAAGTCCCTCAGAATAAAGCAATTCTGGTATTTTACTGACCTCTGCTGGACGTTTTTTAACAAGACAGTTGAATAAAGGCAGCTGAACAGAAAAAAGTTTCTAAGCGGCAGCAGACAAGTCCTAGGGCTGATCTCCAGAACCCACAAAGTACATACACATATAAGTATATACTAAAGTATATATACTAAAGTATATACTAAAGTATATACAAGAGGTCTCGAATTCGCGACCTAAGGAATAGCTATATTTTGTCTGTGCCTCCAGGGGATACACAAACATGGGTACCTTTAGAATCCCCTGATTTTGGGGAAAATAGACATTAATCCGGCGCGGATTCCTTATGTGGTACATCAAATAGCAAAAAAAGGGTTTACCATTCAAGGGGGAAAAAGGCTTAGCAGCAAAATGATTCACCAGAATCGTTTGCATCTGCTGTTTTGCGTCTTGTTCGTGAAGCCCTTTAACAGGCAAGTACTGGTGATAGAGGAGTTTTATTAATCTCCTCATGTTGCCCCACAGGTTCACACATCTGTAAAAGATAATATCCAGGCCAGAGTAACTGGTTCGATTTACGGTTCCACTTGTCAACAAGCAGCTATAGAAATGTGTGCAAATATGAATCCCTTCCTTCATTATGCCGTGTTTATTTACAGCACGGATGGTGTTCTGCACTGGTTAACATTGTGCTTTAACGAGAGAGGATCACAGTGTGCCGATAAAAGCAGATACCGCCTGGCAGTCTAGTTTACTGAAACCGGCTCATGACTCGGGTGCATAATGGGGATTCTGCAAAACTGCTGTATTTATGGAGCAGCTGCCACGGGATTATATGTTATCACTCTTTCTACAGCGCCTTTCAATGAAAGGCAAACGCAGGATCCCCATCTGTTCGGAATGGTTCAGCTGATGGGACAAATGTGCGCTTTCAGCAGATCATTTCCTCCTTATCATCAGGGTTCTGCCTTCAATGGCGACATCGTCAGACAATATTACCAGCAACGTGTCACTTATAATGCTTACTAGCTTTGTTTTTCTGTCTAGAAAAATTGGTTCTGAAAAAATATCCTTAGCTCTCTTTGGAGGTCGAGTTAAAGTTGAACAAACATATATGAAAACCTATATCTGACGTTTTAAAAATGATTACTTTAAAATGAGGTGAGCACAGTAAATCATTGTGTTTCGTTCGGCAATCATGAAACATTGTGCACTTTGGAAAGGAAAACAGCCGAGAAAACGATACGAAAATAACGCAATTTTTGAACCGCGTGCTTGTGGGTTCAGATTGATAACAAGGAAGCCCGACTGGGGAACGGATGATGCTAAGTTATCGTATATCTGCCATGTCACAAAACACTCGAGAAGTAAAGGTCCCTGCTCAGAAGCATTTCAGTGCAACAGAGACATTGGATCAATTCCACTCTCTCTCTCACACTCATGTACACAATTGACACGAACACTGGACATAAAACCAGGTGAAGTGCAAAATATCATGGGACAGATTTATGTTTCCTGGCGCTTCCCTGCAAATCAGCAGGGATGCGCCAGGAAAGATGCGTCACGCAAGTTTACCCTTGCGCCACCACAGATGCGCCGCATTTACAATGCAGCGCATCGTGGCGCAAGGATAAACAGATGCGTGACGCATCTGATGGCGTAAGGGCGGCGCATTGCTGGAGTCGAGTCGCAAGCACGACGCAACTCCAGCAATGTTTAGGGGCTAGGGGCTGCCCATACCTAACATGCTGTGTCATGCCTTACGCCTGCTTCAAGCAGGTGCAAGGTTTTGACGCAGCAGCATCGGAAAAGTGACTGAGTGAAATCTTGTCGATTTCACTGCGTCACTTTTCCGAGGCTTTTTCCGATGGAACGCCCACCCTGCATACATTAAACCTGACGCAGGTTGAATGTGGCGCAGGGCTTTATACCGTGACGCATCTCACTAGATGCATCACGATGTAAATAGGGCGCAACGTGGTGCAGGGTTTACGCCACCGCTGCATCACAAAAGTGACACAACGGCGGCGTAAAAGTGGCGCAAGTCTAACATAAATCTGCCCCCGTATATTTAAGTTTCACGGGTACGGAAAAAAAAGTGGTCAGCCACTGTAAACTTGTGAACAGAAAAAGCTACAGATATGTGACACAACACGTCGATAGGTAAACAGATTGTAAATCTACACAGTACTTTATTTGCCAGGACCTTATGTTCAGGGATAGTGATTTTTAAATTATTAATCTAGCGGCCTGTTCCACAACATGTTAAACTAATGTGCATCTTGTTTATGGCGAAAAATACGTAACACAAATTTATATTTACAATGAATTTTAGCAATAAAGTGAGCATTGCTTGTTAGTACGGAAGAAGTAAATCACTCATTTAAAGATCAGGCGATTGCTTATATAGAAGGAATAAGAGCGTCCCCTACTCCTGGCCAAGTTTCTCTCCAATAATTGTCACCAGCAAAGCAATATTTGTACAATACGAAAAAGGTAGGAAGCTATTTCAAGCTGCCCCTCTAAGAGAACCTACAAATGATTATATGTCACTACAGTTCAATAAACCACACTTAGATCACCACACTGAAGGCAGTGCATCGGGGATCACTACATCAGGAGTAACATTACATGGTAAGTTAATGATTCAGGATGAGTCCAGGAACTCTTGAAGGGAGAGTGACAGAGCTCTGCAGTGCTTGTCAAGGCTGATCTCTACCCACTCCCTTGCAGGCACGCCCAGTGCTCAGTCCCCACATCCAAACATAGTTCTGGCCCAGCGAGTGTACTGTAGTGGCTGAGGAAAGTGCCATAAGTATGGTCATTTTTCATTGTATATCATTTTCGTGTATCAAAATTGTGGCATTAAGCTAAGTAATGTTTTTGGTTCTCTCCTTTACTCAACATTTATAGCTTTAGGAAGTTTTCCTGGAAACCTAGGGGCATATTATCAAGACAGGCGATAAAATGATCGCCGCTTTAGCGGCAGAAAACTGCAGTTAAAACGGCGATAATGGGCTTGATAATATGCTCTATGGAATTCCAATTGAAGCCCATGTTAGATGTGAAGGACATCTAACCTTAGCTTCAAATGGAATTCCATAGAGCATATTATCAAGCTCATTATCGCCGTTTTAGTGGCAGTTTTCTGCCACTAAAGCGGCGATAATTTTATCGCCTGTCTTGATAATAGGCACCCTGATTGTTGGAGCAATATTGTATTGAACTAAAATGTCAGCGTTTTTCTTGGTTTATCTATAAATCACAGGAATAACATTGAAAATGTTAAAGCACAATCATTTCACTTGAGGTTAATTCATTAATATAAATTCCTGCAACCACTTCAACGTCCAAACAAAATTCATACATTTCTGTATCTGTGCACAAAAAGGACATTTATTTGAACAATAAAGAGATATGTGAGGCACAATGTAAACTAGCGTAATTGCAAATGAAAATTGAGATTAGTTCATAGAAACAGCGAATGTGAAATAGAATAAGCACTTGCTGGAAAGTCTGGTTTGTTAGTACGAATGTATGTGTACTCACTTAGTTTAGACCAAGCATCAGAATGTTATATAATAAGTGAGCAGAATGCAATGCTAGTAGAGATACAGTAAAGCTTGAACCGTAGTAAGATCGCTTCATCTGGATTCCACGTGTGAAATGATGATGAGGCTTGTGGATGGTGTTCTTGATGTTTTTTCAGTCGATTCCTGAATTGGCTGATCTGTTTATTATTATTATTAATAATAATAATAATAATAATAATAATGATACCAGCATTTGTAAAGTGTGCAGCTACCTCAGGCGGGGTGTCCCGGCGCTGGGGGCCATCGGGAAGATTAAGGGAGCTGTTGCCCAGAGACACATAGTGCTGGGCTAACCTGCTGCCAGCGATCAAACCGCGAGCCCCCGCGTTCCAGAGTCAGCTGCCCTGGCCATTGCACCACACCTCTTTCTTAATGGCTTACAGATTCTTGTGGCACACCAGTAGAAAGCTTGCCTTCGGGTTTTCTCTTTGCTGTTCCCGACTAAATCTACATTTTGAAAATTGTATTGCAGGGATGCATGTTCTGACCCAAGAGATTGCAGGTTGAACGGGATTCTGGAGGTAAATTACTTTCAACTAAGCAAAAGGTCTTAAAGATGATGTGGGCCGATAGAGACAGCTAGTGAAATTTCTGTGGCATGGAAGAGATGTGGTCAAACATTATCAGCCCTGTAATGAGTCTTACAGTGGAATGGAGGACATGCTTCATTTAATTATCTAGGATGAGGTTTGGTGTGGTTGCCATTCAAAATAGGGGAAAACTAGAACTTGATTTTGAAACCATACTCAAGAAGGTAAACTTTCACTCTGCAGTGGTGAGACCATTGATAAAAAGCTGTCTGGGCCTTCTTAGTGAATATAATTCACTATTATCTGTCGGGCAGAAAACACTTATTTGCCCATGGGGCAGATACACAAAAACAGTTAACTAGAGAATAACTCACTATAAAATAATGGCTGGCGCCTGCCGGCACCCACTGTGTGTGCTGGCTGGGAAGCTGGAAGGGTCTGCAAATGTAAATAAAGTGTGAGTGTCCCGGGTGGGACCAAAACAACCAATAAACGCCCCCACAAACACAAATAATAAATGAGCATGAAGAGCTGCTAATTTACTATCACTACTGAAGAGAACAAGTGCCCCATAGTGCCCTGCAAAAACTTTCAAATTATATTTTTTGTTTCTGGTGGTGCCCCTAGAAGGGCGGGGGTGGCACCAACCATTTTATTTACTGTTGTGGAGAACTGCAGGGAGTGCAGCAGCCCCCAGCAACATAAATAAACACACTAAGTCACCTGGGTCATTGAAGCAATGACCACAGGATAGCTTACAATTTTTTTTTTTTTTTTGCAAAGGTGTCAGGAAGGAATGTTTTCTGTATGACATATTCAACATAATTTCTTTACTCATATAGAAAAATTATGTATGAGGTATCTTGTTCAACTACTATGTTTGAGTTCTTTGATCTGTCTATTTACCTTGTCACATTCAGCCTCACCACTGAGTCATGCATGGATTGTTAATCCTTGGACAAACATTGGAATGTAGGACATCTTCATTGGAAGAAACTTGCATATTGATTGATGCAATGCAAAATGCTTTCTCCAAATGATCTCATTAAATCAAAAGTTACATGGGCATTCTCATTTGGGCCTGGCACATATTGTATGAATATAAATGTATGGAACTTTGATTTAATATAATTCATTTATTCCACATTCAAATGGACATAGACCACTTTCTGCAAATGTTCATGCATTAGTTACAAGACCGCATTAATGTTGGTTTTACCAAGCTGTGCTGTCCTCCACTGTCTTTTGTTAAAGACTGGTTTAAGTATAACAATGTCATGTTTTGTAAAGGTTACGTTTCTGTTTCTTTAAAAGACATATTCACATATACTTTTGAGAATATTCAATTATTTACCTATCTATGTTTAAAGATCAAAAATGAAGGGGGGAATGGATCACTTGTACCGACATAGCCAGGGTCGTTAGTGCTGCTTTTGTAGGTGGAAGGGCGGTATATCTTGGTTCTCCACCTATTCGTAACGTGACAGCATCATCATAGGGTTTATTTTTCGGTATGCTGACGTCCACCTGGAGGTGAACCACTGGTATTTTAGTAGTGTCCAGAGACCAAAAAATCAAGTGCTCAGTGTGAAGTGAGGTTAAAATTATTTCTACATCCTCTTTCTGGTGCAATTATTTATTGAGAAGAGGATGTTGAAGAAGTTTAACAACAGTGGTCGTGCGTATTTGGATTGTGTTACTCAATCCAGAGCACTAGTATTGTCCATATATAAGGTCAACATGTTTCAGCCCCATTATGCCCAGCTGGGTCTAGGGGGCTTTCGTCAGGACCAGGGAAAGTGAGCTGACACTATTTGTGCAGCGATTAGGAGTAGGTTCCTGTGTGTCCACTATGATGAGTAGGTCAATAGTACCTGTAGTTTGCTAAACAAAGACGAAAAAAAGAAACGAATTGCGTGTAAATTCCAGTCTGTTTTTGTGATGCTGTAATTTAACCATTTTGAACCATTTTTAGCCATTTATCAAGGTCAATACTGATGACCTCATATTACGCATTCAGTATAGATGTATATTAATACTACATAAACAAATGTATTATACAAAAAGGGGGTGCGCCAAGGTCTATAATTGGCACTGGTGGTCTCGCGTTGTCATTGTCAGAAAGCAGTTACGCATGTAGGTGTTCATTAATTTACACTTTTCGCATTGGCAGATATCGGAAATGCAGTGAATAGCAATGAACAATAAAGATTCCGAGTGTGCACATTGTTTGTGCGTACGTGTGGAGTCCGTACATGTTACGGAGAACCGTGTATAGGGCGCGATGTTGTCTCTCAATACAATCGTCATTGTGCGTGCACGCAGGTCCACTATATTTTGAAAGAAACCTGGTGTGACATATGCAAACCAAGATGTTATCTTCGCTGCCATTGATTGTGGCGTGGTGGATTTAAAAAAAAAATACATTTTGCTAATTAGTGCTCTGTGTCTAACCGTTCAGAAAGATGCGCAATTACCTGGGGAACTCGTCTGTGGGCTTCCTCGGGGGACCGGCAAGATTCTCCCCGCCTTCTATGGTGAAAAAAGATAATTAAATGGAGACCTTACTTGAATCCAACAATGGTAATCCTTTGGCGTGCCTCTCACCTGCTGCTGCGGGAGTGTCTGCTTGTTCTTGCTCCGGAAACGGCGCCCTCATTGACGAGGGCCCGTTCCGAGTATTCATTTATTGTGTCATGAGGATGGAAATAAAGGTGAGACTTAGTAGGAAGTGAAATTATATAAATAAATATATGTGAATATATGGCAATAATTTGTGTGATTCCTATTGAATTGTATGTGGGTTGCTAGGTGGCATAAAAACAAGGTGATGATTTTAGGGAGGCTCTTGTTACTAATATAGCCTCCTAAAGTTAGTGAATTAATAAAAAATATATCTAAAGGGGAGCGAAGGGGTGTTGTCCAGTAGTGACATGGAGCTCTTGCAAGGGCCTCACTGCCAGTTATCAGTGTTTATTTGAGGTGTAATGAAAAATATTTGAGTGCTCATCGGAATATTATTGTAGTTGTCATTTGCATAGGGATAAATCCCTAGAGGGATTTATGTTGTGGTATTATGATCAGGAAGTTAGATTAAGTGATGCCAAGGGACATCATCATTTAATCTTTGGACATTGGTCTTAAGACGGTGAACCCAACGTTGTTCTTTTTCGAACAATATGCGTTCAGCATTCTGGTTCTTGGTAGTTAGCATCTCGATGACTGTCCAATTCAATTAATCAATTGTGTGGTTTGAGTCAATATAGTGCTAGCTCATTTTTGTTGTTGCTTTCTTACACTTTATATTGTTCAAATGTTCTCCAATCCGTAGTTTGACTTTAAGACAGGTCATCCCAAAGTATTTGAGACCGCATGGGCATGTGATCATGTGGATCACGTGCATGGAATTGCAATTAGCATGTTGTTGTTGTGTCCATATTAAGTTCTCAGAAAGGGTCAGGGTTTTTGTCGCGGTGGTCAGTCTACAGACAGCACAGGATCTGCATGGGTACTGTCCAATGATCGGATTCATATTCCAAGATGCAGTGATGCTTTCTATTTTGGTTGTTGGTGCAGGTCGTGTGTGCACTAGGAGATCCTTCAGACTTCTTATTCTTTTATTTGCAAATCTCAGTTTTGGCCATTTTAAACAGCCCGAGGTGACAATCTTCCAGTTTTTATTGATGATCTTCTTCACTGTGTTAGTCGCCGTGTTATAAGTTGTTACACATGTGATTTGAGTCTCAGTGGGTTCTCTCGGTATTGTATTCAAAGGCAGTCCCTTGGTTGGCATCTGTCTCTGGTCAATGACCATTGTATTGAGAGACAACATCGCGCCCTATACACGGTTCTCCGTAACATGTACGGAGTCCACACGTACGCACAAACAATGTGCACATTCGGAATCTTTATTGTTCATTGTTATTCACTGCATTTCCGATATCTGCCAATGCGAAAAGTGTAAATTAATGAACACCTACATGCGTAACTGCTTTCTGACAATGACAACGCAAGACCACCAGCGCCAATTATAGACCTTGGCGCACCCCCTTTTTGTATAATACATTTGTTTACGTAGTATTAATACATATCTATACTGAATGCGTAATATGGGGTCATCAGTTTTGACCTTTAAAAATGGATAAAAATGGTTAACTTACAGCATTACAAAAACAGACTGGAATTTACACGCAATTTGTTTCTTTTCTCTGTCTTTGTTTACTAAACTACAGGTACTATTGACCTACTCATCAGAGTGAACACACAGGAACCCACTCTTAATCGCTGCACAAATAGTGTCAGTTCACTTTCACTGGTCCTGACGAAAGCCCCCTAGACCCGGCTGGGCATAATGGGGCTGAAGCATGTCAACCTTATATATGGACTATACTAGTGCGCTGGATTGAGTAACACCATCCAAATACACACACCCATTGTTTTTAAACTTCTTCAACATCCTCTTCTCAATAAATAATTGCACCATAAAGAGGATGCAGAAAGAATTTCAACCTCACTTCACACTGAGCAATACATTTTTTGGTCTCTGGACACTACTGCAATACCAGTGGATCACCTCCAGGTGGAGATCAGCATACCGAAAAATAAACCCTATGATGATGCTGTCACCTTACGAATAGGCGGAGAACCAAGTTATACCGCCCTTCCACCTACGTACGTGTATGAGGGTTTTTTTTTTATACTAACGACCCTGGTTATGTAGGTTCAAGTGATCCATGTCCCCCTTCATTTTTGATCTTTGAACTTTAATTGTAAGCTGAATGGATCATCGCTTCTTTCTCCCTCCCCCTTGTGATTTAAGCCTATCTATGTTTAGACATGCGGTCTTTGTCTTGCACCATGTGTTGTTTGTCATATGGGACAGGTACAACATCTAATAAATAAATAAAAAATCTTATTTATTTTTGATGTACATTGTGTACTAAAGTTTTTTTTTTATAAACTGCCCTCTGAAATCAATTACATTTAATCTTTGTCTATTTCTTTCGTATAGACTAAAAAAAATGTATCACATGCTGACTTTCATGAGAATATAGAAACACATGCAATAATATATGGTAAAAAACATCACAACAGGAAGCAGGTTTCAGACTTAACAGTAAAATGTATTATGGCATTTGGGATTCCATATTCTGCAATTATTTATCTTAAAATATTAAACATATGTGCCCTTTCTCTACTGCAGCATATCTACTGCTATTGTGAAAACAAAAATAGTTATATGAAATTCGATATGCAATGTTATTAAAGAATGACATGTAGTAGTAGTAGTGAAAGTTTATTAGTCAATTAAAACCATAAACACAGCTCAATTATTCAAAACAAAGAATAAAAAAGTCATCTTATGTCTACTTCAGCCATTGAATATCATATTGATGGAGCTTTCCATTTTCTTTCAAACCTTCCTATCTAAAAGGATAAAAAAAACTGCACAGTACAGGAATTAAATATCACTGGATGGCTGATCAAAACCGACAATATCCCTGAATGGAGTAAAATGAAAATATGCAGAGCTCCCAATTATCGTATTCCTAAATATACCTCTATAGGTAGGAAAAGTGCTTATGTGCAGAGTCAGGGAGCATGTATAAGTGCTATGCTGAATGGACAATGGTTTACAGTGGAATAAGGTGCCTGTATACGAGACTGGGCTTTATAAAAAGGTAACGTGTGAGGCAAAAGGCCAGGTTGAGCAAATTAACCTTGGCAGGACGAGACATGGAACCATCACTACGGGGGACCCTAGTAGCCCTTGCTTGCCGCTTTCCTGCTCATGCGCTTTTAAGCTAAAAGCAACGGGGTGTCACAGCTTGAAATCAAGGTCCGGACCCACTGCCCCCCCCCCAAGTTCACTCAGTGCTCTATATTAATACATTTTCTTTAAAAAGATTTTATTAAATGTCCAATAACTGCACATGTCTAATGTTCAACCTTGTATTGACTGGGTCCATTGGCGCCAAAAGGGCCGTCCTACAGGATCTGATTCTACGATCAAGGAATTCTCGCCTTAGTAGGCTTCTACGTTGGACAATCAGCATAGGGCATATACATGTTAAGTGGAGCAGAGTCTCGATCTCCCGATGGCACAAGCAACAGGTCTGGACTTCAGATAGGCCACCCATCCTCCATTTTGGCATGAGGTCTAGCGTGGGAATCTCTCCAAATCTGAGGGCCAAAAATGACAGTTTCACCTTCCGGGCATAAGGAGCTGCAGGCAGGAGCAATTCCCTTGGGAGTGAATAAGATTTCCATACCAGCCACCAGTGACAATGTTTGGACAGCATTTCCTTGTCTGCGGTCCAACTTTGCAATCTGGTCAACTTATTTACCACTTTCTTAATAGATGGACCGGTGATATTAGAGTTCCAAAGGTCGCCCAACTCCAATAACTTAATGCTATTATCAAGATGTTTCTTGTGGGAGCTATTTCCCCATTGTAGATTAATCTCCAACCAGACTAGACTTGCCAAGGTGTTATTGGCCTCTGCACGCAGTTTATGACAGAGCTTTACAAATGCCACCAGCCTAGCAAGAGACTGTTTTGTACGCGAGAACTCTAAATGGAGTTGGGCAGGCGAGGCCTACCTAGGTAGCCTGAAGGTTTGTTTATAAGCTCCTATTTGCAAATTGTCAAGATGAGGAACCTAGTCACCTAGCATTATCTCTGATCCATGCGAGAGTTGGCAACAATTTGGCTTTCATAACTGCTCCCATAGATTTCAGCTCATGGCTTTTGATGGATCTGGCAAATGTTGAAAAGCCATAATTAATGGCCTGAGCTTTTGCCCTAATCACCTTCTTCTGAGATGCAAAGGTGCGATTTGCATCAATTTTGACCCCTAAATATATATAGGAGGAACTTTGTTGATTATATTTTCATTAAGATGTCATTTTCAACTTTTGCTAGCACCCCGATTGCAAGCCATCACACTAGTTTTTTTCTAGTTTACTTCCAGGCCATTCTTGTCTGTATAAGGACCAAGGTAATTAAGCAACCTTTGGAGCCCTATTTATGTGCTACTAAACAGCAGTACATCATCGGCGTATAAAATGTAAGACATTGGTCGTCCTCCAATGCTCAAGGCATGGGCTATCTGCCGATCTAGCTCTGCTGAAAGATCCGCTAAATACAAATTAAAAAGAAGGGGGGCTAACACGCAGCCCAGTTTTACGCCAGTTGTTGTTTGAATTTTTATTGATACATGCGTGCCATCACCAATTTTTATCTTGACCCAAGTGTCTGAATAAACCAGCATAATTGCACATAGGATGTTGGGTGGAATGGCCCATCGCTGAAGTTTGGTCCAAAGCACATGTAGAGAGATGTTCCTGTAGCCTTTGCTCTATTTGTGATTAGGTTCAGGGTCATGAGATTGGTAATAGTGCCTTGACCCCTCAAAAAGCCAGTTTGGTTTAAGATTAGTATTCCATTTTCGTACAACTAAGATTCCAAATCATGTAAAAGTAGCGTGGAGAAGTATTTCATTTTAACATCCATCAGTGCAATTCGCCGGTAATAACTGGGTAAACTTGCCTGACTCTTTTTTAAAATGGGATGAAGTATTGAACCCCTCCAACATGGATTATGTCATTTTCAAAGATGTAATTGAACATTGACAACAGGAAGCCTGCCCAGTGTGATATAAAGTGCTTAAACAGTGCTTGGGGAAGCCCTTTTGGTCCCAGGGCACAATCAGCCCGAGATTTTTAAATGACGCCCTCAACCTCCTCCAATGTCATTATCAGGGGTGCAACTATATCTTTTTCAGAACTAAGAGGACGAGTTGTAATCGTTGAATCTTTCTTAAAATGTAATTTCAGGTGTTGTACCCATTCCGTTTCTCTAATATTCACATTATTTTCCGCTGCAGGGCCTTTCTTGCTCCTATTAATTATTTGCCAGAATCATTTTGAGCCATTTGATTTGGTGGCGTGGAGCACCTGGGCCTATAGTATTCCTTGTTTAGCTTGTTTGTGCGCCCAAATGTCCCATTGAGGAATTGTTGCCATATTACTAAATCTCCTGGATTGTGATGTAGTTGCCGGAAGAGTATGCCTGCTTTCTGTCTTGTTTTTTTAACATGGGCAGGCATAGTTGTCCATTCACTTTTTGGCTTTTGGTCATGGAGTCAGAGAGTATTTCCCAAACCACTGTTGGATTAGGATAAGAATGATATGAAAATGACAGATATGCAAGTGTTTATATTATCTTACAAGGATGTTGCCTGTTGTGTCGTCATATAGCACCGTTAGATTACACATTTGCTGTTTTATTTATTCAATTGTGAGAAACATATCAATGTACTGGTCATTGCAAAATAGAAAATGATCATTGTTCAGATGTCTGATCAATAAAAACACTCCTTATGGATTCATACATGTTACACTAAGAACAAGTTTGGGAAGAACAAATTTCCTTTGAAGTATGCATTACCAGGGACTTAAATTTCTCAGAGGATGAAGTGGAAGTAATGGTTAAATTATTTGTGAAGCTAGGCCAACATTTGTTTGGAGCCATTGAGCAGACATCAAAGTGTGGTATAGATAGGGAAATTTGTAACCAATATATGTATATGGTGACATCTCTGACTATGGTTCTGGTCAAACAGGGTCTGTTGTGACTGTTCTTAATGGTTGGTTTTCTGGAGGCCTTGGTGAATGTAAATAACTCCAGCGTAATTTGCATAATTTTGGGAATTTTGCATTATGCTTCTTGCACAAAATTCCCAAAATGATACCATTATGCTACATTATGTAATCACATGCGTTCATGCAAACCTTTAGCATGAGTGTGCAGCATTAACAAAAACAACCAGAATGCGATCTGCTGTTGCCCACTCTACTTGTTTTTGGCATACATTCTTCCAGCAGAATGCTTCCATGTGTCAAAAATTTGCAGAAATGCTAATTTTCTACTAAAATATAGTACTAAATGATAGATTCAGATTTTGCATAACATTATTTATTGTTCTCTCATAATTGATCTTCTCAAAATTGCGTGCAATAACATAAAAGCAAGCTATGCAAATCTCACACATCCTTAGTTTTCTGGTGTTGGGATCATCTTATGTAGCAGAAGAGTCAGAGCAGAAACAGTGGGTGGGGTTACAGAAGTTGGTGTTGTTGACTGTATGGTAGCCATGGAAAGCTCCAGCCAAGTCACATTCTGATAATGGGAGTCAATGAACGTCATCTTACAACTCACCTCACAGCTGCCTGACCTCATATTTCTGCTCCAAGAGGTCATTCTCTATCTCAAGCAAGTGGATAATCTTATCAAGCTAAACCATCAGGTTATAGTGAAAGTTACTGAGTCCATCGCTTCGCCCTCTCTCCCAACAGGTTCTCTTGTCCTAGCAGATTGGGCTGCTCCCTGGAACATGTGTGTTGACCACACAGGTCTCCTGTCTTGTTGAGATAGAAGCATATACGCACCATGAATACATAATTGCGGTGGCCTCAGTTGAAATTATTAATGTCAGGACACGGCTACTTGACAAGATGTTTATGGTGAAAGAGACAAGACACTGCTCAATGCAGCTGGGCTGTTGTCATCTGGGAAGGAAATTAATGTGGGTAAAACAATCTGATTATCATGGCGATTCTTCTTCTGTTTCAGGTACAGCAGAAGGTACTCTGGTCACCTGCGAATATTGAACATCACAGTTTTGTGATTTATGGTATAGAACTTATTTGGGGCCATATGTATGAAGGCATTTTGCATTTCCTAATGATGCGAATCACAATTCAGAGCTTTTTGCAAACGAAAAATGTAATTTTGGTATGTACAAAAGGCTTTTGCGCTGGTGCAAAATGCAATTTCTTTGTAGTAGAAATCACATATTGGAAATGTCTAAATAGGAAATTGCTAATAGGGATTTGTAAATAGCGAATCGCTAACCACATGTATAAAGGATTCTCTAATTGTGCATAGTCGCAAAATGGCCGGCCAATTAGGAAATGCAATTACCACAAAGGTGGTAACCAGGTGCAAACTATAAAAAGGCACCCAAAATGCATTTGGCTCTTTCAGTATGGCAGTCCTGTAAGTTTTGGTGAGGAGGACGGGGATTCTGGCTAGCAGGCAAAGAAGGAGGAGGAGACAGGAGAGGATATTTAGGGTGAGGGTCACTCTGTTTGAACAGACAGGAGAGGAGAGTTTTGAGAAGTACAGACACAGTAGTGAGGTAATCCAGGACTTAATTGCTGAATTACTACCTCAGCTTCAGACCCCAACACTCAGTAGCAATGCAATCCCACCACATGTACAGAGATTGTGCTGCCTACACCTCTTAGCCTCTGGCAGTTATCATAGGGTCATAGCAGTGGCTGAGGGGTGTCACATAGTGCCTTTTCTAGGTTCTTTTGCAATATTCTGGACATCATGGTTAGCAAAGTTAAGCAATATATATTTGCCAAATACCCCCCAGTTATTGCAACAGACCACATTAATGTTCTACTGGGTAGCACAGTTCCCAAACATCATTTGCTGTGTTGATGACAAACATATTGCCATATGTCCCCTCTCACAAGTGTATTCATATAAAGAAACAGGAAAAACTCACACTCACTCAACTTGCAGGTAGTGTGTGATGCCTCCTTTATCATAACAGACCTTGTGGGAAGATTACCAGGCAGCAACCATGACTCCTTCATGTTCCGCCACTGTGGTATGCAAAACCGACTGTCACAGGGTGACTTAGGGGATGCTTTTTACTACCCAAGAGAATTGCTGACTCAATTAATACAGTGACCTGAACTACTTGCGTAATGTGACCTAATGGTTTTCCTTCTCATGCTCCTATGGAGGCAGTGCATATGGCTTACATCCCTGGATTCTCACACCATACCAGACTCCAAGGACAAGAAGTGAAAAGCAGTACAACAGGGCACACACGACAATGCACGCCATTATTGAGAGGACATTTAGGATACTGAAGTCCAGGCTCCGCTAACTCCACAAGACCGGCGGAGCACTACTGTACAGATCTGAGACGTGCTGTAAGATCATCGCCACATGTGCTATACTACACAATATCACCATTAAGAAGAGTCTGCACAATATCACCATTGAGGATGAATCTGACTCAGATGATTAACTATCACCACTACAGGTGCAGTAGGAAAGGACCTATGCAGCAGAGGGTCATGCAGGACATACAGAGATCACCTACAACTAGTTTTGAGTTAAGAGTGATTACAACATCTAACCAATGGACATCACACATCACAATGCATGGTGCATAACTGAAAGATCACCTTTTATTCAGGTTGTGACAGTAATATATCTCTCCAGAATCAATAGTATCCATTGTGGATGTAACATTGTATAGACTAGGCAACAAAGCATGTAATTACAAAAAAGCAGTAGACTTATGATTCTGAGTGTTCAGTGAATTTACTTCTTCAGGCCTCTGGGGTTGGGTGCCTTGTCAGCAACACTGGCCTATGGAAGTGCGGACATGTCAGAGCCAGAAGTGTTTTGGAGTGTGCACCTGATACTGCCTGCCTACTGCATAGATGTGCCACTAAGGCTAGAACTCTCTTTGCTCTTGGGGGGATGCAGAATGTTATGGCCACAGAGGTTGTAGGCCTGTATATTTCCAAGGGGTGTGGTCACTCAAACTAGTAGATATGCAAAATCCTGACATCAGTGCCCCATGTCAGTCTGTATGTTTACAGTTCTCCTTGCTAGAACTGTTGTGGCTACTGCCAATCGGTTTATGGAATGGGTGAAGGCATCAAAGCGCACCAGGTACTGCCCGTGCCTCTGCACACGGTGCTCCTTCTCCATAGCAGCAATCCATTAGTCTTTCCCTTTCTGCAATTGCTGCATTAAGCTTGAAATTCTCACCAGATGCCTCTTGACAGTCCTGATTTGTTTAGTTGAAAGGCACCGTACATAGATGATGGACTTCTCTAGGCCACCAAACACAGGAGAACTCCCTGCTATGCTCTCTGATAAATTCTCATTGTGGACTGTTGCTGGCTGGCCTCTACACTGTCCCCATATCCGGAAAACCATCAACATCTCCTTTGAGACAGCGACCTTCCCGGAGAGCTGGAAGCATGCAGAGATCAACGCCTTACTCAAAAAACCCAAGGCGGACCCCAAGGACCTCAAGAACTTCCGACCCATCTACCTGCTCCCGTTCCCGGCAAAAATCATCGAAAAGGCCGTCAACAAACAACTGACCAGCTTCCTCGAGGAGAACAGCATACTGGACCCATCCCAGTCCGGGTTCCGCAGCAACCACAGCACCAAAACTGCTCTCATCGCCGCCACTGATGGCATCAAGTACCTGCTAGACAACGGAAAAACCACGGCCCTCATCCTCCTGGACCTGTCAGCCGCCTTCGACACGGTCTGCCACCGCACACTACGAACACGCCTCTATGATGCCAGAATCCAAGAGAAAGCCCTTAACTGGACCTCCTCCTTCCTCGCCGACAGAACTCAGAGCGTCCACCTGCCCCCCTTCCGTTCCGAAGCCACCAAGATCATCTGCGGAGTACCCCAAGGCTCATCCCTCAGCCCAACGTCTACATGGCACCACTCGCCCACATCGCACGACGGCACAACCTCAACATCATCTCCTATACTGACGACACCCAGCTGATCCTATCCCTCACCAAGGACCCCCACACCGCCAAAACCAACCTCCACAAAGGAATGAAGACCGTCGCCGACTGGATGAGAATCAGCCGACTGAAGCTGAACTCGGATAAGATGGAGGTCCTCATCCTCGGATCCACCCCCTCGGCCTGGGACGACTCCTGGTGGCCGACTGCACTAGTAACACCCCCAACTCCCATGGACCACACACGCAACCTAGGGATCATCCTCGAGTCTACCCTCTCCATGACGAAGCGGGTCAACGCTGTCTCCTCCTCCTGCTTCAACACCCTCCGCATGGTTCGCAGGATCTTCAAGTGGCTCCCCACCAAAACAAGAAGGACAGTCACCCAGGCCCTCGTCAGCAGTAAACTGGACTACGGAAATGCACTCTTCACAGGAGCCCAGGCCAAACTCCTGAAATGGCTTCAACGCATCCAGAACGCCGCTGCACATGCCTGACCCTCGACATCCCTCGCCGCAGCCACATCACACCCCACCTGAAAGACCTACACTGGCTCCCTGTCAACAAGAGGATAAACTTCAAACTCCTCACCCACGCACACAAGGCACTCCACAACACCGGACCAACGTACCTCAACAGCTGACTCCGCCTCTACACCCCCACCCGCCAGCTCCGCTCCGCAGACCTCGCCCTCCCCACCGTCCCCCACATCCGAAGAATGACCGCCGGTGGCAGATCATTCTCCCACCTCGCCGCCAAGACATGGAACACCCTCCCCATCCGCCTACGGCAGACCGAAGATCTTCTGACCTTCAGAAGACTTCTCAGGACCTGGCTCTTTGAACAGTAGCAGCTTCCCCCCCCCCCCCAGCACCTTGAGACCCTTGCGGGTATGTAGTGCGCTTTACAAATGCCATGATTGATTGTGTGTCCTGCCCACAGATATTGGTGTCCCTGTTTTGGGATTGTCCCTCATGTTACTCTACACTAGGGCAACCCAATCTTCCCCAAGAAACTGGGTATAATAGTCAATCCATGGAAATTTTTCCCTGAGGTATTATTTCCCCAATGTTCAACATTATAAATGGTCACATAAGTGATCCTCTTAATGATATTCAAAAAATAATTCATCAATATAAACATAGATGGATTGTTATCAAAAAACACATCTATGTTTTTATTGATGAGTTATCAAAAAACAATATATTTTTGGAGAGACAAGATGGCACCTATCTAAGCGGCCACGTGGGTTACTCCTCGCCGCTCAGATCTATATGAAGGGAGACATGATGGTGCCTGTTTAAGTGGTAACGCGGGTCGCTCCTCACCGCTCGGATCTATATGCAGTAATGTAGGGGATATCCCCTGGCTGAGACATCGAAATCACCCAATGAGGACCTACTGGCTTGGGTCTATCATCACGGATGTGTTGCGGGCAGTCAAGGCGGCTGTGGCAGTTGCAATAATCATTGGTGTGTGGGGGTCTTAGAGAGCATTGCAGCTTGCATCAGCAGCTGCTCCAGTCTGGTTGAGAGGAGGGGCCGGAGGGGCTGGCAGGACCGGGTGAATCACAGCATGGATTCGCACCAAAAGAGGGATGCCTCCTAAACCAAGTTGCGCTGCTCGGGCCAAGAATGTTAATGCAAATCAAAGCGCTGATACACCAGCTTTCCCTAATGAAAACAGCAATATGCCTTTGCAGCGCTCCAAAACAGGGAAGCCAGGTGTCAGCGCTAATAGCAACGCCAAAATGTTTCTGAAAGGAAAACAGAGCCTGTACATTTAAAAAAATGGAGAAATGAAAGGAGAAGGAAGGCAGGAGAAAGCTACTGGAAAAAAATGAGTCTCAGACAGAACTCCCACTCCAGCTGTAGACACAGCCTCAGACTCAACCCCAGCATCAGCATCAGAGCATCACTCAATATTTCCCCACTATTGCAATTCCCGCTGATGACATCAATGAAGCAATTGGAGCCATAGGGACCTGTGAATAAGAATAAGCCTGGCGCAGTTGACCTCTTACGTAAGGCAGATGCGCTAGGTGAAGTACTAACCGGTTTGACTAACGCTTGGGGAGGCACTGACCCTGAAGGTGCTCTGAGGGGTCTGAAAGTTGTGATAATCAACCGGCACCTGCACAAATGGCCTCAATCGAGGCAAGTAGGCATCACTATCCTACCTGTCCCTCACACTTACAGACACAGGCCTTGGTTGACATCGACACCAGTGCACTAATTGAAGGGGCAACAGGGTAGAAGGGGCTGGAAGACATTCGGGAGATAGGCGACAAATTTGTCTCATTAACCGATGGCTCCGAAATTAGCTCCTCTGATTCAGAAGCTGGGAGCAATGCTCAGTTCTCCAGCTCAAGCCTGAGCAGTAAGCAGATGGGACCCCGGACAGAAGGAAGAGGCTCTCCAAGAAGAACAGAGACCCTCAATCGTCTGAGTAGCTTGAGGATGAGCTTGTCAGGTCTAACATAAAACTTGCTTTGAAATGGGACTATGCCAATACCCAGAATGTCTACCCTGATCCTCCGGGTCAGGAGGAAGTCTCCAGCCATTCAAGGTTAACGCAAATTGAAGAGCCTTCTCTGAAATTAATCCATGAATCCATCAAGCAGCTCCAAGAAGAAACCCGACTTGATGGGAAAAAACGTATTGCAACTTAAAAGCTTCAGGGCGCTGTGAGAAAAATGGCTAAAGCCTGTTTAGACATAAACACATGATTGACTACTGTAGAAGAGTGCACTGCAATGCTAGAAGATGATATGGCCAGAGCCCAAACCCGGAACTGAGTCGCAGATGGCACAACTGACTGATTTCCAATGGAAGCTGGAAGATTTTGAAAACCGGCAAAGGAGGAACAAGTTGCGGATTCTTGGCATCAAAGAAGGAGCAGAGGGCAATGACATCCGAGCCTATACGTTGAAATTAATGAAGGGAGCCTTTCTGGAACTCCAGCACTGGAATTGGTTCACTGCTTCTCACTGACCATAAAAAGCCAGGGCAGTCACGTAATGGAGAAAACCCAAAAGCCGAGGGCAATCGTAATTTACTTTGGGAACTATATGCTCCGGGAAGAAGTGTTTTCAAAAGCGGGTCCTGATGCCAAACAAATGTATGAAGACCAGTTTTTCTTTGCAAGACCAGACTTTTGCCACGTCACAGTGGAGAGGCGGTGGAGATTAAGACAGTTGATTCAACCATGCCAAACCTTAGGGGCTGAAGCCTATTTGATCAATCCAGCTCGCCTGAAAATCATCTATAAAAACACCATGAGAGTTTTTACTTCAGAAATCCAAGCCCAAGAGTACATTGATAAACTAAAACCGAGCAGAGTGAAAAGCCCCTCTCTCTAATTAGGTCACTTCAAACTGGTGTGCATGGTGCGCATGTCTCTCTCTGTTGGATGAAGCGGGATAGTGATGGGATATCTCTCAAACAGTTATAGAAGGTGGTGGGATCCGGCTTGTGGTGGAGGGCAGCTGTACAGGCTCAATCACTCAGACCTTCATTCTGATTGTCTCACAATATAGGTGGGGGAGGAGGGTAGGGGGTCACAAGGACAGAGGGGTGTCGGGGGCAGGGTAGGGTCACTTTGAGGGGTGGGCTATGGGTTAAAAAGCAAAAAAGACCACTTCATGAGAAAACTAAGGAGTAAGGCGAGAAAGGGAGAAAGTGCTGGAACAGGCTGGAATAGCGCAGTCAGAATGCAAGTTGTGACGATAAATATATGCGGGCTGACTGACCCAGCAAAGCGACGGAAAGTCAAAAAAGAGTTACAGATGTTGCATACCGATATAGTATGTATGCAGGAAACACATATCGAGGGGACCAGGAAATATCTTTTAGAGCAGTTGGGGTATCAATTGGTAGCATGTACAACACAAGGGACCAGAACCCGGGGGGTTGCTATCTTGGCCCGAAGTGGGGGTTTACTATTCAAAAAACGCTCATCCGACAGATTTGGTCAGTGGACAATTGTAGAGTGTCAATTTCTGGGCATACCCTTCCCACATAGGGTAAACAGCAAAACACACAAGATGATGGACGGAATGTTGCACAATGGCAAAACATTCCCCCCCAGTCACAGATCTGGGTTTAATCCATCTTTATTGTGCTCACCACGCCACCCCAGATCAGACATGGCCATATGCAAATCAGTCTTGACCCTGTGCCTCATGGGAACAGTCCAGCCCGAACAGGGAGTGAATGTTTTGCCAATGTGCAACATTCCGTCCATCATCTTGTGTGTTTTGCTGTTCGCCCAATGTGAGAAGGGCATGCCCAGACGTGGGTCCCGTGCTCACTACGCCACTGGAGTCAAGCTATCCTTTCTGAAGAGGGGTGAAACCCCGAAACCGGACCTAGGATGCTTGATTCCGGTCCAGGGAAGACATGGCTTGGCAGTTCGGGCTGGACTGTTCCCATGAGGCACAGGGTCAAGACTGATTTGCATATGGCCATGTCTGAACTGGGGTGGTGTGGTGAGCAAAATAACAATGGATTAAACCCAGATCTGTGACTGGGGGTGAATGTTTTGCCAATGTGCAACATTCCGTCCATCATCTTGTGTGTTTTGCTGTTCGCCCTATGTGGGAGGGTATGCCCAGACGTGGGTCCCGTGCTCACTACGCCACTGGAGTCAAGCTATCCTGGTTGAAGAGGGGTGAAACCCTGAAACCGGTCCTAGGAAGCTTGATTCCGATCCAGGGAAGACATGGCTTGGCAGTTCGGGATGGACTGTTCCCATGAGGCACAGGGTCACGACTGATTTGCATATGGCCATGTCTGAACTGGGGTGGCGTGGTGAGCAAAATAACGATGGATTAAACCCAGATCTGTGACTGGGGGTGAATGTTTTGCCAATGTGCAACATTCCGTCCATCATCTTGTGTGTTAAGCTACTCAGAGGAGGTCACAGAGTCTACAACAGACCACACAGCAGGCTCACGACACTTCATCCACCCACACATGGCACCCCGTTGCCATGTGTCAGCACACCAAAAGGAGGTGGCCAAACAGGCGTGGTTGGGGTCCGAACCCATGGAAGGTGAACTAGATCACATACGTTGGTGTCCATTACACTTCAGGGATCACCCACAACGGAGACCCACACAGCCATAGAGACACATGCAGATGCACATTCACAGGACAGAACCACGCCCAGGGGCATGCAAATAGCAGTCACACACCCACGTCGGCTCTGCCGACGACAGCCCAGCCCACTCCCCTTACGAATTGAGTGGGTGACAACAAAACTACATGGCCAAGCTCCAACGTGCTGCCTGCGATGACATGTCTGCATCCGCTGTACACAGCACAATGTAATGTCCTAGGGCCCAGGGTCCTCATGCATACAAGAAGACCTCAGGGACACACGCAGATATCATGTTGAACTGGCTACGGGCACGTGCGCCCGGCCCCTTTAGTGGCAGGGCCATATGTACGCCTGTGCTGGATGTGTGTGGGGTGAGTGTAAGCCAGCCCGCACGGAGTGCTTGGTGCTGGCAACCACTTGAACAATGGACACCAGTGCAACGGAAACCGAAAACACCTGCATAACAGAGTCAACTGCTGAGCAACATGGAGGGAGATGGAGAAAGACAAGAGGACACACAACATGACCATGTGAAGAAAAAGTCTTGGATTGTGTCCCTTCAAGACATTCCTGATGCAGATGCAGTGTGGTGTGTGAGACCTGCATCATCTTCCTCAACAATGTCCCAGGCCTCCCACACTGCTTGAGATGAGATTGCTGCACAGCCTCTCCACAGCACAAAACACTATCAGTAATGGACGATGACTTGCGGGGCACTGAGTCAGTGGCACCTAGAGTGCCTAGCAGGTTATCAGTCTGATGATGGCATAGATGACAGGTGTTTATCAGCTCCGTAGGTTTCTCAGGACCACCGTTTTGACTCTGGCAGATGGAGGTTGAAGATTGTCCTGGCGGGGGTGGGGGGTGCCTCCTGCGGTGGTGCAATATCCGGGCCGGTCAGGACTCGATTTGATGTGTGAGCCCTGGTGGTCCGCAGTTGAGGCTGGAGGCAGCAGACAATGCAGGGCCACATGCACATGGCGTCAATGACCCCAGGACCACCGTCACAGAGGTAATCCAATATTCAATCAGACAGGGTCCCTGACATGAGCTTCACAGAGTCAGTGGCCCCAGATGCACAGCGGCCAGCACAGGCACCCTGCCAAGGGACGGTGACTTGCGGTGCAGTCAGATGGGCCATGTGACCTGAGTGGGTCCTCATCAATGTCCGAGGTGTATGTTGTGGAGTTTTGCAGAGGACAGTGGAAGGTGTCCTCCAGGGCATGAGGCGAAAGGTCTGATGTTATCTGAAAGCAGCAAATGGTGGGCTGGAATTCCACAGCCTCGTTTTCGGCACAAAGTCAGTATCACCGCCATGATGGCGAAGACAAGCCCAGGTCCATGAACTCAGTCGCCCCCAAAGTCCAACCAGAAAGTGACCGTGGGTCTCGGAGAATAGACATCTTGGCACCGGGGCAGAAAGGGGATGCAGTCTGCGATGAGGCCTGTACAATGACATGAAGTCTTCCATAAACATACCGAGAATGAATTTGAAGGTGTGTGTGATCTATTTGACCGCAGTGTAGGCCGGGGGCAATAGTCCATTAAGGCCAACAGACACGTGTGGTTGTAATGCTATACACAGACTTGGTGGCACCACATAGAAGGGAGTATAGTCACATGAACTCTGCCTTAGATAATGTTCCCTGTCATGGTGTAATCAAGACTCAGTTCCAAATGTGTGGCCTACTTGACCGTGGTGTAGGCCGGAGGCGGTAGTAGAGTACGTCAATGAGAAAGGACTAAAGTGGGCCTCTGTTGTGGAGCTCGTGATGGTCTGAGGAGGCTGCCAAGGTCGTGGGCCTTGGGCTTGGTGCTTGCGCCTGCACGTGGTGGGCCCACTGCGACACACGCCGGTGTTGGCAGGTGATCAGTGTGGCCTGGCGGCGCAGGGGCGGGCCTGACGGGTCCGGGATCCAGCAGTCCGGGGTACGGCATGCACACAGGATCGCAGGCAACTCCGCTCATGGGGATGGTGTTGGCCTCTTGGCGTGGTTAGCAGCCCCACCCTGGCAGAGACGTTGGGCTTTCGGAAGAGGACCACACCGAGGGATATGTGCTTTTTATTCACACCCCTACACTGGTCTGGCGTACACCAGGCCATCCCACTCCGCTCATGCTTACGGGGGGACGTAACTGGCAACATTTCTGCAAACTCCCCCACTGGCCGGGGTGACATGGTTGTGTCCACTGCACTCCATACGCCAGAGGTGTATGTCGCCATGGATATGGTAGTGTTCTGCATACTGCGGTCTGTCCAGCACATCACTGCCACTCTTGGCATTGTGTGGTTTCTCAATCATGGTTCTCCTGCATCCTTCACACATTCCTGGTTGCCACCTCTCCCCACAATCGGCTATTGTGTGGCTGAGGTGCCATGCAGTTGGTGGCTCATGTTCACGACTTGCTCAGGTTTCCAATGTGAGTTGTCCTGTCGTGTCTGGTGGGTGGGCATGTTTTGCATGTTGGTTTTGTGACGTGTGCATTGCCAGAGTTGTGAGTTGCATGGTTGTGGAGTTGAGGTGGGGTGTTTATTTTTAACTTGCCAGAGGGCTGTGCATTTCCCTTGGTGGCATCCTGGGGATGCTGGTTGCTGATGGACTGTCGGAGGATGGAGGAATCGTGCACAGTGCCTGGGTATTTGGAGGCAAGATTGGTGGAGGTTCCACGGTGTTCGGTTGTTGCCTGCACATTGATGTAAGACGTGTGCTTTCAGTTGCGTTGATTGTGTGCTGTGTCAGCAGGGGGCACAGGTATGAAATGTGTGCTTTGGATTGCCCAAAACACATGCGTCCATCTCCATCCAGCTATGGCGCATGGTCCTTGCTTGGTCTCCAGCAGATCCTGCGCATTATTTTTGACATATGGGGACTGGGGTACCAGGCTGTGGTGATGTCCAGGGCAGGTGTGAGTGACTTGGATGTGGCTGGCTGTGTGACTCCTCTGACTGTGTGTTGTTTGGGGGTACCAAGGGCATACAGGTCCAGCACAGCCAGCAGCTTTGTGTGGGGTGGAATGTTGGTTGTCCGCTGTGTTGGTGCCGTCGGCCTGTTGGGCGTTGTTGGTCATGATGCATGTGATGGTTGTCCTTTTGAGCCTGTGTTGGGCAATGACATTGTCGGATGTTGGGTCTGTGAGGCTGGTGTGTTTCCTGGGGGTCTGCTTTCTTTGTCAGCACTGCTTGGGTGGTGGTCCGGGGGGGTGTCCGGGTGCTGTATGGGCTCCTGGGGTGGTGGCGGTGGGTGTCGTGGTCCTCTTGGGTGTCCGGGCCGCATGACCAGTGGCTCCATGGCATCTGCTGCCCTTCCGATGTGGCTGTGGGCTGTGCTCCCTTTAGTTGTGCAGGCTGCGGTCCGACTTGGCACCAGGTCAGAGCAGGTGTTATTTTCCTGCTGCTAACACGCCTTATCACCTGTTTTGTGTTCTTATCGCAGTTCTGGCTGTTCTTTGTGAATGTTGTAGTGTGGTGTTGTCGCGGCTTTTGGCACGGAAACACCTACGCTGCATCTCATTAGCGATAGTTGCGGGGTCATCCGTGGCAATGTTTTTTGCAGCTGCCATCTTGGGTAAACTGGTGCTGTGGACTGTTAACACCAGCTTGTGAATGGGGAGGTACATTTATCACGACTTTGGCTGTGCTAAAGTGCCGTTAAATCGGAGATAGATCCTTGTGAATATCCCCCTCAGAGGGTTGTACTATCACCCAGATTTATGGAGGGTTGAGGCAATTGATGGCTGATGACTTAGATAAACATCACGAGAAGTGGCAGCAAAAGCTAAGTATTGAAGGGGCTGAGTTTATGGACTCACTTAAGCTGGGCCACTCCGTATCGAAATGGGTTGGGCTGCAAGTGCAGCATTATAAAATGATCTTTTCATTATACCATACGCCAGCTAAGATTGCCCAATGGGGTAGTACAAAAGGGATCCTCTGTCCCTGATGCCGTAGTGCGGATGCCGATATTATTCACATGTTTTCTTCGTGCCCGGTTTTGGACCCTCTAAAGATAGCTATAGGAGAATTTTTTACACAACCTTTGAGGATTCAGAGAAGACTTACAACTGATCTGATGTCATTAGGGGGTTACAAAGGAAGGAGTGTCACTGGTGCAACATGAGTTTGTCTTCTTTGCCATGGCAGTAGTTACAATATATGTATCTCATCGGCCTGGTTTGACCCTGCCCCTCCACACTCCAACAGTGGCTTTCAGGGCTTTTAGCTATTTATAATCTTGAAAAGGGTATATGTGAGAGGAAAGGATGTAGGGCTAGAAAGCTAGGGAATCATATCTGGGCCCCCATCAATAATTGGAAAATCGATATTGAGGCAAGGCAAGCTACAACCTTAACGACCTAGGGCCTCTGGGCCCTAATAATGGTATTTTACGTCATTTAATGAAATGTTTGTAAAATATTTTTATTCCCTTTCTTATCCTATTTATGATTGTTAATGTTTCCTCGTGTATTTATTTATTGATGTATTTATATAAATGTACTTTACTGACGGTGGGATAAAAATAAATAAAAAAGAATAGATTTTTAAGATGTTTTTTTTATCTCATTCAATTTTATCTCAATCAATATTTCATTAATTCAATTATACATGACATATTTTGACAATATATGTTCCATACTTCAAAATTCCACAGAAGTACGTATACGAATTCATATGTTGATAATGGTGCTGCCATATAATCCCTTAATCACATCAATGTATATTCAATATATGGATAGTATATTTTACACTAAAACATACTATCCCGACCGGAGAAAGAGTTTTTGGCATGAAGTATTGGTGTTGGTATCCGTTGGGGAGCTGAATTATTTGGAAGCAAGTACTTGCAGGATTCATTTCACCTCAACACAGAGTCCTGAGGATGGTCTCACGGACCGAGTGGGCCACTAGAGACCAAAACGTTAACAATTTATCCTCCTTAACCATATTAATTACATTTCCTGTTAGATTTAGTTCCATTTGATTATTTGAATGTTTTATGGATCTGACATTGTTGATTTTGTAGAAATAACTGTATAGATCCCTATGTTGAATATACATTGATGTGATTAAGGGATTATAGGGCAGCGCCATTATCAACATATGAATTTGTATATGTACAACTGTGGAATTCTGAATTTTAAAGCTTTTCCAATAGCTGGTTCATCTGTGCCACACATTTTTCTGTCAGGAACTCCAGCTTCTCTTCACAAAACTTGACCTTCTTCTTCCTGCATCCAGAATCCTTGTCCCCATTTTCGTTGGACATTGTGCTGTTCAGTCACAGGTATTCCCTTGCCAGTGGTGAGACAGAGACCTCTCTTCCAGTATCTTGCAAGGCTTCTGGGCTGTGGCCACACCCTGTATTTCTTAACTTTCTGGTCTGACATCATCATTCTGCATCCAGAATGCAACTTTTCCTAATTTACGATTTCCTATTAGGAAAAAGCAATTTTGCAATTTCCAAAACCGTGATTTTCTAATTGCGATTGCGAACCTGAAGGAATCTAGTGGAATCAGCGGTCAGATACATCTTGTTGTGCGATTCCTTAATAGCGATTTCTACAGATTCTCTGTTTCATGTTTCAAGTTTCAACTTGAAACTATTATTATGAACAAATATGGCATTCTTATTTAATAAAATATTGTCATGCGAAAAGATATTTTAGTTAAAAAATACTTCAAGATACAGTATATTTTTTCTGGACATGTGTGTTACGCATGAAGGGAAATATTAATATGCTTAAAGAACTGAGACACGTTTATTGATGTGTAGTGCAGAGTACATTTATGACAGAAGTGAGGTGTGATATTGTTGTGTAGAAATTTGTTACATGCCTTTTAGATATTTGTAATGATTATTAGTTCTTACCTTACGTTAATGGGATGAATTTAATTATTGATGGGACAATTACTTATGTAGATATGCTCTGAAGTCTATGAGCATTACAGCTACATGGAGTTACGGTCCGGTGACAGAACTAGTATTTTAAGCAAGCATGCTGATGTTGTGTGGTCAGATATTTGTTATCTGTTTCTCGGCAAATCTTTATAGTCAAACAATGATTGCAAAATGCCTGGATTCAATAATGATTTTTATTTGTCAATCAGATATTTCTACATTTTTGCATGTTCTATACATTTGTGATCATTTTTTACAGATTTCTTTTCAAAAACTGCAAACATCTCTGGCTTTTAGTGTTTACTCTTGTGCTCAGCAAAAATCATTGGCTCGTATTTTCACACTGTTTACAAATAATTTTGATTTTATTTCCTGAATTTGCTCTTACAATTAATATTTAATTATTTCTTTCACCTCTATGCCTACCTCATTTTCCAGGACTCAAAGCTCTCTCTCTCTCTCTCTCGCTCTCTCTCTCTCTCAGTGAAATCTCACCTCAAGTGAAAGCCATGATTGTGGGCATTCACAAACATCCAAGTGTAACCACATCTGGCAATACTAACTTTCTCAACCCTTATGTGAGATCAACCACTTCAGTGTGGAGTAGAAGATGTTCTTGAGCACTAGGAGAATTTTATATATTTTTATGTATTTTTGGTGTCAATAATGTGCAGCTTTCCATGCACTCTTACAGCTCAGATACTGACAGTGAAATCAGCCACAGCCTTTAGGCACGCACTACTCTGACAACAATTGTTGTTTTAGGATATATCTCAGCCCTGTGATATCTGATCTCCATTGAGAGGTGCTTTTGGAAAGGGGAGAATGTCCCGTTTCCAAAGGTGCCTCTCCGTATTGGATCCCTATTTGGTGTTCCTTGAAGGAAGGTAATCCCTGAGCACGCATCCACACGCAAGCCATTGGTGATCCACCTACATGCCACTCCAGATAGTACTGAAACCTAGAGACCCAAGTGAATCCAGGTCATGGCTTATGAGGATCCCAGCATGATTTATTACTTAGAATGCCTTGCAAATGGCAACATATGGGTAACATTTTTTTTACCATATTTATGTGACAAAGGATTGAATGTGAAAAATTCAGGATTTGAAAATGTACCCCTAAAGACTTCGAGTGAGGTATTCAACATACATGTGGCTATACATGCATGATTAAAGCAATATGTATTTCTGATGGAGCTTTTGATGTTGCAGTCTATGTAACTTGTACTTGATTTATTTTTTAAAATTTTAGAATGTGTAAGTAAAAAGTGACTGAACATTATTCTTGTATTACTATACAATGTTATATACTATGACTGCATATGTAGGACATTGTTGCATACATGACAAATGGCTGGACACCAAGAGAGGGGTAAACATAAGATTGTTTTGAATGTTAAATGTGTTACATTTTTATACAGTACCTACCACTGTTCACTCTGGCTTCAATTCCCATGATGCCTTCAGTTAGGATCTCCGGCACTTCTCCTTTCTGGGCCAGAGGTTGCGCAACCTTGTAGACCCACAACCTGTCCCCATTGCATATTGGTGAGACTGGGCATAGAGAAAACAAACTTTCCTCTACAAGTAATTCCATCTCTTGTTGATGTTGTCTTGGAGTCAGAGGACATCATTATCTGTTGAAAATTATCTGAGATCTAAGTGCCTCCTCTGCCTTCTGTGGCAGCTGCTTTCTTTGTACAAGAATAGGGTTTGGAGCATTGCCCAATCAGTTAAAAACATTGGAACATGTTCTTCTCCCAGCAAAATCGCAGAGATAGCATGTACCCCACAATCCCCTGTTGACACCTGATGGCCGCTGAATTGAATACCTCAGTAACCATATAAGAACACAAGCGAAAGGGGTTTGGCAACAAACCAGAAGCGGCTGGTAACATACAAAAGCGATGGGGTGATTGAAGTGTCCAAACGCATCCAACAACACATATACATTATAAAATAATACATTAAAATTAAATTAAAAATAAAATTAAGCCACTTACCTGTGCTGCGTACTCTGTGTGCTCACAGTCCGTGGCACTGACAGGGTCCAGTTGAAGCGGAAACTTCATCAACTGATCCAGACGCCTGGATTGGATGGAGTGTCTCCGCAATACGTTTTGGGCCCATGCCTGTCGCAGGTACTTTGACCACCCACACGAGTGAAGTACCATTTTTATCTGTAGACCTGGGGGGAACACTGGGTGGTAGGAAATTTGAGTCATCCTGGTGATCTCAAAACTTCCCCACACAGAAAATTTAGAAAAAAGTGATTATTTTAGCTAAATTTGAGGTTTGCAAGGGATTCTGGGTAGGAAAATATTGGAGGGTCCATGCAAGACATACCTCCCTGGACTCCCCTGGGTGTCTAGTTTTCAGAAATGTGTGGGATTGGTAGGTTTCCCGGGATGGCCGCCGAGCCCGGGGCCAAAAGCCCAGGTGACCCCCTTTACAAAACCAGGTCGTTTTTTGATAGGCAATTTTGATGTCTCCTCAATACGTTTTGGGCCCTTGCCTGTCGCAGGTCCTTGGGCCGTCCACACAAGTGAGGTACCATTTTTATCGGGCAACCTGGGGGAACACTAGGTAGATGGAAGTTTGTAGGTCGCCACAGATTCCTGAACTTTACAACAATTAAATTAAATTTTTTTTTTATTTTAGGTAAATTTGAGATTTGCAGCAGATGCTGGGTAAAAAGAAACGAGTGAGAGCCACGCAATTCATCCACCCGTACTACTCTCATTCTACTACTCACAAATGTGAAGGTTTGCCTAGGTGACGACTGAGCTAGGGCACAAAATCCCCAGCTACACATATTGACAAAAAATGGTCGTACAAAAGGCCATTAAACCGCCAAAAATATAAATATGACACTAATTTGATCAAGTTAATCCACCACTTATACTGTTTGGTTTTAGCACCTCTATAAACGCTGGCTTCAAAGCACCAATACTTATCAAAGTATATAAATATTGAAGCCAAGCCTTCTGAAGGTGAGCCATGAAGCCATTTCACGGCTCCAACCGCTTTATGGCCCATTCAGACACCATTCATGCACCACACACAAGACTTCCATACCGTCAGCCATGAGCCCAATCAACCAGATCACTTGCACTCACATAAACATACTGCCGCCATGCAAGGGCCCATCACATTCATACACCACAAGACATAATGAGTTTGACTACATTTTGCCATTTTTCAAGTCTCTGCCTCCTTCTTCCTGAACGTTACCGAAACACATGCTGAGTGAACCTTTACTAATGGCTCCCATTACAGCCACATGAGGCTCAGGAAGACATGTCTTTAATGCACCTTTAGCGCACTCACTGTGCTAAATCCAACTCCTTCCAGTTTGTGTATGCAAGTTGGGGGGTGCCCGAGTATGCCGCAAAGCCATTCCTTGAACTGAGCGAGCACATCTACCTTTGAAAACTAGGCAAACGTGCTGGAAATTTTCCAAAGCTTTCTAAAGAGAAAATTATAAACTATGAAGAACAATTGAATGTGAAACATGGGTAGTCCGTGACAACGTGGGATATGTCCAATCCACTCTTATGTGCAGTGACTGTAATGCACTTTTCATACAGCAAACTGAACATCTAGTAAGTTCTGACGGAGGATGAACATGGCAAGCAGCATTAACCCATAAGTACTATGGTAAATTCAGTGCAAGAGTGGCAGCAATGGATTTGAATCCATGGTTGAAGATGAAGTAACGACATGTATCTGTACTTCCTTTATTTCTCTGCCTCCTACCTTTGCAATATTCCTCGGAAAGCCCACCTACAGTAAGCTGTTCTACCCCGTTCATGTGCCTATCCTCATCAGAGTCCTGACTAAGCCTGTCTAATTTTCAAGTGACCCTATACTAATGCCTTTCATCTCTCGCTACATGAAGCTTGAGAAAACCTTTCTGTCGTGCCATCAATGCTCTCACTGTGCTAAATTCAACTCCTTCCAGTTTGTGGATGCAAGTTGGGGGGTGTCTGAGTATCCCAGTAGGCCATATCTCAAACTGAGCGAGAATATCTACCTTTGAAAATAAGGCAAACATGCTGGGTTATATTGCCTAAGTTCCCTAAAGTAATAAGCCAAACAAAGGTCCTGTGGGTCTCATTCACCATTCACCAACACTTTTACTTTGACAGCGTGAAAACTCAATTACTAACTTCCATCATACACAATGTTATTGAGAAAGGGTACAGGACACTATATCTTGTATGATGATTGTTTTCACATCTTAAATTAAAGATGTGAAAACAATCTTCATACAAGATATTGTGTCCTGTATTCCTTTTCAATTACATGGTTCTGATATAAGTTAATAATTGAGTTTGCATACTTTTAAAACAAGTAGAAATGTTGGTGAATAAGTCCCACTGGATATTTGTTTGACTTAATACACTTACTACATTCTCGATGGCAATCAGGGTGGTCCTTGAGTAGTATACATAAGTTCCCTAACAAGCACTTCAAAATCCAGTCAAGCCTTTAACTTTTTGCCAAACATGGTACTCCGTGACAATATAGCGCATGGTCTGTCCACCAGTAGTTGCAGTGTGGGAACTATATTATTAATAATAATAATACTAATATTACACTTGTCAATTGGAGAACAGAACAAGTACCATGCTCTGAAAGCAGAGAAAGGTGTCGAGAAGTCTATGATTTCCTGAAGTAGAGGAACAAATATTCGGTGGCTGCTTACCTAGCGAAGGAGTGGCCCACAGACAGTAGGTATCCATTCACACCAATTGAAAGGTTTACCTATTTGCAGCTCCACCTCAGTCAATTTCCCAGTATTTTGCTTTAGTATGAAACAACATTCAGCACGTAGGAAAACAGAAGGTGGGATTACTTGGGCACTGGGGACAGTAAACACAATTCTCCTGCCTCTTTCCTTGCATCAAGCACACTTTACAACAAAGACATGGTTGCTACTTTTTGGCTGTTGCAGGAATTTTATCAGCAAAGTGTCACTCCTACAGCCTTGCCACGTCCTCCAGAACGCATGAAGTTGAGGCGGCTGTTTCTGTAGCAGAGAGACTTTCAATCACAGACAACTGAAAGTCAAGGACAGACATGAGTCTTCCTGTGGTGGTCTGACGATAAACAAAATACACATTGTATGTTGCCATCTGGATCAGGCGAGTAAACAGTTTCTTATACCAAGTGCAAGTTTTACGACTCGCATTGTATGGCTGAAGAACCTGATCATTCTTGTCCACTCCGCCGATGTACATGTTGTAATCAAGTATACAGGTGGGCATGTGGACTTTGCCATCTGACCCCAAACTGTGATGGGGGAAGGGCTCTTAGCATGAATTGTAGTGAGCACGTACACGTCACGCATATCTGAGAATTTGACTGCGAGCAATTTTTTGGAACGCAACGCAGTGCTATGGGATTTCTGGAGCATCTTGCAAACAAGCTCTTGTGGGAATCCTTTGCGGCAACAACAAATTGTACCACAGGTTACAGTGCCAGCTTTGTAGAGCTCATTGAACAGCATTACACCTGTATGGAAATTGTCCACATAAAAGTTATAACCTTTGTGAAAGTGTGCCTGGACAAGCTCTCATACAATCTTTTCAGTGACTCCTAGCGTGGGAGGGCAACCTACAGGGTCTAGAGTTGTGTCTTTCCCTGTATACACTCTCAAGCTGTACACATAGCTGGTCGAGCTCTCACACAGCATTTACAGTTTGATGCCATAGCAAGTGCGTTTGCTCGGAATCTACTGCCTGAATAGCAGCCACCCTGTATACAAGATCAAGGACTCATTGATGGCAATATTCTTTACAGGACTATAAACCTCTTGAAACCTGGCAGAAAAATGTTCCACGACAGGCCGAATTTTGAACAACCTGTCATGGTCTGGATGGTCCCCATGCAATGCAGCATAATTGCCATTGAAATGCAGCATGTGCTGCAGTAGCACAAAACGATCTCTGCTCATGTATGGTGCAAAGATGGGTGTTAACCAAACTAGACCAGTAGGACAGCAAGGTTGGTTTATGCAGTACCCCCATTACAAGCGTGAGACCCGAAAATATCTTCAACTCCCCTAATCAAGTGGGAGTCTACTTGCGTGCCTTAGAATAAGCCCCAAAGGTGCCTCCATGCTCCCTCAGAAATTGTTTGGCACGCAAATTCATTTGCTGCACTATTTCATCAAGGAAGTCAACATCTAAAAACCGATAGATGTAGTCAATTTGCAAAAAATTAGCCATATTGACAGGGTCGCCAGTGAAAGGTGGTATTTGAGGCTTAACAAAATTGGGAGGCTGCCAAGAGAGCGCTCCATCTGTGCTTGCTGCCTCATGTGCCTGGTCTCTGGGTTGCTCTAACCTGCTACTGGTGTCCCGCTGCACTGTGCTTGCAAAGGGACAGCACGACGGACATCGTCTCCTTCAGAATCGCTGGAAGATGAGTCACCGGATGGGTACTATGCCAACTGAAAAATCACTCCCAGATTCTGCTCCATTGTCCTCTCCCTCAGATGCTGTCTCAGTATCTGCTGTCTCAGTCTCTGATCCAGCCACAGAGCTGGACTCTAGAATGAGATTTAGGGCCTGGGCAGCCTTCATCCAACGATAAGCCATTTCCGCTACTGCCTAAAACCTTCCTTTTAAAACACTATTCTACGTAGAAGGGAAATAGGTTGTTGATTTCAAAGTGTATTTGGGTGTGTGCATGGGTGATGTGTGCAACAGTCAGGAATGACAAAGTCACCTTACCTTGTCTTTCAAAAATCAGCCGGCTCTCCAAAAACACTAAGAAAGAAAGAAGACAACACTGTATTACTTCACCTTGCCACATACCCATCATCGCAGCCTTTAGCGCTGGTGGCAGCCAGTAGAACAACCCATCTGCTAAAGAAATATTTTGTGAGTCATGTGAATTCCAACTGCTCGATTCCTAATATTGAAAGGAGCAATTTTTTGAGATACTTATGAGAATGCCCTTGCTGTATAGGACCTGTAAAAATAATTAGGAACCTGGGACTTAATGTATGCCAGTGCAACCCCAGCCACTAAGGGCCACTTGTGTGCATGTTAGTGCAGCCCCACACACCAAGGACGTTAAAAGACCATAAGAATTTCTAAGGGGATTATAATACGATGTGAGTATATATTCAGCACTAAAATCTATATCATGGCTCAATCCATTACGGTGTGCTAAAAACTTAAAATTCCAGCATTGCTCTTCCATACGGAGTGCCTGAACAGTAGTAACAGAATTAGTTCTCAATTTAAATTTTTCATTTACTGCTCATGGATGTCTTCTTCAGAGATACTAATTTCCTTGAATTTGTAACTAATTGTCATTGAGCAAGCACAGCAGATGCTGCATTTGTGTCCTAATATACATACTTTAACTTTTCTAGTTGCTATACCTATATATTTGCAATTACAGGGATAGATCAGTGTGTGTATTATTTGCTGACTATTGGATTTAATATATATCCTTTGATCCCATGGAATTCTTAAGCCCAGGTAAATAAATTTGACTGTCTAAGTACATCTGTTTGTCTGCCTTATGCCTCAATGATAGTGTTCCTTTACTGGGTAGAATCATATTAGATAGTGTGACCATTGGCCAGATACTGACCATGCGTTTTTTTCATTTTTTTTAAGGCCAACTTCTAAGATCCTTCCAGTACAGTGCTTAACTTGAGCCGGTGGTTTCCGCACCGGCACCTAACCCTCGGCACCGGTGCTTACAGCACCAGTTAAGGACACAATTATTTAGAAGGCACATGATTTTCCCAAGACTCACAGGATGTTGAGCCATGCCAAGACTTGAAGCGGGTTCTCCAGCTCCGAAATTGGCAACTCAACCCATTAGGCCAAGTCCTCTCCAGGTTAATAAGATTCTGTGCTCTAGTCAAGAGCAGTTTGCACCAGCACATTTCTCCTGTTAGCGCTACCTCCTGAGGAGAGCCCTAGCACTTTTCATTTTACAAATTAACAACTGTTCCAGTATGTTTTTTAACCTTTTTCAGCAGAAGGGATAGAGCTGAGAAAATGGCCAGACATGTTAGTTTACTATTGGCTGCTTTGTGACTTGTCTTAAGGAGGGCTTCTCATGTTGATTTGTTCCATTTTTGACCTTATGTAAGAGCTTCTATGGGTAATTTCTGTTTGTGTGTCAACAGTGGCTGGATTTGAAGAGTTACATCTAATGTGTAGGAATGTGCCTACCATCATAACTTCATGAATTCCTCTTGGGTGGGGACCATCACACTAAGGGCCTGATTACGATGCAGGCTGAAACGGCTCTGACCGCATCGTAATCGGCTGGTTGGATTCCTTTCCGATCGACCCATTTTGATGTGGCCGGTCGGAAGGGAATCTGAATCGGATTTCCAAATGGCCTCCGATGGGCTCAGAGAGCCCGTCCGCCATTTGGAAAGCCTTCAGTAATGCCTCGGCCAGCTCTTTCCGGCTGAGGAATTACGATGGCAGATTCCCACAGCCTTTCTGTGCCAGCCTTTCCAACACAGAAATGCTTGGGTATCTGTCTTTGGGGGCCCTCAGCAGGGCCCCCATGGGTGCAAGGCCACCGAGTGGCAGCCTAGGGGGCACCTACGGTGCCCCCCTGTTGATCCCTGCACCCAGTGGCAGACACATTGAGGTGCCTGCCACAGGGTGCAGGGATGAACAGTACCTCTGCTCTTACAATGAGATCACAAATTCTGTTCGGAATGCATGCTCCCATTGTAAAGTATAGGATTGCGACTGAACAGGGTTTGGTCGCATCCTACTTGCTGGGCTGGAACCGACGACAGGAGGTCGTTCAGTGCCAGTTCCCATACGATCGTCCAACATCGTAATCAGGCCCTAAGCATTAAATTCCTATCTGTGGCTTTAGTATACTCTTCACTGTGTCATTTGTGATATTTGGCTGTTATAACTAGATTGAAAACACACATTTATTCATGTTTATTTGATAGTGGCATGTGAATGAAAGTATTAGGTATGGATCCATTCTACAAAGGACTATGGCTTTTGTTCATCCCCTCACCATAAAATACATGTTTTTTACAAACCTAGCCAAATATATATAGGGTCCCCTTAAAGTCTCTTGTTGGTAAAAAACTGACACATAAATTCATCATATTTGGAACAAAAGAATTTGCCACTGATGTTCAGTCCAACTCATTGCTAAAAATTGTTCTCACATTGTGATTCCAGCAGCTTGGCTACTTCAGAATAACCCTAGCTTGGGTACTTCAGAATAACCCTAGCTCCACCTAACCTAACTGTCTTTCACATGTGAGTTGATTGTCAGAATGGAAGCCATCAGTCTGTTAATGGATAAGCAGACTGCCCATCCCTGTAGCATCTTCTTTATGAGGTGCTTTCTACTATCTTGGCCTCCTGCTCTACTATGAAGTCCCCTTCTTCTATATTCTGGATATATGTGAGGGCAAACAAGAAGTTTGATGCGTTCTAATAAGTCTGGAAGGGAGGCTCCAAGCTTGCATCCATGCCTGTGAACCTCTGTGTGAGGACCTGTAGCACCTGTGCTACTATGGATACACGTTGTATTGGTGCAATGGTAGCAGTGTCCTCCTGTGCTGGAAGGGCCTTGTGGCTCTCCAAAAACAAATATTTCCAGTGCAGACAGCTTTTCAGCCTGCTCACCCTTGGCATGATGGAGAGGATGCTGAGATCTCCTCATAGTTCCTGCTGATGGGCACAAGACAGCAAAGTACAGGCAGTTGTAGTGGAAGCTGAGGCAGTTATGGTGGTAAGCAGTATGATGAAATCAGCATTTGTGGCAGTGGTGAAAACTGTGGTGATAGTGGTGGCAGATGCTGTGGTACAAGTACAATCTACTGAGGCAGCAGTAGAAGAACTGCTACTGAAAAATGCACTGATAGAGGTGGCAGATTAAGTGGTGAGGATGGAAGCCCTTATCCTGGAGTTTGTGGGAAGTACAGGCGGTGTATATGTGGTGCTCTCATCAGCAGTAGAATCTTCACAGGGAAGTCACTTGGGATTGTTGATTACCGCGTGGCACACGTATATTCAGACATGTCACAAATACCAATCTGGACTGTCCACACCTATGGAATAGATCATTCACACCTTATCATGGTTGCGCTTATGGGTCTGTCACTGTCCAAAACGTCCAACCTGAATATGTGATATAATGAGCCTTATGACACTCAGACAAGTGAATCTACATGGGTAAGGAAATGTCTGTTTTTGCATGATCACCCACAAAGTTTTCAACGTTTGCTGCTGCTTTGTCGACTCTGAGAGTGCACTACGTTCTGCTAACCAGACCCGAGTGCCAGTGCTTTGACCCTTAAAAGTGTAATGCTAAATTGGCCATAGCAACCTGGCATACCTTTACTTACTTATAAGTCTCTTCTCTAGTAAATGATATCAGAGGTACCCAGGGTCCGAAAGCTAAAGTGTGCAACCAAGGCTGCAACATGAATTGTGCCACCCTGGATGTGACAATGTGAACACGTCTCCCAGCCTGTCACTGCTGACTGGCAGACCAGTTTTAAACTGCTAAACCGACTTTACCATTTGAACTACAGGCAAAGTCTAAACCTCAATTTTTCAAATAGATATGTGTCACCCGTCCAGCAGGACTATCAAGTTCTAAGCCAGGGTTCTGCATAGTAAAAAGCAGAACATGTAGTTTTATATGTCCTAACAGTAAAAACCCCAAATTATAGATTTTACTGGGGAAAGGATAGTAGCCCCATTGGTGAGAACAGGGTTACACGCTGACCACTCAGCTGTGCTAACTACCGAATGTGACTATTAAAGTTGGCACTTCGAGGTATCAAATTAATTGTCACATTAAACCGGACTTGATGCTCAAGTTAAATTTAATGTAACTGTTAAGTAATTGCAACTTTTAGCCACCAGTGATCGCCAACATGCAGCCTGGACAACTGAGTCCTGACACTCAAAAGTAGCATCCAAGTATGCTGCACTCGGGATAGTCGAGGTGAAATTTGGTTACCCAAAACGAGCGCTAGCCTTCAACAAAGGGAACTACTAGTTTTGCTGTGACCGGAGACCGGTAGTCCAGTGGCAACTGAACATTTGCTGGCCCAAAGTGGACTTTGAGTGACATCGACCCCTGTGGCCAAAGTCACCCTACCTGGACTGTGGACCAAGGAGTAGCCCCAGGAAGCCTCCCGTCAACAGTACAGCATTTGAAGCACATTCCCCATCTTCAGCATACTTTATCTTTTCCAATAGGACCATTCAATTAAAGTCTATGGTGGTTCACTCATAGTGCCTGGAACTGGACTTGTGACTGCTTTAGTGCCAAGGTAACTGTACTCCTGCAACTCATGGGCCCCCCTGACCTTCCTCCTTTCAGATTTGGTCACCCAAAGCAGGCCAAAGAAGCCAAAACCCAAGCATTAAAAGTTTTAAAATTTTTCCAAACTTTGGGGTTTCCTATGTTTGTTCACATTTTTGAGTGACAAGCTGAGATTTACGTTCTTTATCTCTGTAACCCTCCAGTGGATTTTGTTCATTTTGGTGTCTAAAAAGTCACACAAATGACATCTATCTTTATAAATTGGTGTTGGATTCCTTCGTGTTGTGTGACTTTCTAATTTGATCATTTTGGTACTTCTAAATGCTTTACACTTGTTCCTTTGTTTAAGCCTGACTGCTCAAAGACACAGCTACTCTGGTTTGAGATATGGTTCCACAAACAAGCCTGACTGGACCCAAGTTGGTTTCATAAGTGTATTCCATGGTGAGGTCACAAAACCACTCCATATAATACACCACAATTCCTCAAAACATGGCATCCCTTTTCAACAATGTTTTGCACATGGACATTCCTGCAGGTTGCACCTGAAGATATGTGCATCGTGTACAACTCCCATGGGAATCACCATTTTTTTTTACTTTGGTTCTAAAGTGTGTGGAAATACTGTTGAAAATTTCTTGATTGGATCCACATTCTGCTGCAAAATGTTAACATTAGAAAACACAGATCAAAATTGTTTCAATGGCTCCACTTACTTTGAAAATGCTATATATGAAAATTCTTGGATGCTGAGAGTTTGAACATATGCAAGTAAATTTGCAAGAAATTAGTGCTTGCGATTCTATTGTGTGAACTAATGTTTCATGCAGCATCTTTCCACACAGAAATAATTATAACCGCGATTATGAATTTAACTTGCAGCTTTTTTGCAGAGAGCATTAGTAGTTCCTGATGCAAATGTTCATTGTGGTGTAATGGCATGACTAGTAATGAGGGGTAATGTGAGATACTCACTTGACTAATTATAAAGCAGCAGTAAATGGGAAATTTACAGCGAGTAAAATTCTGACATTTAAGTGAATGTCTATGAATCATTTCTAACAATATAAGGGTCAATGGGACCCAACCTCTGCGCACAGTAGCTATTGGGTATACAATAACCGCCGTATCTTATAATTTACACCCAGTGTACATTATGAATTTAATACTTCTCATAAACATCATGTACAATGCTGAATTGAACAAATCCAAAACAAAATTTGTAAATACATTCCAATTTTAATTTTGATTCATTGGAAGTTCTTGAATTTCTTTTTTGTGTGATCCAAGTATTCAAATCGATAAAGTATTCAACAATTCATCTTGCTGCCCAATGCATTTCGAGCCTACTCTGGCTCTTCTTCAGGGGATTAATTTCTACAACATAAACAGAGAAATTAGGCTTTACAATTATGGGTGTGCTAGCGTCATTGATCAACAAAGCAGTTACTACTTCAACTCACTTAAACTGTCAACAGCAATTGGTAAAGTTTTTTAAAAAACAACATGGAAATGAACAAAAGGCCCTCCACCAAGGTGACATAGTTTGAGGGAAATCTGTGCTCTAGTCACAACTTATGGGGGTGCTATCACGTGTGGGAACTAACTTGGGGTACGTGTGTAAATTTACGGGGTACCTTTGTCTTAGTGTTTAGCCTCTACGTCTCCAAATTCAGTCATCAGAAGCAGACGCTGTCTGAAATGAACAGAGTTCATAATGTCAAGTGGATATGAATGGTTCTCAGTGAGACTCTTGTATAAATGCCTGCTTACAGGGACAACTTAGAAAGCATACCGTATTGAAAAGCTGGAAAATTCAAACCCTTTCTTTGGATAAAAAATGAGCACAGATTTCCCTCGAACTATGTCACCTTGGTGGAGGGCCTTTTGTTCATTTCCATGTTGTTTTTTTAAAAGCTTTACCAATTGCTGTTGACAGTTTAAGTGAACTGAAGTAGTAACTGCTTTGTTGATCAATGACGCTAGCACACCCATAATTGTAAAGCGTAATTTCTCTGTTTATGTTGTAGAAATTAAGCCCCTGAAGAAGAGCCAGAGTAGGCTTGAAATGCATTGGGCAGCAAGATGAATTGTTGAATATTTTATCGATTTGAATACTTGGATCACACAAAAAAGAAATTCAAGAACTTCCAATGAATCAAAATTAAAATTGGAATGTATTTACAAATTTTGTTTTGGATTTGTTCAATTCAGCATTGTACATGATGTTTATGAGAAGTATTAAATTCATAATGTACACTGGGTGTAAATTATAAGATACGGCGGGTATTGTTTACCCAATAGCTACTGTGCGCAGAGGTTGGGTCCCATTGACCCTTATATTGTTGTGCATATTATTAGGCATACTAGACTGTCACGTGCCTCCTCTGCAGCACGCTTTATTTAAGAAAGGTTCTAAATTAGGATAAACATTATTAGAGTTTGCTAAAATTAGACAGTGCCTCTCCTAACAATATATTGTTATGAATCATTTCTACCTTGTCTTCATATTTAAATAAATGGATTGTATAATGAATCATGCGTCTACATTTTCTCAAATGGCACAGAAAAATACAAATTGTATGCATCTAGTGTAACTATCAAGCAATAATGTTGGCATAGAATGTGCTACCTTAGACATAAAGAGTTCTATTTATAAAGGTAGATTTGGTTGTAAATGTATGTTTATGACCAAATTTTCCTTATGCATGACTGCCAGGAATTCACAAAGCAACTGCTCGCAGGTGTAACCCATTTATAGAAATCTTCTCCACGAGTGGAGAGTTCTCTGCACCAATATCCCACCCAATAAGTGCTGAGGCTTTTTGCCCCCAGTTCTGGGCACTTTTCTTATGCTTTGGGCAGCTTGTATTTAAGCCTTCATTCATTTTTTTCCCAAACAATATCCAGGCCAAACATTCATCATATTTTCCCACATAGGGGCCGATTGCGATGCTGTCCGGACAAGCTGCGAACAGGATTCGGATTTGGCAAATCTGATTCGGAACCTATGTTTCCAACAGAATCGGACACATTTCCCGATGACCGATTACAATGCAAGGAAACCGTTCGAAGTGCCGGAATCAGTTCTGAATAGCATTCGGACAGCCCAAGTCGATAGGAGCCAAATTGTACAGCTTTATGGACACGGTTTCTGAATGAGCGATTACAATGACTGATTCGGACAGCCGTTCTGATTCAGTTTGCCCGACACAAAACAGCTGTTGGATTCTGACTTTGGGGGCCCATAGCAGGACCCACTTTATCCAGACTCCTCCAGTTGGGGCCCATGGAGGTACCCAGGGGGTCCCTCTTTACCAACATGCACAGTGTGCAGGTACCATGTGGTGCCCATCACAAGGTCCATGGTTTTCCCCAGCAACCCCCTTTTTCAATGGAAGCCTGTGCTCTTTTTCGAAACACAGGCTACCATTGAAGTCAATGGGAGTCTGACCGAACGATGTATGGAAGCATCGTAATCGGTCGGTCGGACTTGTAGTATCCGATTTGTTTGGAAACGATTCCAAAACGGATTCAGTCGGAAGAGTTTTTTTTTTTTATTGAATTTCTTTTTTCTTGATAAGCATACAAACCCAAGACAAAAATTTCAAAGTGAAAAGAAATCAGACAACCACCCCATCCTTCCCTCCCACCCCACCCCGAAACAAAGACTATAAGTTTAAGTTGTGATGGAAAGAGCCAATTACAGAGAGACTATAGTCACTTTTTTGAGATCCGTAACAAATATACAGCAAAGTATGGAAACAAAAGAGTGATTAGTTTTTAAACCATAGGGATAATGATTGAAGAGTCAAATGGTTCAAACCTTTGTGCCAATATCACATATTTACAGACCAAACATTACCATAAAAGAAAAGTTTTAGAAACCAAATTGCAAATAGGACATGTCTTAATGGAAAAAAAATGTGCATTGCAGGGGTCCTAAAAGTGCGTCTGACTAAGCCACACAGTTATTGGTTCCCAGATAACGAAAACTTTTTTTTTTCTCAGACGCCTTTTTTAGCTTAAATAGCCTTCTCAAGATTACAAGTAGCAACCAATGGAGCCAATCAATGGGAGAACAATGGAGGACTTGGGTCTATCCAGTAAGAGGCAATACAAATCCTCAATATAGTCATGGTTACGATGATTAGCGCTCCTCCTTTCTTTTTAATAAGCCTATCTTGTACGCCCAGCAGAATAGTCGTGGGGGTCAACTGAATATCCTGAGATAGGACTTTGCATAAGAAGTCTTGTATCTTACCTAAAAATGGTGCTAATTTCAGACAGGTGGCAAACATGTGTACGGAATCCGCTTTAAACTCTGAACACCGGGGTCAAAGCGTTCCTTTGCCTGTTCCCCATTTGGCAATTCTGCTGGGCGTGATCTGTATAGGATGATGGCAGTCTTGTAGAGTTGTGCCTGTAGTTTAGCCGACAACAGATCACTCTGGGCAGATCTCAAGGCAAGGTAAAAGGTATTACACAGAACATCTAATTTCTGCTGCCATTTCGTTGCGATGCGGCATATATATACCCGATACGGGGTAGAACGGGACCCTTCAGTTTGTCAATGAGATCAACCTTTGCAAGCCCAGCAGACCCCCCAGCCTTGCGAGTCAGGTAATCCCTAACAGCAAGATATTTAAAAGCCTCATTGTTTCTTAGATTAAATTGAGTTCTAAGGTCAATAAATGGCCGGACTCCTTCGATGGAAATCAAGCCCTCCAACTTTAGGATACCGGCATACCAGTTTTGGAGGTAAGACCTCCCGAATATAGCTGGCAGGTTGGAATTGTCATTGATGAGGGAATAGAAATTCAAACTGCCCAGTCCATGGAGTCTGTGAATGTTAGAGAACACTTTATAAGTATTCAGCAGGGTCTTAAATCTGACTCTTAAAATATCCGTATGTCAATTGTCGCCACAGGCACCCCCGTGCCTCTACCCCAAGTAGGAAATAAAATGGAGACGGGAGTCCAGTGAAGGCAGTGTAAGAGTGTTTGTGAAGCAATTCCGTGCTATACTGCAAAACCGTGGCCCGGTAATACAATTTTAAGTTGGGGAGCGCCCATCCCCCTCTCTCCCGAGGAAGGGAAAGCAACTTGAAAGCCCTCCTAGGTTGTTAATATCATATCATGTACATATGTATATCCCGGCTGTTTAGGTTTTAAGCTGGCCCACACATCGTTGATCCCGTGAGTTTGCATTAAATTTAATACAGCCTGGTATTCTTTGGGCTTTCTGCCTGCATGTGTCCATTGGTCATTCGCTTTCCAATTGCTAGGCAAATTAATACTATAGTCCCTGCAGAGGATAATTGGGAGAGGCCAGTGGGCTAGTTCTTCTGTAATCCAGTTAATTACCCCTGGATCGTCAGTGTTACTCCAATAGATAGAACATATAGTAAAAGAAAAGTTGGTAGGCAGGCAACATTCTGCCATGACCCATCTTCCAAGAGAGTCAGATTTCACACGTATGGACTTCAATAGATGCCTCCTTTAGACCATAAGCCCTACCCCTCTTACACTCGCACCCTGAGAGGTTCCCCCAATAACATTATATCCCAATGAGTTCGACAGATGTCTCTGCGAGCCCTCTATGTATGTTTCCTGGAGGCTGATGATGTCAGCCCCCTGTCAGCGCAGTTCCAGTGGCACCTTCTGCCTTTTCAGGGCGTCGTTCAGGCCACAGATGTTAACTGAAATAATTCTAAGGTTACTTGAATTATTCATACATAACTTTCATCAATGGGCCTGAGTTTATTAACATGCAGATTGTATGAAAAACAGCGTTATAAGTACCATCATTATTACCCTTTATACAGATATATCTTAAAATGTCCTTCTCCTCAGTCACCACATGTTTCCTCAGATTTTTTTCACTTTTTAACCCTTTCTTTTCCCTTACCCTCCCTTCCATTAGTGCTGTGATTTCAAATCCCGGTTTCCAATATAACTTCAAAGTGACTAAGACCAATAAGGTAGAAAGAAACACCAATAATCCCCCCGCCGCCATACAGCTTCCCCCGGAGCCCACCAAAACCCACCCCCCCCATAATAGAGCAATCAAGAAGATTGATGGTTGTCAGATGTGAATCCCCGCCGCCAAGCCACGCTGTATATAGCTACCTAGAGGGTACAATGTGTATCAGAAGGGTGAAAAAGCAGAGGATTTCCCTGTTGAAGGCTGATCGGTCAAAACCCTTTTAACATGCCGCTCACAAGGCAGAGAGTGGCGAATAAAATTGGAAGAAGGCAAGAGACACGGTGGTAGATAGAAGAAAAGCGATGATCTTATAGCTTAATCTTGGCTAAAAAAAAGTAAAAATAAAGATTGGCTAGGTCTTTTTTTTTGCCTTGATATCTCCCAAAAAATTAACCAGCTTTAATTTCTGACAAAAAGATCCGAGGGGACCCATCTGAGATTACTTTTAATCTGGCAGGGTTCATTAAGGACACCTGAGCACCCTGCTGATAAAAGGGGATGATTAGTTGACAAAGGCGCCACCTCCGCTCAACTGTAGAGTGACAGAAGTCAGGTTTTGCAAAGAACATTGCCCCATTGGACCATTGGACCCCTTCTGAGAGTTTGGACGGGCTTCATCGTAGACCAACTGGCTGAGGAGAAAGTTCCCAAAAAACACCAGGAAAACCCTGGGTTTTCTCCGGGAAAAATACTGCCATCACGCCGTTTCTTTTGATTAAAGGGGAAGCGGTGTGCCCGCTGAACTTTGTAGTCCCAATTCCAGTTTGAATGCTCAGGAAAAGAGTCTCGCAGGAGTTTCACAATGAAGCGCCTTGGGTCATCCCCCTCCACCCCTTCCGCAATCCCTAATAGGCGAAGATTATTCCGGCGTTGGCGGTTCTCTTGTTCTTCCATCTTGATCATTAAGTCGGACAGACATGCAGCGTGGGAAGAGCCTTGCTCTTTTAGGGTAGTTACTTCGGTTTCTAGGTTTTCTGTACAGCCTTCCACCATGGTAACACGGTTGCCAATATCAGTACAGATTTTATTTAGCTTCCTCATACCTGCTGGAAGCTTTTTAGCAGCCCCTTTGTCCAGACGGCTACCAGAGCAAACCTCCTCTTGGAATTGCTTAATTGAAACCAAAATGGATATTAAAGAGGGTTCTGCCATGAGCTCCATTGTGTGTTTTAGACTTTCCCACATCGGAGTCTGAGCAGCTTCTTCACCAAGGGGAAAGGATATCTGAGAGTCTGGGTAGTCCCACTTAAGCTGACTGCGTCTTTTTGCCTTGCTACGTAGCTTCTTCTGGCGCTGAACGGTTCCAGTATCTTTGGAAGGATCAGTATCATTATCATTATTGTCATTTGAGCTGGTTGCATCATATTCTGACGCTGAGATAGAGCCATCTGAGACGGAGTAAAAGTGTTCGCCAATTGGTTCAGGGGTCTGCGGAGCCTGAAGGCCTGGGTTAGCTGCCAGGCTATGGATATGGTTGATAGCCCTACCGGTTTGCGGATTGAGTCCCTCCTCTGTTAAGCAAGCAGCTCAGGCAAGGGCTAGGGCACCAGGGGCGGATGGTGTCATTGATCTTGAATCCGCAGTGGTTCCCGTATTTCCTTGTACAGGAGCTGAAGAAAGTTCTGCTGCTTTAATAGGGTCCTTAGGATCAGGCTGTCCCTCTGTCCAAAATGATGGATCCCCAGATAGCAAGACTTCACCAGTCTGGACAGACGTCTGATTTTCCTTAGGGGGATCAGCCAATTGCCTACTGTTAACATCCTCCTGTTTATCGGAAAATGGGCCGCCATATTCACCCTCGGGAGGCAGTGTAGTGTCCAGTGTAGTAGTCAACAAGGGAAGTGGTGCTTTAATTGTTGAAAAATGTTTGGCAACAGAGGGCTGGAGTCTTCCACCCTCCCTTAAGGCTCCCCCAGATTTCTCAGTCACCTTTTTAAAGCTGCTAATCTCTCGTTTCCCTCTTGGGAGAGTATCCAGCACCTCGATGTCTCCTGGGGTGGCACTGGCTTGGGCTGCTTTCGCCTTGTTGGTTCTGGCTCCCCGGGTCGACATGCTCCGGCTCCAGCTCTGTCTCAGTCTCAGCTGGAGTATCGACGCAATAGAGACTGGGGAAAGAAAGGAACCGACCAGCCAGCGGATCAAAAGTTCCTGGAATGCTCTTGCCAAGATGAGGATCCAGCAACCAGTCCCGTTGTCAAAATCACTCCCGGTAGTCTGGTAATGGAAGCAAACCACTCGCATTCTGAGCTGTGTTCTGTTCTGCTTTCGAGTCGGCATCACGGATCAGACCACATAGCCGAATGTCGATGCTCTCTAGCACGGCATGAGCGGCTGAGTGGTGTGTACTCCGACACCATCTTGCTCTCCCCGCTTCCTGAGTCGGAAGAGTTTCCTAACGGGATTGTAATCGGCCCCATAGTGGGGATCCCAAAGGTAGCCAAAGCCTGTGCATTCACTTGGAGGGAACTGAGAAAATAGCCAAATAGTGTCACATTTTGAGGGTTTTTGGGAGGGGGAAATGTGATATGCAAGAATGTATGTCTTGTTTATTTGTACAAGTGGCACGCACAAAAAGTTTGTTGTACTTTCCTACTTTTAGGAACAGGTAGAGTTGTAAAAAAAACATTTTCTCACAAATTTTTGGGTATTTGCTAAGTGATAGTTAGTTTTTCTTATTTTTCTAATATCTCTCTGCGTGCATTATGTGATAGAAACTGGTGTAAAACTCACAGGTGAACCCAGAAAGCTCTACATTTCTGAAAAGTAGAAACTCAGTAAGTGGTAATTTGTGTAGCTTGCGTAAGATTTTCGTACAGAAACTAATCGTTGAATTCTAAAATGAATGAAAATAAGTAGGAAAAAACAAATAGCTGACAACCTTCTCACCTGTAATTTTTTATTGTGTCTACTTTACAACAAAACGAAAAAGGTAAGCCACTTCATATTCACAAACTGCTCTTCTAAAGTTACTAATGCCCAAAAAAGCTCACAACATGTACTCCACTTCAGAGATGGAGTAAGTTCATTACCACCCATGGCCACTCACTGACACTGCAACACACTCCCATAGAAAATAGTGGAGTTAGGTACTTAAAATAAACCCCATGGGAAATAATGTTAAAATAAATTAATTAATGTAATTGGTATAACAATAAGATATGTATAACAATAAGATATGCAATTATTCTATACTGAAAAATTCAATGTAAACTGTAAATAATATTTTATTTTAACATAATTTATTTACCTTTTTCAATTTAAAAAATACATTAAATTTAATTAAATAATTCAATATATAGTCTTTAGTAACTTTTAATTCCTACTTATTAGATGCAAAACTTTCTCTTTTAGTGGGTTTATTTATTTATTTTTAATCTTGTTTTAGGGGGCGGGCTAAGATGGGGGACGAGTGAGACGTAACCGCCCATCAGAGCTTTTTCTGCCTTGCTGTAAGCCCGCTGATCATCGGAGCTCATGTTGGAAGCTTTCCGTTCCACTGGAGCTGAGCATTGCCTGTGTCTCGGCCTCCAGAGCAGCGGACACACTGTTGTGGCCCACCACAGGGCAAGCTCCGCAAGGAGGACTACTGCGGGCCAGTCCCAGTGCCGAACCTGGATTCGGGCCCCGCAACTAGGGGGCCACAATCCCTGTTAAGACAGTGCAGGGGCGAATCAGCCCTTGGAAGGAGCTTGGAGGAGGTGTGGGGGAGGGCCCTGGATGGGGGCACGTGGAGGGCTGAGCGGCGGCAACCCTGATCATCACGGCCTCCATGCTAGAGCGCACCCGGAAAATGCATCACTTCAGCAGCCCAGGACATTCATCAGGTTTGGTGCAGCATGGTGGAGCCCCAGCTGGGAAGCGCAGCTCTATGGGAGACACCCATACACAGCAATGAGGCCCGACGGACCTGGACACAGTGACTGAGGCAGTGGAATGCGCGGTGGTCCGGAGAGACAGTGAGACACATGAGCCATTACTGCGCTGGGACCAGTGCTATGCTTTCCCCCGTGCAGATACATCCCAGGCACTGTTGAGCAACAAAGGCTGGCGATTACATGGGGCATCTGACTGGGGTGTTACCCAGCCATCTTAAGAGAAGTAACAGGCCTGCCCTACGCTGATCTGTCTGGGCTTGGAGCACAAGGGCCCAGTTCTTGACCCAAGGGATTGGCTGGCCTCACTCCGCAATGGACTTCCTCCCCTATCTGGCACACTGGTACCTACAAAGTGCAGTTGTTCTTGTTCCCGTTGTGGCCGGATGTCAGGGTACACCCTCAGAGGATTGCAGTAGACCAGCACAAGCAAACCCTTGGGCATTCACTACCCCCTTTTCAGATAAAGGCTGCCAGAACCAAAGAGGAACGTTCCATAAAAGAAATAATCTACAGACCGTTGAGTAGGTCCCTGGGGAGCCGGTCACCCGGGCATTTTTGAAATCCCTCTTCTCCATGCTCAGAGACTATCTGCAAGAGGTCAAGTGCGATCTCTCCTTGGACATTCTCAAAATCAGGAAAGATGTAGACATGCTGCGGGATTAGGTCTCAGCCCTAGAAGTGTTGCAACAAGAAATCCATGGCTCCATGACCAGCAGTTGGATCTCCAGGCCTATGCAGAGGAACTGGAGAATAGGTCCAGGCGTAACAACATTCGGATCAGAGGGGTACCATCTTCCACAGAGGGCTCGGACCTCATGGGCTATGTTTCGGAAATCTTCAGCTTCGCCCTAGATGCTACTTCAAAACTTGAGATCAAAATTGACCAGGACCACAGAGCGGGCCCCCAGCGCTCTGGATCGGGCTCACCAGCTGATATCCTGGTCTGCCTTGATGACTTCCTGTTGAAGGAGGACATTTTGTGTAAAGCCAGAGAGAAGCAACCCATAGGTTTCCAAGACCAGCCGCTCTCCCTCTACCAGGACCTGGTGGCATCCACCCTGCAGAAGAGGAAGGGTTTCAAACCAGTAACGGCGAAACTCCAGAACAGGGGGATTCCCTGCGCCTGGGGCCACCCCTTTCGTCTAATCTTCCAGCTGGTGGGAAAGCTCCACCAACTCTGCTCCCTCGAAGACACTTGCAAGTTACTAGGTTTCGACCCAATGCCGGCTGACTCCGGCTACTATTCCCCTGCACGCCTGGCCTCCGGGCATCCTCGTTGGCACACCAGTGGATCTAGAAACCGGATTACGAAACTGGACCCCGGACACCATCGCTAAGAGCCAACAGGTAGCTATTGACACCATTTCCGGGGCACTAGCAAGCTCGGACATCTCATAAAGCAGATGGGAAGTACACTATTACTCAGAAGCAGTGACGGGTGGGCGGTGAGGCAGGGGAGCTGGAGGGACTGGCCACAATAAGACCCCGATCTGGACTATTGGACTATGGACTATAGACTATAAGTTTATACTGTTTATCTTAATGTTTTCTACCTCTGTTGGGTTACTGCAGTTGGGAGGTTTGTTTTTTTGGGGTTCCACACTCACCTATCGGGCATACTGTTCTTCACACATGCGCGGTTGATGTCACTCAGGGTTACAAAGGCAGTCCTGAGATGCGACCCATCCTCCAAGGCCGAGAGCACTTCACCTTTCGCAAACAGACATTTGCTTGCTCCAAGAGACACATCTCCCCCACAGGACTATCATAGACTTAGATCCCACTCAGTTCCACATCAATACTTCTTATGCATGCATTAAAATGGCCAAGATCAATGGTCCTTGTGGGTGGTGTCCATCTATGCTCCAAACAAAGGCCAGGAATCCTTCTTACAGGCAGCCATCACAGCCAGTTCTAGTGGGTGGGGATTTGGAATTTGGTATTAGACAATGTCCTCGACAGGTCTACCTCTCGATATGGGCAGACGTGTCAACGCATCAAAGAGGGACACAGGGATCTCAGGGAGATGAGCCTTCACGACATCTAGAGGGAACTCCACCCACACACCAGGGAGTATTCCTATCTATCACATGCACACAAATCTTAGGCACGGCTGGACTTCTTTCTCGGCACTAAGGATATCCTCAATCTCACCTCCGACATCGCTATGATCCCGGCTGCCTTATCGGACCACTCTGCAGTGTTATTAACCCTTATTTCCCCTCCCTCTGCCCTACGGGCACATGGCAGCTACAGGACACTCTGCTGCCGTGACCTGAGGTTGTGGATCAGACGAGGCAAACCATCTCCAACTACCTGGAGTCGAATGACAAAGCCGAGGTCTCCACCGCAACACAATGGGAGGACTTAAATGCAGTCATTCATGGGGAATTTAATGCAATCTCAGCTGTGGACAGTAAAATTCGCAAAGAGAAGAGGGACGCATTGACGAAGCAAGTGAAGCAACTCGAGGGTATTCATCAACGCACAGGGGCCCCAAGAATTTGGTGGCAACTATCACTATCAACCTAGAAAAAGCAGAGTACGCGGGCATTCGCCAAAGCCATATTTATTATTTGGGAGGGGATAAATGTGACCGTCTCATAGCACATAAATTGCGCACTAGGCAGCACAACATGGGGGTTCGCACTCTGCGAGTTACAAATGGGGTCACCATTACGGATGAGGACCGGATCGCCGAATCCTTCCGGGATTTTTATGCTGAGCTATATTCGGAGCAACAGCTGGACTCCACGGTCGGTTCATCATATCTCGAGGACGCTCATATTACACTGCTTGCCGCGGAGCGAGCAGAAGCCCTGGAACAAGACAGCAGGGTAGAGGAGGTTATCACAGCCATCTCACAACTTCAGCAGTCGAAATTCCCGGATCCCGATGGGTTTGCTCCCCTCTTCTATAAAAGTTCTGCTCTCATCTGACCACGCTCCTGACTCGAGTCTCCAACTCCTTTTCAACTTTAGGCGCTTACCCCTCCATGATGCTGACCGCCTCACTGACTGTCCTGCCCAAACCTGGCAAGAACGGACAGTATTGCAGCTTTTATTGTCCAATTTTGCTCTTAAACGTTGATCTCAAACTCTTCACTAACATCCTCGCATCTAGACTAGGTCCCTACATGCCGGCATCAAACAGGATTTATTCCCCAACACCAGACAATTGACAGCACAAAAAGGGTCCTGCACATCATTGAGAAAGCCTTGTGCACGGAAGAGGAGTTTATGTTGATGCCGAAAAGGCCTTCGACAGAGTCAACTGGCCCTTCCTCAAACATGTGCGATAGATTTTGCACCTGGATACTTAACTGCTATCGTCTCCCCTCAGCTTCAGTGAGGGTGAACTGCCACACACCCACTCTCTTTCCCATTATTAGGGGCACGTGACAGGGGTGTCCCCCCTCTCCCCTGTTGTTTGCTCTATATATGGAGCCCGTCACTCAGAGGGTCCGCAACATCCCTGCAATTACCTTCATAACATTTTGAGGCAGCCAACATTTTGGTGCCGATTACGATCCTGGAAAAACCGGGTACGAACCGTCGGTCGGAGCGTTTTCTCCGTCCGACTCGTACCCGGTCGTAAAACTTTACAAACATGGAATTACGATTCGCACGGAAACACCATTTCCGTACGAATCGTAAAAAACACCGACCGACGAAAATATACATACGAATGTGATCCGGGAATGCTGCGACGTGACGTCGGGACGCTGTCAGGCAGCGTTTCACGACCCAGGAAGTACGATTCGAACCGACAGCAGTCCGGACGGCGATATTTTCACGGCACCCAAAAAGTGTCGGAAAAGCGAAGTACGGCGCGAAACGACCAGAGTAGGTGGCCCGGTATGTGCTGTACCCCCCCCAGCCCCCGTATGTACACGCCGACCCCCCCCAGCCCCCGTATGTACGTGTCGAACCCCCCCAGCCCCTGTATGTACGTGTCGAACCCCCCCCAGCCCCCGTATGTACGTGTCGAACCCCCCGTGTATGTACACCCGTGTACGTGTCGTACCTCCCCGTGTATGTACACCCGTATACGTGTCGAATCCCCCTGTGTATGTACACCCGTGTACGTTCGAGTCGTACCCCCACCCGTGTATGTACACCCGTGTACGTGTTGAACCCCCGTGTATGTACACCCGTGTACGTGTCGTACCCCCCGTGTATGTACACCCGTGTACATGTCGAACCCCCGTGTATGTACACCCGTGTACGTTCGAGTCGTACCCCCACCCGTGTATGTACGGTGCGTACACAGGTGTACATACACGGGGGTTCGACACGTACACGGGTGTACATACACGGGGGTACGACACGTACACGGGTGTACATACACGGGGGGTTCGACACGTACACGGGTGTACATACACGGGGGTACGACACGTACACGGGTGTACATACACGGGGGGTTCGACACGTACACGGGTGTACATACACGGGGGGTTCGACACGTACACGGGTGTACGTACACGGGGGGTACGACACGTACACGGGTGTACATACACTGGGGGTTCAACACGTACACGGGTGTACATACACGGGGGATTCGACACGTACACGGGTGTACATACACGGGGGTACGACACGTACACGGGTGTACATACACGGGGGATTCGACACGTACATGGTTGTACATACACGGGGGTACGACACGTACACGGGTGTACATACACGGGGGGTATGACATGTACACGGGTGTACATACACGGGGGTGTTCGACACGTACACGGGTGTACATACACGGGGGGGTTCGACACATACACGGGTGTACATACACAGGGGGGTACGACACGTACACAGGTGTACATACACGGGGGGTTCGACACGTACACGGGTGTACATACATGGGGGTACGACACGTACACGGGTGTACATACACGGGGGGTTCGACACATACACGGGTGTACATACACGGGGGTTCGACACGTACACGGGTGTACATACAAGGGGGGGTTCGACACGTACACGGGTGTACATACACGGGGGATCGACACGTACACGGGTGTACATACACGGGGGTACGACACGTACACGGGTGTACATACACTGGGGGGTTCGACACGTACATGGGTGTACATACATGGGGGGTTCGACACGTACACGGGTGTACATACACGGGGTACGACACGTACACGGGTGTACATACACGGGGGTGTTCGACACATACACAGGTGTACATACACGGGGGGTTCGACACATACACGGGTGTACATACACGGGGGGTACGACACGTACTCAGGTGTACATAAACGGGGGGTTCGACACGTACACGGGTGTACATACACGGGGGTACGACACGTACACGGGTGTACATACACGGGGGGGTTCGACACATACACAGGTGTACATACACGGGGGGATCGACACGTACACGGTGTACATACACGGGGGTACGACACGTACATGGGTGTACATACACGGGGGGGTCCGACACGTACACGGGTGTACATACACGTGGGGGTTCGACACGTACATGGGTATACATACACGGGGGTACGACACGTACACGGGTGTACATACATGGGGGGGTTCGACACGTACACGGGTGTACATACACGGGGTGGTACGACACGTACACGGGGGTTCGACACGTACACGGGTGTACATACATGGGGGGGTTCGACACATACGCGGGTGTACATACACGGGGGGTACGACACGTACACGGGTGTACATACACTGGGGGGTTTGACACATACACGGGTGTACATACACGGGGGGGTTCGACACATACACGGGTGTACATACACAAGGGGTACGACACGTACACGGGTGTACATACACGGGGGGTTCAACACGTACACAGGTGTACATACACGGGGGGTTCGACACGTACACGGGTGTACATACACGGGGGTATGACACATACATGGGTGTACATACACGGGGGTGTTCGACACGTACATGGGTGTACATACACGGGGGGTTCAACACGTACACGGGTGTACATACACGGGGGGTTTGACACGTACACGGGTGTACATACACGGGGGTACGACATGTACACGGGTGTACATACTCGGGGGGGTTCGACACGTACACAGGTGTACATACACGGGGGGGTACGACACATACACGGATGCACATACACGGGGGGTTCGACACGTACACGGGTGTACATACACGGGGGTACGACACGTACACGGGTGTACATACATGGGGGGGTTCGACACGTACACGGGTGTACATACACGGGGGGTTCGGCACGTACACGGGTATACATACACGGGGGTACGACACGTACACGGGTGTACATACACGGGGGGTTTGACACGTACACGGGTGTACATACACGGGGGGGTTCGACACGTACGTACGGGGACTGGGGGGGTCGGCACATACGTACGGGGGCTGGGGGGGTCGGCACATACGTACCGGGGTTGGGGGGGGTTCGACTCATACATACGGGGGCTGGGCGGGGGGTCGGCGCGTATGCCGGCACATGTCTCCATGGTTGCTATGGGAGTTCGGTGCGGATGGTGTTTTTACCATACGGTTGTAACATCGGACGCACAGGATGGATCGTAATTCCGCGGTCGGACTTCGCTTTTCACATTTGTATGGTAAATCGTCTGTGGCCGTGTCGGACACATTTTCCGACCCGAGGACGTGTGGGGAATAATTCCCAATGCGATTCGTATGGATTTTTTCCCATGCGAATCGTAATTGGCAGTTTGTACGGCACTTGTACGATTCGTACGGTAAAAAGTCCGGATACGAGTCGTACGGGGAATTTTTTTACCGGATCGTAATCGGCACCAAAATGTGTCTCTATGCCGATGATGTGCTGTCGACAGGACAGCCTTGGCCTTACCCGCATTTCTTGTCAAACTGGACATGTCCGACCGCACCTCGGGCTTCTGGGTGAATGTAGTGAAATCGCTGACTCTGAGTCTCTCCCTTTCCCATGAGACAGCAACTCATCCAGCAGCACAGTTCCCCATTCAGTGCATCTGGGCATTCAGCTTGCACACACTTTCAAGAGAACAATGAATATTAACTATTGAGTATTATTTAAGCAATTTCAAACAGAATTATTCCGATGGGGCCATCTTCAGAGATCATGGCTCGGAAGAATAGCTGCGCTTAAAATGACCATCGTCCCTAAAATCCTCTATGTGTTCCAAAGCCTTTCCCCTCCAACCTCGGGCTGCAATGCTCCGAAAGATTCAGGCTGAGTTGCACCACTACATCTGGGCCCGGAAACAACCCCGGATGCGCAGAGAGATCAGTTATTTCCCCCCTCAGGATGGGGGCCTGAGCATACTGATCGGGCGGTGGCAGGAACATCCTTATGAAAGATCCCCTTCTTGAAGAAAACACATCGGCCCCAGAATGTTTATCTATCACCTTTCAAAAAGGTTACTATGGATAGGTGAGAACCTTGCGGCACACAGCACAGACTGTCATCCTTCCCATCCCCTCTGTCTCCCTTGTTTGATAACCCAGACTTCTCACCCGGGACCATCCCTAGTGCATTCTCGGCATGGCGGCAAACAAAATGTCGCTCCATGGGCCACTTGACAGATGAGAAAGGGGTTATTCCCTTCCCTCAGCTACGCGTCGATTTCAATCTCCCCGAGACTGGGTTCATGCACCACTTACAACTCCGCCACTGTATCTTGCATCCAGACAATAAGGCCGCCTCACATAGACAGCTTTCGGCTTATGAAAAATGGATGATCATAAAGACCCCGTCCAAGAGGGACAATCTCCGATCTATATGTTTTTCTACTCCAGCCCACGGGTCACGCTCACAAACCTAACCAGCCTCGCTGGGAAAAAGAGATAGTTGACAGATGCAGAATGGGGACAGATCTATCATAGAGCTAGCCACACATCCACCCACACCACCCTTACTGAAACACTCACTAAAATAGTGACATTGTGGTACCTCACCCCCAAGAGATTGCATAGGATGGACTCACCCAAAACAGAATACTGCTGGAGGGGCTATGGTGGGTTGGGCACTTTGACACACATATTGTGGTAATGTCCGCAGCTCCAAACATACTGGACACTAATTCTTGACGACATTGACCATCATTTAGAGACCCAGCTTCCCAGATTCCCTTATTACATACTATTGGGCTTTCCTAATCCTCTGACTTACCCTTTGAAATCACTGTGTGGGAGTCAAATTGGACTGGTACTATGCACAGCATTACAAATCATTCTCACCCATTGGGGCACAAAACAAACACCTAGCCTTCTCAACTGCCTCCACCATTTATGGCACATCTTCGAAATGGAAAGAGTTACCCTTTCTATTTGGAATAGCGAGCTATCCTATCGGAAACTATGGCAACCATACATTGCCCTTTTGTCCCAGGGGACTCACATGCCCTAAATACCTCCGTATACTTTGGATGACGGAGCCTCCTGTAGTCACCACGCAGTGACAATCTCATGAACTCATGGGACAATTAAGCTGAACATGCTCCACAAAATAGCCTAAAGTAATAAAGTTACTTTACATATGTAGATTTACTCACAAGTAAAGTTACCTTTAATTATAGACCCCATATTGTTTGTTTATTGTGCAAAAACACACAATGCCTAGAGACAGCAACTCAGCTGCGCTTATGATTTTTCATTGTGTATCAACCGAGCATCAATTTATAAAGCAAAATCTAAAAATAGGTATGAAGGAAGCCAATGCAACTGTGCCCAACTTGTCTGGGTGGGCATAATGCCCATAACAGGAACCAGTCAAAACTTAGGGCCTTATGACAACTTTGGCGGTCCTACAGCAGATGGTGCAACACCAGAATATTAGTGTTCCTGCCCACTGTGGGATCCTCGATCCTCGGTGGTCGCAGTGGTCCTGTGGCAGGCCTGCAGTGTGTCAGTAGTCCGACTGCCACCACGTGTTCAGCAGTCCTATGACCCACTAAACTCATAATAAGACCCTTAGACCATGTGAAGGCATGGTAGTGTCAATGAGATCTTCACATGGTTACAGTTTGGTCCATTTTTATGATAAGCATTAGGTGAACCCACATATAGGAAGCAACGTTTCAATCCAGAGTGTTCAAATCAGGATAAGTGTGGGAAAGCAGTGCCCTTAATTCACCTGGGTTTCTAGGTTACACAAATGTCTGGGGTTGGTAGGCTTCCAAGAGGCTTGTGGGTGGATCCCTTCTCAGGGACCACCTTTTAAAGGCTATGGCGGATTTCACTTTCAGTATCTGAGAGGTCAGCCTGAATGGAGAGCTGATCAATAATAAACAAAAAAAATAATTCTAAAATAATAGAAAAACTTCTAGTACTCAAGAACATCTCATACTCCACACTGAAGTGGGTAATCTCACTTAAGGGTTGTGAAAGTTGGCATTACAAGGTGTGATTGATTAGCCTTGTTTGTTTGCTATTCCCATAGACATGACTTTCACTTGGTGTGCGATTTCACTGCTGAAAAGAGAGGTTTGAGTGCTGGGAGATGAGGTAGGCATGAGGTGAGAGAAATAATGAGCTATTACTTGAAAGAGCAAATTTAAGAAAGTAGTAGAAATAACTGAATAAAAGCAGGGTACTGGGAAGGTCGAATTGAAAATAGGAATGAATATGCGAAAGAAGGAAATAAAAGCAAAATTATTTTTAAGCAGTGGGAAAGCACTAACTCGTGACTTCTTTTCTAACCACTGAAACCACAGATTTTTGAAGTTTTTCAAAAGACAGATGTACACTGAAAACCTACTGAAGTTCACAGCAAATAGAAACTGAAAACAAGCAAAGCTAGTTATAAACTTCTTTAATTTCCTTTCCTGTTGTTTGCCTCAATGGTTAGCCACTTATGTGATATAACAATTTGCTTCCAGAAATACTAACTGGACATATTCTCATTTCTTTTTCCTTTTCCACAATTGACTGTCTGTCATCTTTGAGTTTTCAAGACAAGGTTTGACCAGTGCCTTTGGTTATTTTGGGTGTCATGGTGTTGTCATATTTCCTTGCAAATGTAATTTCAGATCTCTTCTGAATGATCTAATGTTGATATATATTGTTTTGATGTAGGCATGGCTTACACATCAGTTGCATTTTATTTTTAATTTTGTATTTTGAGTACACAGAGTTTTCATTTTTTTTACTATGCCTTCTAATTTTATTGCCTCTCTTCTCATTTAGGGGCCGATTCTGATCTAGCTCGGAAGGGCTCCGAACGCGATCCGGCCAGAAAAAGTACAAGCCATATGTGTGTTTTCTGACTCGTACAGCTGTAAAAGCGAGCAAGTACGAATCTAGAAACGCAAAATCGCTGACTGAATCGTTTCCGGTCCGAACCGCTCCATATGTCTCGTCCGTAAGCAAACCGTGCTATGCAATGGAGACGATTTCCGACCGAGCCAGTACGATGCACGATTCGGACAGCCGGATCAAGTCGGAGCCTCCGACGCGTAAACGCTCTGGGAAGCAGACTTCAGGGGTCTGTGCCGGACCCCCCTTCACTCGTAGCCTTATAAGTCGATCACAGGGGGGGACCCAAGGGTCCCCCCTACACATGCATGTACGGTGTGGATGGCACAGATGCGTCCCCACTACAGAAGGCGCCCTTGTGTGCAACATACCTTTTTCGTCAATGGGAGCCTATGTACGCTTCGTACAACAGGCTCCCATTGACCTCAATGGGGCTCCGAGCAACCCGTGTCCGTCAGTGCTTTTTTGCACGTACTCGGGCGCTCGAAGCCCCGGAGCACGAGTCGGTCGAAAAACCCTCCGGATCCGAATCGGACAGAGCCTTCTCCCAGCGAGATCGGAGTCGGCTCCTTTGTGTTAGATATTCAGCATTTTTGAGACAGCCATTTAAGAACATGAATTCTGACTTTGCATACTGAAAGAGGATTCCACTACATATTGATAGTCTCTTTGGATAGAATGTAGGGTAAAGAGCATGTTGTGTTTGCTGAATGTAGAACAATGAGACTCAGGCTTTGATTGACTTCAAACCTTTGGGGTTACAGCAAAGCAGTAAGGCCATTGTTTGCAACCAAATTATTGTAATATTCGAAATGTCAAGGGTTCTATTGAACAGCTTCTCTGCATCTAGAGATGGTTTGTAAATACTTGTTTTGCATTTAAAATAGTGGAAAATGATCAAGTTTTTGATTTCTACTAAATACATATTACTAGAGGGTTTTCATTCATCCTTGTTTTCGCTCTGTGACCCCTTCGAGAATGGAAAATACTAATATTTTTTTTAAAGCAGGCAGTGATCCTATCCTTAAAAACATAAAACTTTAAAGTTTAATTTTCTTTTTTAAAACGCATCCCATTTTCCTTTAAGGAAAACTAACTGCACTCAAAAAATATATATTTATTTATTAAAAATCAGTCAGAGAAATGGTGATCTACTGAACCCAGCAGGCCATCATCCCTGTGTTGGCCATCATTCACATTGGGGCTCAAACTGCAATCTACCTCATTATTATTCATGAAGTAGGTCGATTTGCAACCACTAGGAATTGCTTTTTAAAAATGGTAAGGTTTCCTATAGTTGGAGTTGCGATTTCCTAATTTCGGTAAGAAACGCAATTAGGAAATCTTAATTCCTTCTTTTTGTACATCTGGCCCATGATTTTTACTAACTAACGAGTTTTTTTTTTAATTCTTCAGCAATCTTTTATAATATCGATGTTGAAAATGTAGTAGACCACGTGCTATATTTCTCTTTACCACTGACTATTTACACTTTCACTTTATTTTTTAATATTACAATATTTATCTTTATGTGATTGCATTATTTGAATAATTAATTGTGCAACAATGGTTTGATTGACTACTGATGTCCCTAAAATGGGTCAAGAAGATAGAGAAACGTTACTGGGACATAACTATGCGCTTTGAAGAGAAGGAAGAAATCTGAAGCACAGGCTTTTCTAAACAACCCTAGCCAATGAACTCAGTGAACATAATACAGAAAAGCCTCCATTTTATTGACCCAGTGTCTTTGTACGGCATTGTAAAGTTTATGTGAAAATTGAGCGGAAGGTTTAATCTATTGTGTTCTGTGAAGATCACATTTCAATAGACTTTTAGCTCCATTAGTATGCGTTTCTGGATTGTCCATATTTTAATTGACTGGTTTATTCTGCGAATTATTTTTGTACAAAATGACGCTTTGTCGCTCTATTCTTGTTTTCCTACTTTCATTGAAGCTTTGCTTCCATAGATTCATGCAACTAACCTTTTGCCTCTTTCTTTCCAGGTTCTTTCACCTTGAAGAATCCCAGATCTACTGGAGAGAACCTGATTAGGAATCTGCTGCTCCAGACCTCTTACAAAATGCTATGCTGCACTCAGAAAGAGGTACATGGTTCACATGCATTGACTGTACTGAGGCTGACTAGGCATGGACACTTGAATACTCCACCATTTTATATCTTTCAAGACTTGGGTGCTGTTCCTCCAAACGTCTTTGCAATACTGCTTTGTATGTTAAGAGATGTGGCGTAATGGCTAGAGCTGCTGACTTTGAAACAGGGGAATTAGGTCTAATCCTGGCCTTGGCTCAAAAAACCTTGATTAAGGGCAAATCACTTAATGTCCCCAGGCCATACAAATCTAAATGTATAACATCTTGCTCTTATATAAAAAACATCTAGTACTCATGTAAAGTGCTCTGCTGCCCTGGACCAATCTTCCGCTATAAAAATAAATTTGTGTGGCTGAGGACTGAGAGATCAAGTTTTTCACTCCAGAAACACTACTGGCAATTATACATATGTGCCCTGGTCAAGTAACAGTTAGCTCGCAGAGCTGGGCTTTTGTCTGCACGTTTGTTTTCAAGTGGTGATGCTTGCCAAGTGGCAGCTTTGACACTTAGCAGTACTAGACAGAGAAAAGAAAGTGACTGCCTGTATGCATAAATTATGTGGAGTATCTTATACACTAGTACAGAGACAACGACATGTTAAGATGCCTTGCTTGGAAATGTACAGATATCACTAGTTTGAGTCAATACTATATAATGGTAATTAATTGTTCACATCATGTATTTCTTATGGCCCATGTCTGAAATCCCGAGCATTACAAGAGCACAGTGAGTGATTGATATACTACTTTCCAATTTTTAAATACGTTTTGGACCCTATCTTGCTTCAGATAAATTAGGCTGCATTGATCGATACATTGTGCTTTATTTCTCACTATATATGCTTCAGAGAATAATTAATGGCCCTACTTGTGTGCTTCTTTATGCTTCTTTGTGATCCATTTCTCAGCTTAATTCTGAGGGTTTATTTTCTCAAAAATATCAAATCATATAAGCTCAATGCTGCTTTTGTTAGTATGCTGGAGCAGCAAGGATTTGTGTTTGGGAGAAAGGACGCTAGCAATTTTAACATGTTCATCAATCTAAGGATCACAGGAAGCTACACATAAAAAGCTCTCATTAGGTCTTTGTATAAGTGGCCTACAACCTTGGTCTATTTAAACCTGTTCTTGTTGGAATCAATCCTGAATCTTTCCTGTGCCCATCATAATTTTCTCTTTATGTAGAACATTCCCTTAATGCTTTTCTGAAATAAAGATCTTTTAGGCCACAGAGACCTAGTTGTTTTCCCATGCTCCTATGCAGTTCTTTACAACAAACATTTATCATGACCAGGAAACAGTTAAAATTCTGTTTGCTAATGATGCACTCAAAAGACCTCCAATATGCTTATAAATACCAACGGGTGGGATATATGTGGTTTAAAATACTGTCACAGAATGAGGAAATCTTGGCATACTGAAATATAATTTAGAGAACATTATCACTTTTCCATGGTAAAAGTGATTATCTTCTCCTGCTTTTATGTTTTGCTGGTACTCCTATTTCCGTAGAAAACATCTAAAGGGGTTGCAAGTACATTTAATCCAGCTTTCCTGGCATATTGTGTTATATGTGGGCTGAAAGGTATCTTTGATTATGCAGTGCATGTGGAGCTCTGTAACCACCTAATGTTCACTTCTGATGTTGGGCTGCAGGGAGGGAATATTAGTTGGTAATTCTGATTCAGTATCAAATCCCATAATATGTGATGAAAGTCTATATAAACATGATTAGCTAAACTTTCCTCACCCAGTATTTTGAAGCCAATCAAGCTCAAAACCATGCGCTCAATTATGCACGGAAGGTGTAATGTTACTGGACACAAACAAGAAGACATAAGAACAGATGCAAAAACATTAGGGCACAATCCTTATTTATAAAATAAACAGTGCATATTAATGGCATATGCTTATTTAGTCCTTTATTCCTTAGGTTCAATCTTATTATCCATTTCATAGCGATAGCTAAGAACCATCACACGAGTGGGTCTGCTTATGTGGAGACTTCAGCAAAACTGGACCATGTATCTAACCAAAACTGGACAGAACAACCTCATTATCTGAATATAAATATAAAAATGCAGAATATCAATATTCCATTCACAAAATATTATAAGAATGAGAACGCTGCCTTGAATGTCCATGGAATGCACTCAGAAAGAGGGTTTTTAATGTAAAACACTTGTTGGCTTTGCAATAACCATTCCATATATCTTGGTAAAATGTATTTGTATCCCATTATTTTACAGAGCTTCATTGAAGACAGTAATATGGATGATATGAATGTCTTGAAGTCTTTGGCAATTTTATAAACCAATAGTCCACTGTAGACTCATATTTTACATATCTTCAAATGTGTTCATTCTAACTGTCTTGTTGTCTGCTTGATTACATAGATTCTTAGCAAAATAGTATGACATTATGTCCTAACAGATTTCAAGATTCAGATTAGGAAACATACACAAGCTTCTGGGCCATATTAAACATAGTGCCTGAAGGCCACATGAAGTGTTCTTTTGCATCCCATGGGCTCTTGTCGGACCCCTTCTGTAATATGAATGACACCAGCAATATGTCTGCATCAGCTCAGTCACAAGTTGGCATGCCTTCATTTTGTAAATTATCTAATGGTATTGTACACAAACAAGAAGACATGAAAATAGATGCAAAACAATTAGGAGACATCCATAATTTATAAGATAGACAGTACAATCTAATTGCATATGCTTCTCCAATCCTGTATTGCCTTAGGTTTAATCATATGATTCATTTCATTGAGATAGCTAAGAGCCACCACACAAGTGGGCTGCTTAAGTGATGACTTTGGAAACTATCATGGATCTAACCAATATTGGACAGAACAACCTCCTTACCAATATTAAAACTTAAACATGTAAAATAGCAATATTCCATTCGAAAAAAACTGTCAAAGGTATTCAGAATTAGAATGCTGTCTTGAACATCCATGGAAAGCCGTCATTCTGGCTGGCATACAAATTAGTACATGGGCCCACGTGGTTAAAACACTACTAAAGTGATATCAATTGAGAAAGAGGGTTTATATTGCAAAAACCTTGTTGAACGAGCTATAACCATTCCATTTATCTTTGTATGATGTATTTATATCCCATGGTTTAACAAAGCTTCATTGAAGACAATAAAGTGGATGATATGAATGAATCAAAAGACCGAAAAAGCATAGGTTGTTGTATATCTGTTATGTAAGGGGAGCCTCCAAACATTTATGCATTTAAATCAACCGGTATCAGTAGTGGAGAGCCAACTGGTATATAGGGAGCATGCCTAGGGCTGGGCGAATATCTACAGAACTATCCCATTACTTGGAAATGAGCACAAATTTGTTTGGAGATATCTTTGGCTGTAATACCTTGAAGTCTTTGTAATTTAAGAAAAGAACAGTCTCCTGCAGACTCATATTTTAAATATCTTCAAGTTTGTTTATTCTAACTGCCATATTTGCCTACTAGATTGCATATATTTTCAACAGAATTATGTTCTAACACATTTCAGATTAGGAAATCCTATGGTTGATTTATTGCACAAACTCCTGGGCTGTATATTCATAGTACCCCAGACCCACAACAAGTGCTTGAACCTGTGTTTTGCATCTAATTTGGAGGGAAGGTAGATATGAGCAACTGGGTTATTAATTTGTGAGGGGGTAGGTCCTACCAATTTAATAAACACAACCTGGTTAGGTAGAAAGCTAGTTCTCAGAGAATCTCTGCTCAATTCCTGGTACCTATGGCACAAGCAGTAGGCAAGCCCAAGAAAAGTGTGTGTTCAGTTCAAGCAGTGTCAAAAATGTATTTAAAAGAAAATAAATAAAAAAATTGTCAACAAAAGGATTCAAATAAAAAAGCATCAAGTTAGATACATAGACATTTCCACAAAGAGCAATTTCTCAAGAAGAGTAAAGAATTATAATCAAAAGAATAACATGACATCATTAAACCTTATTAGCCTCCTAATGAGACTGCATATCGATTTAGAACACAGACTTCTGTATTACATTGCATTTAACTAACGAACGAATATCCCTTGTTTTAGCCAGTGCTTGTTCTATATCATACGTTGGTCTGACTGTCAGCCACCAATCAGTAACAGAAGGAGGTTTTGGTGTGATCCAGACCCGAGCAATTGCCAATCTTGCCGAAACCATAAAAATAGAAAATATACTTAATGTTGCCAGTAGGACAAATCTAGCGTAGCCACAAAGGTCATTCATGGGTCAGATAGGTTTGCCACCTCCCCCTAATCCTAGCTTTTATCGTAAGCCACTTTTTTTAGAAGTCATAGTGCTCCAGCGGGCATTGCTGTTAAGTTGTAGCAGTACAGGGTCCCACAAGGCTGGATATCTACTCCATGAGGTCTTGCTAAACAGTTCATGTAAGGAACGAGTTGTGAGTAGGATGAACCTGGTTCTCTTGACCACCTAATGTCATATAGCTTGTACTTTCTCAAGTTAAACTGTGCGTTTCGTTGGACAACATAAACGTTGGACTGGTGCACGGCTGATTCTGAGCACCCCTTAGGCTATGTTGGCCTATAGTCCTGCTAGCTCACAGTGCACCATCTGTACCCATGACCTTTCAGGGTAACAAATAAATGTGCAACCTCAGAACATACTATACACTCACAAAAAGAGTATAATAGGAGCTTTGCTCCACCCAAATAAAGGCAACTGTACTGCTCCAATATGAATAGTCACACACACTATGTATGTGGGTGGGTGCGGACAGAAAAGTAATGGACAAAATCAAGGGAAGCACTGCGCTGTTAGGATAAGAACCCTCACTCACCCGAAGGTGGCATGCATCTTCAAAGGGTTCCCTCCTCACAATTGGACTACAAGGAACCCAGTGTGGGCTACAACTCCCCTAAAAGGGGAGGGGCAGGTGAGAAAAAGATGGGCACTGTTGATGTATAGGAGTGAGTGGCACAGTGGGTAAAATAGTATAAATAAAACAATCTCCTAGTGGGCAAAAATAGTCTTTTGTTCTGGTGCCCCCATACGATAGCGTTAAAAAATAGATGAATAAGGATTATAGATATTACCCTATGTTATAAGTTTGAGATGTTTCAGCCAATTGGGACTTAAAAATGTTCAATGCATTCGTTAGGACCAAAGTATATATGGCACTCTGCTATTGTGATCAAATTGTTTTTCTAATACTAGCCATACAGACAACTTGGTGCCTATTTTTGTGGCCCCGTCACATCAGTAGAGTCCACTTAAAAAAACACCTGAGCATGTTTAAAAGGCTCAGCTCTACCGTCATCATTCCCCACTCAAAGTGTAGAGCTCAAATGCTTCCATACTCTTCCTCATGTGAAGGGCTGGCACCAGACGAATTCTTGTCTACTTGCCCCCCCCATTCGAGAGAACCTTTCAAGTAGCATGACAAGTTTACCTTAGACGTCCTTTTTTGCCATGACTGTCTGTTCTTCTGTGAAATCATATGGCAAAAACCAGCTAGTTGTATTAAGGTGTCTCCATGGAATGCAACCAACCCGAACTGTCTCCAGAGTACAAACCAGTAACATTACAACTCTAAGCTGAGGCTGCCACTGTTATAAAGAAGACTTGTCACTCTAAATTATGTCAATTGCAGATGACACTATGTTACCCAGAGATTCTGGTGAGTAGAGTAGTCATGCCATGATCTACTACTTCCAGAGCCATTTTTAAATTGCCCTGTCAATTTCACGCAATCTCTCAGCTTCCTGCTGTGAAATTTCCCTCACTTCATTGTATATTGTATACAGAAAGCACTTTTGAGTACAAAGTTCCGTAATCCCATGTCATCAGAAAGAAAGGTGAAGTGCCGTTTCACCTGTGACAATGTTGAGGTTTTTAGCCAATCATGGCATAACTTCCCAACACTGTAAATCACTACCATCCTGAGTGTTGTGTCTATGTGTATCTTGGTCGGGTATTCTGATAAGCCTGACATCCGTTAGTAGCTAACGGCCACACTGATCATTTCCTTTGATTGGTGTCTCAAGACTTGTATGAGCCATTACAAAGGGATGTATGACGTTACAACGCATACATTTACATCGCGGTACATTACATCCCCGTTTTTACAACGCAAGTCGTTACAACGACTTGCGCTAGGTGGCGCTCTAGGACAAGGAATAGGACTTAGGAGTAGTATAATTTACTATTCCAACTCCAGTCTACGTACAGTAGGGAAGGTGTTGGATAGTAAATTATACTATTCCTTGTCCTAGAGCGCCATCTAGCGCAAGTCGTTGTAACGACTTGCGTTGTAAAGACCGCGATGTAATGGCATCGCGATGTAATGCCCGCGTTGTAAATTATGTTTCCCATTACAAAGCATGACCTCTAATGTTTCCTCAGGGTAGTTTGTGAATTGTTGCCAGTTTGCAAACCATGCAAATGTGAGAATGTGTGGTGTATTTAAATCTTTTATCTTAGTCAAGCCAAGACAAGATGTTTGCTGCACAGTTTTGTTCAGGAACATTATTTGTGTGGTATAAGCCATGATCTAAATAAGGCCTCAGTTTCCTGAACCTTCCAATCTTTACTTACCCAAAAGAATTTTAAATCAACATTGTCTTTCCAAAAGCTGAACCCTTGTACAGACAGCTGGGAAATGAAGGATGTAGAATAGATCAGCTTGGTGCTAGTGAGCATAGTCTTCTGAGCCCATGAGGGTGTTCATTTGTATTTGGGGTTGGGGGGAATACCCCCATATGTGTAGATGCATATTTGGGGTTGGGGGAAATGCCCCCATATGTGTAGATGCATATTTGGGGTTGGGGGAAATGCCCCCATATGTGTAGATGCCTATCTGGCATGGGGTGGGGAAATACCCCCATATGTGTAGATGCATATTTGGGGTAGGGTGAAATACCCCCATATGTGTTGATGCATGTCTGGGGTTGAGGGGACATTAACACCAGCAATGTGTACATGAACAATGTAACTTCTTTTCGAAGTTCAAAAAATTCTGACAGGTGGAGTAAATGTTGCAGGAATGTCTACATAAACAATCACACATGTCTTTTTCAATTAAATGCATTCATACACTGTTGCAGCAAAATTAACTGACAACATTGAGGGATGAGTAGGGTGTAGATGCAAGTGATCCAGGGACCGTCAACAAACAAACCAAGACTCATCATCTACTAATTAGTCTCTTACAAACCTGTGAAATTCTGGGGGCTGATAGGCTAACAAGACAGACCAGCCACATACAGCAGCTCAAGGACTGTATGTGTGTGTGGGGAAGCTGTCTTAGCCTGCACAGGGGGGGCTGAAGCCCATAGACCCCTATGGGTGTTGAGATCCAACCAGAAAGTGCTCAGCATACCCTTGGAATTGCCATGATGGCATGTGCGCATTGGTCGATGGGCAGGTGCACCAGGGTCCCCTGTGGGTCAAGGTTTGGTAGGCCTTCATATACCACACCAATGGACTTACACACTTACAGAGTCCCCACCAGGCCACTGCAACATTAGGCTACGATTTCCATGGATCACCAGCCGTTCTGTAAATAGAGGCTGGGGGACAGCCTTTGGTACATAACCCCCATGGTTCACTGCCTTACATGCCTTGAAAGAGGTAGTGTCATCTCCACCACACGAGCATCACTTTCAGGTCACGGCAGGTAGGTTGCGTTGTATCTAGGGGCCTTGCAGGGAGGGAAGTTACAACTGGACAGTCTGACCTGCATACCACACCCTTGATGAGCAGCAGTGTGCACTTTACAAGCACAGAACCCCTTTCACATCCACCCCAAAGTACATGCTCAACTTTCAAAACTATCAAACTCACAAGCATGTCATAAGCCACCTCTTCTGCAGCTAGATGATAAACATGTCTGCCCCGCAAGCAAAGCCTTGTACTCAAACTGAGCAGACACAATTTTCACAATCTCACTCAGGTACTGACCCTCTCACATACACACCTACATGCACAGCATCACTCTCCATCACTATGTACACAACTCTCACATACATGACATGCACACTATGTACCGTACTCATCACCTCCTCAGCATTCGTCAAACTTTAAAATGACCACGCTCATCACCAATAGCACCCTCAGCAATGTATTTGGACTGCACTCATATCACAATGTGCAGCATCACTGCCCACTCTGACATGCAAAACTTAATACATCACCACATCTCACAACAAGACACGTACGTTGCTCAATGGATATGTCCACAGTCAGTCACAGATCACCACACACCCACCCTACTCTGCTTAAGTTACACTGATTGTCATTTCTGAAACACATACATACACAGATGCAATAACAACATACATCAATGATATAACACTGCACATTTCAACGTTCAGCACACTGAAGTACACAACTGGCATAAACCCTTAACATACACTTATCCACTTTGTCACAAAGGACAAGTTGAACCATGTCTCACTGTGGCACTGTCACATCCACATATGACTGACATGTTCCATACTACCATTGACTAATGCACATCAACAACTATCCACACTCATTTGAAAATGCCTGGTTACAGTCATATCTCACTGTAGAAGCACAGACTACAGCTCATCTCCTGCCAGATGAAAACCCTGTCTAAGTGCTTCAATACCTATGACATCAACCTATTTATCCCATACCTTGCACAGGATTCCAACATTTGTATACTCTGAATCACATCATTCTATCTGTAAACAATCACATGGGGGGATTTGGATACCTCATGTCTCCTACACAAGATCTGCCTATGCACTCAACTCACACCTCACACTCTCTGACAACCACTAAATTTGTCCTGCCACTATAACGTATGTATCTCCACTCAAACCAATACTTAACATACGAGTCACTCTCACCCTCACCCTTGTTCAAGCAAGATCAGCACATGCAACATGAACCCTTGACTATACATCTGCAGCCAGGAAACATATTTCCATTAACACATCCTCCTATTTGTGGAAACTAAGAGCATGGTGGAGATTCCAGATCTTGGAGCATCTGCACAGTAGACAGACACACATCCTTTCTGTGCACTCACTGTCCATTTGCCTTACCATATAGTCCACTTGGCAATTCAACAGACATCACAGCAGTCATAATTCAGCTTGGTGTGACATGGAACAGCATCAATCTGAGCTCAAATCAACACCCTTGTCAGTCATTCATAAAATACATATGACACACAATACATATGTTCAACTATGACTGGTGTGTGGTTGCAAAATGAAACCCAAGCTGGCATAATCCATAAACAACATACTTACAATGTCACCAACCAAAAGCAGGATGGCATGAACAACTTCCAAATGAGTGAGCAATAGACTATTAAGAAAACACATACCTTGCCTATCAAGAATCCCTGCAGTAATTGGAGTCCTGTTGAGACAGCGGGTCGGATACTGCTAGAATATTGCTCACCTTACACTCACCAGGGGCTCAGGAAATGTTTCAGATGTGAAGGGTTTTTGCCCACAGTGGCATGACACCTGTTGCAATGTTGACATTGCCAGTGTTCTACAAAATCTGGAGAAGACACAGACATGGGTCCACCACTATCAAGTCCCATACAAGTATTGTAATATCACTTTGAGCACATGGGTGTGTACAAGTCACTGCCATGCAGTCAACATTCACATGTATCAAGGTGAATTGATGAGACAGGTGCCTTTCTGCACATCCTAAACATATGCAGCATGCTACACCTAAACTGTAGGACTTTGAGACACTTGCACTATGTTGACAAATGAAAGCATGATGTATGTGTAGCTGTGTTTAGAAAATAAAAATGTCTGTGACTTTATGTCACTCTTACACAAAACTGAAGTTGACAAAGCCACCCAGGAAATGTAGACCCAACATTCTTATATACATACTCTCATAGTGCTTTAACTCTATGGAACAAATGCAATCCATGCCATACTAACATCATTGGATATGTAAACTGCCGATTGTAGATGTCATACAGTTAACTATAAACAAGTTTGTAGACACATAAATCTGTAACCAAAAAATATAAAATCCTTTATTCAACCTCCAAATAAATAATCCAAGGAATAGCAAAGGGTCATTGTCCAGTCCATCATTGTCCAGTCTCATGATGAGCAACAAATAAATATTGCCCATATATTCTTGCCTGCACTGGTTCTGCTAGGGGGCACCTCCCCTGGGAGGGCCATCTTAGGTGCTTGCCAGGCACCAAAGGGGACAAACTAATGGGGACCAGGTTGTGTTTTGGGAGGGATGCGGACAGGAGGGGTGCCAGGGTCCACTGCAGTGGTAGGGTCCGAAGGCGGTGAGAGGGGGTAGCTTGATTGGTATGGGAAGATGGATCTGGGGATAGGGTTACCTGAACTAATTTTGGGATTCTGTACCGTTTGATGGGTGTGTCTGTAATGGGGATGGGAGACGTATTTTTAGTGGAGGGGGATTTAGTGGCAGAGGTACTTGGCAGGTCTGGGGAGCTATGGGTTTCAGGCCTGGCTGTGTTTTTCTGGAAGCCGGTAGATTTTCTGCGGTGAGTTGTTGTCTTCTGTTTCTTCTTAGGGGAGCCGATGCTGATGTAGGGTCAGGTGGGAGGTACTTCCTCTTCTTAGGAGGGTGCTGTACATTTGGGGAGGGAAGAATTCTATGGGTAGAAGGGTGTTTGCCTGGGCTGAGCGGGAAAAAGGAGAGGAAAGGGTAAGGGTTGGGGACGCAGAGGCTTGTGAGGTATGCGGAGTATCACTGGATGCATGTGTGTCATGTGCTGTCACGTCCCTGGGGAAAAGTGTGATATCTGTATCCTGAGTGTGCATGTGTGTTTGTGACTTTTTTTGTAGTTACAGCAAACAAAGTCATTTAGAGGAGGCTTGCACAATGATATTAAATCTTAAGATAAGGAGAATAGGTTTTATGAAACGTTGCCGGGCTTCTACCAGGGTCGAATTTGGGCAAATTAAAAGTGCATGACAAAGGTCTTGCACTCCACCATTACACAAGTCACAGATACCTGATGAACATTCAGAGGAATTCCATCTGGAAGAGTAAACTTTTAATGGAAGAATTCCTAGTCGCAGGAGAAGGATACAACGCCGTACTCTATGTTCAAGCTGTAACTTTAAGTAATGCTCAGGAGTTTTATATACTATAGTGTCCGCTTATTTTTTGTAATGTTTTAATTGAGTACAATACTCCTTGTCTGAGTCAAAACTCATTCTCAGTGTCATATGTTTTAAAAAGAGCTTTAAATGTGCTGGGGACCAATCCTGCAAAAGTGCTATAGTGCATTGTGATACCTCTAGGGCTGCTTTAAGATTCCTATTGAAAGTATGTGGTGCCAATTCTACTCTAAAAGTCTCTAATTTTAATATATGTCTTAGAGAGCCGGGATCTGCTTGTGAAAGATAAAAGCCCACCTTATAATATTAGAGATGGTTCGAGCATATGTACATATTAAAGAGAGGTTTGCGACTTGTGTCTATGTGTTTGTGTGCTGCCCGTGGATGTTGCAATGTGTGAATGTGTGTTTGCATGTGCTTGGGTCAGGGAGGGTAGTTGGGACAGTGGATAAGGAAGAGGTAGAAGGGGGGAGGTACTGCTGGAGGAGAGACAGTGATGCCATCAGTGTAGAGGCCATTGCCTGATTTGATCTCTGTAGGGCAGACATGTTTGAGTGAATGCCCTCCATTTACGATGGCATTTCTGTCAATAGAGTGGTGTATGCATTGAAGATACTCAGCATGGATATATACCCCACAGAGATCTGCCTCAGGAGGTCGTTGGTCTCCACACTGAGGGCAGCAGGGGAGACAGGTGCAGTGGGTTAGGTGTCTGGCCCAAAGGAGAGTTTTCCCCTGCCATGGGAGTGGCCAAGGACACTGGTACTGGGAGCAGCTGGGAGGGTGGAGATGGTAGTGGTGGTGGTAGTGGACTCTGCGGTTGTTGATGCAGTCACTGTATCCCCCACCACCACATGGGAGTCATTACAGGAACTGTAATCAGATTCAGACCCTGCAGATGGCATTGTAGATCTGCTCCCAGTGAGGTTCCCCTCACCTTCTCCATCACTGGGTCCCCCTCCAACGACTCTTTACTGGACACAGAGTCACATTCTGCTCCCACCACATCCATGGCAATGTCCCCTCCGGTGGCTGATGATGATGCTGTGACCAAGAAAGCAAAATATTTTCATGAGTCATCCATATGTACTTGACACATACGTAACATCACAGATGTTCATAGATCCAAAATATCAGACATTACATTGAGTTGTGCTATTAGCTCCTGCCAAATTAACATACATGGCACGTGTTAGTCTGCCAGTTAACCATTTCTCAATCACACATGATGTGATCAGTGACATTGGGGGTATCAACATCAAAGTACATAACCACAATGTTTACTAATGGAGTCTTTAGCAGGGGATGTTTTGTCTTGTGCTCATGACGGTCTTGTGTCCTTACATTTCAGTCTCCTCTCCTGAAAGTAAGTATAGCCATCAAAATGGAAATGCGAATTTCAGATTTTTATTGAGACATGGTATACATTCTGCAATCCTTAGTCATCAGATGTGGAACCATTGGCTCACATGTCACAGCTCAAATGTCTACCTTGTCAAACATGCAAAATGCATAGTCATTGCATGAGTCATGCCAAACAGTTCACAGTGATTGATAACATGTGTACAGTAGCTTTGAGTGTCTACTGTCAGTTCACACTTATGAGTGTTATCCTGGAGACATGCATACATGGGCTGACAGGCATATGGCACACTGCCCTGTGTCATCTATGCATGGTGTCACGTAGCAGAATCCAAATGATTTGAATTTAAAAAACTGCTCAAGTTTCATAGATGTAATAAATGGTCTACAAATTTCCAAGTCTGATAACTGCAGCTTCACAATGCCTCAGGCGGAACACCATTCCACTGGCACATCTGGGTGCAATTACTTTAGGGACTATTGTAACTGAACCCATTTTCATCATGAATACAGTCAACACTGTCGAACAATCTTGACTAGACTGCACGCGTCCACATTTGTTTGGACAAAGTCTGAATGTCCCTCACTTTGATTACAAAGTATGCACACTTTGTACTGCTGAGATTGCTCCTGTCTAACATCTCATTTGGGTAACAAACTCAAATTTGTTGCATATTTGACATCTCTGAATCAGACAGTGATGCAACAAACACATTGTTTAGCAAGCCATCAAGTTGCAGCAGTCAAGACCATTAACACACATGTCACCTGTCGTGACTGTGTACCTCACATCATACCTCACAATTGCTGCCATGTTGCGATCAGTGACAACCTGTGTTTGTCACTGAATGGCTTGTGTTTTCACCCTCACAAAGTCCTACACATGGACTCACTCTTTAGAATCTTGTGTGTGGAATTTTCTACAATATCATGGTTAGGGTCAGTGTGTCATGTGACCAGATTTATCCTAGCTGTGACTGTCCCATGGAATACATGTGATTAGACTTAGCAGCACGTCTGGGAAAACACATTCGCACACGGACCATGCCAAACTAATCTACTCCTGAACATAAACAAATCATTCTGCAAAAATGTTTAGCATGGGATTTCCACAATTGAGTGCTCCAATCACAACATCCATCAGTGAATGTGCAGACACATGTTAAGCTATGGGAGTCATGCTGAAGCTTCTACACATGTGTTTTTAAATTTTGGATGCACACATGTGCCTGTCACTACTAATCCTACCCTGACCATGAATCACTCACATTTCCCTGATGAATGGGGCATTACCTGTCATCTATTGATCCTTCTGCATTTTCATCCTGTGAAAATAACTGCACATTCGGCAGACTTACAACCTGTAAAAGTGCCATGAGGCTAAGATCTTACAGCATGCATAATTGAAGATATAAGTGCAACAAGTAACAGACTCACCCCCTCCTTGCTGCTGTTTGACCTTCAACTTCCTATGCAGGTCAGGGAAGACCACCGCTAGGATGCGTAGCATGTGGGGTCAATGTTCGTCAGCTGCCTCTCTTGCCAGGTTGTGACAGGCCTAGCTGGACATCAGCAATCCTCTTGGCCATGCCACAAAGGTCCTGCCACCTCTTGCAGCATTGACAGAAACGACGATATGTGACCCCCCAGGTCACGCATCATCTTGGCGATGGTCAGCCACATCCTTGCCTTCTCATGGGATTTGACATGTAAGGATGCCATGGTGATAGTCCCTCAGTTTACAAGCGTCATGTTTCTGAGTCATACACTAATCTCCATAGGTCATGGTCAGTTTGACAAAAATAACTAAGCAGAATGCATGTGGCATCATGTGCATCAGTCCTGTGTTCAATGAGAACAGTGATTACATGTTTGCCCCAGTACTCACACTTCTACAGCAGAGTGACTGCCCAAACCAGTTCCCTATACACAGTTAAACTTGCAAAAAGCCTAAAGGAATATTCATAAATTAGATTCTTAATGCCAGTGATGCATGGTAATTACACATATCCAAGGGCAGTGCACTGTTATCCTCACTCACCTGCTCCTCTTGTTTGCCATACATCTGGCTGTGTAGTGGCAGGAGTTCAGCAGGTCCTGGTTCTCCTCCTCAGTGAAAGCTGGGGCCCTGGGCTGTGCCCTGGCATAGTGGCTACCAGAGGATGTGGTAACAGCAGCAGAGAGATGGGGAGGTACAGAAATGAAGCAGGTGGTGTGGGTAAATGCAGACTCTAGGGATCAGAGAGACATGCATCTCTACTACAGAGGCAGTATCAAATCCATGCATCGAAAGTGATTGGTTTGCGTCGTTCTTATTGTACAAATCGGTCCAATGCATAACATTGCTTGCAAATGACACGCCTACCACAACGTTCAAAAACTCTTCACCTTTCCATGGTTTCCACACGCTAAAGACATGAGCCCAAATGCGCGTCGTTCACCATAACAACCAACAGCCAGTGGCTGTGACCGATTTGTTTTGAATGCGGCTACAGCATCCTATGAACACTCACCTGCGACTTTCTCCATAACAACCAAAGGCTGGGACCGAATCATTTCAGATGCAGCTACCACGTCCTCTGAATACACACCCACATCTTACTCCATAACAACCAATGGCTGTGACCGAATCGTTCCGGATGCGGCTACCGCGTCCTTTGAATAAACACCTGCGTCTTTCTCTATAACAACAGATGGCTGTGACCGAATCGTTTCGGAATCATCTACCGCGTCCTTTGAATAATCGGTCGTCAGAGCACACACTTCTGTGATTGATGTATTTTTGTGCATGACATGGCACTCCTATGAGGAGCTAACATTGAGGGGCACATTAAACACTGTTTTATTGGTAAATGCGAGTATGTCAGGAGAGAAGTCCAGTTATCCGCATAGTATTGGTCACAGTGCCCTTATTTTTGTGTGGATGTTCATGTGCATTCTTGCATTGCCACTGCATTTGTGTACTGTATGACCAATTGTGCAATTGTTGTCATTTCAGACTGTGGATGTCTGTTGTGTAAGTAATGGCTAAAGTTCTTACCATTGGATGAGTAGACAGTGAAATCATTCTGCATCTTCAGCTTGTTTGGGAAATATGAATTACTAGTCTATCTGTGTGCGCAAAACTGCAGTGTATGGTTTATTACATATTTGAGCATCATCAACATTGAACATAGTCTGTGCATGGGATTGTATGTGTAATGTAGACATAACTACATGACAGTGTCCTACCTGTGACAGGGGTGGGCATGATTGAGTATGTGAAATGGTGAGTGTATCAGATGTAACACATCTCTTGCATTACATGCTCCTATTCTGTCTACCTATTGCACATGTAATTGTTCACAGAAACATTAAAGTACCATATTTTTTCTGTGGAACATTTGAGTATGTGTTGATTGCTCACATTTATGCTATCAGACACTAGTGATTTGTACACTACACCACTCTAATTGCTGTGTCACCATACCTTGGTAACATGTCTGGGTAAGGTGTTGATGCTGTGAGAAGAATCTATTTGTATATTTGTATATTTTGTGGGGTATTTATAGAGCGCGACGTTCGCTCCGGAGGGAGCATCTTATAGAAATCTGAATTTGAAATGATCTGTAGCTTCAGTTGTGTTCACATTTCATGTTCTGTTTGTCTCTAAGCATGTTGCGTTGTACATTGTGACCTGACACCAACTGTGTTTACACTCTACACATAGGTATCGCAGACGACCTGTAGTCCAAAGGCCCTTTCCAGACCTGGGAATCATGGAAGAACGTGACACCATCAGGATGTACCGATTCACAAGGCCAATTATTTGAACAGTTGACTGCACAGTTGTCACCTTATCTGCAGCCTGGTCGGCCATATCCAACTGCACTGACGCCCAAAGTGAAGGTCATGGCATCTTTACATTTCTTTGCCACCGGTTCATTTCAATGCACAGTGGCAACATCTGGTGGAATGTCACAAACCATGTTCAGCCATGTTCTGCAAGATGTTTTGGAGATTTTGCTGTGTTACCTGTGCAAATACATTAAGTTCCCAACACCTGGAGAATTGGCAGACATCAAGGGGGAACTCTATGCATTGGGGTGGATACCCCATATAATTGGCTCCATTGATGGCACCCACGTTGCATTGGTCCCACCACAGGCAAATGAGGTTGTGTATCGCAACCGCAAACATTATCACTCAATTAATGTCCAGGTGGTATGTTTGGCTGACATGTCTATCAACCACGTCTGTGCACATTTCCGTGGATCTGCACATGGCGCGTACATCATGAGGAAAAGCGCCATCCCCCATTTGATGTCTCAGCTACAACCTGATCATGCCTGGCTTGTTGGTAGGTGATGTGGCATGTGTGTGCTGTGTTGTGCGTAGATTGTATTTCAGATAATGCACTGTCAACCAACAACTGAATCTATTTTCAGTTTTCAGTGTAGGAGACTCTGGGTACCCCAACCAACCTTGGTTACTGACACCACTCGGTAACCTAGACACCCCTTCCAAAATGCGGTATTAATGAGGTACATGGTAGGAACCGGCGAGTCATTGAGCAGACTTTTGGCCTCCTGAAGACACGATTCCGCGGTCTTGATCGGACGGGAGGAGCCCTACAATATGCACCATTGAAGGTGTGCAACATTATCGCTGCATGCTCCAGAACCTGGCCAAACGGAGGGTACTACCACTGATACAGGATGATGGAGACCAGCAGCTGCCAGCGAGGGAGGATCCTAAACTGGGACATTATGACAGTGGGAATGATAATGATGGCCTGGATTTGAGACAACAGCTCATCCATAACTTGAGTGTAGGTATGCAATGAAAGTGGGGGACAAGCCCCAAGTGCTTGTTGTTGTCTTGCTGGTGCATAATGTGTATGTATGCTTGTGACTGTATGAAAATTGCCATGATGTTAGTTGTATGATAAGTTGTGATGTAGAGTGTTACCGTTAATCTAGTATCCACACTGAAATTCTTGTGCTTCAGATTAAATTGTTTGCTAAATTGAACAAGCTTAGTCCTGTGTGCCTAACTCTGTTCTATGTTTCTCCTTACGAGGGAACTTTTCTGGGTCAACAATGCAAGTTGTGACCTCACCAGGCCCTGATTCTGTGACCTAGTACAACATTAGACTGTTATGTAAATTCATGGCACGCACTTTCTTTTGGACTGATGGACTTTTTTATTCTCTTTAGAGCATTTTCTTACTGTGTGATGTCCTTTGAAATTGGGTTAATGCACCAGGTTGTATGAGGAGAATAAACCTGAGCTACACAATGAGTTGTGTCTTATCTGTTTTTACACATCAAAAGTTTTTTTTTAAACTAAACATGCTCCATGATGAACTTCTTTGCTAACAATGTTTGTTCTTTATGCTTGCAAATGGTGCTAGTATGTTAAGCAATAGACTTGCATTTCACTTGTAACATGTCCTACTAGTTGTGCCATTACCTGGTTGTGTCTACCTATCATGCTGTGACAAGGTACATATACTCACAAGCCAGTAATGTCCTTCTTCAGTGATGTGTTACCAATGTTGTAGACATTTTTTTCTTTGAGTTTTTCAACATCATTTCTATTATTACATTTGTTAATCGAAGTCACAACATGACCACTTTTTTGGTGCAGAGTGATTTATTTAAGTGCATAATGTGATTAAATCAGTCCACATCATGGTTGTGTACAAAACCACATTTTTTTAAAGAAAGTGCAGATAGAAGTTGTTAGTGTTAATAGATGAGCGATTCCAAAGTAGATCCACAGTTATTTGAGTCCTTAGTCAAATTTAGACCCTCCAGTCAATATGGGAGAGTTCAGTGACAGTCAACAAAGTGGATGCTTGGCACACAATGCTGGATATCAGTAGCAGGTAGTCATTTCCTGGAGGTGATTTAAAGCCATCTGTCTCTCACTGTTTCTTCTTTTGGATGACCAACTCTTCATTTTTCCGGGGGACCCTCAGGTGCAGGCAGTGACGGTGCAGGGTGCTCTCTGTAAGAGTCCACATCACTCCCTGTGGCTGGTACAGATGTTGTTGCACTGCATGTGGTAGGCACACAGGGAGGTTTGGACATGTTGGTGGCAATCTGGCAGAGGGAGGTGACAATGTCCCTGTACACCGCAGCCTGTTCATCCATTTTGTCCATGAACTTATTCATTTTTTTGTTCTGGGCTGCCTGCTTTTGTTGCATGGTCCTGAGGATACCTATGACCTTGCCCATATCTCCTTGTGAATCGTTATATGCATGGAGGATTCTGGTGAGGTTTTGGTTCTCCCCATCAGCAGCACCAGCTATATGATGGGGCCGGTCCCCATGGCCCCTCCCACCACCTCTACTCACCCAAGCAGGTGCTGGCACAGTAGACAAGGAGCCCCCTTCATTGTTGGCATTGGAGTTGTTGTTGGGCAACTCAAGAGTATCTTGTGTTGCTATGCTGTTGATATTGTCCTGGGCTGCTGTGTCCATGCAAATAGGGGTCAGCTGGGTGTTGGCAGCTGAGGCGGTAGTGGTCACAGAGGATCCGGATGTTGCCACCACTGGTGCTGTAGGGTGACCCATAGCAGAAGGGCCAGGTCAGTCTTCGTCGTCCGAAGAATGATGAGAGTCATCAACGCCGGAGGGCTCCTGGTCGACCAGAGTCTGGGCCTGGCTGTCTGGGATGGTTCCAGTGGTGTCCTCAGCTGGCCCAGTAGGTACAAACATAACACAATGACTGCTGTGAATGTCCACTGCCAGTGTTTAGTTTACATTACAAGTCCAAAGACATTGACTGGTTCCTGACCCCTGGGAATGACGCAGGTGTGTTTAGGTTGTCCACATCTTTTCTTTCACAGTGGGATACATACACTTTCTCTCCCTATGTGGGTATTTTTTTGTGCCTGTGTACTGGTCTTAGTGCATGTCTTTACCAGTCACATTGGTGTGGCTGCCTACACACTCACATTCTGTTAAGTTAGCCAGAAAGTTGTGGGAATTGAGTGTGTGAGGTGCTTCTTGTTATCATCTCATTTAACATGTGAATGACTGTGAGTAGCAAAATTGTGTGACTGTTTAACTTTGTGGCTACACAGATCATGTCCTTTGTACATTCATTCCATGGTCAAATGATTTCACATACTCAGCGTTCTGCCATTTTGTGGCAAAGAACTACGATAAACTGATGTTAGAGTGCTTGCTCTCTATTTGTGAACCTTACAAACCTCCTCCCACCTAGCCCCACCAAGCCACCACGAAGAGTGTTGTCCAGACAATGTTTGGAAGTGTATTTGAAAGAGATCTTTCTATGTTGGCTGGTGTTTGTAGCACATAGGCATATGTGGCAGTTGTGATAAGTTCAGATATCAGTCCCCAGTCGCTGCCATCTTGCTAGTACACTTGTGCTGTGTGTGTAGGAGTGTTTGCTATTCTTCCAAGTCCCATCAGGGCCAGTCCTACATACACATTCCTGCCCAGCGCTAACAGGCAAACAGGATATAAGCTCACCTCACAGTGTGTCAGAATGTCACTGCCGGCTGTCTGGCACTGGGAACTGGTGTCTGACTTGGAGACAACTCCCATCATGGCTTTGTGCACCACACAGCATGACCCAGTCCTTACCATTTTATAGTTGGATGTCCACTCACTGTCAGGTAATCTTGGTTCTTAGTGGTCTTGTATGGCTGTTGGGGCAGATGAGTGTTTACAATGGCCAGATATCCCATCAGGCCCTGTACTACGCACACTCTTTCCTACATGCGAATACAGCACCCCTGGAACTATACTTTCATGCGAGTCAGTGGATATGTGCTGACAAAGCTGATTGACACTTGTGCCTGGTGTTTTGAGCACAATTCACTGTTGGTATTTGTTGAAAAGTCAGACACCAGTACCCAGTGTCATGCATCCTGCTATTAAATTCAAAATCACTGTGGGCCCGATTAACAGAACTAACTTAAGACAAAATCCTAAACTTACTACCATTTTGGTATTAACAGAAGGCACTTACTCATTTTGGTATTCAGAGAAGGCACTTACTCATTTTGGTATTCACAGAAGGCACTTACTAATTTCGGTAATCACAGAGGTTAGTAGTACTGACTTTAGGATTCCTAAATGCCTTCTGTGAATACCGAAAGTCTAAAAGTTAGGATTTTTCTCAGTTTAGGAGTAGTAAAGTTAGGACTCCTAACTTTTGGACTACTAAATGCCTTCTGTGAATACCAAAATGGTAGTAAGTTTAGGATTTTGTTTTAAGTTAGTTCTGTGAATCGGGCCCGTGTGTACATTTAGTTCCTTTTGTTCTGTTTGTGATGGTAGTGAAGATGTATGTTGTCCAGTGCCTGATGTGAGTTGTAAGCATTTGAATTACTCCTCCTCCCACTAGCCCAGCTAAGTTCTCCAAGACTATGGCTAACTGGCAGTAATGGTAAGTGTTCTGGCACGGATGCTGACACTGGTGCATGGTGTGGAACCTGAATCCAAATCTCAACAAAGGGCTTGTGCCCAAAACAGCATGCACCAGTGTCAGCCATCTCGCTGTTGCACTTCCATTCACTGTCAGGCAGGCTTCGGCCCATGAAGTCGTTGTTCGTGGTGGGTGTAGTAGTGTTTACCATTAGTCCGACTCACACCAGGCTCTGCCCTTCACACACTCTACCCATCTAAAGAAAAAAGACCAAATGGCAGAATATTTTCATGACAGTATTTGGGAATAGATTATCAAGATGTTTGACACTTGTGCCTGCTGTCTGATTTTTCAACAAATCCCAACAAGGCCTTGTGGTCCGAACACCAGTCTGCATTGTTAAACAGCCTGTCAGTACATTGCCACTCACTGTCGAATACGCAGAGTTCCTGGTAGGTTAGTTGGGCTGGGTGGGAAGTGTGTGTGTATGACAAGGCCTGATTTGAGTTTGTAGCCATTGCTAATGCACCTCTTCCCACCCAGACCTGCTGACTCCTCTGTGCCTATATATACCTCACAGTGCAGGTAAGTGTACTGGCAAGGTGGCTGGTACTGGTGCATTGTGTTGGACTTGAATGCAACTCCCATCAGGGACCTGTGCTCCAAACACCATACAACAGTGTCAGAAATATTACTAGACCACTTCCCCTCACTGTGAGTGTTGTTTAGGCCAAGAGCTTTTACCTAGTCTTGATGGGAGGAAGAGTCTTTGCAATGGTCACAAGTTGAAAAAGGCCCTGTTCTACGTACACCTTCCCACCCAACTCAAACAGCCCAGCATTTACTATGCTTACCTCACTGTGGTGCAAAATGTCCCAGCTGGATATCTGACACTGGTGCCTGTTGTTTGACTTGACTGCAACACTCATTAAGGCCTTCTGCTCCAGATACCATGCAGCAGTGTCTGCTATCTTGGCAGCACATTGCCACTCACTGTCAGGTAAGCAGAGTCCCAGGTAAGCTATTTAGCCTATGTAGGAAGGTGTGTGGAGGCCAATGCCTGATGTTAGATGCAGTCAGGGTGAAAACTCCTCCTCCCAACCCGCACAATTAGCTCATCTGTGGCAATGGCTTCCTGACAGTGAATGGAACTGTACTAACAAGATGCCTGACACAGTTGCATGAGGTTTTGTGCACAGGGCCTTGATGGGCATTGGTTTCAAGATCAACACCATGCAGCAGTGTCAGCCACCTTGACAGTACATTTCCCCTCACTGTGAGATAAGCATAGGCCCAGTGGAGATATCATGGCTGGGTGTGAGGATGAGTATTTGCAATGGCTATCAGTTACATTAGGCCTTGACCCACACACAGCTTCCCAGCCAGCATCAAAAGCCAACCTGTAACTCACTTTCCCTGACAGTGAGTGTGAATGTACATGCAAGTTGGCTGACACTGATGACTTTTTGTACACAACTCCCAGCAGGGCGTATGTCAAACCAGTTTCTGCGATCTCCTCAGAAGCAGATGCTCTAACCCCCAATCCCCCAAACCGCTGCTAGCGACAGGTTATCTAACTCTGTCTCCAACTTCAGCATGGGGGAAAGGGGAATGGGAAGATAAATAAGAGAGACTGCCTCAGGTACCGGCCCTCCTTTGGAATCTTCTTTGGACCTGCAAATAATCACAAAGAATTATAGTCTCCCTAACACTAATCCTTACTGTAAATCTCTCTATGTGCTTCTGGTTACCTGTTACTCTCTGAGGTGTTAAAGTACCATATTTTTTCTGTGGAACATTTGAGTATGTGTTGATTGCTCACATTTATGCTATCAGACACTAGTGATTTGTACACTACACCACTCTAATTGCTGTGTCACCATACCTTGGTAACATGTCTGGGTAAGGTGTTGATGCTGTGAGAAGAATCTATTGTCATACTTTTCAATAGAAATCTGTATTTGAAATGATCTGTAGCTTCAGTTGTGTCCTGAGGATACCTATGACCTTGCCCATATCTCCTTGTGAATCGTTATATGCATGGAGGATTCTGGTGAGGTTTTGGTTCTCCCCATCAGCAGCACCAGCTATATGATGGGGCCGGTCCCCACGGCCCCTCCCACCACCTCTACTCACCCAAGCAGGTGCTGGCACAGTAGACAAGGAGCCCCCTTCATTGTTGGCATTGGAGTTGTTGTTGGGCAACTCAAGAGTATCTTGTGTTGCTATGCTGTTGATATTGTCCTGGGCTGCTGTGTCCATGCAAATAGGGGTCAGCTGGGTGTTGGCAGCTGAGGCGGTAGTGGTCACAGAGGATCCGGATGTTGCCACCACTGGTGCTGTAGGGTGACCCATAGCAGAAGGGCCAGGTCAGTCTTCGTCGTCCGAAGAATGATGAGAGTCATCAACGCCGGAGGGCTCCTGGTCGACCAGAGTCTGGGCCTGGCTGTCTGGGATGGTTCCAGTGGTGTCCTCAGCTGGCCCAGTAGGTACAAACATAACACAATGACTGCTGTGAATGTCCACTGCCAGTGTTTAGTTTACATTACAAGTCCAAAGACATTGACTGGTTCCTGACCCCTGGGAATGACGCAGGTGTGTTTAGGTTGTCCACATCTTTTCTTTCACAGTGGGATACATACACTTTCTCTCCCTATGTGGGTATTTTTTTGTGCCTGTGTACTGGTCTTAGTGCATGTCTTTACCAGTCACATTGGTGTGGCTGCCTACACACTCACATTCTGTTAAGTTAGCCAGAAAGTTGTGGGAATTGAGTGTGTGAGGTGCTTCTTGTTATCATCTCATTTAACATGTGAATGACTGTGAGTAGCAAAATTGTGTGACTGTTTAACTTTGTGGCTACACAGATCATGTCCTTTGTACATTCATTCCATGGTCAAATGATTTCACATACTCAGCGTTCTGCCATTTTGTGGCAAAGAACTACGATAAACTGATGTTAGAGTGCTTGCTCTCTATTTGTGAACCTTACAAACCTCCTCCCACCTAGCCCCACCAAGCCACCACGAAGAGTGTTGTCCAGACAACGTTTGGAAGTGTATTTGAAAGAGATCTTTCTATGTTGGCTGGTGTTTGTAGCACATAGGCATATGTGGCAGTTGTGATAAGTTCAGATATCAGTCCCCAGTCGCTGCCATCTTGCTAGTACACTTGTGCTGTGTGTGTAGGAGTGTTTGCTATTCTTCCAAGTCCCATCAGGGCCAGTCCTACATACACATTCCTGCCCAGCGCTAACAGGCAAACAGGATATAAGCTCACCTCACAGTGTGTCAGAATGTCACTGCCGGCTGTCTGGCACTGGGAACTGGTGTCTGACTTGGAGACAACTCCCATCATGGCTTTGTGCACCACACAGCATGACCCAGTCCTTACCATTTTATAGTTGGATGTCCACTCACTGTCAGGTAATCTTGGTTCTTAGTGGTCTTGTATGGCTGTTGGGGCAGATGAGTGTTTACAATGGCCAGATATCCCATCAGGCCCTGTACTACGCACACTCTTTCCTACATGCGAATACAGCACCCCTGGAACTATACTTTCATGCGAGTCAGTGGATATGTGCTGACAAAGCTGATTGACACTTGTGCCTGGTGTTTTGAGCACAATTCACTGTTGGTATTTGTTGAAAAGTCAGACACCAGTACCCAGTGTCATGCATCCTGCTATTAAATTCAAAATCACTGTGGGCCCGATTAACAGAACTAACTTAAGACAAAATCCTAAACTTACTACCATTTTGGTATTAACAGAAGGCACTTACTCATTTTGGTATTCAGAGAAGGCACTTACTCATTTTGGTATTCACAGAAGGCACTTACTAATTTCGGTAATCACAGAGGTTAGTAGTACTGACTTTAGGATTCCTAAATGCCTTCTGTGAATACCGAAAGTCTAAAAGTTAGGATTTTTCTCAGTTTAGGAGTAGTAAAGTTAGGACTCCTAACTTTTGGACTACTAAATGCCTTCTGTGAATACCAAAATGGTAGTAAGTTTAGGATTTTGTCTTAAGTTAGTTCTGTGAATCGGGCCCGTGTGTACATTTAGTTCCTTTTGTTCTGTTTGTGATGGTAGTGAAGATGTATGTTGTCCAGTGCCTGATGTGAGTTGTAAGCATTTGAATTACTCCTCCTCCCACTAGCCCAGCTAAGTTCTCCAAGACTATGGCTAACTGGCAGTAATGGTAAGTGTTCTGGCACGGATGCTGACACTGGTGCATGGTGTGGAACCTGAATCCAAATCTCAACAAAGGGCTTGTGCCCAAAACAGCATGCACCAGTGTCAGCCATCTCGCTGTTGCACTTCCATTCACTGTCAGGCAGGCTTCGGCCCATGAAGTCGTTGTTCGTGGTGGGTGTAGTAGTGTTTACCATTAGTCCGACTCACACCAGGCTCTGCCCTTCACACACTCTACCCATCTAAAGAAAAAAGACCAAATGGCAGAAGATTTTCATGACAGTATTTGGGAATAGATTATCAAGATGTTTGACACTTGTGCCTGCTGTCTGATTTTTCAACAAATCCCAACAAGGCCTTGTGGTCCGAACACCAGTCTGCATTGTTAAACAGCTTGTCAGTACATTGCCACTCACTGTCGAATACGCAGAGTTCCTGGTAGGTTAGTTGGGCTGGGTGGGAAGTGTGTGTGTATGACAAGGCCTGATTTGAGTTTGTAGCCATTGCTAATGCACCTCTTCCCACCCAGACCTGCTGACTCCTCTGTGCCTATATATACCTCACAGTGCAGGTAAGTGTACTGGCAAGGTGGCTGGTACTGGTGCATTGTGTTGGATTTGAATGCAACTCCCATCAGGGACCTGTGCTCCAAACACCATACAACAGTGTCAGAAATATTACTAGACCACTTCCCCTCACTGTGAGTGTTGTTTAGGCCAAGAGCATTTACCTAGTCTTGATGGGAGGAAGAGTCTTTGCAATGGTCACAAGTTGAAAAAGGCCCTGTTCTACGTACACCTTCCCACCCAACTCAAACAGCCCAGCATTTACTATGCTTACCTCACTGTGGTGCAAAATGTCCCAGCTGGATATCTGACACTGGTGCCTGTTGTTTGACTTGACTGCAACACTCATTAAGGCCTTCTGCTCCAGATACCATGCAGCAGTGTCTGCTATCTTGGCAGCATATTGCCACTCATTGTCAGGTAAGCAGAGTCCCAGGTAAGCTATTTAGCCTATGTAGGAAGGTGTGTGGAGGCCAATGCCTGATGTTAGATGCAGTCAGGGTGAAAACTCCTCCTCCCAACCAGCACAATTAGCTCATCTGTGGCAATAGCTTCCTGACAGTGAATGGAACTGTACTAACAAGATGCCTGACACAGTTGCATGAGGTTTTGTGCACAGGGCCTTGATGGGCATTGGTTTCAAGATCAACACCATGCAGCAGTGTCAGCCACCTTGACAGTACATTTCCCCTCACTGTGAGATAAGCATAGGCCCAGTGGAGATATCATGGCTGGGTGTGAGGATGAGTATTTGCAATGGCTATCAGTTACATTAGGCCTTGACCCACACACAGCTTCCCAGCAAGCATCAAAAGCCAACCTGTAACTCACTTTCCCTGACAGTGAGTGTGAATGTACATGCAAGTTGGCTGACACTGATGACTTTTTGTACACAACTCCCAGCAGGGCGTATGTCAAACCAGTTTCTGCGATCTCCTCAGAAGCAGATGCTCTAACCCCCAATCCCCCAAACCGCTGCTAGCGACAGGTTATCTAACTCTGTCTCCAACTTCAGCATGGGGGAAAGGGGAATGGGAAGATAAATAAGAGAGACTGCCTCAGGTACCGGCCCTCCTTTGGAATCTTCTTTGGACCTGCAAATAATCACAAACAATTATAGTCTCCCTAACACTAATCCTTACTGTAAATCTCTCTATGTGCTTCTGGTTACCTGTTACTCTCTGAGGTGTTAAAGTACCATATTTTTTCTGTGGAACATTTGAGTATGTGTTGATTGCTCACATTTATGCTATCAGACACTAGTGATTTGTACACTACACCACTCTAATTGCTGTGTCACCATACCTTGGTAACATGTCTGGGTAAGGTGTTGATGCTGTGAGAAGAATCTATTGTCATACTTTTCAATAGAAATCTGTATTTGAAATGATCTGTAGCTTCAGTTGTGTCCTGAGGATACCTATGACCTTGCCCATATCTCCTTGTGAATCGTTATATGCATGGAGGATTCTGGTGAGGTTTTGGTTCTCCCCATCAGCAGCACCAGCTATATGATGGGGCTGGTCCCCATGGCCCCTCCCACCACCTCTACTCACCCAAGCAGGTGCTGGCACAGTAGACGAGGAGCCCCCTTCATTGTTGGCATTGGAGTTGTTGTTGGGCAACTCAAGAGTATCTTGTGTTGCTATGCTGTTGATATTGTCCTGGGCTGCTGTGTCCATGCAAATAGGGGTCAGCTGGGTGTTGGCAGCTGAGGCGGTAGTGGTCACAGAGGATCCGGATGTTGCCACCACTGGTGCTGTAGGGTGACCCATAGCAGAAGGGCCAGGTCAGTCTTCGTCGTCCGAAGAATGATGAGAGTCATCAACGCCGGAGGGCTCCTGGTCGACCAGAGTCTGGGCCTGGCTGTCTGGGATGGTTCCAGTGGTGTCCTCAGCTGGCCCAGTAGGTACAAACATAACACAATGACTGCTGTGAATGTCCACTGCCAGTGTTTAGTTTACATTACAAGTCCAAAGACATTGACTGGTTCCTGACCCCTGGGAATGACGCAGGTGTGTTTAGGTTGTCCACATCTTTTCTTTCACAGTGGGATACATACACTTTCTCTCCCTATGTGGGTATTTTTTTGTGCCTGTCTACTGGTCTTAGTGCATGTCTTTACCAGTCACATTGGTGTGGCTGCCTACACACTCACATTCTGTTAAGTTAGCCAGAAAGTTGTGGGAATTGAGTGTGTGAGGTGCTTCTTGTTATCATCTCATTTAACATGTGAATGACTGTGAGTAGCAAAATTGTGTGACTGTTTAACTTTGTGGCTACACAGATCATGTCCTTTGTACATTCATTCCATGGTCAAATGATTTCACATACTCAGCGTTCTGCCATTTTGTGGCAAAGAACTACGATAAACTGATGTTAGAGTGCTTGCTCTCTATTTGTGAACCTTACAAACCTCCTCCCACCTAGCCCCACCAAGCCACCACGAAGAGTGTTGTCCAGACAATGTTTGGAAGTGTATTTGAAAGAGATCTTTCTATGTTGGCTGGTGTTTGTAGCACATAGGCATATGTGGCAGTTGTGATAAGTTCAGATATCAGTCCCCAGTCGCTGCCATCTTGCTAGTACACTTGTGCTGTGTGTGTAGGAGTGTTTGCTATTCTTCCAAGTCCCATCAGGGCCAGTCCTACATACACATTCCTGCCCAGCGCTAACAGGCAAACAGGATATAAGCTCACCTCACAGTGTGTCAGAATGTCACTGCCGGCTGTCTGGCACTGGGAACTGGTGTCTGACTTGGAGACAACTCCCATCATGGCTTTGTGCACCACACAGCATGACCCAGTCCTTACCATTTTATAGTTGGATGTCCACTCACTGTCAGGTAATCTTGGTTCTTAGTGGTCTTGTATGGCTGTTGGGGCAGATGAGTGTTTACAATGGCCAGATATCCCATCAGGCCCTGTACTACGCACACTCTTTCCTACATGCGAATACAGCACCCCTGGAACTATACTTTCATGCGAGTCAGTGGATATGTGCTGACAAAGCTGATTGACACTTGTGCCTGGTGTTTTGAGCACAATTCACTGTTGGTATTTGTTGAAAAGTCAGACACCAGTACCCAGTGTCATGCATCCTGCTATTAAATTCAAAATCACTGTGGGCCCGATTAACAGAACTAACTTAAGACAAAATCCTAAACTTACTACCATTTTGGTATTAACAGAAGGCACTTACTCATTTTGGTATTCAGAGAAGGCACTTACTCATTTTGGTATTCACAGAAGGCACTTACTAATTTCGGTAATCACAGAGGTTAGTAGTACTGACTTTAGGATTCCCAAATGCCTTCTGTGAATACCGAAAGTCTAAAAGTTAGGATTTTTCTCAGTTTAGGAGTAGTAAAGTTAGGACTCCTAACTTTTGGACTACTAAATGCCTTCTGTGAATACCAAAATGGTAGTAAGTTTAGGATTTTGTCTTAAGTTAGTTCTGTGATTTGGGCCCGTGTGTACATTTAGTTCCTTTTGTTCTGTTTGTGATGGTAGTGAAGATGTATGTTGTCCAGTGCCTGATGTGAGTTGTAAGCATTTGAATTACTCCTCCTCCCACTAGCCCAGCTAAGTTCTCCAAGACTATGGCTAACTGGCAGTAATGGTAAGTGTTCTGGCACGGATGCTGACACTGGTGCATGGTGTGGAACCTGAATCCAAATCTCAACAAAGGGCTTGTGCCCAAAACAGCATGCACCAGTGTCAGCCATCTCGCTGTTGCACTTCCATTCACTGTCAGGCAGGCTTCGGCCCATGAAGTCGTTGTTCGTGGTGGGTGTAGTAGTGTTTACCATTAGTCCGACTCACACCAGGCTCTGCCCTTCACACACTCTACCCATCTAAAGAAAAAAGACCAAATGGCAGAATATTTTCATGACAGTATTTGGGAATAGATTATCAAGATGTTTGACACTTGTGCCTGCTGTCTGATTTTTCAACAAATCCCAACAAGGCCTTGTGGTCCGAACACCAGTCTGCATTGTTAAACAGCCTGTCAGTACATTGCCACTCACTGTCGAATACGCAGAGTTCCTGGTAGGTTAGTTGGGCTGGGTGGGAAGTGTGTGTGTATGACAAGGCCTGATTTGAGTTTGTAGCCATTGCTAATGCACCTCTTCCCACCCAGACCTGCTGACTCCTCTGTGCCTATATATACCTCACAGTGCAGGTAAGTGTACTGGCAAGGTGGCTGGTACTGGTGCATTGTGTTGGACTTGAATGCAACTCCCATCAGGGACCTGTGCTCCAAACACCATACAACAGTGTCAAAAATATTACTAGACCACTTCCCCTCACTGTGAGTGTTGTTTAGGCCAAGAGCATTTACCTAGTCTTGATGGGAGGAAGAGTCTTTGCAATGGTCACAAGTTGAAAAAGGCCCTGTTCTACGTACACCTTCCCACCCAACTCAAACAGCCCAGCATTTACTATGTTTACCTCACTGTGGTGCAAAATGTCCCAGCTGGATATCTGACACTGGTGCCTGTTGTTTGACTTGACTGCAACACTCATTAAGGCCTTCTGCTCCAGATACCATGCAGCAGTGTCTGCTATCTTGGCAGCACATTGCCACTCACTGTCAGGTAAGCAGAGTCCCAGGTAAGCTATTTAGCCTATGTAGGGAGGTGTGTGGAGGCCAATGCCTGATGTTAGATGCAGTCAGGGTGAAAACTCCTCCTCCCAACCCGCACAATTAGCTCATCTGTGGCAATGGCTTCCTGACAGTGAATGGAACTGTACTAACAAGATGCCTGACACAGTTGCATGAGGTTTTGTGCACAGGGCCTTGATGGGCATTGGTTTCAAGATCAACACCATGCAGCAGTGTCAGCCACCTTGACAGTACATTTCCCCTCACTGTGAGATAAGCATAGGCCCAGTGGAGATATCATGGCTGGGTGTGAGGATGAGTGTTTGCAATGGCTATCAGTTACATTAGGCCTTGACCCACACACAGCTTCCCAGCCAGCATCAAAAGCCAACCTGTAACTCACTTTCCCTGACAGTGAGTGTGAATGTACATGCAAGTTGGCTGACACTGATGACTTTTTGTACACAACTCCCAGCAGGGCGTATGTCAAACCAGTTTCTGCGATCTCCTCAGAAGCAGATGCTCTAACCCCCAATCCCCCAAACCGCTGCTAGCGACAGGTTATCTAACTCTGTCTCCAACTTCAGCATGGGGGAAAGGGGAATGGGAAGATAAATAAGAGAGACTGCCTCAGGTACCGGCCCTCCTTTGGAATCTTCTTTGGACCTGCAAATAATCACAAACAATTATAGTCTCCCTAACACTAATCCTTACTGTAAATCTCTCTATGTGCTTCTGGTTACCTGTTACTCTCTGAGGTGTTAAAGTACCATATTTTTTCTGTGGAACATTTGAGTATGTGTTGATTGCTCACATTTATGCTATCAGACACTAGTGATTTGTACACTACACCACTCTAATTGCTGTGTCACCATACCTTGGTAACATGTCTGGGTAAGGTGTTGATGCTGTGAGAAGAATCTATTGTCATACTTTTCAATAGAAATCTGTATTTGAAATGATCTGTAGCTTCAGTTGTGTCCTGAGGATACCTATGACCTTGCCCATATCTCCTTGTGAATCGTTATATGCATGGAGGATTCTGGTGAGGTTTTGGTTCTCCCCATCAGCAGCACCAGCTATATGATGGGGCCGGTCCCCACGGCCCCTCCCACCACCTCTACTCACCCAAGCAGGTGCTGGCACAGTAGACAAGGAGCCCCCTTCATTGTTGGCATTGGAGTTGTTGTTGGGCAACTCAAGAGTATCTTGTGTTGCTATGCTGTTGATATTGTCCTGGGCTGCTGTGTCCATGCAAATAGGGGTCAGCTGGGTGTTGGCAGCTGAGGCGGTAGTGGTCACAGAGGATCCGGATGTTGCCACCACTGGTGCTGTAGGGTGACCCATAGCAGAAGGGCCAGGTCAGTCTTCGTCGTCCGAAGAATGATGAGAGTCATCAACGCCGGAGGGCTCCTGGTCGACCAGAGTCTGGGCCTGGCTGTCTGGGATGGTTCCAGTGGTGTCCTCAGCTGGCCCAGTAGGTACAAACATAACACAATGACTGCTGTGAATGTCCACTGCCAGTGTTTAGTTTACATTACAAGTCCAAAGACATTGACTGGTTCCTGACCCCTGGGAATGACGCAGGTGTGTTTAGGTTGTCCACATCTTTTCTTTCACAGTGGGATACATACACTTTCTCTCCCTATGTGGGTATTTTTTTGTGCCTGTCTACTGGTCTTAGTGCATGTCTTTACCAGTCACATTGGTGTGGCTGCCTACACACTCACATTCTGTTAAGTTAGCCAGAAAGTTGTGGGAATTGAGTGTGTGAGGTGCTTCTTGTTATCATCTCATTTAACATGTGAATGACTGTGAGTAGCAAAATTGTGTGACTGTTTAACTTTGTGGCTACACAGATCATGTCCTTTGTACATTCATTCCATGGTCAAATGATTTCACATACTCAGCGTTCTGCCATTTTGTGGCAAAGAACTACGATAAACTGATGTTAGAGTGCTTGCTCTCTATTTGTGAACCTTACAAACCTCCTCCAACCTAGCCCCACCAAGCCACCACGAAGAGTGTTGTCCAGACAATGTTTGGAAGTGTATTTGAAAGAGATCTTTCTATGTTGGCTGGTGTTTGTAGCACATAGGCATATGTGGCAGTTGTGATAAGTTCAGATATCAGTCCCCAGTCGCTGCCATCTTGCTAGTACACTTGTGCTGTGTGTGTAGGAGTGTTTGCTATTCTTCCAAGTCCCATCAGGGCCAGTCCTACATACACATTCCTGCCCAGCGCTAACAGGCAAACAGGATATAAGCTCACCTCACAGTGTGTCAGAATGTCACTGCCGGCTGTCTGGCACTGGGAACTGGTGTCTGACTTGGAGACAACTCCCATCATGGCTTTGTGCACCACACAGCATGACCCAGTCCTTACCATTTTATAGTTGGATGTCCACTCACTGTCAGGTAATCTTGGTTCTTAGTGGTCTTGTATGGCTGTTGGGGCAGATGAGTGTTTACAATGGCCAGATATCCCATCAGGCCCTGTACTACGCACACTCTTTCCTACATGCGAATACAGCACCCCTGGAACTATACTTTCATGCGAGTCAGTGGATATGTGCTGACAAAGCTGATTGACACTTGTGCCTGGTGTTTTGAGCACAATTCACTGTTGGTATTTGTTGAAAAGTCAGACACCAGTACCCAGTGTCATGCATCCTGCTATTAAATTCAAAATCACTGTGGGCCCGATTAACAGAACTAACTTAAGACAAAATCCTAAACTTACTACCATTTTGGTATTAACAGAAGGCACTTACTCATTTTGGTATTCAGAGAAGGCACTTACTCATTTTGGTATTCACAGAAGGCACTTACTAATTTCGGTAATCACAGAGGTTAGTAGTACTGACTTTAGGATTCCTAAATGCCTTCTGTGAATACCGAAAGTCTAAAAGTTAGGATTTTTCTCAGTTTAGGAGTAGTAAAGTTAGGACTCCTAACTTTTGGACTACTAAATGCCTTCTGTGAATACCAAAATGGTAGTAAGTTTAGGATTTTGTCTTAAGTTAGTTCTGTGAATCGGGCCCGTGTGTACATTTAGTTCCTTTTGTTCTGTTTGTGATGGTAGTGAAGATGTATGTTGTCCAGTGCCTGATGTGAGTTGTAAGCATTTGAATTACTCCTCCTCTCACTAGCCCAGCTAAGTTCTCCAAGACTATGGCTAACTGGCAGTAATGGTAAGTGTTCTGGCACGGATGCTGACACTGGTGCATGGTGTGGAACCTGAATCCAAATCTCAACAAAGGGCTTGTGCCCAAAACAGCATGCACCAGTGTCAGCCATCTCGCTGTTGCACTTCCATTCACTGTCAGGCAGGCTTCGGCCCATGAAGTCGTTGTTCGTGGTGGGTGTAGTAGTGTTTACCATTAGTCCGACTCACACCAGGCTCTGCCCTTCACACACTCTACCCATCTAAAGAAAAAAGACCAAATGGCAGAAGATTTTCATGACAGTATTTGGGAATAGATTATCAAGATGTTTGACACTTGTGCCTGCTGTCTGATTTTTCAACAAATCCCAACAAGGCCTTGTGGTTCGAACACCAGTCTGCATTGTTAAACAGCTTGTCAGTACATTGCCACTCACTGTCGAATACGCAGAGTTCCTGGTAGGTTAGTTGGGCTGGGTGGGAAGTGTGTGTGTATGACAAGGCCTGATTTGAGTTTGTAGCCATTGCTAATGCACCTCTTCCCACCCAGACCTGCTGACTCCTCTGTGCCTATATATACCTCACAGTGCAGGTAAGTGTACTGGCAAGGTGGCTGGTACTGGTGCATTGTGTTGGACTTGAATGCAACTCCCATCAGGGACCTGTGCTCCAAACACCATACAACAGTGTCAGAAATATTACTAGACCACTTCCCCTCACTGTGAGTGTTGTTTAGGCCAAGAGCATTTACCTAGTCTTGATGGGAGGAAGAGTCTTTGCAATGGTCACAAGTTGAAAAAGGCCCTGTTCTACGTACACCTTCCCACCCAACTCAAACAGCCCAGCATTTACTATGCTTACCTCACTGTGGTGCAAAATGTCCCAGCTGGATATCTGACACTGGTGCCTGTTGTTTGACTTGACTGCAACACTCATTAAGGCCTTCTGCTCCAGATACCATGCAGCAGTGTCTGCTATCTTGGCAGCACATTGCCACTCACTGTCAGGTAAGCAGAGTCCCAGGTAAGCTATTTAGCCTATGTAGGAAGGTGTGTGGAGGCCAATGCCTGATGTTAGATGCAGTCAGGGTGAAAACTCCTCCTCCCAACCAGCACAATTAGCTCATCTGTGGCAATGGCTTCCTGACAGTGAATGGAACTGTACTAACAAGATGCCTGAGACAGTTGCATGAGGTTTTGTGCACAGGGCCTTGATGGGCATTGGTTTCAAGATCAACACCATGCAGCAATGTCAGCCACCTTGACAGTACATTTCCCCTCACTGTGAGATAAGCATAGGCCCAGTGGAGATAGCATGGCTGGGTGTGAGGATGAGTATTTGCAATGGCTATCAGTTACATTAGACCTTGACCCACACACAGCTTCCCAGCCAGCATCAAAAGCCAACCTGTAACTGACTTTCCCTGACAGTGAGTGTGAATGTACATGCAAGTTGGCTGACACTGATGACTTTTTGTACACAACTCCCAGCAGGGCGTATGTCAAACCAGTTTCTGCGATCTCCTCAGAAGCAGATGCTCTAACCCCCAATCCCCCAAACCGCTGCTAGCGACAGGTTATCTAACTCTGTCTCCAACTTCAGCATGGGGGAAAGGGGAATGGGAAGATAAATAAGAGAGACTGCCTCAGGTACCGGCCCTCCTTTGGAATCTTCTTTGGACCTGCAAATAATCACAAACAATTATAGTCTCCCTAACACTAATCCTTACTGTAAATCTCTCTATGTGCTTCTGGTTACCTGTTACTCTCTGAGGTGTTGCCTCTCTCCTAATATTAGATTAATTATCTGATTGATCGGTGGAACTGTTAGCATTTAGCACATATGTACATTTTCTTTTGAGAATATTCTTACAATACAGCAAACACAGTTCCTTAAATTCTGTCTTTGTTCAAATATGTTGTTTCACTAAAGGTGAGAAATCCGCATTATAAGATCTCTGCAGATATTCCTTTGTTGAAGCGCTTTTATTCTAAATAGAGAATCTTGTCCTGCGCACTTCTCTGACAAGCTTAAAATGCGGCGATGTTTCCACAAGTAGTGCACCTCACTCTTCTACTGTCCGCTGAGCTATGAACTAGTTTACGCGTCCACAGCACTGCTGCAAGTCTATAGGCAAGACACAACACTCTGAAACTGACCGCAGGGCTAAGAACTATTTAGCGCGATTACACTGCGCTGCAGCAAGTCTATTTCTTACTTGAACCTGAGGAGGTAACTTCTCTTCACTGAAGCACCCTCCAACTCGAACTCCAAATCTCCCACAAAGATGGATGGACGCCAGACTGAACTCTCTCTGAATCGCTAGTCAAGCAATTGGCAGTTTCTGAGAGAAAAAAGACATGAGTTGAATACTTCTGCCAACAGCGCTAGACTACGCTGCCTCTTCTAAATTAAACTAAGGACTTTAACTACAACTAAACGCTACTGAACACTATAAAGTAGAACTCTGAGGAAGAGCTCTCCAAACGCCGTATTCTCCTCAGAATTATTTCCGTTGAAGTGCGCCGCGCGAACTTCGCGCATGCATTGTCCCTGCTTGGGAATCTCGAGGCACAACCACTAGACCGAGAACCCAAGCAGGAAGTAGTCACTAACTTGTCCTTCTTGCCTCTGCAAGTCGATTCCAATTTGAACAGTATTGATCGTACTGCTGCCTTCAAACTTGGACTGAACCATTTCCAGTATGGATATCTATCAGTGCACAGTTTGTTGGAAGCCTTTCTTAAACAAACACTGACGCATGATAGGGAGTTCTTGACAGCGTAGTTGTCCAGACACCAATCCACAGTGTCAGCCATTTTATCAGTAGATTTCCACTCACTATCAGGTAAGTATGGTTCATGGTGGTCTGTTTGTACTATTTGGGAGGAGGAGTGGTTGCCCTAACTCCATCTCCCACCTGGCTCTGTCCTCCACACACCTTCATACCCACCCTAATTATCTTACCTGTCACTCTACTTTCCTGACAGTGAGTAGCAATGTGCTTCCAAGATGTATGACACTGGTGACTGGTGTCTGATTGGTCAAAATATCAACTACAGTGCCTTGAGCTCCAAACTGCAGTGCGCAGGGCAAATCATCTTGCCAGTACATTCTCAGTGACTGTCAGGGAAGTTCAATTCTATGTAGGCTTGTTGGTCTGGGTCTGAGTCTTGCACTGACTTCAACTCCCATCATGCCCTGTCATACACACACCTTCCCAGCCAGCACAGCAAGCAGACCTGGGACTATGCTATCCCTGATGGTGAATGGAAATGTACTAGCAAGATGGGGACTGGTGTGGGGAGCACTAGGCCGTGATGGCAGTTGAGATCAACTCTAACATCAAGTGTCAGACATCTTGTAAGTACGCTTCTCCTCATTGTCATGACACCACTCTTCCTGGTGGCCTGGTTGGGCTGTGTGGGATGGTGTGTGTAGGCAAGAGCCTGATAGGATATGCTGTCAGTGCAAACACTCCTCCTCCCACACTGCCCAAACAGTTAATCTGTGCCTACCTGACAGTAAATGAAAGTCTAGTATAGTGTTTTCTGATGCTGGTTCATGTTGTTTGACTTGATTACAACTCCCCTCAGGCCTTGTGCTCCTGACACCATGCGGCAGTGTCAGCCACCTTGCTAGTACATTTCCACTGACTGTGAGGGTCATATAGTTCCAGTGGGTCTGTTTGAGCTGTGTGTGGGGAGAAGTGTTTGCTGCGACTACGTGCCCCGTGGTGTCTGTGCCCACACCCACCATCCCACCTTCCCAGCCATCACAAACAGTCTACCTGTGACTCAGCTTTCCTGTGAGTGAGTGGAAAAGTACTGCCAAGATGTCTGATGCTGGTGCATGTTGTTTGACTTGACTACAACTCCCCTCAGGCCTTGTGCTTCTGACACCATGCGGCAGTGTCAGCCATCTTGCTGATGTCTGACGCTGGTGCAAGTTGTTTGGAGCACAAGGCCTTGGAGTTTGTGAGAAGTATGAACATGGTTATAGTTTAGTGCTTTTTAAAATTAGTGTGAGGTATTTTTGTTAACAAACTGATATACACATCACATGCTCTTAGAATCTAGTTCATTTTCTATATTTATACTGTCCTTTTTTTAACTGTATCCTTTACAGTGATGTCTCTAGGGGTGTGATTAATAACGTTATTTGAAAGTGGATTGCATACTCACCAGACTCTTGTGTTCCTGGTATTCCATAGACACCCTCCGGAGAAAGTATGTCACACACCTTCTCCTCCCAGGAGGTGAAGTGGACAGATTGTGCAAGAGGGCCACCTCCAGTCCGCTGGCTTTGGATGTGTTACCTGGCCATGAGCTTGTTGACCCTCCTTCGCACATCGTAGTACCTGGTCCTGATATCATCCGTTGTGTGCAGACGAGGTGCTTGAGCATTCTCCTTGTTGACTTTTCTCTCCCACATCTTATTTCTCTGGGAAAGGGGGGTCTGTTGGACTTGGTTTCCAAATAACTGCAGCTCTACTCTGACAACCTCATCTACAAGCATTTCCAACTCCTTATCTGTAAAATGCGGCTGCTTCCTTTTGGCCATAGTGAGGGTGAATGTGAAGGTGAGGGTTAGTGTGAGTGTGGAGCTGAGTGTGAATGTGAAAAAGAGTGTGCTTTTGTGTGGTTTTATATGAAATAAAATCTTTGAAAAGTGTGTGATGCATGCTTGTGTGAGGCAGAGAGGCAGAGAGCAGAGAATGTGTGGCGGTAGCTCCTTGGATCTATTTGCAGTTGTGGCAAAGGATCTTGGTCATGGTGTTGACCCTTTATATAGGTTGATTTGTGGGTGTGGTTTATTTTTGGGTGTTGTCAATTCTTGTTTTGACTATTTTTCACCACCCCCTTGACATTTGATACACAGACCGACACAGTTCCGAAACCAAGTCTCACGCAACGTCATCTGCTTGCGTGTTAATACGAGTTGGATTCGTAACTGGTATGCTACTCTTGAGCGTTTGCAAACAAGTCGGTTGCATCGATGCTGTTTCCGGAGGCTTTGTTTGCAATGATAGCGTTACGTACGACTCAGTTGTGGTTTCACATGGGATGCATTGTACTCGGTCGAGTCATTCTGAAAGCTTTCCAAACGAGATCGGAATCGGGCCCTATGGTGCTCATTAGTGCCGCGCTATGCATGTTTTGTACAGCAAATGTACATGTAGCTGTGTTCATGTGTCTTAATCTAACACTAGATAATATCAATGATGTGATTTCATGACTGGAAACAAAGGATTATTCATAGGGTAGGTGCAACTTTCTATTTTACTTTGGTATTCAGGTTGTGTGAGTATCTATCTTGTTTTTTAGTCTCATGTCGAACGGAGCATTGTCTTTAAGGTTGTGGGCTTGTCCTCACTTGTATAATGTGATAAGGGGAACCATGATCCCACCCCACATGGTTGAGATATAACACAGGAGCTAGCGCTAAAGCCCACTTCTTGCCATATGAATGTTTAACAGCATCTTGGACGAGGTCGGAAAAAGCAGATGCAATTACTGGTTCTCTCTCTGGGCAATCCATAACCAATTCAGGTGGCCAATCCTTTTCGGCCAAGAGAATATCCTAGCTGAATGACAAGTTCTACCAAAAGAGAACATTAATGTATCTTGGTACGTCACCCTATAACTGGGGTTGCATCTCATATAATAATGCTGGACACTCATTCTAGTGTCCAGTGTTTCTACCTGGACCTAGTCACTCAATGCTACTACCACCAGACAATCCATCAGGTCCTGGCGAACTATTGTGTCTTCTGCCATGCAATTGAGGTTTGTATTGTTTAGGTTTTTCTTTCTTTTTTATTATGTAGTCAGAAGAACATTGTGGGTCCTTCTTCAGTTTCACGTACTCCTCTGATCTGCGCTCTGACTGTCCTCCTCTCTCAGAGCATTTTTTGATGAATCCTCAAAGAAAGGAGAGGAGCATGTATCTGGCATCCTAATATTGTCACGCTTATGCATATTCAGTGTTTTTCAGTGGCCATCTGTTGAGGAGATCCACCCCGTGACATAGTCTTTTCTTTATGTTTCTTATTATCCCACTTCTTCTTAAAAAATGTGGGCACTTGCTTTGAGTTATCCTTTTCAGAATTACTCTTAATTTGTTGTTTATTAGGTCTGGCTCCCAAATGATCTTGGCCTATTGTTGCATAGGTTTCCTCAATAATTGTACATAACTCAATCCATCAATCAATTAATCAATCATATTATTTGTAAAGCGCACTACATACCCATGAGGGTCTCAAGGTGCTGGGGGTGGGGAATGCTGCTACTGCTCGAAAAGCCAGGTCTTGAGGAGTCTTCTGAAGGGCAGCAGGTCTTGGGTCTGTCGTAGGTGGATGGGGAGGGTGTTCCAGGTCTTGGTGGTGAGGTGGGAGAACGATCTGCCGCCGGAGGTCGCTCTTCGGAAGTGGGGGACTGTGGCAAGGGCGAGTTCGGCAGAGCGGAGCTGGCAGGTGGAGGTATAGAAACTGAGTTGTCTGTTGAGGTATGTTGGTCCGGTGTTGTGGAGTGCCTTGTGTGTGTGGGTGAGGAGCTTGAAGGTTATCCTCTTGTTGACAGGGAGCCAGGGCAAGTCTCTAGGTGTGGTGTGATGTGGCTGCGGCAAGGGATGACGAGGATCAGGCATGCAGAGGTGTTCTGGATGCGTTGGAGCCGTCTCAGGAGTTTGGCCGAGGCTCCTGCATAGAGGGTGTTTTCTTTGTTCAACCTGCTGCTGATGAGGGCCTGGGTGACCGTTCTTCTCATTTCAGGGGGGATCCACTTGTAGATCCTGCGGAGCATGCGGGGGGTGTTGAAGCAGGAGGAGGAGATGGCGTTGACCTGTTTATTCATGGAGAGGGTGGAGTCGAGGATTACCCCTAGGTTGCGTGCGTGGTCGGTGGGTGTTGGAGCGGTTCCCAGTGCAGTCGGCCACCAGGAGTCGTCCCAGGCCGAAGGGGTGGATCCGAGGATGAGGACCTCCGTCTTGTCCGAGTTGAGCTTCAGTCGGCTGTTCCTCATCCATTCAGCGACGGCCTTCATTCCTTCGTGAAGGTTGGTTTTGGCGGTGTGGGGGTCCTTGGTGAGGGAGAGGATCAGCTGGGTGTCATCGGCGTAGGAGATGATGTTGAGTTTGTGCCGATGGGCGACATTGGTGAGCGGTGTGTTTGTAGAATAACAACCTAGGCAATTCTTGTGAGTAGCAGTTGTAAATAATTTCTATCTAATAGTCAGAACAGTATAAGCAGTGAGACGAAAAAATGAAAATTGTAATTCTTTTTTAATTATAAATTCTAGGTACAATCACAATTAAGAACAAATTTAATATACATAGTAAAATTATGACAAATACTAAAATAAATTGTGGGTTACACAGGGATGAAGAATATACAAATATGGTGGCACAACTGTATATTATTCGACGCGCGTTTCGGCGTAGTTAACGCCTTCGTCAGGAAAGCTAAGGCCACAATTCCTGTAATATAAAAAGAAATATAAAAATTCTAAATCATATTTCGTCACTGCCAGAGTATTTGTTACAAATTCTCTTAATGTTGAGTTTAACATATTTTAAGTCTAACTAAGTAGTTTGATTTAATAAATATGTGGTATGCCTTCAATCACAAGATTATAATTATGACTTTATTGTAACAACGCTGAGTTTGATCACAAAAAGAAGAATAACTGAGACATCATCAACTTACAGATACAATAGAACTATTAAAGCAGTAAATTTCATTCTTTGACATTTCAGCCTATTGCTAATTAAAAGTAATTTTTACAGGAAGAAGGAGTAGTGAGAGGGTATAGAGCAGATAGTTGTGTTTTCCATTAATTTAATTTAAGACAGAGGATAATTCGTTACATATCTACCTGTGCTTCAAGCATCAAACGAGGGATTTCCAGGAATTTAGGTAAGTTATTTTTCTTGTAGGTGGATGCCTATTAATGTAGAACACATGATTAGCTAATTTTATTAGAAGCCATTTTCTTTATACTAGTTCATCCCAAGTTGATTAATACCTTAATTGATGTTTATTCATTCAAATATAGTAGATGTTGAAATGGGATGGCTGTTTTTTTATGTTCTGTATTCCGATAAGTCCATGAACATGGCACAACCTAAGGTGATAGGAATTAGAGGATATATAGTTTGCTGATATTTAGAAGGGAATGAAGCAGCACAGTTTGGTTACTCATTAGTGCCGTTGTTACATTACCTTATTTAGTGGTAGTTTTACGTATAGATGACAATTCTTTGATGCTTCGTTGCGAGCAGTTCTTATATGTTTTTTAAAAACCTAGGAAAATGAAAACACGAGGATGTTCAAATGACTGTTATGTATATTTAAGTCTAAATGTGGGTTAAAGTTTATGATTTAATGTGGTTGCCGCATTACCTGGTATCGAGTAGATTCTTGTAAGTGCCGGTCTTGATAAAAAAGGTTGATATATAAAACAGTGGCAGTAGAGGCGTCGCAGGTATGATATAACCTAGGAGTGGGATGACTTGAATGAAGTTAAAGTAATGCGTGGGGGAAAGATGTGGAAATGAGAGTAGTTACTGTGCTATTGGTACGAAAAAAATATGTATGCTGCTAATAGTCTGCCAATTGTAAAAGAGTTTCGCTTATTAGATAATGTTTGAATCAAATGTTTTAACATGATTCATAAATGTGCGAGAGATATCGTTATAATGTAGTTTAAACATGCAACGTTCAATATGAAAATGTCTATCGGTCGATCTGAACAGGTTTACTTAAGTATTGAAGATGCCTAAAGAGTAGACCGTGTCGTTTCTAGTGATATTCTCCGATTCGTTATTTGTATGTTACACGTGGGCGCTGCTACATTGTATATACGCGCAAAGCGAGTGATGGACGACTTGTTACAGACTTATGTTAGGATCTAAAATATTAACAGTCTTGAGTTTGTTCTTAATAGCTCAGTCACGTAATCTAATATTAAGTTTTTACGGTGAGATCAAGTGGCGGGCAGGCTTACCTTTACATTAGACGCGTTATCGATGTCGACCAGGCTCTTTGGATAATGGTTGAAACAATGTATCGATGTATCCCGTCTATATATTGGTATTCGTCTTTATGAGTGGTGCCTTCCCATTGGTGCAATTCTAGAGCTTAACGTCTGAAAATTACGTAGCTTAAATGACGTTAGGCTACGTTTACAGCGTGTTGAAGTGGCTAACCTATCAGTGCAACGTATCACTTTTCAAATTAAGTATTAACGAACGCGATCTAAAAAATGCGGCGCGTGGTGTAGCGGAATTCATTAGCATATGTTGATCTTTCAGTGCATCGTATCGCTTTTCAAGTTATGTATTAACGAACCTGATGTAAAAAATACAGCGCGTGGCGTAGCGGAATTCATTAACATATGGTGATCTTTCACATATCGCAATTCGTACTTTTTTCGTTTAGATAATATATAAAAAGGAGGTCTGTGTGTCGCCGGCAAATGGTACAACCTCCATGTTGTATGATGTAATAAATCTTGTGTCACATTAGTGACATAATGAGAGGACTATTGTTATTTTTCCTATTCGCTCAAAAGTAAGTCTTAAAACTTTTTTTGTTGTGATGTACTGTAGCTGTAGTAATGAATTAATTGGTACAGCACAAATTTAAATTACAGGGGAAGTTCTACGGAAAGGATTAGGAAGAAGGACCTTACGTCCATTATGTTATTTTTAAGGGATTTCTCAGAGCTTTCTTAGATTTATAGGGTTTCTTAATGGTGAGGGTGTATCACTACTAAGATAGAGGGTGAATGCATGTTGTATTGATAAGGTTAACAGATTAAAGGGTACTTTAGATGATTGCATTTTCCCACGGTAGTTCATTGTTGAGACCATTTTTAAAAGTATTTAGTGAAAAAATCCAAAAGACTTCCCGTTTTTTGCGGATTTTGGTTCCATATGTTTCATCTGGTATGTTGATTTTCTCTAAAATGCGCCAGCGGATGTCATCTGGTTTGTGTTGAAGTTCTAAGAAGTGTTTTACCAGAGGGGCTGTCAGTTTTTTAGTTTTTATGGCTGAGCGATGTTCAGATATTCTTGTTTGTTTGGATTACCCCTAGGTTGCGTGCGTGGTCGGTGGGTGTTGGAGCGGTTCCCAGTGCAGTCGGCCACCAGGAGTCGTCCCAGGCCGAAGGGGTGGATCCGAGGATGAGGACCTCCGTCTTGTCCGAGTTGAGCTTCAGTCGGCTGTTCCTCATCCATTCAGCGACGGCCTTCATTCCTTCGTGAAGGTTGGTTTTGGCGGTGTGGGGGTCCTTGGTGAGGGAGAGGATCAGCTGGGTGTCATCGGCGTAGGAGATGATGTTGAGTTTGTGCCGATGGGCGACATTGGTGAGCGGTGCCATGTAAATGTTAAACAGCGTTGGGCTGAGGGATGAGCTCTGGGGTACGCCACAGATGATCTTGGTGGCTTCGGAGCAGAAGGGGGAAGGCGGACGCTCTGTGTTCTGCCGGAGAGGAAGGAGGTGGTCCAGTCCAGGGCCTTCTCTTGGATCCCGGCGTCATGGAGGCGTGTTCGTAGTGTGTGGTGGCAGACCTTGTCGAAGGTGGCTGACAGGTCCAGGAGGATGAGGGCCGCTGTTTCTCCATTGTCCAGATGGGCCTTGATGTCATCCGTGGTGGCGATGAGGGCAGTCTTGGTGCTGTGGTTGCTGCAGAACCCGGACTGGGAAGGGTTCAGGATGTTGTTCTCCTCGAGGTAGCAGGTCAGTTGTTTGTTGACGGTCTTCTCGATGACCTTGGCTGGGAACAGGAGCAGGGAGATGGGCCGGAAGTTCTTGAGGTCCTTGGGGTCCGCCTTGGGTTTCTTGAGTAAGGCGTTGACCTCGGCGTGCTTCCAGCTCTCCAGGAAGGATGCTGTCTCAAAGGAGATGTTAATGACTTTCCGAAGATGGGGTGTGATGGCTGTGCTGGCTTTGTGGTGTGGGCATGGGTCTTACGGAGATCCGGAGTGGATGGTGTTCATGATCTTGATGGTGTCGTCATCATTGATGTTGGTCCAGGAGAGCAGGTGGTTGGTGCGGATGGTGGTCGTGGGGGCGGAGGTCTCAGTGGCTGTCGGGGTGGTCGTGGCGTTAAAGCTGTCGTGGATGTCTGCGATCTTGCTGTGGAAGAAGGTGGCCAGCGAGTGGCACAGGTCTTGCGAAGGTGGGATGTCATTGGTGTTGGAGCTGGAGTTGGAGAGTTCCTTCACGATGTTGAAGAGCTCTTTGCTGTTGTGCACGTTGTTGTCTAGGCGGTCTTTGAAGGAGGCCCTTTTGGCGGATCTGATGAGGTGATGGTGTCTGCGGGTGGCGTTCTTGTGAGCTGCTTGGCTGTCCGGTGTTCATTCATGGAGCCAGATCTTCACCAGCTTTTGGCAGATTTGCTTGGAGGCCCGGAGGTCTTCAGTGAACCAGCTGGCTTTCTTGCTGGTGTGACTGTTGGAGGGTTTCTTGATCAGGGCGAGGTTGTTGGCGCAGTCGTTAATCCACTGTCTGAGGTTGTGGGTGGCGGTGTCGGGGTTGGTGGGGTTGGCAAGTAGGCTCTGGGTGAGGGTGGTGACTTTGCTCCAGCAGCGGCGAGGCATCTGTTGGGTGCGGTGGTGTGTGGTGAGTTTCTTGAAGGTGAAGTGGATGCAGCGATGGTCGGTCCAGTGGACTTCGGTGGTGTGGTTGAAGGAGACATGGGGGTTTGTGGAGAAGATGGGGTCAAGCGTGTGACCGGAGGAGTGGGTGGGTGTTGTGAAGAGTTGTCTGAGTCCGAGGTTGGCTAGGTTGTCAATCAAGGGGGTGGAGTTGGTGTCGTTGTTGTTCTCGAGGTGGAAGTTCAGGTCCCCGAGGAGGATGTAGTCCATGGAGGCGAGGGCGTGTGTGCTGACGAAGTCGGTGATGGAGTCGCTGAACTGTGGTTGGGGTCCGGGGGGGTCTGTAGATGAGGGTTCCTCTGAGGGTGGTGTTGGGGTCGGTGTGGATCTGGAAGTACAGGTGTTCGGTGGTGCTGAAGGTCTCGTCAGTGTTGGTCGAGACTCTGCAAGTGTTCCTGTGGACGTTGGCGATTCCTCCTCCTACTTCATTGGTGCGGTCCCTGTGGGTGATCTTGTAGTCTTCGGGGACGGCTATGGCTAAGTCGGGTGCCGAGGCGGGGTTCAGCCAGGTCTCCGTGCTCCTGTTCTCTCAGAGTCAAAGTAGTGAGTCCCCGTACTCTGCCCCGTACTCATTTTGGTTCAGTTTAAACACCTCTGGCAAAACAGCTAATAAGGGTGTACTGTGTGCTCTGATATATACAACAGCAAAGACTTACCCCAAGTTGTGGAGCCATTCCCATTGGCAAGCAAATTGTAGGTATTCTGTGTTTTTCCTGAGGTTCTTTATGGGGAAATAATGCTTCAAGCTGGTTTGTTTTTTGTGCAATCCAAAACTGTATTTCCTCTTGTCTGGCTGGAACCTTACCCATGACTGCATTGATGGTTTGTGGATTAATTCCAGGTGCAGCCAATTGCAGTTGTGTAGCTTGAGCATCCCTTACAGGATTTACTGTCATTGTTATCATGACCAACTGTCTTAAACATCCATATGTTTTAACCAGATCTCAGTACAATGCACGTAGCTCTGGATCTCTCAGATTATCTACATCTGGAAATGGAGTGTTTCCGGCTTAGACTGGCCATGTTGCTCCTTCGCTGCTAAGGGGACCTAGTCTAACATTGTCGTGTGTATGTGGTAGGTGCCTTCAAACCAATGTGGAGGTCCTTGGTAAGTTAATGGTATTTCTAGTGCTTCATAGACTGTGTAGTTGTTAATATTGATAGAATCAATGCTAATCTTTATAATGATACATTCACACATAAGAACAAAAATCACATCACTATTATCAAATCCACACAACATGAACTCTACATAAACCCCTACTCAGAAATATGTTGTCATGCATGCCCGTCGACCTAGGCCTGAGGTTACTAATTGACAGGTCACAGGTGGAGTGGCACGTAGCCAGCAAACAGGAAACTCATGTCCATCCTCCAGAAGTGCAGCAACACCACATTGGTCCAGGGAAATTGGCCCCAATAAAGCACACATGACCAGAGGGGTGCCCGCATTCCTAAAACACCATAAAGTCAGATTCCACATGAAATTAGGAACACACATCCATTAAGGACACAGCACACACAGTACACACAGTGAACACGTGCACCTCGTGCCAGACATCTAGACACATTACCCACTGGCCCGTATTGTGTTCATGCAAGGCCGAGTCCCTTCTGTATTTATTATCAGTGGCCTTATTTATGATTCCACAGACAAGGTCTTCATTCTTTTACCAAAAAAGGATCACCGGAAGTACTTTATGATACACAAAGAAATGTATAAAGCCCTGTTCAGATTGATTGTACTTTGAGACAGCCCTCAGCCCTGCTTCTGAATCTGTTCTTGAGGCACAAGTGTTTTGCCAAACGCTTATTGTCTTTTGTTTTTTGAACGTAAATTCATATTTGAGCAACATAGTTATTAGGAACTGTATATGCAGTGCATGTGTCAAACAGTCTTGAAGTTGTATTTACTGCCGGGAATGTAACCCATGAACATAAATCCTCGGTCCTGAATGCTTTGTGTGCTTCATCCACGAAGGTAACGTCTCCACCTATCTGTGGCAGACCATGTTGTGTAATCACATGTCTGCAGTTAGCTGGTATGTTAATTGTTGGTGGGTCTTCAAACATTTGAATATTTAGAATCAGAGAGGGTAGCAACCTACAGCTAAAACATCGGGGTTACCTAAATTTTTACTAATACCAAGAATGTCTCCTGTTATTAGGTGAGTAGAGTTCCTTGGGTACAGAAAAGAAAAACCACTCAGGCATTCCATTAAATATAAACCCAACCTAGAACGTTGGGCGCAGTGTCATACATGCGGGCATATAAGTACTGTATTCAAAGTGTACTCCTTCCTAGTGCTTTCTAGCCTAGTTTCCCTAGGGTGGGTGATCTGCCAAATCCCTGTCAAGTGGTTTAACTCCCCATTACTTGTGGGTAAAGTGGCATCAGGGTGCCAGTCTTGGTTACAAGCTGGACATCCCTCTTCGCAGGGATCTAAGGAGTCAGCTGGACTGGAATAGTGCCATGCAGCAACCTTGCAGTGTGGAGAAAATGCTCTTCTCCCTTAAACAAGAAAGCAATGCTGTATATATAGTATAAATAAAAGACATATAATTGAGGGACGGAATGCAGAACAAATCAAAACATTCACCCCAAGTCAAGAAATCTGGGCTAAATCCATCATTCTTTTCCTCACCATGCCACCCCATTTTAGACCAGGACATATGCAAATCAGTATTGACCCTGTGCCTCATGGGAACAGTCCAGCCCGAACTGCTAAGCCAGGTCCTCCCTGGACCGGAAACAAGCATCCTGGAACCAGTTTTGGGTTTTCACCCCTCATCAGACAGGATAGCTTGAATCCAGTGCCACTGTGAGCTCGGGAACCCCGTCTGGGCATTCCCAGCGCACTCAGGGCAAGAAAGCAAAAGACACACAATTGATGGACAGAATGCAGAACAAGTCAAAACATTCACCCCCAGTCAAGAGATCTGGGTTAAATTCATCATTCTTTTGCTCACCATGCCACCCCAGTTTTGACAAGGCCATATGCAAATCAGTCTTGGCCTGTGCCTCATGTTAACAGTCCAGCCCAAAATGCCAAGCCAGGTCCTCCCTGGACCAGAAATAAGTATCCTAGTACCGGTTTCAGGGATTCACCCCTCATCAGCCAGGATAGCTTGAATCCAGTGACAGTTCAGGCTGGACTGTTCCCATTGGGTGCAGGGTCTATACTGATTTGCATATGGCTGGGTTCAAACTGGAATGGCATGGAGAGCAAAACAAGATGGATTTAGGACCACATCTCTGTAATGGGGTGAATGTATGACATTGTTATGCATTCTGTCCATCAATTGTTATTTTTGCAATTGTCATCCCTAGTGGAACGGGTATGCCCAGACATGGGTCCTGTGCTCTCCATGCCACTGGAGTCAAGCTATCCTGGCTGATGAGGGGTGAAACCCCGAAACCGGTCCTCGGATGCTTGTTTCCAGTCCAGGGAGGACCTGGCCTGGCAGTTCGGGCTGAACTGTTTCCATTGGGCGCAGGGTTAAGCCTGATTTGCATATGGCTGGGTTCAAACTGGAATGGCATGCGAGGCAACAAAAAAACGATGGATTTAGGCCCAGATCTCTGTACTGGGTGAATGCATGACATTGTTTTGCATTCTGTCCATCAATTGTTGTTTTTGCATTTGTCACCCTGAGTGGGACGGGAACGCCCAGACGTGGGTCCCGTGCTCTCCATGCCACTTGAGTCAAGCTGATGATGGGTGAAACCCCAAAACTGGGCCTAGGATGCTTGTTTCCAGTACAGGGAGGACCTGGCCTGGCAGTAGGGCCGGACTGTTCCCATTGGGCGCAGGGTCAAGACTGATTTGCATATGGGTGGGCTGAAAATGGAATGGCATAGGGAGCAAAAAAACAATGGATTTAGGCCCAGATCTCGGTACTGGGGTGAATGTATGATATTGTTCTGCATTCTGTCCATCAATTGTTGTTTTTGCATTTGTCACCCTGAGTTGGACGGGTATGCCCAGACATGGGTCCCGTGCTCTCCATGCCACTGGAGTCAAGCTATCCTGGCTGATGAGGGGTCAAACCCCAAAACCGGTCCTAGGATGCTTGTTTCCAGTCCAGGGAGGACATGGCCTGGCAGTTCGGGCTGGACTGTTCCCATTGGCGCAGGGACAAGACTGATTTGCATATGGCTGGGTTAAAGCTGCAATGGCATGGGGAGCAAAAAAAGATAGATTTAGGCCCGATCTCTGTACTGGGATGAATGTATGAAATTCTTCTGCATTCTGTCCATCAATTGTTGTTTTTGTATATAGGAAAAATACCCATGCTGCAATGCCGAAGCCCCAGTCAGGCTGCTATTGTTTATCTTATTGTGATAGCCTTGTTGCCTACTGGACAACAATATGCAACAACATTTGTGCACATGAACTTTATCCTTTTTACTGAATGTTCAAGGTTTCATGATAGTGTGCCTATAAAGTGGAAATGTAGCAATGCAGTTTCAGAGAATATTATTGTGCACAGACACTTGAGGGAATATATGTTAAACCTCACTGTGTAAGAAGAGAAGGCAACTTAAGAAACATGAGCTTGTATATTGTTGGCATTTCTAACCAGGCCTTTCCTAACCACATGACAGTGTTCTCCTACCGAGCACATTCTACCCTATCATATATAAGGTTAGTGGATCTGCCAAATTCCTGCCAGTGGCATAAATCCCCATTACCTCTGAGTAAGTGTCAGCAAGCTGCCTGTCTTGGTGTAGAGTTGGACAGCATCCCTCGCATGTGGTGACACGAATCAGCTTCGCTGGAATTCGGGCATGGACTGACCTCTCAGTGCCAGTGAAATGCTCCTCTGAATAGGGCTTGTTGTCATATATATAATAACATCCTCCATGTTACCATGCTGAATCCCCAGTGAGGCCGCTATTATTTGTTCTAGTGTGTAGTCTGTGTCGCTGAGCAGCCAAAGACAAATAACAACATAATGTGTGCTGAACTTAGACCTTGTACAAAATGTTCAAGGTATTCTGATATAATGCCTATGAAGTAGTATTGTAAGCAAACTGAGTTCAAGGAATGTTATCTTGTGTGTGCATGCAAATGAATGTGTGTCAAATATCAACGTGTTTAAGGGGAGAGAAAGTAACTTAAGAATGTGAGCATGTATAGAGGGAGTTTCTCACCCAGGCTTAAGACCTCCATGTGGCACTAAGGTGTGGGTTCCTGGAAAAGCCTCAGCACTTTTTAACGGTCAGTACTGCAGACCCTAGCTCCTCAGTGAAGGCTTCTAGGCACCACGTCTTTTCTCCTGCAAAGTCCTCTGCAGTGTTCACCATGTGTGGTCAGCATGGCTCTCTTGGAGCCAGGAGTCCTTCTGTTGTTTTTTAAGGCCCTGAAGCAGATGAGCAGGAGGCCAATCATTTGACCCTTGGAGAGCACCTCCTGTCCCTGTATGCCAGCAAGATGTAGGAGTTCTTGACTCCTTGTGTCCTTGAGTAGGTTTATTTCTTCCTGCAAGAGTTTGGAGTGGGAAGATTTCTTTCAGCAGGGCCTTCTTCTTCTGGTGAAGTCTTTTCAGGTCATGTTATGTTCTGAGGAGGTGGTGGATAAAGATTCCAGATGTAGCATGTGTTTAGACAGTATTTGAAGACTTTCTGCTGTCTAATCCCCACCTTCTTTTATATCACTTTTTTTTGCCTTATTTTAAAGTTACCCAGGAGCCCCTGTTTAGAAATGGCAGAACCCTTCTGCCACCAGGCAGGTCAATCTTCAGCTCCTTATCCACAACCCTATTTAGGTGAGCCGGCTCTCCTTCCAACCGATATGTCCTCAATGGTTGTCTCTCCTACTGTGAGAATCCTGAGAATGAATAGGTGAAGCCCTCTGATTGAAATGGCCATCTTTTGTGTGGCATACCTCCTGACGTTTGCCTTTACTGCCCTATTGTTTGCTGATCTCCTTTTTGTTGACATTAGGACTCTTTACTCTCTACTCTGATTAACCAGTGGTAAAGTGCATGCGCTCCCCCTTCCAACCATCATAAAATTAGTATACACCTATTTGGCACATTTAATTTAACTAAACATCCCTAATAAATTATATCCCAGGGTCTAACAATTAAATGCTACAAGTGGAATGCAGCACTCATTGTGTCACCCATTAAGTTGGACTGTAAAACATGTCTCAGTTCTGCCACTGCAACCTGCAGCACAGTCAAAGTTGCCATTTTCACTTGACAAAATGAACCTTTTTTTCAGGCCTAAACCTTCTTTTCAAATACTTAGTCTCCCATAAGGTAGACCCTAATAGCTCCATGGGCAGGGTGCATGGTATTTAAAAAGCAAGGCTCACATTTTACATGTCCTGCCAGTAAAATAAAATTCCTAAAATCTTTTTTTCACTGTGGATAGGCTAGCCTTCTATAGACTAGCATTTCATTAACTTATTATATTTAACAAGTGATAACTTCAATTTGGTAACAGTTAGATAAATAATTCTTACACTCATTTGAATTGTGAATTAAACACCTCTTTAATGGAAATGTCACACTCTAAATTACTATTCTGAAAATGTCACTGTTAGAATTGGGGGTCTCTAGTTGGCACAGGTAGGTACTTGTGACAAATAGGGACCCTCTCCTCTAGTCAGGGTAAGGGGGTACACTCCTAAATTAACCCCTGCTCACCCCCTTGGAAGCTTGGCACGAGCAGACAGGCTTATCTCAGAGGCAGTGAGTAAAGCATTTGTGAACACATACAGTAATCAAGTGACAACCCTACAGATGGACACCACACCAGTTTTATACCAAAATCAAGTATTCTTTATATAGATTTACCACAAGACCATAAACGACAAAAATCCACAATACTGTTACTTTGAAATGGTAGTATTTAGCTTAGTTCTCTTTAGTTCCTAAATGCGACACTTTAAGTCAATGTACCTTTAGATGCGACACGCAGGGCAACAAAAGTGCTGCAACGATGTTGATGCGATGAAAGTTTGGTGCAAAGAAATAAAGACGTGAAGATCTTCCCTGATGTTGCGAGAGATCTCGGCTTGATACGTCAGCTGCAGCGGCGACACCCTTGTGCAGTGATGCAACGACAGCGGCTTTGGCGGCGACACTCTTCTCAGATGTTGCGAGACGCTTCCGCTCGATGCGACAACTGCAGGGGCGACACCCCTGTTCCGTGACGCGACGACAGCAGCTCCGACAGCGGCACGCTTCTCTGTGGATGCGAGGTGCTTTTCTTGATGCGGTGCAATACGACAGCTACAGCGGCGACATCCAAGATGCGATGGCAGCAGCAGCGGCAGCGACACGCTTCTTCCTCTTGCGTCGCGCTTCCAGCTCCTTGTGACACGCAGTCCCTCAGAAGGCCCAAAACAGCAGCAGGCACTTCCAAAGAACTCTTGGGGAGCTGGTGGTTGAAGTCTGTTGTCCCTGAGACTTCAGCAGGAGGCAAGCTCTTCTCTCAATCCCTTGGAGATCCTTACAAGTTGAAATAAGCACACAAAGTCTCATCACCTTCCTTTGGCAGTCAGGAAAACCACTGCAGGCCAATCCCCAAAGCAGCACTTCAGCTTAGGGATAGTCTCTCCTCAGTTTCTTCAGGTTCCGCTCCTCAGTAAGGGTTTCTTCTTGTTCCAAAAGTGATCTAATTTCTTGGGATCAGGGTCCCACTACTTATACCCCAAAATCATTTGTCCTCTGTGGGCAGAGGGGCCTTTGCCTAGTCCAAACCAGTTCTGGTCAGTCCTGGAGCACTTTGTTCACATGACTCCTTCTTTCCTTTCAGAGTGCAGGGCAGAGACATTAGACGCACCAAAGGAGGTGGAGCCAGCATTGTGGCGGGAAGGCACATCCCTATTCAGGTCCCAGGTGCAACTCCTCCCTCCCATCTAGATGCAGATCTCTCTATTTACCACTGTGCTGCCTCACCCTGTCTCCTGGAATTCCCCAGCCCTGTCACTCAAACTCCAGACAAGCAATACACAACCTAGCAGAGGCAGGCTTGGACAGTTAAGCAAGAAAATACCTACTTTCTAAAAGTGGTATTTTCAAACACAGAATTTTAAAACCAACTTCACTAAAAGATGTATTTTATCATTCTGAGTTCAGGCATACTAAATTCGAATTTCTACCATGTTTCCTGAGTCAGTTAAGATTATAAAATGTAATAATCTAAACTGCCCATTCTGGCCCATGGAGAACAGGTAGCCTTGCAATAGTGAAAAACGAAAATGGCTGTAGTTCACTATTAGAACATGCCACACACACCAGGGCATTTCCTACCTTATACTTACAATGCACCCTGCCCTTGGGCCTACCATAGGGGTGTCTGATATGAAGAAAAGGGAATGTTTAGGGACTGGCAAGTGGGTGCACTTGCCCAGTCAGCATGACAGTACCAGACTGCACGCAGGCTCTGCAATGGCAGGCCTTAGACTCACTTTCACAGGCTGCTTCTGTGTGTGGCACAACCAGTGCTGCAAGCCCACCAACAGTATTTGGATTACCAGCCCTGGACACTCCTGGTGCACTGTACTAGGGTCTGACATGTAACCCAAACCAACCAATCATGAAATCACTAATTCATACATCAATTTACAATAAGGAGCACTTGCGCTGTGGCACTGGACAGCAGTGGCACAGTGCCCTGAGCATCTAACACCAGCAAAAATACATGAGGCAAAAGCAAAAAGTGGACGGGAGACCCACGGCAAGGTGCCAGGTCTAACAGTCACATTTAAAAACTGGTCCCAGGATGATTCTTTCCGGTCCAGGGAGGACCTGGCTTGTCAATTCCGGCTGGACTGTTCCCAAGAGGCACAGGGTCATGACTGATTTGCATATGGCTGGGTTTAAACTGGGTGGCATGGTGAGCAAAAGAACAATGGATTCAACCCAGATCTATAGACTGGTTGTGAATGTTTGATTTGTTCTGCATTCTGTCCATCATCTGTGTGTCTTTTACATTTAGAAAGTTGGCATTTTTCTGCCTAAACCAAATGTGCAGTTCAGCCAGTATCCAGGCTCACATGGCTCTTAATGACTGTCATGTGATGTGATGTGTATTCCTTCAAGGAAGGGAACAAAAAGGCTTTGGGTTAGGGAGAGATGTTTCTCTACTGAGCGGGGTGGTTTGGTGGGTTGTACGCAGTCCTGCTTGGCCTTCAAACTGTAGCCTGATGGCTGTATCCAGATCCTTTCTGACATCAGAATATGCCTGCCCTGCAACTGGCAAATGCAGATCACACCTGGGCCTGCCTGCCCTTTGTTTGACTAGCTAGGCTAGAGCCAGACCCAGAGGAAAGGGAAAACTGACCAGAGCCAGTTTAGACAAATGAAGTATCCCTCACCCACAGGCTGGCACTAGGCATACAAGTGGCAACCCAGAACCTCTAACAGAGCACTCCTGTACCTGTGGAGACTCAGGAAAAGGACTGCCCTGCTGTCTGAAGCATGTGACTGGACCTGCTTTCCTTGAACCAGGACCCCAAAAGTAACTCCAAACGTCATTTGGCTGACCTGTGCGAGCTACAGGGACAGAAAAATCTTTCAGAATCCCTGAAACTGCCTAGTTGACCAGTACCATCTAGACCTGCCTGGACCCTGTTGCTGGCCTATGCTGGTTTTAATCCTGAAGCCCAAATGGTGTCCCAGGTCCTAGATACTTGGTTGGTGTTAAAGGGTACTACTTCAACCTAAAAAATGCAAGAACTATGCTCCAGTTGAAGAAACAAAGGCTTTAGAGAACCAGAGGCTTCACATCAAAAGGAATCATTCCCAGTCTCCTCATGAGCACAAACGGAATTTGCCGAGGCCAACGCAGAAATTGCATATGACTGCCGAAGATATCTTCCCAGATATAGACCCATACTTTGCTGCGTATAGTTCTTCGCGTCAACAACAACCGCCACATGTTTCTGGAATTGTTCTTATGTGCTGCATTTTTACTTTAATACTTCTTGAGTGCTCCATAAATACTTTACATATTGTCTCTAAGTTAAGACTGACTGTTTTTGTGCCAAGCTACCAGAGGGTTAAGAACAGGTTTATAAATACTCCAATTTCTTTCACCTTACTTTGCATCGTCAAGTCAAAAGAGGTAGTGCTAATGCTGCCCTTTGTTCTGACAACTGTTGCTGTCCATTCTCAGATAGCTAAAATTCTTTATGTGGTCATCAATTAACATGTATCAGCTCTGCTTTGGTTCACAGGCATGCTATTGTCTTCTGAGCCAAAGATGTTATCTCTTCCGGCCAAGGATGTGTATTTCCTCTCTAGTGGCCATAATTGACAGTTTCGACTCAGGTAGCACAGTGCATTTTTAACTTACAACTTAAGCTATGAATAATCTGATTTGACACTTGAATCAGATTTTTGAAATGAATTAGGAAATAACTTTGAAGTATTTTTCCAAGACTTTCCCAGCCAGCGATGGGAATATACAATTTTAATCCCATTTCAAACTAAAAACTACCAAAGCTTACACAGTGAAAAGGCTTTTTGTCTTTATTTCACTGTGAGAGCACACTAAGCCCAAAGTGTAATGTCCCTTTTTAAAAAAAAATATTAACACGTTGTCCTGTGGGTTTACAGGGCACACTTTAGGACTGACTCAGGAAAATATAAAAATTGGCACTTTCTTCCTGTCATATAGGTCACATTTACCCTGTAGCCCTGCCAGAGAACAGTGATGCTCCTAGCAGTCATATATTTATGTCATATATATGGATGGTGTAAATACACACAGCAGCCCACATGTGACATTTAACTTCGATGCCATGGGTGAGTTTTCTTTAGTGTTATTTTTATTATTATTACTATGATACAAAGGAGGTTCATGACAAGCTTGAATGAATGATGCTCTCAGTTTGTTTATAAATTATCTCAGTGACCCCTTGCATTGCGTTAATGCCGATATACCCCCAATGTGGCATCACCTTTCACTAACGCTGGATTTATTATTTCATTTAAAAAAATGTGAATGTCATCCATTCAGACATTTATACACACACTCATTCTTCAAAAAACCTTGGCTATATATATCTATAAAAGACATTTAAAGTTAACAAAAAACACACATTCAGTGGATGATGTCATCAGTGATGTCATTTGAGATGTCATCAGTGATGTCACTGACCATGTCATGAATGATGTAATATGTGATGTCATCAGCAATGCATTGCGGGCGCGCGAGTTATAGTTAATGAACTAACTATAACGTTTTGTACGAGTGAATTGTCCAACTAAATATAAAGTCCCTGAAACCCATGGTTTTTTCAGTGAATTTTAAAGGTTTTTTAAATGCTAATTTCTAACTATAACTTCCCTGAAACCTGTGTTTTTTTCAGTGAATTTCAGAGGTTTTTTAAATGCTAATTTCTAACTATAGCATCCTTGAAACCTATGTTTTTTTCTGTGAATTTCGAAGATTTTTTAAATGAGTATTTCTAACTATGGTATGCCTCAATCCTATGTTTTTTTATTGACTACATATATACATATATATAGTAAAAAAAAGTTGAGAATAATTTATAGTTAGGAAAACTATATTCATTCTTTCTTTTATCTATTTATTTATTTTTTAATCACTATACAGAAGTAGCACCCATTTTAAAAGTTGCGATGCGGTCGCGACTTTGGTGTAATTTGGAAAGTATGAAATATCTTTAAAGTAATTATCATTAAAAGCTTTACTTTAAGTGTTTGTTTAATTTTATTTACAAAGGTATTTATAAACTCATTGTTTCAGTATACTCCAAATGATACGAAATTTGCCATATGCGTGACTTAGGGATATGAAAGAATGGGATAGATTCTATAAGGGTTTCAGAGGCCGGAATCTGTACAATGACTTTTTTAACACACAAATGCCTCTTATACCATAAATCACACTTTTACTTTTCTCAGCAAGCCTATTTATTGACTGCGAGTTATATATTTAATTTTTACAATCTGCAATTATTTGAAACAAGAAGAACACTTCTTCATTTTGGCAAACACATGACCTTTACATAAAACATGAGAAATTCTTTACATTTTTCACAATTTTAGCACATGACTTTATGGCTTATCATACAAACATAAACAAAGTACTTTAAACAAACGGAACATTTTTTGCACTACAGTACTTAGATATCCAATTTTATAAGTTGTGGGGACTCAAACTTGTTGGATCCTCAACGTTGACTACTTCTTATGGTCCTAAGCAGGGTCAGAAATATTTGTTTCAAACTCGTTCTAAGGAGAGCGGTAACTGAATTGTTATTTCTGCTCTTTGGGGGACGCTAATGTCTAGTTTTTATCCCATGCGTATCTGAATCACTGCTAATTTCTAGCCGACGGGTTTCGACCTATGTTGTGTTGGACCTGTGTCTTAATGGTAAGGTCTTCATCAGGGCTCATAGATGTTTCCGGTGGGACATCATTTTCCTTTAAAAGTAATGATACGCCTAGTTTTAATTTGTGCTCCTTGTGGGAGAAGTAAAAGACGTCTCTTTAAAAAAAAAAAAAATATTGATGAAAGACTTACGTACTACCTGTTTTGGATGACTGTCATCTTCTTTGCCTATAACACACAATAATAATGCATTTGTGAGATATAGGGTTCCCTGGGGATTTTGTGGCTTGTTCACACATTCTGGACATACTGATTCAGCTTGGTTTTTACATACCCTTTTGGTTGGTTCCTAGGGTGAAGGAAGTGGCATGTGTTCTGGTCCGATCTCGCTTTTAGCGGCTAGTTTCTCTGTGAATGCAATAGAAAACAAGTAATGCGATGGGGGAGGTGCCGAGCTGCTGATATTTTACTTATACAGAGATCTCTAACGTGCGGGTCTTAAAAAATGTACTTTGGCCTCCACCTGCTTCTTGTTGAAGCACGCTTTCGATCGTGTTGCGGAAAGGGCGGCGGAGAGCTGTGTGCGTTTTAAATCTAGAGTTGGTAGCGATCCTAACGTGCTCATTATGGCTGTCGGTGATCATTAATATAGATTTCCCCTTTGTGCCACCTCGATGTAGTGAGAAGATCAAAGTCTTTGTATTCTGATTATTCGTACCTTACTGCTCCTTAAGTGGTAGATAGAGACTTGCTTCTTTTGGCGTTCGCTTCGTCTGCATCCTCGGCAGTTGGAAAAGGCTCCGATTCAGTGAGGCTTTCTGATTGGTACATATGTGCTTCCGGCGTGACTGCGTCCGGCGTCGTTCTCGATACGTTGCTGTGGTAACGTTAGGTGTATATGCAGCTGGTATCTTCCTTTTTCTTGACAGAGATGTTTTTTGTGCTCCGTTTTCGATGCAGGGCAAAAATCCTTCATTTATGTAACCCATTCGTGTTAATTATTAACGGTGTTTTGCATTCCTTTTCAGGTTTTTTGTTATTCTACTGCAGTGTTCACAGTATTTGTAACGTCTGCATGCAATTGTGTTAAAGTTGCCTGGAATGGTGAAATTTTTATTGTGATTGAGGAGACATCCTTCATTTGTTTCTGTGCTGGTGAACTCGAACCTTATATTGCTTGTTGCGTGCGCTTGGTTGCGTGTTTTTATAAAGGCTTAAGCGCGACTTATGGTTGTCATTCTTGCTTCGTATTGTTCATCTGGTGGTTATGTGACTTTAGTGAACAATAAAGTTCTTTTTTCTTGTAAAAGAGTTTTTTGCTGTGTTAGCCTCAATATCAGAAGGGAAAAAGACAGGTGGTTCCTTCTTCTATATGCTATGTGTTAGTTCCGTCATTTCGTTTAGCCCGTTTTCAATAGTTCCCAGGAACATTATAGTTTTTGCTTCGATTTTGGATAGTAGGACATCGATGTTTTTCCCTTTGATGTGCCGCAGTACTGTCCATTTCAAGTCGTTTGGACCATGATTTTTTTCAATGCAATGTGATACCATGGGAGCGTTAGGTGTTTTGCACTTAATTCTGGAACGATGTTGGGAAATGCGATTTTTTATAGATTGAGTAGCGTTCCCAATGTATGCTAGTGAACAGGGGCAGAGAACACAATATATAACGTTGTGGGTATTGCAATTGGTGAAGTTTTCATGATTTATGTATTTCGGACCATATTCAAATTTAGTTCCTTCTAATGTGCTGTCACATGATACGCAGGTACCACATTTTCTGTGGCCTTTGCGTGGTGGTAGTGAAAGCATGGTCCTCAAGGTAGTTTCAGGTTGTTTGAAGGTTGTGTTAGCCCGTACGAGTTTCTCTCTTATACTTGTGTTCTTTTTCAGTGCAAACATTGGAATTTGTGAAAATGCTGGAATGCTTTTTATAGTGTTCCAATTTTTTCGGATGATTTTTTGCATCTCTGTTGTGCGATCTGAAAACGTCGTAACGCATACCAAAGGTGTACTTTTTTTCTCCTTCCTCGGAGTGAGAAGGGACTCGCGTGGGGTGTACCATGCTCGTTTCAGCGCCTTCTTCAGGAGTTTTTTGGGATAGTTTCTCATTTTCAGTTTCTCCAATAGTTCTGTTGCATTTTTAAAGTAATCTTCTTTTTTCGAGCAGTTCCGCCTTATCCTCAGGAACTGGCTAAATGGAAGATTCTCACGCAAATTGCGTTGATGGAAGCTTGAGAAATGTAGGAATGTGTTTCTGTCCGTTTTTTTTGTGTATAGTGTAGTGTATACATGACCTTCTTCATGTTTGATTAAAAGGTCCAGGAAATTCATTTCTGCTTTGTTATAGTTTACCGTGAATTGGATATTTGGGTTCCTGTTGTTTAGCCAGACCACGAAAGTTTCAAGTTGTTCTGCATCTCCTCTCCACAGGAGGAACACATCGTCGATATATCGACGCCAAATTTTAATGTGTCCATCGTGAGAGTTGTTGTTGTATATCCATTTTTCTTCAAAAAGAGCCATAAACATTATGGCCATTTCTTGAGCGAAAGGACAACCTATCGCGGTACCCATGATTTGTAGAAATTGTGTGTCATTGAAGGTGAAGAAGTTATATTTTAGACAGATTTCTGCTAGCTGGATTAGGGAAGTTGTTGGTACATTGTGAGGTCGAGTACGTTTGTCTAAGAACACTTGAAGAGCTTCCAAACCAGCTTCTTGGGGAATGTTGGAATACAGGCTCACGATGTCGAGGGTCACTAGGAGTTCATTTTCTTCATCAAAGGGAAAGTGTTCCAGCATGGTGATCGCTTGCATGGTGTCTTTGATGTAGCTTGATGTGTCGCAAACTAGTGGTTTCAGAAAGGTGTCTACGTATGCGTGACTTATGCGCGTACGGTGCGTGACCCCTCCCTGCACGTATTTCCAGGATCGCGCCGCCCTCGCGCCGGGGTCATGACTTCGGTGTATTTTCAAAGTTTAAAAGATGACTATTGAAAGTTTGAGTATGAGATTAGATTAAATCGTTTTGGTAATATACTTATTAAAATATTATAGAAACTTGTATTTATAGTTTATATTCATATATGCAATATTTAACAGGTGCGAGAAGGGTGCATGACATAGGTCCGCACCCTACGCAACTTCATGACTTCATGTAAAAAAAAAAAGCATCTGATTGACACATCATTTTCATTCTAGGAGAGGGAGGATCCATCCCTGAGAAGTTCCCTTAATCTTTATTATTCATAGAGAGAAGACCTGTTTCTTGCTTCTCTGCCTTTTGTATTCTTTTTTTGTGTGTTTATTGATTTTTGGGTGAACAACAATGGCTTCCAGTCTTGTTACAGTGGATTCATTGGCTATGAAGGAAGACGAACAGATTGTGCAGGACAACAGGAAGAAGAAGGAAAGTATTGTGTGGGCCTTCTTCACAGTTTCTGAGGGTGAAAAAAAAGTCAACGTCCGGAAAGTTACCTGTAATATTTGCTCCAGAGTTTTATCAAGAGGGCCAGAGAAGAAATATTCCTGTGGCATCTCCAGTATGTAAAAAACACCTGGAAACCGTGCACCCAGTCCATCTTGCAAGGGAAGAACGAAGGAGGGAGTTAAATGCTGCAGCACAGGAAGACCCTAATGCTCCATCTACATCTAGACAGCAAGTTGCAGCTGCTTCAAGAACCCACATCATGCCTGAACTCTTGGATGCAACTCTATGTTACAAGAAGTGCAATGTAAAACTTTGCATTGCTGAACAATGCCTGGATGTCATTACTGCTGCATTGAAAGCACACAAATTCAATTTTTCTTTTTGCATGCTTGTTTTTGTTAAAGAGTTTATTTGTTGTTCCTCATTTTTCTGTTTTAAAAAAATCAAAAACACAAAAAAATTAAAAAGATTTAAAAAAGACAACAAAAACCACCTCTACTGGTTAAAAAAAGAAAAATTACCTGAGTGATTGCACACAAGTATGGAGACTGTGTGGGTGGTTGGTGAACTGCAAGGCTACTGCATGGTTATTTTATGAATGTTTGGATAGTGGCATCGTGATTGAATGAGTTCATGGATAATAGCTGGGTGATTGGAGGTGAGCACGAGGAGTGACAGGGTGATTGCTGGACTGCTTCATAGGTACTACCTGGGTAATTGAAGGTGTGAATGGGCAGTGTCTACGCGGCTAGAGGACTGCATGGGTAGTGCGCAGGGGATTGTAGCAGTGCATGTGTTAGTGCCTGGGTCACTACATGAGTACATGGGTAGTGACTGGATGATTAGAGTACTACAAGGAGAGTTCATGGCAAATTTATAAGTGCTTGCCTTTTGGTGGAGTGATTGGATAAGTACATGGTACTGGCTGAGTGATTGGAGGAGTGCAAGGGGAGTGACAGGGTGATTGCTGGACTGCATGGGTACTACCTGGGGAATTGAGGGAGCGAATGAGAAGTGTGTAGGTGGTTAGAGGACTGCATGGGTAGTCCACAGGGGATTGTAGCAGTGCATGTGTTAGTGCCTTGATCATTGCATGAGTACATGGGTACTGACTGAATGATTAGAGTCTTGCAAGGAGAGTGCACGGTGAATATATAAGTGCTTGGGTATTGACAGAGTGATTGAATAAGTACATGGTACTGAGTGGGTAATTCAAAGAGTACACAAGGAGTGACAGGGTGATTACTGGACTGTATGGGTACTACATGGGTAATTGAAAGTGTGAATGAGCAGTGTCTAGGTGGCTAGAGGACTGCATGGGTAGTGCCAATGTGATTGTAGCAGTGCATGTGTTACTGCCTGGGCATTACATGAGTACATGGGTAGTGACTGGATGATTAGAGCACTGCAAGGAGAGTGCATGGTAAATTTATAAGTGCTTGGGTATTGGCAGAGTGATTGGTTTATTACATGGTGCTGGCTGAGTGATTGGAGGAGTGCATGGGTAGTGACAAGGAGCTAGCTGGACTGCATGAGTAGTACTCAGGGGATTGTAGCAGTGCATGAGTATGTGCCTGGGTCATTGCATGAGTAAATGGATACTGACTGGAAGAGTAGAGTACTGCAAGGAGAGTGCATGGTGAATTTATAAGTGCTTGGGTTTTGGAGGAGTGATTGGATAAGTACATGGTGCTAGCTGGGTGATTGGAGGAGTGCATAGGCAGTGACAGGGAGATGCCTGGACTGCATGGCTAGTGCTCAGGAGACTGTAGCAGTGCATGAGTTTTTGCCGGGGTCATTGCATGAGTACATGGTTAGTAACTGGATAATTAGAGTACTGCAAGTGGATTGCATGGTGAATTTATAAGTGCTTGGGTTTTGGTGGAGTGATTCAATAAGTACATGGTGCTGGCTGGGTAATTGAAGGAGTCCATGGGTACTGACAGGGTGATTGCTGGATTGTATGGGTAGTGCACAGGAGATTGTAGCAGTGCACTTGTTAGTGCCTGGGGCATTGCATAAGTACATGGGTACTGACTGGATGATGAGAGTACTGCAAGGAGAGTGCATGGTGAATTTATAAGTGCTTCGGTTTTGGCGGAGTTATTGGATAAGTACATGGTGCTGGCTGGGTGTTTGGAAGAGTGCATGGGGAGTGACAGGGCGATTACTGGACTGCATGGGTAGTCCTCAGGGGATTGTACCACTGCTTGTGTTAGTGCATGGGTCATTGCATGAGTACATGGATAGTGACTGGATGATTAGAGTACTGCAAGGAGAGTGTATGGTGAATTTATAAGTGCTTGGCTTTTGGCAGAGTGATTAGATAAGTACATGGTGCTGGCTGGGTGTTTGGAAGAGTGCACGGGGAGTGACAGGGCGATTACTGGACTGTATGGGTAGTGCTCAGGGGATTGTTGCAGTGCATATGGTAGTGCCTGGGTCATTGCATTATTACATGGGTACTGACTAGATGATTAGAGTACTGCAAGGAGAGTGCATGGTGAATTTATAAGTGCTTGGGTTTTGGCAGAGTGATTGGATAAGTACATGGTGCTGGCTGCGTGATTGGAGGAGTGCATGGGTAGTGACAAGGAGATGGCTGGACTGCATGAGTAGTGCTCAGGGGATTGTAGAATTTCATGTGTTAGTGCCTGGGTCATTGCATGAGTACATGGGTAGTGACTGGATGATTAGAGTGCTGCAAGCACAGTACATAGTGATTTTATCACTGCTTGTGTTTTGGAGGACTGATTGGATAAGTACATGATGCTGGATGGGTGATTGAAGTAGTGCATGGGTATTGATAGAGGGATTGCTGGAGTGCATGGTTCCTACCTGGGTAATTGGAATAGTGAATCAGTAGTGTGTAGGTGGTTAGAGGTCTGCATGGGTAGTGCTCAGGGTTTGTTGCAGTGCATGTGTTAGTGCCTGGGTCTTGCATAAGAACATGGGTACTGAGTGGATGATTAGAGTACTGCAAGGAGAGTGCATGGTGAATTTATAAGTGCTTGGGTTTTGACATAGTGATTGGATAAGTACATGGTGCTGGCTGGGTGATTGGAGGAATGCATGGGTAGTGACAAGGAGATGGCTGGACTGCATGAGTAGTGCTCAGGGGATTGTAGCATTTCATGTGTTAGTGCCTGGGTCATTGCATGAGTAAATGGATAATAACTGGATGATTAGAGTGCTGCATGGACAGTGCATGGTGATTTTATAACTGCTTGGGTTTTGGCGGAGTGATTGTATAAGTACATAGTGCTTGCTAGGTGATTGGAGGAGTGCATGGGTATTGATAGAGGGATTGCTGGAGTGCATAGTTCCTACCTGGGTAATTGGAGTAGTGAATCAGTAGTCTGTAGGTGGTTAGAGGTCTGCATGGGTAGAGCTCAGGGGATTGTAGCAGTGCATGTGTTAGTGCCTGGGCCATTGCATAAGAACATGGCTACTGACTGGATGATTAGAGTACTGCAAGGAGAGTGCATGGTGAATTTATAAGTGCTTGGGTTTTGGCGAAGTGATTGGATAGTACATGGTGCTGGATGGGTGATTGGAGGAGTGCATGGGTAGTGACAAGGAGATGGCTGGACTGCATGAGTAGTGCTTAGGGGATTGTAGCAGTAAATATGTTAGTGCCTGGGTCATTGAAGAGTACATGGGTACTGACTGGATTATTAGAGTACTGCAAGGAGAGTGCATGGTGAATTTATAAGTGCTTGGGTTTTGGCGGAGTGATTGGATAAGTACATAGTGCTTGCTGGGTGATTGGAAGAGTGAATGGGTAATGACAGGGAGATGGCTGGACTGCATGAGTAGTGCTCAGGGGATTTTAGCAGTGCATGTGTTATTGCCTTGGGTCATTGCATGAGTACATTGGTACTGACTCGATGATTAGAGTACTGCAAGGAGAGTGCATGATAAATGTATAAGTGCTTGGGTTTTGGGGGAGTGATTGGATAAGTACATGCTGCTGGCTGGTGGTTGGAGGAGTGCATGGGTAGTGACAGGGCGATGGATGGACTGCATGGGTAGTGCTCAGGGGATTGTAGCAGTGCATGAGTTAGTGCCTGGGTCATTGCATGAGTGCATGGGTTTTGACAGGATGGTTGGAGTGCTGCAAGGAGAGTGTATGGTAAATTTATAAGTGCTTGGGTTTTGGCAGAGTGATTGGATAAGTACATGGGAACTGACTGGATGATGAGAGTACTGCAAGGAGAGAGCATGGCACATTTATAGGTGGCTTGGATTTTGGCAGAGTGATTGGATAAGTACATGGTGCTGACTGGGTGAATTGAGGAGTGCATAGGCAGTGACAGGGAGATGGCTGGACTGCATTAGTAGTGCTCCGGGGATTGTAGCAGTGCATTTGTTAGTGCCTGGGTCATTGCATGAGTTTGGGTAGTGACTGGATGATTAGAGTGCTGCAAGGACAGTGCATGGTTATTTTATTACTGCTTGGGTTTTGGCGGAATGATTGGATAAGTAAACGATGCTGGATGGGTGATTGGAGGAGTACATGGGTAGTGACAGTGGGATTGCTGGAGTGCATGGGTACTATCTGGGTAATAGGATGAGTTAATCAGTAGTGTGTAGGTGGTTAGTGGTCGGCATGGGTAGTGCACAGGGGATTGTAGCAGTCCATGTGTTAGAGCCTGGGTCATTGCATGAGTACATGGGTACCGTCTGAATGGTTAGAGTACTGCAAGGAGAGAGCATGGTGAATTTTTACTGCTTGGATTTTGGCGGTGACTGGTTGATTGGAGGAGTGCATAGGCAGTGACAGAGAGATGGCTGGACTGCCTGTGTAGTGCTCAGGGGGTTGTAGCAGTGCATGTGTTAGTGCCTGGGCCATTGCATGAGTACATGGGTACTGACTGGATGATTAGAGTACTGCAAGGAGAGTGCATTTAACTTCATTTAACTTTACCTTTTGTACAAACGAATAAAGGAAACCTAATTATTAACACCTTATATGATCATCTTTCAAACAGCACAGATGTGCTGTATCTTTACCAAACTATCCATAATCATGCAGTATCATTCAACTATACCTTTGTGGAGAGAAGAAAATTTGAAGCCTAATAAACTACACGTTATATGAACATCTTTCCAACTACACATTTGTACTGCATCTTCAACCTACTATCTAAAAATATGTGGCATCATTCAACTATACCTTTGTACAGACTTAAAAAACAAGCTTAATTAATAACCTCAGTAATCATCTTAAAAAATACACATATTACTGCACAGACTCTTTTTTAAACAACATTTAAGTACAATAAAACAAACTCCAATATACATCTCTATATTTAACAATATTTTTCAAACAACACAGTATTAGAATAATGTAATTTTTTTTTAAATAAAGCTCACAAATTTCTAACTCACCTTGCAAATAAATGTGTTGAATGAAAAATCTCAACAAACTCTGACAGGATTTTCTTTTACACATAATCAATATAATGCACCAGACTCAGCAAGGTAAAACCAGTAATGGCAAGATTTCCCTCTCTTTCTCCATATAAATACACATAAGCAACACATAACATTGCTTCCCAGAGTTTTCAAATTGTAAAACACATTTTCATTGGTTACAGATAATAACCCTTATTAACTGACTTCTTCACCCCTTCTGCGTAATGCCAGTTTCCATAGCAACAAGTCATGGAACATTCAACTTAACTGACAGGTCACAATTTCACCATATTTTCAAGTTATCCACACAATGTTGCAAATGGAAACAGCAGGTGTGGTTGGCTTTGCAAAACATGACCTTATCCTTTCCACTGTACCTTTCGAAGATTTTTTACTAACCAATAAGAAACTTGCTATTTAAACAAAGTAAAATGCACCCCATTTTTTAATGTACAATGTTCTTAAACAGCCAATCAAAATCTCTACTTTCTTAAAAACAGCATCTTCTCCACCATTTTAAATATCTCTCATTCTACCAACTGACTACCTCAGCTACACACATCTTTTGATTATCTACAGACATCCCTTCAAGATGCTTTCTCTGTGGATTGTTGGGCACAGCTATGTATTCTGGTGCAAAAGGTATGCTGAACACAGAGGTATTGACAAAGACCTAGCATTGCAAAATGTAGACATTAAATGGATTGGACAGTGAGGATTAAAGTGGCACCAATTGATGCCTTTGTTTAAAACCTTTTTGCATCTCCAAGCCCCTGACCTCAAGATTGTGCACTGTGGTGGCAATGACCAAGGCACATTGACTCGGGTAAGTCTGGAATTGCTAATGAAGGACACCTTTGCAGAATTGATGTTGCTTTTCCCCCAAACTGTCTTTGTATATTCTAACATATTCCAAAGACAGAAATGGAAGTGGTCCAATCAATTTTGTCCTCAGATTGAGAAAGCTAGAAAAAATGTCAATAAAGCTGTTTCTGCTTACCTCAGAGACAATAGAATGGGCTCCATCTATAACAACAATCTACGTTTCCATATGGATGGCATCTACATAAGTGATGGAGTACATTTCACTGATGAAGGGAACAGAGTGCTTCTCAACAACCTGAAGCTCTGCATCCGCACTTACATGTAGCTACAACAATATCCCAATCAAAACAAGGGCGCTTTTTAGAGCCACCCAATAACTCAACATATAACCTAGGTTTATATAAAAAAATCGTAATTATTTTTGCTTGGGGTCGCGCACCCAACGCGACTAAGCGAGCCACTCACCCATCGTGTTCACACCAGGGGGCTGTGCTGAGAGCCGCGCACCCATCGCGTTCACATCAGGAGGCCACGCTGAGAGCTGCACACCCATTGCATTCATACCAGGGGACCGCACACCCATCGTGTTCACTCCAGGGGGCTGCGCTGAGAGCCGCACACCAAACATGTTCACACCAGGGGGCCGCACTGAGAGCCGAACTAGGGTCGTGACTCCAAACTTTGTAGGAAAAAAAAGGTCTACTACCCTTAATTTATATTCGCCCTGGGGACCCCATCCCTCGGGGCATAGCCTCACAGTTGGGAACCGTGGGAGGAGCCCCAATGCTCCCACGGTTCCGCCAGCTCCCCGCCTCCTGCGGGAGCTGGCATTGCTTTTCCACAAGGGGAGCTGCTAACCCCTACAAACACAACCCACACCTCATATATAACTTAACATTTTTATTATTACACAATTAACTTATTTAACATGCAATGAAATATTTATTAATACATTAATAATTAATTATTACTTATTATACTTTCCACCCTGTAACCCTACAAACCCAACAACCTGCACCTAATATATCTCAATATATTTACACAATTTTCATAATGAAAGCTCATTTAAATAATCCATAATAAATGAATAACTATTAACTATTATTTAATTAACATCCTACCCTATATCTATACAAACCCAGTAACCCGCACCTAATATACAACTAAAAATATAATAACCACACAATTTACATAATTAATAACCAACTGAATAATGTATAATAAATGAATGGGTAATTAATAATTATTACTTAATTACCTTCCCACACTAAACCCAGAAATCCACACCTAAAATATAACTAAAATTTATAACTACACAATTTACATAAGTAATATTCAGCGAATTAATTGATAACAATGTAATAATTAATCGTTAATTTATTACAATTAACTTCCCACCCTGTTCCCCTACAAACCTTACAACTCGCTACGATACTAGAAATTACAATTAGCAATTCAATTTAAAATTATACATCACTCAAAATTACAAATTATGTTGAAAAATAGTTTCAACAATTATACAAACAATATTTAACATATGAAACTAATATATGAACTAAATCACATAAAGATAATTAAAAACAATATTTTTGAAAATGATAATAACAACAAATATAGTCTTTAAAACGATATGACTTACCTAACAAAAATATCTATATTTTTTCAACGATATTTCAGCATCACAATATTTAAAACTTGATATTTTGTCCAAATACCGAAACAACGAAGGCGATTAGAAGGAAATCTACTAGAAAGGGGCCGCATAGTTCTCTAGTTAAGATAAAGAGACACCATAGTGGGAAAAGTGAGCTCATACTGTCGTACACTTCTGGAAGCCTATTAAAACGAACTTGAATCGTTTGCTCGGCCTGCATACTTCATTAAATGTCAAGCCGACCATTGTGGGTTTTCGATTGCAAATGGTTAACATCAACATTAATCAAGAGGGATTCATGTAAGGCAATTTCAGCTCTGAATTTTGTGTTTGCTTTTACAGAGCACCAATCAATGTAATACAGACTGACACTGTGGAAGTATCCTATTTTTGCACACACCATGGTTCCATCAGAGCAGTTTTCATCAAATAAGTAGCTTTCATCCCTGCAAATCTAGTCTGAATCTGTCAAATTACATACGAGTTTGTGTGCTGTGCTCAGTGACTTAACGCGAAGGAGGACATTTCAGTTTGGTCCAAAATGGAGACGGGAGAGTTGAATAAATGGTGCAATGTAATACATGTTTAAACCAACGGCAAATTATTAAAACGAGTTGCATGGGATGTGTATTCTCTCTACTCACTCTGCATATGTGACAACAGTGGCTGAGGATTGTATTAATATATGTTCTTAAAAGGTTTCTACATAGGCTTTCATTCGTAATGTAAAGGGTTTAGTCAAATGTCCAATACCATATTTGAATGAAAGGGACTAAGGAGGAAATATTTAGGCTACCTCCATAATGTAGGTTCATAATTGGGAAAAGTGTAGCTTTAGATAGTAATTTTGGATTCACTGTAGTTCCTGATTCATTTCAGTAGGTCTACATGTATTTTAATAGTTATGGAATATCAAAGATTTAGATCCTTTAAATGAGTCATTGAGTGTGTGCTAAGGAGGAGGTTCACACGTGGGCACAGATATCACAGTTCTATCAGCATTTAACAGCTGGCTCACATTTGCTTTGCAGTGTTCAGTCGTGTTAGCTGTGGCTATGTTGCGCTTTTGCATTGTTTGTGAACGTCCTTGCATGTACTCTCTCTACTAACCATTGACAGTGACTGTGGGAAAGTGGTTAATTAATTGGCTGGATTGAAAGCCACCACAAGTAATAAAGCCAGTGCCCTGTTAGATCCAGTAAAAGGTGTCAGTGACTTAAACCCAATCTTAAAACGTATTAGCTATGGCAGAGACTAGACAGGCTTAACTTAGAAAAAATGTGTAAAGCATTTAGAAATTCCAATACAGTAAAAAAAGTAAAAAATACAACATAATAAACGTCCCACTCCTATTTATACAAACAGAGAATATTTTAATGAGTAAACAGAAACCAAAACAGCAAAAATGCAATAAGGTGATATTGAGGTACGAATGTTTAAAGTTTTAAGTAAAAATAGTGCCAAAAAGTGCATTGCTCCAATGGCAGTCACTGATTGCTGCGGACCAGAACCTAAGCATTATTTGAGGTGGACTAAAATTGAGCCCAGGTGAAATACACCAACCAGGTTTGACTCTTAGGACCTGATTATGACTTTTTGGCAGTGCAGGAGTGGGTAGCCTGCCACCACACCGCCAGGAGTCGCTGAGGTCCACCCGCCAGATTACAAGTTATCTTGTGGTCTGGTGGGTGAGCGGTGTGGCGGTTCCTGAAGTGGTGCCTCTTTCAAAGGCAGTGGTGCCTTTGAAAAAGGCATCACAATGGGAATGCCACACATGTTCCTGCATGGCATGGACTGTAAAATCAATGCTGTCCGGAACTGGGGTGCATGCACACAGGGGGATCCATGTTGTGTCCCCTTCATGCATCTCCAGGCTGAGGGGGCTTCTTTGTTTCAGCACTGCTAGCCTTCTCATAGAGGAAATACTTCCATGAAAGCGCTGGCGGTCCTGAAACTTGTAATATTCATGCCAGTGCACCAGCAGCACCACCAGCATCTTTCCCTGGTGAAGCCTGCGGTCCAATTACGGTCTGACCACCCAACTCGTAATAGGGAGGTCGAACTGCCGGTGTTGTGGTGGCTGGACTGCCACCACCCTGGTACCATGAGTTTGGCGTTCCTCGAACCGCCAGAATTGAAATTAGGCCCCTAGTCTGTTTTTTTTTTAAGTCAAAATCCATCAGCACGGCAAGGCAGCAGGCTGTATCCGTGGACGTCACCACAAAGTCAGGCAGGCCTTGGACGAGGTACAGTTGAAGCTGTTGGTTGTTATGGGAAAGGCTCTGAGTAGGAGAAATTCAAATTTCGCACCCATTCAAATTCCTCACTTCGGCTGGATGCCTTTGGTGCTTGCGCCCAGTCAGGATTTCTATCTTAGAACCTAGAGGCTGATTTAGAGGTTGGCCAAGAGTAACAATTCCGCCAAACTGAAGGTCCGTCCACCTGATTTACAGATGGAGAGACCTAAAGTATGTCAACAACAGAGTGTACTCCATCTACACCACAAACACACTCCTCTGATGCCCAATGGAGTAAGGGGCGCCGAAGGATTGGCGATTCGACTTCCCACTCAATTTAGGGTGTGCAGTCGATAGGCTAGTTTTTACTGCCTCTCACCGACAGGTAAAACCTGGTGGTAGGGGGCAGTGAAAACCACTAAAGGAGCCTCACGCCATGGGTAACATCATTAGTTTCGGTATTCTCTAAAAGAAAATTAATCTTTGGGAATTTGCTTTTGAAAATACACTAACATGCTAAACGTTTGATGGACTGCACTGTTATTTTGATGATTGCGTCCACCAAACTTATAATACATTGACAGGAACTGCTGTGAATCCAGTTCTTGCCAATGTTAAGAGTTGTCCTCTGAGCTGGTGGATATTTCTAATTCAGAGTATGTCTACTCTGTCACCCTGAGGGATTACATACCATACTCCAAAGTGTACATTAGGCCCTCAGTCTCTATTTTTTCAGAGCTAAGAATCCTACAGCAGGGCTTCAAGAGGGCTGAGGCTGACGAGGGCTTCACATAGACAGATACTTTCATGTCGAAGTCCCACTGAAGCAGATTTGCTATTGTGGAAAAGCTCACAGTGGAGGAAACCTGATCCTTTAGACGCGAGAATCATGCTTTTGGTGGATTGTCTTGGTATGTTTGTCTTGGTCCTCCAAAGGTCTTGAAATCCAAAAACTTTCCAAGTCCCACGTATTCTGGAGTGTTAGGGTAAATACAGTTACACATTGTCAAGGGTCGTAGATCCTAAGGAACAACACTTGGTGGGGGGAAATTCTCACTCCAGCAAAGGCCATGAACAGGGTATAGGTCCAGTTGGCACTGGTCAGCTGTGAGTTCTAGGAAAAGGCCTGTTGTAGCTTTCAGAATCTCTGTAACCAAACAGGTGGCAAGCCAACTGACCCATGGAGTCCACTTCGTTGTTCTCGATAGAAGAGGGAGCAGGTCTATTTCTTCAGGGCTCCTCTCAGGTAACAGACAGTAGGTCCAATCCTCTTCTTTTCTTTCTGAGAACCTGCGGGCATTTTGAAGAAACAATCCTGTTGTGCCACCTTGATGCCCAGTACTAGCTTGTGGCTTATGGCCCCCTCCCCAAGCAATAGGGCAAAAGTTCCTAGTATCCACTTTTACAGCAGTTTCTGTGTGCCCTACTGCAAACAATCCCACAGTGTCCCTCACTCACTAATCCAAGATGGAAAAACCTTTCTCCTCTTGTACAGGCCCTGTGTGCACACACAGATGTGGGTCAGGGTAATGAGCAGCGCCTCCTCTGTGGCTACATCATACCAGTGCAGTGGGGGCAGCTGTCTCCCACTAGATGTGATGCCTGCTGGACTGGGAGTGGAAAAGAGGGGGGCTGTTCGGGTATCATCTGACACCTGCTTCTGACATGGGGGGCCCAACTAGTCTTCCTTCCATGGAACCCAAACACCTCCCCACACACAGGTCATTGTCTCTGCTCTGGGAGTAGTTTTCACATTTCAAAAGGGTCTAAGTACACACCTGGGCCACAGCTATAGAGTTAACAAGAATTAGCCTTCAGGAGCTTCAGGCAGGGAATAGATAACTTTGTAAAAGCTACTTTTCTTTAATATTTGTTATAAATCTGTCTGACCCATAGAGTTTGGTCTTTAATAAATGTTACCTATAGCGTTTTCATCACATTTATAACTAGTCCCAAATCAGAGCTAACAGATTTATTATTTTCAGATTGCTGATAAAAATTGAGAGAAGATATTCATATGTATCTGTGACTGTTCCAATGCTCTTCTGTAATGGTTTAGAGGCTGAAGCTACTTGTGGTATCCACATTATAAGCCTGAGTCAAAAGTTCAGGTTGGTATGAATAAGAATCTAGGGTCTCATGTTCCGAGGGTCGGTTGCAAACCAACATGTGAAACTGATCTCCCCCTCGTTTGCAAACTACCCTTCATTTTGCAATGTGACTTATGTTCTGTAGGAAATTACCATCTTTTTATTACCCCCCACACTTGTTGCCCTATCTATTTTGCTAGATTTAGAAGTTTTGTGCACTTTACCCCTGCTAGCCAGGAGTAAAGTGTCTGTGCTTCCCCATTAAACATGTTGAAAATGGCTTAACCCTAAATGACTTATTTAACTTTGCTATAAAGCCATAGTATATGGTGCAAACATACACCCATTGAATGTTCAATGTAAGTTGTGAACTGCAGAACTGATTGTGCCATCCACTATATTTACAAAGCATACATGGCTTCAAGCCTATCCAATATAACCCGCAATAGCCTTTTTTGGCAGTCTGGAGACCCCACTTTTCAATATTAATAGGTCACCCCATGTACATCTAGTCACCCATGAGGTACGGTGTCTTATATTTAAAAGGTGGACATGTGAACAACTGTAATAGGCATGCTCCTCTAGTGATCAGGCCTGTGGATGGAAGGACAGAAACTAGGATAAGAGGCAGTATTTGTTAGAGAATTGTGGGGGTTTATTGGATATCCTAAAATTGAATATCAAGGTGGGCTTCCTAGATATGAAGCACCTGCAAGGACCTCCACTGGCTCCCCATCAGAATAGCTGCCATTTCAAACTTCTGTTCCATGCCTACAAAGCCCTAAACAACCAAGGACCTGCCTACATGAACCACCGCTTGCACTTCCACTGACTTCCCAGGACTCTCTGCCCCTCACATCTTGCCCTTGCACAGATGCAACACTTCCACTGCTCCAAAAGACGCTCCTTCTCCCACCTAGCTGCCAAAGCCTGGAACACCCTTTCCTCTACACCTCCACACAGCACCTTTGCTGACACACTTCAGGAAGGCACTCAATACCTGACTCTTTGACTGATACCTAAAGCACAGCACCTGAATACTGTCTCGGGTGAGAAGCCACCCCATATAAGTACTATTTGATTGATTGATTGATTGATTGATTGATTGATTCTTGGCAAATAGAAAAACAGACTCAAATTGTGCCCGGTGAGGAATCAACCAAAACAAACTGAGAAGACATCTTCTAGATTCATGGAGGGATTGGCATCCTCTAAACAGCAAATTCTTCATCGTTCTCTTTTCTTCTCTCTATTGGTTATGCAGGATGGTGCCAATGACAACCCTCAAAACAAAAGAATACCCAGGTAAGTATAAGGAACATAATAAATAAATAACAACGTTTTCTTAGGGGCTGAATATGTCATGTTTGCTGCATGTTTGGTAAGACTTTCAGGTTTTAGAATCACTTGTGGAGCCTGACCAGGATTCCTGTTATCAAAGAGGGGTGGTGATAGGCTCAGTTACTGTGGGTCTCCAGTATCTGTTCCCTAGACTTTCTTTCCCTTTCTGACCTTCTTCAGGGATTCTCTCTGTAAGTACAGGTTTCACAGTTTTTCCGCACCCCACATGTCTCTAAACCAAGAACACCCTGGTTAACATAAGTTACCAGACCCCCGTGGATCGGTACCATCACACAAAAGTTCACCAAATATGCCTAGGTTAACTCCAGTGCAGGGCACAGAGCAAATGTGTAAGAATTATGTGTACACAGGTTAGTAAGTTCCCCCTTATTTGGCCCCTTGTTACTCACCTGAGCAGCCACAGCTCCTCTGATCTGTGGTGGGTTTAACAGCCTTGGACGATGGCAACCACCAGTCCTCTGACCAGATGTCATGGTCTACCTGTGGAAGAGGATATGTATTGAACTTGGATATTATATTTTTTCTCAGACATCTCTGCAAAAGTAGATAAAACCATCCAGTTTAGGTACCAACACTACATATGAGTTCCATTCCCTAACAGAAGGTTCAATTATACCTAGATGTTACATTTTCTGCACTTCCTCTTCGATGGCCTCTTGCCAGGTCTGAGGTATGTGATATGGTTTTAATCTTACATCCTTCCCTGGTTCTGTGACTATTGAATGCTCAATTATATGTGTGCATCCTGGAGTTACAGAAAAAACATCTGCGCAGTGCTTTAAACAAATGGACAGTTTGTGTCATTGGCTATTATTTAATTTCTTTGTAAATAAACCAGGCTTGTCTGTACTTCTCCTACCCATAATACCTGTTTTTTTTTTTTTTAGAAGATTTACTTATTAAATTTGGGTTTCCCTTTTTGCTTTGTTAATTTCTATTTTATAAGGCATTGGGGTAATTCTCTCTAGTTTTTTTATAAGGACACTGCCATTGGTTCAGCATTTTATTCTTTGTCGTAGATAACAACAAGCAGAAATAAAACACAGATGAAGATCTTTGTTTGGCCATCTTATCATATTGTTTCTTCTGAATGCTTTGATGTTATTCTACACTTGATCTCTCTCATTTCTTGTAGTACAAAAGGGGGTGGTGATGGACGGAGCATCAGAACCAATCAAACACTCACACCCAGTCAACAGATCTGGGTTTGACCCATCACCGTTCTTTAGCCCACTCTGCCACCCCAGGTCAGACATGGCCATATGCAAATCAGTTTGACCCTGTGCCTCTTGGGAACAGTCCAGCGCGAACTGCAAAGCCATGTCTTCCCTGGACCGGAAACAAGCTTCCTAAGACCGGTGTCTGGCATTTCAGCCGTCTTCAGCCAGGCTTGCTTGAATCCAGTGGCAAAGTGAGCAAGGGACTCAACGTCTGAGCATACCCTGCCAACTTATGGCGAACAAAGCGGTACAAAAGGGGGTGGTGATGGACGGTGCATCAGAACGAATCAAACACTCACACCCAGTCAACAGATCTGGGTTTGATCCATCACTGTTCTTTAGCCCACTCTGCCACCCCATTTCAGACATGGCCATATGCAAATCAGTTTGACCCTGTGCCTCATGGGAACAGTCCAGCCCGAACTGCCAAGCCATGTCTTTCCTGGACCAGAAACAAGCTTCCTAGGACCAGTTTCTGGCATTTCAGCCGTCTTCAGCCAGGCTTGCTTGAATCCAGTGGCAAAGTGAGCAAGGGACTCAACGACTGAGCATACCCTGCCAACTTATGGCGAACAAAGCGGTACAAAAGGGGGTGGTGATGGACGGAGCATCAGAACCAATCAAACACTCACACCCAGTCAACAGATCTGGGTTTGATCCATCACCGTTCTTTAGCCCACTCTGCCACCCCAGTTCAGACATGGCCATATGCAAATCAGTTTGACCCTGTGCCTCATGGGAACAGTCCAGCCCGAACTGCCAAGCCATGTCTTCCCTGGACCGGAAACAAGCTTCCTAGGACCGGTTTCTGGCATTTCAGCCGTATTCAGCCAGGCTTGCTTGAATCCAGTGGCAAAGTGAGCAAGGGACTCAACGTCTGAGCATACCCTGCCAACTTATGGCGAACAAAGCGGTACAAAAGGGGATGGTGATGGACGGAGCATCAGAACCAATCAAACACTCACACCCAGTCAACAGATCTGGGTTTGATCCATCACCGTTCTTTAGCCCACTCTGCCACCCCAGTTCAGACATGGCCATATGCAAATCAGTTTAACCCTGTGCCTCATGGGAACAGTCCAGCCCGAACTGCCAAGCCATGTCTTCCCTGGACCGGAAACAAGCTTCCTAGGACCGGTTTCTGGCATTTCAGCCGTCTTCAGCCAGGCTTGCTTGAATCCAGTGGCAAATTGAGCAAGGGACTCAACGTCTGAGCATACCCTGCCAACTTATGGCGAACAAAGCAGTACAAAAGGGGGTGGTGATGGACGGAGCATCAGAACCAATCAAACAATCACACCCAGTCAACAGATCTGGGTTTGATCCATCACCGTTCTTTAGCCCACTCTGCCACCCCAGTTCAGACATGGCTGTATGCAAATCGGTTAGACTCTGTGCCTCATGGGAACAGTCCAGCCCGAACTGCCAAGCCATGTCTTCCCTGGACCAGAAACAAGCTTCCTAGGACCAGTTTTTGCCATTTCAGCCATCTTCAGCCAGGCTTGCTTGAATCCAGTGGCAAAGTGAGCAAGGGACTCAACGTCTGAGCATACCCTGCCAACTTATGGCGAACAAAGCGGTACAAAAGGGGGTGGTGATGGACGGAGCATCAGAACGAATCAAACACTCACACCCAGTCAACAGATCTGGGTTTGATCCATCACTGTTCTTTAGCCCACTCTGCCACCCCATTTCAGACATGGCCATATGCAAATCAGTTTGACCCTGTGCCTCATGGGAACAGTCCAGCCCGAACTGCCAAGCCATGTCTTTCCTGGACCAGAAACAAGCTTCCTAGGACCAGTTTCTGGCATTTCAGCCGTCTTCAGCCAGGCTTGCTTGAATCCAGTGGCAAAGTGAGCAAGGGACTCAACGACTGAGCATACCCTGCCAACTTATGGCGAACAAAGCGGTACAAAAGGGGGTGGTGATGGACGGAGCATCAGAACCAATCAAACACTCACACCCAGTCAACAGATCTGGGTTTGATCCATCACCGTTCTTTAGCCCACTCTGCCACCCCAGTTCAGACATGGCCATATGCAAATCAGTTTGACCCTGTGCCTCATGGGAACAGTCCAGCCCGAACTGCCAAGCCATGTCTTCCCTGGACCGGAAACAAGCTTCCTAGGACCGGTTTCTGGCATTTCAGCCGTATTCAGCCAGGCTTGCTTGAATCCAGTGGCAAAGTGAGCAAGGGACTCAACGTCTGAGCATACCCTGCCAACTTATGGCGAACAAAGCGGTACAAAAGGGGATGGTGATGGACAGAGCATCAGAACCAATCAAACACTCACACCCAGTCAACAGATCTGGGTTTGATCCATCACCGTTCTTTAGCCCACTCTGCCACCCCAGTTCAGACATGGCCATATGCAAATCAGTTTAACCCTGTGCCTCATGGGAACAGTCCAGCCCGAACTGCCAAGCCATGTCTTCCCTGGACCGGAAACAAGCTTCCTAGGACCGGTTTCTGGCATTTCAGCCGTCTTCAGCCAGGCTTGCTTGAATCCAGTGGCAAAGTGAGCAAGGGACTCAACGTCTGAGCATACCCTGCCAACTTATGGCGAACAAAGCAGTACAAAAGGGGGTGGTGATGGACGGAGCATCAGAACCAATCAAACAATCACACCCAGTCAACAGATCTGGGTTTGATCCATCACCGTTCTTTAGCCCACTCTGCCACCCCAGTTCAGACATGGCTGTATGCAAATCGGTTAGACTCTGTGCCTCATGGGAACAGTCCAGCCCGAACTGCCAAGCCATGTCTTCCCTGGACCGGAAACAAGCTTCCTAGGACCAGTTTTTGCCATTTCAGCCATCTTCAGCCAGGCTTGCTTGAATCCAGTGGCAAAGTGAGCAAGGGACTCAACGTCTGAGCATACCCTGCCAACTTATGGCGAACAAAGCGGTACAAAAGGGGGTGGTGATGGACGGAGCATCAGAACCAATCAAACACTCACACCCAGTCAACAGATCTGGGTTTGATCCATCACCGTTCTTTAGCCCACTCTGCCACCCCAGTTCAGACATGGCTTTATGCAAATCAGTTTGACCCTGTGCCTCATTGGAACAGTCCAGCCTGAACTGCCAAGCCATGTCTTCCCTGGACCGCAAACAAGCTTCCTAGGACCGGTTTCTGGCATTTCAGCCGTCTTCAGCCAGGCTTGCTTGAATCCAGTGGCAAAGTGAGCAAGGGACTCAACGTCTGAGCATACCCTGCCAACTTATGGCGAACAAAGCGGTACAAAAGGGGGTGGTGATGGACGGAGCATCAGAACCAATCAAACACTCACACCCAGTCAACAGATCTGGGTTTGATCCATCACCGTTCTTTAGCCCACTCTGCCACCCCAGTTCAGACATGGCCATATGCAAATCAGTTTGACCCTGTGCCTCATGGGAACAGTCCAGCCCGAACTGCCAAGCCATGTCTTCCCTGGACCGGAAACAAGCTTCCTAGGACCGGTTTCTGGCATTTCAGCCGTCTTCAGCCAGGCTTGCTTGAATCCAGTGGCAAAGTGAGCAAGGGACTCAACGTCTGAGCATACCCTGCCAACTTATGGCGAACAAAGCGGTACAAAAGGGGGTGGTGATGGACGGAGCATCAGAACCAATCAAACACTCACAACCAGTCAACAGATCTGGGTTTGATCCATCACCGTTCTTTAGCCCACTCTGCCACCGCAGTTCAGACATGGCCATATGCAAATCAGTTTGACCCTGTGCCTCATGGGAACAGTCCAGCCCGAACTGCCAAGCCATGTCTTCCCTGGACTGGAAACAAGCTTCCTAGGACCGGTTTCTGGCATTTCAGCCGTCTTCAGCCAGGCTTGCTTGAATCCAGTGGCAAAGTGAGCAAGGGACTCAACGTCTGAGCATACCCTGCCAACTTATGGCGAACAAAGCGGTACAAAAGGGGGTGGTGATGGACGGAGCATCAGAACCAATCAAACACTCACACCCAGTCAACAGATCTGGGTTTGATCCATCACCGTTCTTTAGCCCACTCTGCCACCCCAGTTCAGACATGGCCATATGCAAATCAGTTTGACCCTGTGCCTCATGGGAACAGTCCAGCCCGAACTGCCATGTCATGTCTTCCCTGGACCGGAAACAAGCTTCCTAGGACCGGTTTCTGGCATTTCAGCCGTCTTCAGCCAGGCTTGCTTGAATCCAGTGGCAAAGTGAGCAAGGGCTCAACGTCTGAGCATACCCTGCCAACTTATGGCGAACAAAGCGGTACAAAAGGGGGTGGTGATGGACGGAGCATCAGAACCAATCAAACACTCACACCCAGTCAACAGATATGGGTTTGATCCATCACCGTTCTTTAGCCCACTCTGCCACCCCAGTTCAGACATGGCCATATGCAAATCAGTTTGACCCTGTGCCTCATGGGAACAGTCCAGCCCGAACTGCCAAGCCATGTCTTCCCTGGACCGGAAACAAGCTTCCTAGGACCGGTTTCTGGCATTTCAGCCGTCTTCAGCCAGGCTTGCTTGAATCCAGTGGCAAAGAGAGCAAGGGACTCAACGTCTGAGCATACCCTGCCAACTTATGGCGAACAAAGCGGTACAAAAGGGGGTGGTGATGGACGGAGCATCAGAACCAATCAAACACTCACACCCAGTCAACAGATCTGGGTTTGATCCATCACCGCTTTTTAGCCCACTCTGCCACCCCAGTTCAGACATGGCCATATGCAAATCAGTTTGACCCTGTGCCTCATGGAAACAGTCCAGCCCGAACTGCCAAGCCATGTCTTCCCTGGACCGGAAACAAGCTTCCTAGGACCGGTTTCTGACATTTCAGCCGTCTTCAGCCAGGCTTGCTTGAATCCAGTGGCAAAGTGAGCAAGGGACTCAACATCTGAGCATAACCTGCCAACTTATGGCGAACAAAGCGGTACAAGAGGGGGTGGTAATGGACGGAGCATCAGAACCAATCAAACACTCACACCCAGTCAACAGATCTGGGTTTGATCCATCACCGTTCTTTAGCCCACTCTGACACCCCAGTTCAGACATGGCCATATGCAAATCAGTTTGACCCTGTGCCTCATGGGAACAGTCCAGCCCGAACTGCCAAGCCATGTCTTCCCTGGACCGCAAACAAGCTTCCTAGGACCGGTTTCTGGCATTTCAGCCGTCTTCAGCCAGGCTTGCTTGAATCCAGTGGCAAAGTGAGCAAGGGACTCAACGTCTGAGCATACCCTGCCAACTTATGGCGAACAAAGCGGTACAAAACGGGGTGGTGATGGACGGAGCATCAGAACCAATCAAACACTCACACCCAGTCAACAGATCTGGTTTTGATCCATCACCGTTCTTTAGCCCACTCTGACACCCCAGTTCAGACATGGCCATATGCAAATCAGTTTGACCCTGTGCCTCATGGGAACAGTCCAGCCCGAACTGCCAAGCCATGTCTTCCCTGGACCGCAAACAAGCTTCCTAGGACCGGTTTATGGCATTTCAGCCGTCTTCAGCCAGGCTTGCTTGAATCCAGTGGCAAAGTGAGCAAGGGACTCAACGTCTGAGCATACCCTGCCAACTTATGGCGAACAAAGCGGTACAAAAGGGGGTGGTGATGGACGGAGCATCAGAACCAATCAAACACTCACACCCAGTCAACAGATCTGGGTTTGATCCATCACCGTTCTTTAGCCCACTCTGCCACCCCAGTTCAGACATGGCTATATGCAAATCAGTTTGACCCTGTGCCTCATGGGAACAGTCCAGCCCGAACTGCCAAGCCATGTCTTCCCTGGACCGGAAACAAGCTTCCTAGGACTGGTTTCTGGCATTTCAGCCGTCTTCAGCCAGGCTTGCTTGAATCCAGTGGCAAAGTGAGCAAGGGACTCAATGTCTGAGCATACCCTGCCAACTTATGGCGAACAAAGCAGTACAAAAGGGGGTGGTGATGGACGGAGCATCAGAACCAATCAAACACTCACACCCAGTCAACAGATCTGGGTTTGATCCATCACCGTTCTTTAGCCCACTTTGCCACCCCAGTTCAGACATGGCCATATGCAAATCGGTTTGACCCTGTGCCTCATGGGAACAGTCCAGCCCGAACTGCCAAGCCATGTCTTCCCTGGACCGGAAACAAGCTTCCTAGGACCGGTTTCTGGCATTTCAGCCACCTTCAGCCAGGCTTGCTTGAATCCAGTGGCAAAGTGAGCAAGGGACTCAACGTCTGAGCATACCCTGCCAACTTATGGCGAACAAAGCGGTACAAAAGGGGGTGGTGATGGACGGAGCATCAGAACCAATCAAACACTCACACCCAGTCAACAGATCTGGGTTTGATCCATCATCGTTCTTTAGCCCACTCTGCCACCCCAGTTCAGACATGGCCATATGCAAATCAGTTTGACCCTGTGCCTCATGGGAACAGTCCAGCCCGAACTGCCAAGCCATGTCTTCCCTGGACTGGAAACAAGCTTCCTAGGACCGGTTTCTGGCATTTCAGCCGTCTTCAGCCAGGCTTGCTTGAATCCAGTGGCAAAGTGAGCAAGGGACTCAACGTCTGAGCATACCCTGCCAACTTATGGCGAACAAAGCGGTACAAAAGGGGGTGGTGATGGACGGAGCATCAGAACCAATCAAACTCTCACACTCAGTCAACAGATCTGGGTTTGATCCATCACCGTTCTTTAGCCCACTCTGCCACCCCAGTTCAGACATGGCCATATGCAAATCAGTTTGACCCTGTGCCTCATGGGAACAGTCCAGCCCGAACTGCCAAGCCATGTCTTCCCTGGACCAGAAACAAGCTTCCTAGGACCGGTTTCTGGCATTTCAGCCGTCTTCAGCCAGGCTTGCTTGAATCCAGTGGCAAAGAGAGCAAGGGACTCAATGTCTGAGCATACCCTGCCAACTTATGGCGAACAAAGCGGTACAAAAGGGGGTGGTGATGGACGGAGCATCAGAACCAATCAAACACTCACACCCAGTCAACAGATCTGGGTTTGATCCATCACCGTTCTTTAGCCCACTCTGCCACCCCAGTTCAGACATGGCAGTATGCAAATCGGTTTGACCTTGTGCCTTATGGGAACAGTCCAGCCCGAACTACCAAGCCATGTCTTCCTTGGACCGGAAACAAGCTTCCTAGGACCGGTTTCTGGCATTTCAGCCATCTTCAGCCAGGCTTGCTTGAATCCAGTGGCAAAGTGAGCAAGGGACTCAACGTCTGAGCATACCCTGCCAACTTATGGCGAACAAAGCGGTACAAAAGGGGGTGGTGATGGACAGAGCATCAGAACCAATCAAACACTCACACCCAGTCAACAGATCTGGGTTTGATCCATCACCGTTCTTTAGCCCACTCTGCCACCCCAGTTCAGACATGGCCATATGCAAATCAGTTTGACCCTGTGCCTCATGGGAACAGTCCAGCCCGAACTGCCAAGCCATGTCTTCCCTGGACCGGAAACAAGCTTCCTAGGACCGGTTTCTGGCATTTCAGCCGTATTCAGCCAGGCTTGCTTGAATCCAGTGGCAAAGTGAGCAAGGGACTCAACGTCTGAGCATACCCTGCCAACTTATGGCGAACAAAGCAGTACAAAAGGAGGTGGTGATGGACGGAGCATCAGAACCAATCAAACACTCACACCCAGTCAACAGATCTGGGTTTGATCCATCACCGTTCTTTATCCCACTCTGCCACCCCAGTTCAGACATGGCCGTATGAAAATCGGTTTGACCCTGTGCCTCATGGGAACAGTCCAGCCCGAACTGCCAAGCCATGTCTTCCCTGGACCAGAAACAATCTTCCTAGGACCGGTTTCTGGCATTTCAGCCATCTTCAGCCAGGCTTGCTTGAATCCAGTGGCAAAGTGAGCAAGGCACTCAACGTCTGAGCATACCCTGCCAACTTATGGCGAACAAAGCGGTACAAAAGGGGGTGGTGATGGACAGAGCATCAGAACCAATCAAACACTCACACCCAGTCAACAGATCTGCGTTTGATCCATCACCGTTCTTTAGCCCACTCTGCCACCCCAGTTCAGACATGGCCATATGCAAATCAGTTTGACCCTGTGCCTCATGGGAACAGTCCAGCCCGAACTGCCAAGCCATGTCTTCCCTGGACCGGAAACAAGCTTCCTAGGACTGGTTTCTGGCATTTCAGCCAAGTTCAGCCAGGCTTGCTTGAATCCAGTGGCAAAGTGAGCAAGGGACTCAACGTCTGAGCATACCCTGCCAACTTATGGCGAACAAAGCGGTACAAAAGGGAGTGGTGATGGACGGAGCATCAGAACCAATCAAACACTCACACCCAGTCAACAGATCTGGGTTTGATCCATCACCGTTCTTTAGCCCACTCTGCCACCCCAGTTCAGACATGGCCATATGCAAATCAGTTTGACCCTGTGCCTCATGGGAACAGTCCAGCCCGAACTGCCAAGGCATGTCTTCCCTGGACTGGAAACAAGATTCCTAGGACTGATTTCTGGCATTTCAGCCGTCTTCAGCCAGGCTTGCTTAAATCCAGTGGCAAAGTGAGTAAGGGACTCAACGTCTGAGCAGACCCTGCCAACTTATGGCGAACAAAGCGGTACAAAAGGGGGTGGTGATGGACGGAGCATCAGAACCAATCAAACACTCACACCCAGTCAACAGATCTGGGTTTGATCCATCACCGTTCTTTAGCCCACTCTGCCACCCCATTTCAGACATGGCCATATGCAAATCAGTTTGACCTTGTGCCTCATGGGAACAATCCAGCCCGAACTGCCAAGCCATGTCTTCCCTGGCCCGGAAAGAAGCTTCCTAGGACCGGTTTCTGGCATTTCAGCCATCTTCAGCCAGGCTTGCTTGAATCCAGTGGCAAAGTGAGCAAGGGACTCAACGTCTGAGCATACCCTGCCAACTTATGGCAAACAAAGCAGTACAAAAGGGGGTGGTGATGGACGGAGCATCAGAACCAATCAAACACTCACACCCAGTCAACAGATCTGGGTTTGATCCATCACCGTTCTTTAGCCCACTCTGCCACCCCAGTTCAGACATGGCCGTATGCAAATCGGTTTGACCCTGTGCCTCATGGGAACAGTCCAGCCCGAACTGCCAAGCCATGTATTCCCTGGACCGGAAACAAGCTTCCTAGGACCGGTTTCTGGCATTTCAGCCATCTTCAGCCAGGCTTGGTTGAATCCAGTGGCAAAGTGAGCAAGGGACTCAACGTCAGAGCATACCCTGCCAACTTATGGCGAACAAAGCGGTACAAAAGGGGGTGGTGATGGACGGAGCATCAGAACCAATCAAACTCTCACACCCAGTCAACAGATCTGGGTTTGATCCATCACCGTTCTTTAGCCCACTCTGCCACCCCAGTTCAGACATGGCCGTATGCAAATCGGTGTGACCCTGTGCCTCATGGGAACAGTCCAGCCCGAACTGCCAAGCCATGTCTTCCCTGGACCGGAAACAAGCTTCCTATGACCGGTTTCTGGTATTTCAGCCATCTTCAGCCAGGCTTGCTTGAATCCAGTGGCAAAGTGAGCAAGGGACTCAACGTCAGAGCATACCCTGCCAACTTATGGCGAACAAAGCGGTACAAAAGGGGGTGGTGATGGACGGAGCATCAGAACCAATCAAACACTCACACCCAGTCAACAGATCTGGGTTTGATCCATTACCGTTCTTTAGCCCACTCTGCCACCCCAGTTCAGACATGGCCATATGCAAATCAGTTTGACCCTGTGCCTCATGGGAACAGTCCAGCCCGAACTGCCAAGCCATGTCTTCCCTGGACCGGAAACAAGCTTCCTAGGACCGGTT